>NC_060210.1:138652500-139852500 GCF_021130785.1 Homalodisca vitripennis | reverse complement strand
TAATGTAAGTTATTATCCTTGTTTGTTTCTTAGGTACTGTATAAATAACTTGTTTACCTTGAGAACTTCTCCATAAACAGTTTCCTTTGACAATTCTTAAGGTTCTATTGTTTGAATACTAATATTATCAATTAAATTCATCGGTAGTTTTCCAATATATTAATGTTTAATTATATTTCTATGGCTGTAGCTAAGACTAAGTAAATGCATTAAAACTAATATTGAACTCAATGAAATACCTAGATATTCAATGAAATACAAAATAATATTCAAACCTTATATATTTCAAGTATCTTAAAGAATCTATAATACACTAAAATAATATTTAGTATAATTTATTCTGAAAATACTTTTAAATTTACATGATTAATTTATAACCTTCTAAAATATGATAACACATCTTTCAATATTTTGTATACTAGTCCTTTCGGGAAAATTTAATACCTTTGATTATTCATATAATTATTGGTTGTAATACTAAAGGTTTTCTATGATCACTTACGCTTTTTATAAAAAATATGCCGTTATCTTTTACAAGTACGAAAATCTTGTGTTTTCTAAGAAACCGAATAAAACTACCCGCTCCACATTTGTGAGCACGACAAGGGCCAAAGTGAATTAAGTTTTCGACCTTCAACAATATACTTATTCATAATATATATATATATATATATATATATATATATATAATATATATATATATATAACTAAATTATATATTTGATATTAACACCTTTGAATTAGAATCTAATTTAAAAACATAATCACCAATAATATGAAGGGAGAGTAACAAAATTAATGGAATATAATTTCTTTCTATTCTTGTATTTTATGTAATGATTTATAATATTAATATGTATACAGCCATTTATTGAAACGTACACTTAATTACTTAATGCATTTACCAGTTAGAATAAGATTAATTACGTTCGGGCATTAATAATCTATGTTTATAATCTACCGTTGTGTCTGAAACAAGGTGGTGGTTAACGGTGTCAATCTTGAGTGGATAATCAACTGTAAACTACACGGAATGGCACTCTCAACATGACTCGTCGTTGATAAATTATACCTGTCATCCCTCTTGTTATGTTTTGTCGTGTGTCACAAACCTGACTAAAAAAACTATTTTCATAGTTTTTGCTGCTATTGTGCGATAGATAACGTCCTTCCAATAAAAAATTCGCGTGAACAAGTTTGTTTTATTTTACGTATTGTTATAAATAGTTATTTTTTGAATAAACAAAACTAAACAAATATTGACAAAGTTTAAAAAGAAGTGTATGGTTTCACACAGATAGCTCTTTGCATAACTACAGTTATTAAGCCATAAGGACGAGACGTAACAATTACATGGTAGGAGTACAACAAGTCATAACAACACGCTTCGCTGAGATGGCATGCATAATTTTAAGTATATAGCCCATTTCATACTTATGATATCCTGCGGGTGGAGTAAAAATAATATAAATGTATCAAAATACAAAAAGATATAATAATTAAGCACTATTAACAGTTATTAATAATAAATTGAAATTGTATATAACAGGCTTAACTATAAAATTAAGCAGCATTTTCAAATTTCTCGTGATGCAATGACTTGAACTTAATTGTAATGAACAAAACCAACCAAAAGGGAATGACTGTGAGTCAAGTATATAACGGTTAAATACACTTGTATATCCACCTGAAATTTCGGGCGGACTCTGTCCCTCTCTGAGCGTACTCAACAGTTGTCGAACTCAACAATGCCCTGTATTGTCAGGTATGAGCGTCCTTACAGCATCGACACAGGCGTATGAAGGCTATGGCAAGAGTGTTGTAGTATTTAACATAACTTCAACAACTATTTACAGAGCATATTTCAACAAACATACCTAGAAACTAAACTTGTTTTATACTGTTGTAGTTTGACGAGGCAATTAAAAAAATAATTTTGTTTATCGTGAATAAACTTTATTTGTAAATAAAAGATTAAAAAAATAATTATTTATAGCAAATTTAGCGTATAATCTATTTTATATTACTACAAATATAGACTACAAAATATAGTGTAATCTAGGTGAAGAGGTATTCAATGATAATACCTATTCACATAAATTAAATGTAAAACAATTTATTTATACAAAATGGTTTTAGACTATAAAAACATGGTAGGTGTTGAATCACTTAATTGTTAAAGACGTATTAAATACCTAATATTCAAAGAATATGAACATATACATATTCTAAAAATCATTCTTTTACTATATGGGTGTCACTACTTTATTTGGAATTTGACTTTCAGTTACGTTGTATTCGTTTACAAGAATATTAAATAATTCGCAATATTGGTATCTCCTATGTTGAGTCGGATAACAAGTTTAAGATATTACCAAATTGTCTTATATAGGCAAAACACTACGTATCATAAAATAGTTAAATCAACTTTGGCGATAGTGTATAATATGAGTTTTTACTAAAGGTAAATATTGATGTGTGTTATTTCTATTCTTAAAGTAAATTCAAACCTTACTTGATGATTATATTTGCCGTTATGGCAAGAAAGAACGTAAATAATAATGAGTCGGTAAATATACCCCTTAATATGTGGACATTAAAACCGCCATAGCAATACTTAGAATTAATATATAAGTAAATTTATACCTCATGCTTCGTAATTGGCAAAATATGGTTAAACTGTATATACTGTAAGGACAGAATTAATGAATAGGAGGCAGGGGTAGTATCCACTTATTTGGTATAATATAGGTCTGTAATTATCAATGTCGCCTCTTTTATTATTATTCTGCTGATCAGGGTATATTAGACAAGTAAAGTATGATGCAGACTAAACTAAATTCTACGTTTGATAACCATGATACAGACAAAAATGTTTTCTAAATTGTTTAATTAAATAAATGTGAGACGAAAAACATTAGTTTAAGGCAGCAATTCAAAGAACTTACAGGCGTGTATTATTTTACAAAATTAGATATTTGTGATAAAATAACTTTAACACAATGAATGATATTGTACCTTTGGTATTCATTATCAACTATGCTTAGCATTATTATACAAATTACACTTGTAAAAGCAGGAGTAAAATATGCTTTACATACAAATTTGCAAAACTTTCGAAAACATTGGATTTACTTCCTCCAGAAAGAAATATAGCGAAGTTATCAGCAGAGAGACAATAAATCAGATATGCAATCTCTTCCAACTTGGGGTATTTTTGACATTCAAAATCTCCACCTGCGAGTTCACTTCACCCCTACTTTTTGTACGTTTGTAACCAGCGATGTATTGTTTATATATCATTTGTTACGAATACGTCAATTGTCATGACTACTTATACGTATGAAACTTTTTTATTTAAAAATGTTTGTAAACCAAATTTCTGTAATAATATTCATTGCAACTTATATCTTTATGTGTAGGACAAAGTCCTGACTTATTTAGTTACTCATTACAAATTATCCAATGCCCTGACGCCCAATAAAGTTAAATTAGGCACTTGTATGCCTAATGGCTAGTATAAAAAAATAAATAATTATTGTAAAAATCAAACATACATAGGAGTTGAAAGCAGGTATAAACCCTAGAACAGCTATAGTTCGTTTTATTTTCCCTATTGTCCTAGAAAGATGAAATTTTATACATCTTATTTTCTCAACAGACAAATAACATATCTTGTCATTATGATCGGCCAACCATAGAGGGTTTAAATTGATTTGCAACCCGTAGAGGAATTATATATTTTTCTTGCGATAACATTCATATGTCCTACAAATGTGATGTTTGACATATACATTCCGCACAACCTAAATATAAAAGCAGAATAATTTTCATTAATACCAACTAAAAAAAGAATGAGGAGTAGAGTATGAAAGGTATTGTATTTTTTATTAAATGGAGCAATAATTCAATCGCTACTACGGTACCGGAAGTAAATACAATGACCTGTAGAATATGTGTTTTGATCGAAGGTAGCTCTACATACCTATGCATAATTATATTTCTTTAGACTGAGCAACAACTAAAACGATACTACGAAAATAACCTAACCAGGAGAATATTGCAAGGGATAGAATTATACTCCCTTCACAAAAGTAGGATTTTCAGACTAGGTACATATAATTTCTGAAGTGGAAACGAGGAAAGTTATTCTATAGCGATAATTTAATATCGTTTATCTGAACCACACATGTTTCCTCACACGTTACATCTGAAATAAGTACGAGAATGTGTGTTTTGTTGACCTGTTGAACCTTATAGGAATGAATATTTAAATAATAAGTCTGTTTAATAAATCCAATTCCAATGTAAAATTATTAAGGGGCATCACCATACTGTAGCATACGCACTTTGATTAATATTACTACATAAAATATTCCTGGACTATGACCTAAATATTTAAATTGTTACAGATATTAATTTAAACAATAGAGAACAGTGCAAAGAAAATTTTGTAAAAACCGGTACCTGTAATATTAATATTGTTTGCGATTGACTTACACGAACATATTATCTTGTTATAAAGGTGTTTCCAAAAAGGTTAGAAAACTCCTTATAAAAGAAATTATATATAATAATAATTACTTATAAATAAATTAATTTATAACGTTAATATTATTTATTTACATATAAATTATATAATAATATGTATGTATATATATATATATATATATATATATTATATAAATATATATAATAATATGTATGAATATATATATATATATATATATATGAATATGAATATATATATATGTATATATTATTATATTAATATAATAATTATATTAAATATATCCATTTCAAGGGAATAATAATTTCTAGCCTAAAGAAATTAAAACAATAAGTTAGTACTAGAATTATTCTTTGATTTACAATGTAAATACAACCATTTGATTAAGAAATCCTTATCCTTAAACTTAATCAACACTGGCACAAACAGAAGGATTAAAAATCAAATCCCCAAAGCTCACAAGAAACAAATATCTATTAGGAGAAAAGTTAATATATGGTAATTGGTAAGATTAGCTGTTCTACAATAATTGTGATAGGCTTAATAAGAAACATTATATCAAACATTACCATAGATTGAAAAATATCTACGATATTTATACTTGTACTAGTATAAAAGGGAACAGTGATGATTACATGGAGATATTTCAACCTCTGCTATATATAATGTTTGTTTTTTCTAAGACAAACACCAAGTGGCCAGAGGTCAGATATGACCATAAAAGCGAGTTATTTCTAAAAAAAACCATATAATTGCTTACAGTTACACCTAACACTCTGATCTCTGTTATTGCGTATTACGTAAGATTGCCGAAACTCCCATGGTGAAATCGTACTTGTTACATTTAGTTATGAATTTCAGAGAAATCTTTTAATCTAATTTTTGTAAAAAATGCTTGTCACAAAGCCAAATTAAAAATGAACTTTTTACGTGCAATCTTCAAAATTGTATAACAGTGGATCGAAAAACTGTTCCATAAACATAAATATTCAATACAAGTACCCAATAACCGTGATGCTGATGAATTTTAACTTTAAAATAAATTAATAAATACTTAATAAATATAAAAATACTAAATATTTCTATTTTTCTGATTTGTCCGTACAGTAACACATTTCTCCGTAAAATCCTCCGTAAGTAACAAATTCTTTAAAATTTAATAACATAACATCCACCTATGTAACAAGACAAGTAAATCAATTTTAATGAAACATTTGTACTTATATTAAAGAAATTTAGAAAACTCTATTATGAAACTACAGCTAATATATTTTTGCCACTCAGTGCTGAAATCGCATCAACGTAAATAAATTAAATCTGAGCTCAACCGAACCCTATTATCCTAATTATATTAGAAACTCGAAAGTCCTTTTGTTTTTTAGACTTGCTTTCACGCGTAAACCATTAAACCGATTGTACTGAAATTTTACATGTAAATTTTTATAGTCCCTGATATGAATGCAGGCCCAATATTATTTCTAAAATCCCTTAGGGCTACGCATCACATCTTTATAGTAGCAAAAATCCCATCCTGGTCTGTAAAGTTGATAAATATAAATTTTAAAAGACTATCATATATAATGGTCTGTATTCTATAACAACAGCACATCTATTAGTTAATTTAATCTATATTTTTAATTTCTTTACATTTTTAGTGTGTACATTCTCTACGATACAAACATTAATTTTCACGTAATTTTTTACTTCAGCGTTTAAGTAGGTACTCTACCTTTAAAATCTATAATAGCCTAGGATGGCCTAAATTTGACATTTGAAATTTGAACATTGGCATCAGAAATACAATTCAGTCGAACCAGCAATGGTCATACACATGCAACACTTATTAAATTGCGTACAAAAAGGCAGGTAACTGCTAGCAGTGCAGATATAAATATAAAGTAGTCTAACTTTTACCATACATTTAAAGACTTTTATGAAACCTATCATTGTTGTCTTTTGGCAGAAGTAAGCTTCTCAGAGCAGGCTGTGTATGTGTATATATGTTCTTGCCTGTGAAACATGAAAAACTGACTACGGAGTACAAAACTACTAAGATCGGATTAGCCTAAGTTACAATAGCCATAAATATACACGTAGTAACATATTTTCTTCATCGTGGAAATAAGTTAAACTCAACATTGCCATTTGAAATAGAATTCACTCTAACGATAAGTGGTAATATAGGGGAAAAATATACGAAACCGCGTTCTCAACAACAGGTAACTGATAGTTGTATATAACCGTATATTTTCTTAAAATACTACTATATTTCTGCAGAATGACTCAAAAATGTTATATTGTATGTCATTATTGATAACGTTGCCATCTAAAAAGTATTTCCTCTCGTTTCATCATGCAGTTATAATCATAATTCGAGTAAAGACCAATATAGTAAGAGCACTATTTCAGTATTTTTAATATTCATAACATCAAAAACATGATCAACATTGAGAACTGCTATACATTTCAAGGTCAACTTTCAATTCCGTAGAGTAAAATCAATCGTAAACAAATTGTGTATGTATCTGTTCATATAATAGAACATAAAAAATATTTCTATTTTTAAATATGTAGAAGAAAAAATACAGTATTGTTTGTCTTTACACCAATATTAAAATAAAAGAAGTTGTTTTAACAATCAAACATAATAATTAAAATTGCTGCTTAGTTTAACTAGTTAAAACAATGGGCCTAATATAAATAAATAACAGTCATATTAAATGTTGACAGTCAAATTCTAGTCCAATCTTTCCTAAGATCCAAATTAAGTTAAATTATTAAACGAATGTCTTTTCAAAATATAACAACCTAGTTTTCAATTATGTAACTTCTATACTAAATGATGGGGTTGTTAGACGCATTGCTCGTCTTATTATGCCAAACAGATTTTTCACTCTGATTAAAATCAGGGTTTACAGGTATACAAATGATAAGATGTGAAATATTATGTAATAAATGAGATATAACAATAAAATTTCAAAATAACGGTTTATCTGCCATTAGTTGCAATATTCCAAACTTAAAATGAAATAAATTATAGGATTAAAATAAAGGCCACACCAGTAATAATAATACTCTAGATTTTTAAAGGCGGGGTTTAAACAGTTATGTATGTATCCCTTTATTTTGTAATTATTTGCTTAGAAAAACATGTTTTACTTACTAATTTGATCTCAAGTGTAAACCTCTCCTTTTTCCTATTAGATTTATAATTCTACAATATTTTTACTATGATTCTTAAAAACATCTGTAAATAATATAATTATATATTTTAATTTCCAAGCAGTAAAACAAGACCCAGAAACTGTTGAAGGTGTATCTGAATTAAACACAACACTGGCACGAGTAAAGGTCAATCAAACTTCAGTTGTTTTCAAGTCATAAACTTGAATTGTTTACTTTTAGAGAGCCCAACTTACTCCACTATTCGGCTTTTGGAGTTTTATATCCACACTTTTTCCATTTGGGTATATCTTTGGGCAACAAATAATGCATAAAAGTATATAGCAATTGATACATTTTATTTAACAAATATCTCTATTTTGTTTATTCGTTATCTCCTTAATAACATATTTTTGCATGTTAGCGTGTAGTGAACTTGTGTCGATTTTTCTTCATTTAAATTGTGTTAAATAGGACAATTTTTCTTTATTCTTCCTATTTACTTTGGAACTAGTCTGGTCAGTAAGTAAATACAAATGATTTGTTTAGTTGTTAGTTTTTTTGTTATATATGTGAATATAATTTTTTATATTGTAGCATATTTTTAATAATTCCTAAACTAACATTTTCTCAGTAATGTGTGTTTATTAAGACTTTGAAGTTAGCTCAATATGAAAAGTGTATTTATTTATTTGATATTAAAATATAAATTGGTGGTATATAAATATTTATATAAAAGTTTACTTTATATATCACTGATATAAAATGCTATTAACTATGTTTGAATAAAGATAAAATTAGTGCAAATCTAATCAAAATAAATATACAATCTAACTATAGTTGACTGATGTTCCTTTAACAGTGTTTGTGTTACAAAGAGAACACATAACATATTATTCAGACTTTTAGGTATACTGTGTTATTTCACTTCTGTGTCTAAACATTTCTTGAGAAGGATATAAACTTTTTTTAATGAAAATATTGTATTATAATAACAGGAATATTGTAAGTGGTTATTGAAAAATGCGTAGATTAGGAAAAAGAACGTAGTATGAAACGTCGAGTGGGAATGAAGACAAGACTCGCAGATTAACGTCTCAGTCTCGCAGACGACAAATTGCGTTTTTGATTGATTACTTCATATTTCATCTACGAAATGATGTTATAAGTTGTTATTTCTTAGGCAATGTCGCTTTCAAAACTGTCTCGCTTGCTATACAGTTATTGGAGAGTTTCACCTTTCTTTGTGGTTTTTATAGATCCTAGTATTCAGTCTTCCAAAGTTGCAATATATGTTGTTTTGTCTATATATAATAACTAAAGATAACGTTTCCTACTAAAATCGTATTTAACAAATGTGACAAACGAATAATTTGGAAGAAAATAAATGTTTTTCTTGTTCAGTATTTATAGATTTATATTTATTTGTGTTATGTTTGTTTTTATGATAAAAGGATTACAGTCACAATTTTTTGCCACCATCTTCTTCCTGCCGTGACGATCGTTATTCATTATTATTCAGAAGATCAGTTGTATTTGGTTGGCCGGTGACTGCAGACTTACTGTGACCTGTATGTTTTTTCCTGCCTAATGCGTGTAAAAAAACTTTAAGCAAGATTGCAGTCACATTATTTTCGTTTTTTACCTAAGGAATATATCAGATCTTCAATCTCGAAACATGGTGCAACTGATTGCATTGTTTCACTTAACGAAGGAATATGTCCGGAAAATCCGATTTCTGTTTATCTGGTATGCAATTAAAAATCAAAAGAATAGTTTAACGGCAATGTTAAACGAGCTTAGTATTTATGCTATTAAATTAAAAATAGTTCATTTTCAAGATATATATTGTATAATTAAATGTTTTTCAAACAAAGTTATGGTAATATGTTTTTAAAGGAAATGACTGAACAACAAGCTTACTAAAAGTTTTTAATGGAAGTTTGATATTACATGGATAAGAAAGATTGACTATCCGTTTTGTAATAAATTATTCCTGTAAAATATATTATTATTGTATAGCAATTTACAAATTACAAAATAGTTACTTAGTTAACGTTTTTAAAACCAAGGAATATAGGTTTTACATTATAACTTAGATACATACAAATTTATAATTAAAACGAATTTGGTTTAAAAAATATACTCTATACACCTGTACATTCATATGTGTAGAGTAAGCTGTCTATAATCTTTTCCAAATTTATTATAAATACGGCTGTATTAAAATATATTTACCATCACCTTACTAGGACGTATAGGTAATATTGTTGTGTTCGTGAGTTCCTTTTAAGTATATTAGGTAGAAAAAGAAATGCGGGAAATTTTTGAACAGTATAGGTACATACTCTTACATCAAATTAGGGACTCTTTAATAGAAGCTATGATAGTAATCTCAATCAGTATTGTAGTTGTCCCAAGTTAACTGTGATGGATGTCCAATACATTTCTTCATATAGCACTTAAAAAGATATAGACCTATAGATACCGATAACTAATTATCAGCCACACTATTTTTTATGGAGGTAAAGAAGATTACATAAATGATGTTAAAAATAACATATAGTTCGTTACTTGCAGAGATGTAAGCTAAAAATCCCAGTTTTCGGAATAATTAGTTTCATTTTTGAAAACAAACTCATAAAGCCATATATAACAATGGTACAGAACCAAGTGGGATGTTAGAGAATTATTGCTACTATTTAACCTGTTCATTATGATTAAAGTATGGATATTCAGGCAATTAAGCCAATGTGTGGTTTAGTCTTCTGCAAGTGGCAGGGAGAGTGATATACGAGTATATTACCCGACGTATCACTGTCATCGCCACTGTTCCACATTTTACACTAAGTTGGGAAAATGTTCACTGAAACATTAATATTAAGTGCTTGACAATTTTAAATTTATAAACTAAATTAGATTTATTCGTATTGGATCGTCCCATGCATGTTGCTTAGTGTCTTATCATTAACTTATTGTTTAATGGTGTAATTTTGTAAATTACATCTTTTAATGTGTTTTGGCATAGAGGGATTTTGTTAGAAAGTTAACTCTTTTACTGATATAAGAAATCAATACCACCGGGTTTCCAGGTTTGCAATCTGAACTCTTCCTCAGGTTCCTAACTTTGGTTTTACAGTCTAGGGTAAAATACAAAAAAACTATACCGGCACATAGCTTAGTTAAAACCATAAACAACTTTTAACCGAAACAAAACACTACAGTACTATTTAATATAAATGAAACACGAAACTAATAGTTCATATTTACATATGCATTTCGTATGTAATTAGCAATCAATATTACTGTGTAATTATTTTTTTTATATAAAGAAAATTCAAACAAGCTGTCAACTTTTAAATCTTATTCTCCTGCAAATAAAATATGTCTTTAAGAATATTAGATGATACAATCTACACATTTGGCAGTAATTAATTAGGTAAAATAAATGTAATTGTATTATGTGTGCAGACATCGCTGTACAAAATGAATTTACGGATATAATTCCGGTTTTACAATAACACAATGTTGTACGGCCCGCTAAACAGCGCCATTATTATAAACGTGTTCATTACTATGGCCTAATTCGATAAATCGGAGCTAATTATTTTCTTTTATTAGCACGCACAGTAATGGAATCATAAACATATTAATATAAAAGCCGCTTTATTCCACTTTATTTTTTATTCCATTTTTAATATTTAAACGCTAGTTGAATAATAATATATCACTAACCTGGAATACGCTTGATATAAAATTCATAGTTATTCAATTATTAATAGACATTCAAGAATAAGTAAATAAAAAATACGTCATTATAAAAAAAATTATTCAATGGGTTAAATGCTATACTAAAATGCGTAAATAATTTGCAGTAGTTGACAAAAGCTTTAATATATATAAAAGAATATTAATATTTTTCATCCGATTCACAGGAACTGTAAAACCACATTTACATGCAGAAAAAAACCTGTTCCTCAATTATTAATCCAAGAAACGAAATAATTTCAAATTAATAAAATATTATTTGATTTTTAACACCCAACGCTTTGGAGCTCTTCCTTTTAGGTATAGTTGAAAAGGTTTGATTTTAAATTTAGTGTTGAGACATACGGACACATGGATATACTGTGTTTGTCTTTGGATATACTCCAGACTCATACAAGCAGTCTATTTTGAGAATATTATTCGTTTTGGTTTATTAAAATATTTTAATTATGTTATTCTGAACAGAATATTGAATTAAAATATTAATTGTACGTGTATTTCAGGTAAACCAACATTATAATCCATCGGTTATAATCCATCAGAGATCAAATTATTATTTATGCTAATCTGCATTGTAGAAATTAAGATTACGTCCGTATTTGAAGAAAAACCTACATTTTATTTGAATTACAATCACTATATGGTTAGTATAATGTTTACTTTTATTGAAAAAATTACAATGAAATAGGTCTTCCACGTGTATAAAAGTAAATGGAGAGAGAGAGAAAACAAGTGATGACAGTATAGAAGCATAATAAAGGACAGTAAATGGTATTTCACACACAGCTTGGGGGTGGGAAGTACTCTTTGTCCCTTACCTGATCCTCAATCTACTTTGTTTATATTGATCTTTACTGTTGTAGATATTTTTTGAAAACCTTTCAAAAAAGTGGTAATCTGTTTGTCTAAAATTTTCTAAAATAGAAGTGCAATTTGTAGAATCTAATTAGTTTAGGATTCTTTTATGCAGTAAGGATATTTTTTTAATTATAGAGAAGGATGAACATGTATACAGAATACTTGATTCAAAATATTTAAGACCCATTGTGTTTGTTTTTAAGACGTTGTAATGAGAATTTTTCTCCGTTAAAAAAAATATTAGTTTTGTTTGGAATTTTGTGGTTTTTACAAAGTGTTAGTGCATCTTGAAGAGTAAATATGTATAGTTAAGTAAATATGTATAGTTAAGTGATTGTTGGGAATCTGTTTGATTCCTTATAGTATGTTTCACGATTTGAAAATGCAAACATTTGAACATTTTCACATTTAATAAGTGGTGTAATTTACTAAAACTCATAGTAAATTGAGTTCAATATAAAATAATGCAAACAACTGCCCCAGGTCAACGTGATTAATTAAAAAAAAATATATATTTTTTCAAATGCCATCACGCATTAATAGTAATAGCCATTAATTAACTAGTTACAGTAATATTAACTACTTATTTTTATCACAGTTGCATGTTTTGTCTGTTGTAACGGAACCCCATATGAGATTGCGTTGTTTTATAGTTACTGTAAATATCCGTAAAAAAAAAATAAAATAGTAGTTAACTGGAGAGAAGAACATTCGAATTTTGCATATGGATCGTTCTAATATATAGTTACAAAAAACGTCGCTGATATAATTTATTACAAAATAAATAACACAAGAAAAAAATAACATCCAAAATTAAATATACGAATGAGTAAGATATTTAATTAATGTCATCCCGAGTATCCTTTGTTTCTGAATGTAAGAGATGAATTACTCTGTTAGCAGGAATCCATTTACTTCAAAACTTCAAAGGACTTCATACATTATGTAATCACTTTCGTTGTCCATTTCTTGAATCTGCTCATGATAAAATAACGCAAAACTGCACAGCAATGAACAAAATTATTCGTTTTATTCCCGTATAATTTTACTACTTTATTAAAAAAAAATATTCACTTTACTGCAGTCTTACGGTCTTCAGTCACTGCGGTCTTAAAATAATACCGATTCAACCCCTTTGTGTTCTTTTAAGATGTTCATTTTTACAATATAGAATATTTATGTTAAAGTAATTTCATATAAATTTAATCAATTCAATTGAAACATTGGTGTGGATTTGTATTGAATAAAAATTCAAGGACAAATATAAAATAAGCCATTAACAGGCAAACATATTTTCGTGTACCCTCAACGTTTAATCTAATATATACATAGAATAGCTAATATCAAACTTATTATTGAAAAATATTTATTTTCATAATTAAAATTACTATTAAACTTACTCTTAAATTTAGTTTCATTGTTGAAAAAGATTGAATAACTAATATAAAGTTCTAATCTACTCAGTAAATAGTTCTATTCAACTGAAATTTGTTATTTTAAATGGTTTATGTATATAACAGAGATATTAACTTGACATTCACACTACTAAATTCAGTTAAGAATGTTTCTCACTGCAAGTAATACTACTAACAATAAAAGAGGATCTTGTACAAAATTTAAGTAACATGGGTTTATCCAGCATTGTTTATCTATTATATATCCCTCTTAAATAGAATACATAACTTAATTCGGTTTTCACCATCTTTATTTTGGTTCTTCATTTTGGTTAGCTGCTACAAAATTGACACAAGTTATGGCTGTCCTGTAATACGATTGTGGATTATTTCTTGATATTGAACTATAATGACTCGCTATGGAAGCTCACGCTGAGTTACCTCTGTTACTGATCCTGTGTAGATATCCTGTACATCCTCATGTATACAGATCTTTACTATTTTAAAAATAATAATTATAAATTCACATATTAATTACACAGACAAGGCTATTACGAAACGATATTCTAATTTATTTTGAATTAGAGGTATACAACATAATATAATATAAAACAAGAATTAGACCTCGTATTATGGATGTTAATAAGAACTTGTATATATAAACAGTTAAAATAACAAACTGACAAAAATGAGTATCGAACGATATATATATATATATAGAAAATGATGAAACATATATCGCAAGGACGGATGAACTTACAGCTCTTTTAATTTTTGACTCCAAAATTAATTGCGTTTTTCTTTGGATTAAGAACTAAGTTCAAAATGTCTAAGATCCATTTTAGTAAATTTTATAATAATTGTGCTTTCCACATTTGACAGAATTGTATAATTTATTACTTAACGTTTAAAAATTTATCTTTATTCAACAATTCAAAGGTTGGTTTTCTAAGATATCACTAACCTTATCACTTTTGCTAATACAATTTACTCAATTGTAGGAAATCCATAGTTTAAGTGTATTTTTCTGTGTTGAGGTAGTTTAATTTTTGTGAGTTAATGTTTAGGATTTTGTAATTACATTGAAAAAAGTATTATATTTTCTGCTTATTCATTGAATCATAACAACTGCCTTGTGGACTGTGATCCTGAGGCCGGTACTGTAAATATTGTCAGTGACGGGTGTTGTACAACACGGCGCTGCGGCCTACACTCGCTGCATATCGTATCTCGAAAACATGTGGTCCAGGCAGGTCGAGCCATGCTGTGTCACCCGTGTCTCTCTCTCTCTCTCAACACATTAAGTCCCTGACTAATAAAGTAGTTTTAAACATAGATGTTTGTAACGTTGTCACCTTTTAAAGGATGACAACAGTATTCATTTCTCTTTATAAAATACTTTTATTTAGTTATACGTTTTAGAGATCTGCCAAGAGCATCTATAAAACTGCCAACGTCACTATCATACGTTCTTTAAAAGAGATAACATGTTGAATTGAGTATTTAGGAAAGTAGATTTTATTGAAGAAGGGTAAACCTGACCCAAAGTTGCTTTTGTTGTAACGCAAAAAACCGCTTTTTTACGTAAACAATGTTACCATCATTCTAGTTCAATATGATACATCCTCCCGCAGCCAAAACTAAGTTAGAGCAACAATATCCACATTGCTTACTATCAAAATAAAATTAAATCATCAAAGTTTCTTAAAAGAACTCCTAATATTATAGTGGAAAAAATAATTCAAGATTTCGTGGATTTCCTCTACTCATGTTTGTGGAACACCTCGGATTTATAAATTCACCATTCTAGTTATTTTTGCTCGATTATAATCCACACCGCCTCCCTCACCGTCTTAAAAAGTATTTCGTTATTCTTCAACTCTTTGCACTCTTCCTTAACATTGTAATTTCTTCTTCTACGACAGACAGTCTTTTAATTACCGTAGCAAGAGAATGTTAAACCTTGGACATGGTTTGCTTAATACTACTAAAGCATCCGACGATCTTTTTCTGAGTATTATTGAGTAGGTGGAAATGGTACCCTTCCTTGGAGTTATAATTTAGACACTGCATCAAAACTAATTAAGGTATGAAAATGTGCATTTGTTAATAGCAGTTTTTTGCTATAGAGATGAAAAATGAAACTGATCAGTGACAACTAATGTCAAAATGATACTGACCAAATTATTTACGTACACTCCGAAAATACAACACAGATTAGTTTTATTTAATTTTCTTACACTATTCAAAAAATGTTCAGTTGTGTCACGTTACAATATACCACATATAACAGGTAATCACATTTGTGCTCTTACAATAAAAAATGGCCTAAGCATTTAAACATTATTTTCTTAATGGTCTTAAGATGTACATGACATATATACAACTAATACAATGGAAACAAAAACAACCCCATTCTACGCACACATAAATGATAATATTCTGTATAATTATTGCGATAACTGAAAGAACTGCAGAGTTTATCTGCAATATAAAAGCAGACATCAGGATTGCTTCAACAACTGTCGTTAGTGGGACTGACTGCTTCCTTCTCCGTTATTACAGTTCTGATAAATTAGTTGCTTTATATCCTAAATAATTTCGCAAAGTTTTTCACAACAAACTTTTCAAAAAATAGTTTTTTGAGATTGGAAAGTTAGTGGTTAACTTTGAAAGGTAAATTTAAAAAGAGGGTTTGTAGGATATTAAATATTCAGTGATTGATAAGCAATAGTACATTATTTAATACCCCCCCCCCAAAAAAAAAAAAACAATTTATTCATTAAATCTGACAAGAGCTTCTAATAAACCGTTGTATCCATCAAGGATATAATTTAAAAATTACTATGATTTTTAACGTAATAATGAAATTTATGTAATAATTAACGTAATACTGGAAGGGTGATTTATATAATCCTTGGGATGGAGGCTTCTACTGATATTGCAGCGAAATAATATCAGAAAGCAGAGATATCACCTCACAATTATAGATTCATAGAGAAACAGTGGTTTGTATTAAACAATGAAAACAATCACAAACTTAAACAATCCACAATTATTATAATGATATTTTCGTGGACTATCGTTCTAAAAAGGAAATATTACCATGCATAAATTTATTATAACTTTTCCACTGAATTAGTATTTACTTAAGTAAGGAATATGCCTTATTTAATTTGTGTGCTTTAAACCGAGTAGAGAAGTCGTCTATGATGCAGAGTAAAATTTGTATAATTTCATTTATATGATCAAACATTGGGACACACAGTTGTAGTAGGTTGAGGAGGAACTTCCGAGTGAAAGTTAAATGTTCAGGAATAATACACCTGAAGAAATTAGTTGACGGTGTCCTTGAGAGCCCTGAACTCTTTGAACATTATGTTTATTAGTCAAGGGATGTATGATGTTCATTAATACCAGTTAATTATAACCAAATGCAAATAGTGTATGTATTTTTTCACAAGCAATGATCCAATTCTATACGGTATTTGACTGAAAAAATCTGTGTAATTTATAAAGTACTTCCAACGCTTACGAGGTTTCTGAAAAAGCAGGATACAGACTGGAATACTCAAAGGAAATTGTAAATATGTTATTTTCGTTTTTAAAGTGTTTTTAAAGCTTTTGAGATTTTCTTCTATAACAATCTATCATAAAAAACAATTAACCTTTAAAACAAATGTTGTTTTGTCACAGATAGATTATTTTAAAGAACATTTAGCAATATAATATGTATAAAACGGTCCATTATTTTCTCATGATAAACCTATTCAAGCTGTTTTGCCGAATAATTAGATTACCGATATTAGTCGACATAGTCCATACTAAATAGCATATACTAGTCTATGTGAATGTAAACTTAGCACGCAATGTATATTTTAGGACCTAGTATAAGTACAATAGATAGTTAGATAGATTGTTAGCATGTTATTCTATAGTATACAACAGATATTGCTTAATTATAATCAGGATTTTCTACCATTTTGTGAACGAGGTTTGTTGCATGCAGATATTATAGAATATTGTAAACCATATCAGTGTTCTCTTTTCAATAATCTGAGTTAACAGAAGACATGCTGCAGAGTAAAGATTATCCTGCAGCTTACACTCATTTGAATCTGTGACACAGTAATCACGCACTTAAAACTTAATCACTGTTTAATGTGTTCTGCTGCTCCCAGTTGTGCACTTTGTAAAGTGTGCCTCTTCGTTCCAGACAGGAGAACCACCAATAACTGAAATACTTTAAATTTAGTTTGTTATAAAACAAACTTTAAAGACATTAGGAATATAATAAAAATACGGATTTGAATTATCTAATATCAGATATCAAATATTTTACACTTTGGTATAAATATTTGATAGTATTACATGTTTTATTGGTGTTGTATGTTAGTTAATGGTAGTTTTAGATAAATATCTACGATAATGTAACAAAATTAATTTAACTTAGACAGCTAACCAATAAAATAGTGAAACAAAGTACTTATATGGCTATTCTATCTTCAAACTTAGATTGATTCGAATTTAAATACTTAAAATAGTACTAAAGTCATATACATTGAAACTTTTAATCTGTGCCAAAATAATAGGACCATAATATCACTGATTTTATATATATATATATATATATATATATATATATATATATATATATATATATATATATAAAAGCACCTAGAGTAATATTTAGAAAACCTCTAAATTTGAAAAACAAACTTGTCCAACCTAAACTACCTAAATTACACCAACCCGTTACTAATGGATGTGAACCGTGCAACAATCCACGTTGCGGTTCTTGCAAAATTATGAAAAACTCTAGGTAATTCAAAAGTAACGTAACAGGTTTAACTTATCCCATCATTGGCAAAGTAAACTGTGACTCTAAGAATGTAATTTACAAAATTAATTGTAAATTTTGTAACAAACATTACATTGGACAAACATCTAACCACCTTAGAGTCAGAATAACAGGGCACAGATTTGATATTTTCCATAAAGAAAAGGAGAAGCCATTGGCCAAACATGCTGCTGAGCACAGAAAAGACAAAATTGAAGAATGTTATAACCTTAAAGGAATTAATAAGGTCTTTCCTTGTCCTGAAAACAATTTAAAATAAAATTAAATTTAAAAATCTGGAACAAGCACATCCTTTACTTTTAAAATCAAAATACCCAAATGGTTTAAATTTAAGATAAATAATTTAATTTTTCCAAAATTTCCATCTGTGCCATTAATGATATATCAGCTGAGTTTTGGAATGTTTTAGTTGCGTATTTACATTTTTGGTTATTTTATTTGTTGTGTTACTTGTTTCTTGTTTTCTTACATTATGCTTCCTGAAGATGTGGTTATTAAATCCCACGAAATATATAGAAGCCTTATAATATTTGTTTATTCATTTCAATAAGTGAAATAGTATATATAATATATATATATATATATATATATATATATATATATATATATATATATATATTATAAACACACCTAAAACTACTGGATAGTGTTAGTTCAATTGAATAATAGTTGTGTTTTTTATTTTAAAATGTTTGAACAAGTTTTTTTATTAATTAACCATTTTATTATACGGTGAATGTAATCATAAATAGGAAACTGGTGCGAGTTATGATTATTTATTACAGTAGTGAGGTTATAAATTATAAGAAAATTACAAAATTACAAATATGAAAAAGAAGTAGATCTAAATAGATTTATTTATTTATTTTTTTTTTGTTTTACCTAATTTACAACCATGGGTTTATTGTTCCCTTATTGAGTTTTCAGCCTGATTAACCACTGTATTTTGCATGCTTTACAGCACATTCGTTGGGATATATGGTATATGAGTTTTGTTGTTTATAAGTATAGATCTAATTCGCTTATAGACTATTTAAATGGGTATTTATTACTATATTATGTGGTAAAAATGTTATCAAAAACTTTTGGAAAAAATATAAAATAATAAACACACATAGGACTATTGACCATCTAAAGTCCTCAGATTTAATATCGAAACTGCAAATAACATGTATTGGGTTATATGAACTATATATAATTCGCTATCTGCAACTTAAAAATTCTATTTTACAGCTTACTACTAATGTCTATAAATTGTCTACAAAGCCGTTCATTAAAAAATGTTCCATCGCAAAACTATTAGTGTTGGTAAAATATAAGTAAATATAAAGTTAAAATTCTAATATGTCGTTTTTGTTAATTTAATGTATAAAATTATTATTTTGAAATTTAATGGACACACAATAAGTGAGAAAATGTTACAACATTTTAATTTTTCTCTTTTTATTAGGAATAAGGAAAATAAGTTGTTAGGAAGTTAAGCGAAAGTGTGACAATATATTTCTTTGAGCTTTTCTCTCCAATATCCCAAAACACTCTTCACTGAGAATTTAATCAAGCCACATGAAGACGAAACAGTTTTGTGGATTCACGAAAGATCTCAATTCACTCAGCTTTAGATAAACCTGATGTTCGGTATTCTATTGTTATTACATCTTACCAGTAAGACTTTCAGTTTCTATGGATATGATTTAAATAAAGAAATTATTCTAATAATAGTTAGGTAATTATTTAAGTATTTATGTTATTTTTCTATAAATAAAATGTTTAAATATTCTACGATTATCAATATTTTTCTAAATTAAAAATAAAAACTTAACTGCATCTGTTTCAATTATAAAATGTCATATTTTTTACGATTTAAACAAAAAAAATAGATTGTTTGACTGTGTTTGCCAAAAACGATTGTGTGTATTAAAAATAGACAAAAAACACCTTGATTTGTACAATATTACCTTGCTAACAACAACTTCAATTAAAATTTAAGACGCAGTGGCATGTTTTTATAAGTAATTGTATTATATTTATTAATGATGCAATTGTCAAAAACATTATTAGGGTAGTTGATTTTGAACCGCAATAAATATTTTTTACAATATGATAATTTTATAAAATATCGTTTAACATGTCAGATAATAATCTTACTAATGTTATTTTATTAAGTTAGAAACAATGACAACGGCAGTTGTATGATCATTAAATTATAGGGGAAATAAGGAGTAGAGAATCTAGTAGAAGTCTATTACTTTATATTTTTATTGAACATATTGACAGTTTCATTTTACCAATTTAATTAATAGTTATGTATTTAAATATTCAATATTTTCCTTATATTTTGTGTGTGTGTGTGTGTGTGTGTGTGTGTGTGTGTGTGTGTGTGTGCGTGTGTGTGTGTGTAAAAGTATTTTTATTTTTACGTGTTCTGTTATTTTGATTAAATTTTTAAGACCATCAAATTCCTTAAACTTCTTGGTAAGTTGCTTTTATTTTGTAGCTTAAACATAGATTATATTATTTATTCTAACACTACTAGGTAATATTATGTTACCTAGTGTTATTTGCTTCATAATAATTGCTAAGATTCATTATAATGATATCGTTAAGAGAAGAAAATTTTTAGAGTTTGCTGTGAAATTCTATCATTATTATATAGAATATATGAATAATTCTTGATATATACATTCTATAAGGTAAATTAAATTCCCTAAAACTTAAATTTGTAAAATTTTGTAAATTAAAATAAATATGCATTTTCTGTCTTTCATTATTTCTATTTTTTGGTTTTGCATTACACTTAAAGTAACTATATTGGTTTATGGACATTAATTGTTAATTTGGTCTGTTTCAATTATTTTACTAGAATATACTTACACGGTTATTTAGATAGCATTTTAGTGTATAATATTTACAAAACATGTTAATGTTAAAATATTTAGTTTTAAATAAAATTATAATGTGAATCAGTTGCATTTGCAATCTACGAGCAGAGAACAGACATCAAACTTATTTGATATATTTAACTGTCTATGGTATATGCTGTGAGCAAGCAATATGCATTGTACTATTTTAATTTATTAACCGGTGCGTGGTGGTAATACATCTAAATCAGTGGCATAGTCCATAACCCCCCCCCTTCTAGCTTTCATACCTAAACGGTTCATGTTTTGTGGTTAAAGTTATTGTAATCACTTGTTTAATTTAAGGTCTATTAATTAGGTTTTTACAAAACATGTGTTCTTTTTAACCATTTCATGTTGGAATAGAGAGATAACTACTGTGAAGTTCAATACCAAATTGTAGCAGACCCGAGAGCCAAAAGCGTGCTTTACTGTAACAAGTAAGTGAGGGTGAAGGCTCCATAACTGTAAGCCATTAAAAATACCTCTTATTTTTACTGTCCAAAAATTTCATTTCATACTCGTTTTATCCTTCCTATTAAAAATTTGTTTTTAAGTCCTAATGTTAATTATATTTTGCTCGTTCCTAATGAGCCAATTTCACTGTATCATATTTGTAATCTATTGTTTGAACAAATCATCCCTTTCTCTGAGCGTTTAATAATATACTAATCCATGTATCTCAAATGAAAACACCCGATCCCTATAGTTCACAGATAGTGCAACCTAGTATTGTTGGGTGCTTTACTTTCGTATGTACATTAATATGAAATTACATAATGAAGTTTAAAATTGACACAAATCACTGCAATCTGCATAAAGACACCTCCACACAGAAATAGAGTGTTATATAGAATTGGAAGTTGAAGATTTATATGGGAAATTTATATGGAATCCGAGGAATATGAAGAAGGAAAATAGGAACTATTTACAAATAACGTATTTTGTATAAAAAAATCCTGCAAGTTTTAAACAAAAATATCTTGAAAGGAATAAGCGCATATAGCAATGTAAATACACTGCTCATGAGAGAGGTAATCGATTGTAAAACCAAACGTTATTATTTGATATGCAAGTGTTTATGAAGCAAGGATACATGTTACAGTTGGCTGACAGCCACATATACCGTCAAGGCCGATGGCAAGAGACTCGGCACAAGCAAGGGAATTAATGTTTGGAAGTGGTCCAGGCAATCTTGTATTGTTTATGACTTTTGTTTCAGTAAAACATGAAACGCAAGTTTTTTTTTCAATAGTACAGTGTTGTGGATCTTTCCCTCCCTGTTTAAATCGTCCAAAAGAATAACTTCGGTTTTGTAATTATATATAATAATTTTATAAGGCTTACGATAATTACGAACGGTTTCAAGTCTACAACTGGGTATGCAATTGAATTAAATAAATTGTATGTAAATAAAAAATATTTAAATCGAATAATAAATAACTGATTTATAGCAGATTTATTGTGACAAGACAAGGCCAAGATTGAGGTTCTCAGCGAATGTATAACAAATACAAATGTGAATAAATAGCAGCTCTCAATGTAGGCTATGTCTTGTCACAGTAAAATGCTCTAATTCAATATTTTCTATTCGATTTAAATATTTATTTTGTCATTAGATTTGTGATAAAACCATCGAAAATCTGTCATTCTTTTACTTTTTGAGAAAAAATGCAAATCTTTTAGATTTTCAAAGTTTGCAGTCTAAATAGCCACCATTTTTAAAATATTAAAGATAATTTCATAATATTCTTTTAAGTAACTGTCCTTGTTATCATAAACATTTGAGCGATAATTGGTATATTTTAGTTAATTAGTTTTTAAACTATAAACTGCTTTAGCGTATAAAAAACAAATACAGACAGACGGACGGGAAACTAAGCATCATGTTCATCTGGTGAAATATATTAGTCTTTATCTAAGCAATAGCGTCGCATACCTTTGTCCAGAGAGTTACGGGACACTCTGTGTTCAAGACCATGTGTGTTTTCTCGACGAACCATGGTCTCCTAATAGGATTACTTTGTTCCGAAAAAGTACTTGAAATAACTACTACTAAAAGGTAATAAGGAATTACCTATAATCATAACAGAGGGATAATTCTACTTAGAACCATCTGGCGTTAATTCAACGTGTTGGTTAGGTGAGGGTCATCACTTGGAAAGACAAATAATTATCATCCAAATCAATCACTGTTTGGTTAAGTGTTCCATCATTCAAACCACCATTTCTATGCAGCTAATACGTATTCTTTGATTTTAAAGGATAACACACAAACCAAGATGTCTGAAAACGTTATGGAATCTCGTAATAGCTATCAAATATAAATTGTTTTTGCAACGTAGGTAAATAAATGTTTTTATAAAAATATGAAGCCGCTCCACTTATTCCTTTATCCTTACTAAATTTTTCTTTTAATCCCTTTTCTAAATGCAGGTTTTGGAAATGACAGTTGACTCTTGCCTACTATGGCATTCATATTATTTGTAGGCTAAGTCAAAGTAGGTCGATTAATTTTTCTCTCTTTATTTTGCACCCACTACTAGACAAAACTTTTTCAGAACCACTTAACATAATGATCTACATCTTAAAGGCTTAAATTATGATGTAGAGTCTCTCATACAGTTAGAGCTTTCCCGGAGTACAAGAGAGCCGTGATAATCATAACTGGCCGATCTACTTTCACTTTTAGTAGACATGTATTTTGTTCTACAAACTTCCGCCTCAATATTATATTTCTGTACAAGGTGTTGTACGTTCGAATGTTACATTAAGTATTCAAGAGCTGTTGGATATTTTCACAATTGCCACTAACCAGTATTATTATTCGAACTCCCAAAAATAAAATAAACAAAATAAAACAACAAAATAAACTCAGGAACTTTCAGCCAAGAAGGTCTAGTTTCGTCGTTTTTAAAACATTAAATTATATACTCCTTTTATAATACTACCTTTTATAAATTTACTAGAATACTATAAATTACAAAATATTGACTAATATATAAGATCGAAAATTATTCCTCGTACATTTTGTATAATATAATGACAAATACTCATTATAAGTATTGTATTTATGTATGTCTTTAAATTTTTTACATAGTTTCTGGACTTCAATATATATTATTTGATTTATTCATACATCCTAAGAGCTTACAAGTAATAAGTAGTAATAAGTAGCTTATAAGTAATAACACATAAAAGGGTAGTATATGTTGAATAAGAGTTACCATTGTAACCGTGAAAACGGTGTATTTAAGCGCCAAAATGTTTATGTGCACTGTCTACTAGGTCAACTGTGTGTTTATAAGATGATTGTTTCTATTTATTATAGCCTGATGAAAGTATTTTCAAAATACCCCCATCGTGCAAATTACAAATTGGATATGGGATGTTTTGCCCTTTTTCTCTATTCATTAACAAATGCATTAGTCTTAATTTAATTAAAGACCTAATAAGTAAATTTGCATTTCAAGTTCGTAGGGGTGTTATTAATTTTAATTTGATGTAATTTTATTATTTACGTAAATTAAAAGTAGATTCAGAGGCAAATACAGGTACGCTTTTCACCATCTTGTTCTTTGGTGTTATTACAAGGGTTACCCCGATTCTGATTCTTTTGGGATGAATAGTTCATATTTAGTATGAAAATAAATTTTAAAAGCAAATTAGGCCATAATATTTCTAATTATAAAATGCAATACGATTTAAATGTAATGCAAGATTTATTAACAAATTTTAACAAGCAAACATTTTATTGTTTTTTAAAGTTTGTAATTACTGATTAAAAATTTCAAATAATTTCAGACACTATCGTAACGTGTTACACATAAATTATACAAATGTAAGTCTTCTTCAGAGGTATAAAAAACCTTAAGACACAAAGCTAATCAATACATTTAAACTAATAAGCCCAAAACTAAGTAGCAACATAATATATTATTCGGAAAAAAACAAACAACATTTTTTTAAGCAGCAGTCCAGAATTTTTAAGCCGAATCCAAGTGATATAATTCCCCGGAACCGAGCAACAAAGAACACACGTATATCCACCCGGGTAGGTGGAGGTTAATCTGAGATTAAAACTGAGGAAAAAAGATAAATTTAAACTCTCGGAAACATTTTTATAATTTTTGTATTGCATAATTATAATTAAGTGAAATATTATTATCTACACAGGATAGTAATTATTTTAAGATATATGACGTTTAAAAAAACTTTGTCTCAAATGTGGTGTGACAGTAAAGAGCCATTTTTATTCAACGTGTTTTACTGTAAGTGAACAATAGACAGAGGCAACATGTTCGGACTGGCAGCTTTGAACTCGGCCCTTGCTAACTGAAGTCGATATTGTTCATGAACAGAGCGTAGATTGAATCAGTCCAACAGTAACTAGCACCTGTTAGGATAATCACTCATCCCAGAATTTGATAACTTGAATCGTACGAAACAAAATAAATAACTTATTAAACGCATTAAAACATTTAGTTTAACTTATTTTTCCGTTGTAAATGTGAATACTATTTATAATGAATACCAAATACAAATGGACGCCAATAGTCTAATAGAACAACGTATATCTTAACAAAATTACAATGATATAGCAAAATATTTACACATGAGGCCTAATAAAATACAAATTTGTAACAGATAATTTTCCTAGATACATCACAAGCAAACTCTCATCAACTAAGCAGTTTACTCGATACTATAATTACTGCACCTGCAGCGCAAGCCTAAGAGGTGTTGATTAAACCTTAACGAGGATTCTAATCACATAAATGTACGCCTCTCGTCACTTGAGCTGATTAGTTATTAGTGTCAACGTGATTGAGTATACGCTTCATTGTGATTTTATATTTTAACGTATATTTGCCTGTTGACACGTATATTTGCAAATGACACTGACATTATTTTCATAACGAGTAACTAAAACAAAGTTACCTGTTCTTGTAATCGTGTATCTATTAAATCTAATAGTTTTTTTAGCCAAATTTACCTCTCCAGCACGTTAGATCTTAACTTATTGGAGGCTTAGTTATATAAGCATATTAACTGCATATTAAATAATCAAATGAAGCAATTCAGTGTGAACAATTTTACAATTTTTAATTATTAATTAACAGCTTCTTATGGCTTTAGTCGTTCCTTTTTTAAATTGAATGGGATTTTAGGAATGCAATTAAGTAAAAATATTTAAAAATTAATATGAAGGAGCCCTATGGTATTCTTCAAACATAAGTAGGCATGTAACTATTATGATTTCAGTGTCATAAAAAACTGTCTCATATATTAAGATTTTATATAAAAGCCTGTTTAAAATTGTTTTAGAATTTTCGCATGTAAAACAGGCATAAATGGTTTGAATCAATTAGATTTCTGACACCGCAATTTAGTGTGCCTGCCATGATGATTTGATCAAGAAAAATATACACATGTTGGAAACCAACTTAGAAAATAAAAGCGTCTACTTTTGGCTCTTGTAATTTACTTTTGGTTCAAGATACTTCCTAGTTGTACAAATTAGTTTATCTTGTTTTCTAGATGAAGAAGGTGTGCGTAGACATGTAGGATTGAGAACCGTAACATTTGCGGCCCTTTATTTTACAACTTATTGCGGTTAATATATTTATAAGTTGGTTTTCAAAATCTACTTCTGTGAAACAGCGTTTAATTCCAGCCTTTATTATATATTGTAGACTTAAAACACCTTCAGTGGCACGAACATAATTTTCTGTTTTGTTCTGTCGTACTTTGTTAAACTGTCAAAATGCATCTAAAACTGGTCCTTCTAATATACGTGTGGTGTAACATAATTGAATGTGAAATTCTATAGTTGACTTATCCTTTTTATAACTATGAATGAAATGTAAATACTTACGTACGAATAAAAATTTATTAGGTCAAAAAGTGTCCATTCCACCCTTACAAACTAATTTTATATCTTATTTATTTAAGTTTTTATGCTTTAATTTTCACTGTTTCCAACGACCAAGGAAATATATAACTGTATAGGTCGATGAGAAAAATTCTCCATCCACATCTTTTGAAGACTAACAATTGTACAAAAGAGCTAACCTGTATCGAATGCTTTATGTACAAACACTCACAGCTTTGTTTGTTTAAGAAGCGTTTAAGTAATACTAAGAAAGGATTAGAAGGTTTCAATTTGTCACTGGTTCACTTTTTTGTAATAATTAAATAGTAACTTGGATATGCATGGTATTAGTTATCTATTTTGCTTAGTACTATAAATGTAGTACTATTTAATTTGTATTATTTTGTATATAGATTTAATCAAATAATCCTTAATGTTTATCATAAGAATAATACCTTATTAAGAATAGTAGCTATTGTCGTTTTAACACCAGGTCTTCAATAATAAACATACTATATCACGAAAATGTACTTAATTTTTATTACAGATTATTACGTATCGAAAATATACAATATCACACCAGTTTTGGTTTGAATATTAAATACCTCTAAGTTGCTGTATTATATATATATATATTTTTTTTAATAATATACATGTAATGAACCATTCACTCATATCGAACAAAAGCCCAAAGGTCATTACGCATTTCACTTAAGTTTCTTCTCTTTTATTAAACGAATAATTTCCAGCGTAGCTACATTAACCAAGAATTCACAGCTAAATATAAATCTTCTAGTAATCCACAGCCCAAGACCTGTTTATATATTACTTTGTGGATATCGCAAATGAAGCTGTACTTAGATACTTTATCTGGGCCTAGGAAAACTCCTTATAAAAATATAATTGCAGAGAATTGGAGTAGATTCATATCTTGCCACGCAGACTACCCAGGAGTCCTACCTGTGCATCGGTTTGACATTAACTTGGGATTCGGAGCCCTGCACTTGTAGACATTTTTCCTACAAAGTGGAATACGGTATCAGAATGTACAGCCACCTTTTATTTATGCCGTACTTTTCTCTGGAGGTTTCCCTGAAAAGCTGTTTGTTATTGATATGTTTTTCATCATCATGGGTTCTTCTTTGCTCAGAGACCCATTTCGGACCCTTTACCATTGCGCCCGTTTTATAGACTTTCTATTAGCTTCAATTTTAATTGGTTCAGGGAATTCATATACAGTTAAAATTACTAAACATAAAAAATTTCAGAGTAAAATTTAGATTTTTTATTATGCTTTACAGCTGTTGAATTAAATACAATTCATATTATATTTAAATAGAATAACTAATAAATAAGGCTAATTTACCTTAAAATGCAAGAAATGGAATGAAGCATCTTTCTTAACTCTTGAATGTTTAAATACTTATCTACAATAGGCCTTACAAATGAGGTGGCTTTTATGGATTTGAAAAAAAAAAAAAAAATTAATGAAGGAGTGTCTTAGCTCATTTGGCAGCGAATTAGAGCTTCAAACTTAGATAATATGTTACCTCTTCATGTAAATTTAGTCGAAGAATTGGGTATTGGAAATAATCGTATCTAGTCCAATAAGAAGTTTGCTTTTAAAAAAATATACTCATTGGTCCTTTACATAATATTGTTTTCATTACTACCTTTCTTTCAAATTACTTAGTTCTTCTATGATTATCTTATTAATTAAAATATGTGTTTTTAATCAAGTGAAATGCCTAAGAATCCACCACTCCCAAACTTTAAATGCATACTACACAGTAGTAACAATCTCGTATTTGGCTGGTGCTGATATTATTTTAAGAACAAAACAAGCAAACTTAATTTGCTAGCAAAATAAGAGTAAAGGTCTTTCCATTTTAGACCATCATCGAGCACCACACCTACGACACATTTTCCATATTTCCAAATATGACATGTCCGTTTAAGTATGTGGTTGTAAAGTGGACAACTTGAATTTTGCTTGTGTGTAGAATGAGTCCATTCTTAAAAAAGTAATGGTTCATCCTTTTGTGGTTACATCCAATAATTCTCAATTATAATTTTACTCCTTACAATAAGTGCGGTTACATCACAATAAGGGTTGTTCTGGCTCTGATGAAGGCATGAGGGAGGTCATAACCCTAAAACAGAGAAATGTAGTAGTCACAGAACAGAGGCTTGTGGTACCTTACATATTTGCAATAATCCCATGGCAAAAAGTGATTAACGCAAATTTTTTTGGATTATACATCGGTATGCTCCCTGCTTTTCAGATAAACAGTAGAATTATTTAACTACGGTACAGCGAAACGTTTTTAAACTAAACTTTCGTCAATACATTTACATATTTTAAAGTTTCATAGCATTGAAGTTGTGCATTCCTTGTAGTTTAAACATAAAAGTGTAATATCTGTTCAAGAAAATACAGCAGCTGACGTTTATGATTTATAAAAAAACGAATTGCCAATAATTAGGACATTTGTTTCTATCGGGATAATTTAGATTTCTAGAAAGGAAAACCTTTTGATATTTGTTATATGTTACAGGAAAACAGGGAGACTGGGCGATAGTTTGTTACATCCAACATTTTATAAGTGTAATGAGCGGTTTTATAGGCCTATTTCTTTAATTTACTTATCTGGAAAATATTATGCTTCAATAAAAAAAAATATTAAAGAAGCTAATGGTTGCGCAGTTATTAAAGCTAAAAGTTTTACGACTCTTATTTTAATTTCATTACAGCTAGCTAATTTGCATTTATCAATTTACTAATTGTATGATGCTCCTTGTGTGGATCAGTTGGATAAAGGAATTTCAATGATTTATTTAGAAAATTTGTTGGATTCAAAAAGTCAACTTTAAGATGTTGAGTCGCTTTAAAGTTTTATAGATATATTAATAAAATATACATGAAGAATTTTTGAAACTTCTTTGGGGTTTAAAAAAATGTTACTTTTTACATGTAATATGATGTCTCCATTCAACCAAATTTCCAGTTTTCTTACAAACAATCATTCACCAAGCCTTCAATTAGATAACAGCAACTGAGATATAATTATCTTTTGGCATGAGTTTTGTTGTCTAAATACATTGTTTAAAAGTTTCGATAAGTTACATCATAATATATAGACACAGTCAGTATTATTTTTTAGAGACTAGTTTCATAAGTTTAAGACTATTTCACGAAAATATATGTTCAATAAGTTCAAAAGCACTATTAATTTTGAATGTTGAATTAAGCTTCAGTTCAACTTCCATTTTGCAGCGTCTGTCTCATCAGTCCAAATATCAGGGGTTTGACAAACAGACTGCCACTTTACCTATTTATATTTAGGTGTCTCTGATGTGAAAACGATGTAAAAGTTCGTTTTGAGCCGAATTTCTTTGGATGTCTTCAGACGATCATGACTCTAGTCAGGTCCCAGGAGTCAAGTCTGAGACTGCGTCAGACACCAGACGCTGCAATAGGAAGCTAAATTTAACACTGAAATTCAATTAAACCTTCCTAAAATAGCTACGTAATCATCGATATCCGTTTTTATTAGGGATGCATTAACCAATATTTACGTCTTGAACTGTGGTGATATATATATATATATATATATATATATATATATATATATATATATATATATAGGTATATATATATAGGTATGCCAGTTTGTTTACTCATACACATTGCAAAGGGTTTCTTAGAAATTTACTTAACGTTTGCAAATAAAACATACTAATTTGTCCAAATAAATTTGGTTGTTTCAATTACAAACGAAGTGTTGAAGAACTATTAGTTTGAAAGCCAATCAATTACGTGACCTATCATCTGAATAATTGCCTATTAATATAATTTCATGGGAGCTGTTTCCAAAGTACACTCATGCAGATAGATCGAACGTTAATTAGTTCAGTTTATCATTTTCATTTACGGGCTAACGTAGAGCTCATGTGAATACAGGATAAAACTCTAGTCACTTTTTAAAAATACACATACCAGTCCTGCTACAAAAATAGCATTTTTATAACAACTTGCTTTATTTAATTTCCAAATAAAAGTAACATTTTCACTAGACAAAGATTCTCATCTCATATGTAAAAGCATAATTTAATTAAGAATAAAAATTCAAACTTCACTATAATAACTGAAACAGTCTCATAGTGATTTGATATCAGGAATTCAGATTGACAACCTCACAAAAATATACATTTTAGGTGTAATAATTACTGCATAACATATGTTTGCTAATATATAATTAAAGGAAACAATTAAAGTGAGTACAGGTCCAACGGTAGTATCAACAGGAGTATTAGCAAGGTTGCTAAATGTTTTAAGACTCAATAAATTTGTACTTTTAATTTTTTTATGGTTTATAGGAATTATGGTTGGACGTTTCTGTGTTCACAAATCTGAGGTCTAAAGGGGACTAACACTGGTTTTTTATCAAATAATTTTACATTTAAAGTGAAAATGTTAATTCATTTTACATATATCTGAATTACGAGAAAGGCAACTGCCACTAATTTGAAAAAAATGACTTAAAATGTAATGTAAAACATAAATTTCTATGTTTTCAAAAACATATTCCAGTGTAACCCTGGTATTTTATATCTAATCACACGGATATCATGTGATTTAACAATTACTTAAATGGATATTAAATAATCCTGTTATTATGCAAAACATATTTTTATGTTTTGCTAGGAGTCTTTAGCTAATAAATGCTATAAAAAACTTAAAATTTCTAAATATGCCTAATATTTTCCAAGGTATCCATCCGTTATAAAAGTCACATACTATTAAAGTTTTTTAAAATATCTTTGTAAAATATATATATTGTAAAACAGGATAATATTATGATCATATTACTTCACCGCAATTACTTCCACTCTTAGCCCATTATGCTAGAATATATTTTGTCGAAGCAAGCAGGGCATAGGGATAATTTATCAAGGTGATAAATTGACTTACCTGAAGAACGCGGATAATGAAGGAGCGACGAAGCCATTGTTCATTGGAAACTTATATCTGCGACGCTATTTTCGTCAACACCACAAAAAAAACTAAGGTAGAAATCTTATAATGTACGTAATTATATTTTAAAGGATTACTACAAAAGTATACTAAGTTTTTCATATCACCTATGGATGAAAACTAAACTTTTGTTCAAGTCGCTTGGAAAGTATTTTCGTAATAAGTTACACAAACATAATTACATTTATTGTTGCATATTGTTTCCATTAATTATGTTTCTATTACATTAATTATTTTTAATTATTATAGACTTATCGTTATCAACGTCTATCACTCGAGAGGCTGAACACAATTCAGCTTTGTACATATGTCTGCCACACGAACTCAAGAACGAACTGACTTGTGTACTTGAAGTTACAAACTTAGTACTAAGCTTCACTTCTATATGAGCAACGTTAAATTCGACGGTCAAAATGTATAATATTTGCCTGAGCGTTAACATATACTTAAATACTTTTCTTGTGGGTAACCATGATTCCAAAAAGAAAATAACTGAATATATAACTGTTTAAAACACGGAGTACAATCATATGATATTTCTTATGAGATAGTAGCACAAGTAGCATCACTGTATGAAATTTAAATTTTTCGCGAAACTTCATCACCCCTAATAGTCAAAAATGAAATCTAAGTGTACGCATATCCATCCAGGGTATTCCACTGAGCGGTCTTAAAGTCAAAGGGTGGCACTCAGTAGACTGACACAATTCTAATTCGTTCTGAAGGAGAATGTAAACATATATTTTAAAATTTTATATATGTAAGTTTTACACGAGGAATAAACTTCGTTTTGCGTATCGGAACGCCAGTCATCACGCATATTCGCTCTGCAGCCGCTAAGGGCGGATCTATTGCGGCCATTTCGATGTCAGTGAGTTGTTTCTATGTTAAGTAGCTATCCAGCACGTGTTATTAAGAGGTTGCTGTTACACCTTGATGAAGTTAATACTAGTTTGGTTGGGCTATGGATGTATGTTTTGCTCAGGGAATACATTTTCGTTTTGCGTCACAGAACGTGAAGTATGATTTTTTGCAGCAAAGCTTTCAAATTTGATTCAAAGCTTTACATAAACGTAAAGATACCGTTATGTAAACATGTGATTAAAACTTAAAAAAAGTTGACATTAGTTAAAAATCTATTGCGGAAGATTAAAAGTGAAAAATAAATTACAATAACATGTATCATTATATACGATATGAGAAATAACTACACGTTTCTATAATCTAACAGTAATTTACAATGATTAGTTGTCTAATTATTCGATTAGTTTACTCACATTATTATTGATCTAAAATATTGTATCTTCCTGATGTATCCCTGATTCTGGGGACTTTAATTGGTTACAGAATTTTTCATGTTAAGTTACTTAAGTTCCAATTTAAAGCTGTCATAATGTACCAAATCAATTTCATACTCTGCTATTAGTAGCTAAATTTACTTTAACACAATAAAATCTTCAAACCCAAAACAATGGTATCAAAGAAACAAAAATATATGGTAAAATGTTGGTTTGAATATACATACCAACTACTAATTTATTTATCAATGAATCTGAATTTATTCATTTAATAGCAGTGTTTAAAGCTCATTTCATTCTAAATTGAAATTTAAGTATGGTTAATATTAATTCATATTCCAGTTCTCTACTAGTTTCGTCCCGACTGGAAAGGATTAAAAATAAATTGATTATATCTGTTGTACCTAACAATGCCGTGTGTAATTTAATCCTGGAAGAAAATTAGTCTTTCATTTGATTATAATTATAACATTTACTCATTTACATTCGAACCAACATTACATTAAATTTTAAAAAAAGAAATGCACAGTAAAATATTTGAATACATATTAATAGAATATATAAAAAGTTCCTATGTTGAAGAATACATTTTCTCGTATTATTTCAAAATATAAAAAATAACCATTTATTAATAGATATCCGTAATTTTTAATATATGCATTTACAGCTCGTTATAAGAGATAATCACTTGTCAAAGAGATAGAACATGTTGTCTATCAAGATCTTCTTATCCACTTAAGTAATAGTAGTTGAGTTTAGTCTCCAACACTGGCTGAGAATGTATTCGAAAAGAGAGCAAGCTCTCGATCTTCATCTGAGTACGATGTAACACAGTGGCAACTGAAATCTGAGTATATCTTTGTCTGAAGAGACGAAACAACGTCTAACCAGCTTCACTATTTTTGGAGTGTCTCCTACTTTGCTCAAACTGGTTTTCGCCAGCAAGCCATATTGCATAGCAAAGCGTAGCTACCATCTGCCTTAGTGACTACATGGTTGTTGGGGGCTGAGCTTTTAGAACTTGAGAAGTTCCAAGGAAACTCACACTGTAAAAACCAAAAGATAGCGTGAAGCTCTGAACTTTTTATTCAATAATGAACCTTTTGTAGTTAAACAAGTAATGACAAGCACTACCACACAGGAGGTGATCCTACCCAGGTAAAAGAATTTTGGAGATTGAGTTTGCTGACTTTGTTACCACTGGTGTTATAAGCGTTTGTAAAAAATAAAAAATGCCAATAAAAATTAATTCCTAATATATACTATTGATACTATTATAAGTGGTCATCTGTTTTGTGATAAGTGGTCATATATTTAAAACATAAACCCAAGAGGAAGACAGATGACCACTTATAATAGTATTACACTTATTCTTCTTAGCTTTCAATCAAGAGAATGTTATTTCAAATGTAAATGTTCCTTTGTAACGGTGGCAAAGACCATTGGGTGAGTGGTGGAAGGGGTGATGACGGATTTGTGGGCAGTGGTGAGGTAAACCGTTGTTTTAGCTGCGCGGTATGTTGGCCCACTTTGTGAGATTATATTAGTACTGGTTACTGGTACATTCTTCATTCCGTCATTTGAAATGTATTTTAATTGGCATTTAGTATTTTAAAACAAACGCTTATAAAACAGTTGTAACCAAGTTAGTAGTGTCAATCCCAAAATCCTGCCAGGTTCGAACACAGGATCCGTAAGCGTAGTTTTTAAGACTGATGTTTATAAAATTATTAATATCCTGTTTAAAGAAGTATATATGATAATTTATTAATTGTTAGTAATTTTATCGTTTTCATATTGTTGTTTATTAATTTAAAGTATTATCATTAAATAAGTTTACATTGGTTCTGCCCTATTAAGTGCATTGTTTAATAAGCTATTGAGACACTTGCATGAGACACTAGTTGTCAGATTTTGAATACATTACTTAATATTTAAATTTATTTCACTAGAATAAAAGAATAAAGCCAAAATTAAAGGCTCAAATATTTGTGTATAGAAAAACGTTCACATATACTGAACTAAGGTAAATTATCCGCTTAATGTCAACAACATGTTCTAGATTGTTCGATAACGCTGTAATAATGTTGTTAAAGATTACTCTCACGCTAGAGAGTATGGGAAGCTCCCAGATTATAGTCACCTGCCACTGTATAAGCCGCTGCATTTGAATGCATCTTGTACTCTTGGCTCTGATCTCCTCTGCTTAATGCTGTATTAAGCCATTGTAATACCGCTTGTCTGTCTGAATAAAACATTTTCATCTTACGCAAATTTTACTACAAAATGATTCATTGAACAAGTTATATATAATTATTTTTCACAAATGCACCTTAGTTCTTAATAAAAGTAATATAAAATGCAGGTGCTTCATAATACAACATTATCATTTTGTGTGATATTTAAAGTACATACAACAGGCCTCCAATTTACTCAATATAACATTTGCTTAGTTTCCACTCGTTATATCAATTAACAAAGTGAGATATTACATTTTAAATTGAAAGTTAATAAACATTTTTAAGAATATCTTTGTGCTAAGTATGAATATGTTTTTATTTAATTTATAATTTAAATTATTAAACAGTAATTTTATCTTTACTATTAAAATTATACAATCTTTTAATTAAATTTAAAATTTCTAATGAATTTTTATGCGACTACTTGGTTTCAAATAATAGAAAACAGAAGTAGCTAAGAATTTCAGTACTAATTTCTATTATTTCTCATCGTATCCTGAGTTTTACAGATTTGTTTGTATTTTAATTTCCCGTATGATCGATCCGTACATGGATATTTCGAGATCCATAAAATTCGAATGGGTTTTTATTCTATTTTGTATCGAATTAACATTTTCGTATTAAGAATAATATACAATATATTTAAAATGAGATAGCATATCAGGAACTCGCATTAGCAAGGATTTTACTCCGAGTATTCCAAAGTATTTCTCCTGTAAGGAGTAAAACTCTCCAATTTACAAAACTGCATCTAAGATTTATTATCGAGTGTTATACTAAAATTGTAGTGAAATCGGCATCAATAGACAATTAGCAAAATATTTCAAATATATTCCAATTCCACAAATACATGAGATAAAACTTAACCCAATTCATTTTTAATATTCCATTCATATATTCATGTAGTGTAATTGAGTCTAAAATATACATAATTATCATAATAAAATAAACACATACAGTCTTGATTTATTTATTACTACTAATCAAGAAATAATATAAATAATTTATTTCCCTTTTATACAACGATAAACAACACATTTCTGAAGAAAATGTCCTGTAAACAGATAGAGAAATACACAATAATTCAGAAAAGAAATGTTAACTGTCTCAGGAGAAATTGTTTCAACTTACTGAGTGAGCTAATACATTTCATGAATTACCATAGATTGTCATAGACCTAATTCCTTAAAAAAAACTCTAAATCTATAGGTCAATACGTGCTATACATTTTGCAGACAGAAAGACAGATATTAATTTGTTTCCATTCCACGTGTAACATGCTTCGCTGAACTTCAGATAATATTATGTATTATGGCGATTCAGCTGAACGGCTATTGTTGTAATAGAGAGCAATGTTTATGCCTGTTGATCCAGATCTGCTACGAAAATAATTAGTAGGTTAATAGTTTTTTATGTCTTGGAACTATTTTATACATATATTTTTTTATTAAGATTAGTAATTTATATTTACTTAAAAAAATATAGTAAAATGCCTAATTATTATCAAGTTATGTAAAATAAATGTTCTTTGGTCCATTTTATACACTAGGAGACACAATAGCATACAGCAAATCGATAAATTCGATTTACATATTTTTCTATTTCTCTATTTAAATATTTTTCATATTTCTCTCTACAAATTTTCCTTGCTTGGGTTGAAATATTCATCACAAACAAGGATTTCGTAGAAAATAATACAGCACCAAGGGTTTTTAAAACACAAGAGTGTATGTAATAATATATGGCATTGAACAAAACTTTGTGCAGTTTTCATAATTTGTTTCATTGTACATTATTATATTTATTATTGGTACACGTAATATTTTCCTACAAGTTTTTAAATACTGCACGTGTTATATATTATGGACAACAATATACATGCTGTTTTCGTAATATATGTTTATTATTACTATTGTAATAGCACATCGTCTGTCAATATTGAGCAAGCACCGTTGTTATGAGGGAGTGTTTCACATTAAACAGCAAACTCACGGTACGCATACATTCACTAGTGTACACACAGCTCCGGGACAACTTATATTATCTATAACTGACTCTCTCACTCATACACCAGACTTTTATTTATTTATGCTTATTTTGAAACCCACAGATACTCTGTAATAACATTCTAACCCAGCTATTTAATGTTGGTTTGCATTATATATATATATATATATATATATATATATATATATATATATATATATATATATATATATATATATATATATATATATATATATATATATATATATATTTTTATATAGTTTTTTTCCTTTTTCAAGGAAATAAGACAAAATCAAACATGACACAAAAACACAAAGGCATAAGTAAATTACAATTGGCATAGATGTATATTTTTTTACATTTTATCTTGATGTATATCTTAAAAACAATCTGTAAACTTGTAATTTTCATTCAAGTTCTATATAGACAAGCAAGAATTGTACAACAGTGGATGCTTGACCATGGGATAAATAAGCTGAATCTAAGCGTTATTGTTGACTATCATCCAGGAGGCTGACACAAATTCATTTTGTATGTTTGGGGTACTTCAAAAATTATTGTCTGTATTATTGTATGCCTAGCTATCTATCCGTAGATCATTTTAAGTATTTTTATAATAGTTAAGGAATTTAAAGAACAGTGTTTTATTTTATATAATTCTCGTTATTAAGTATATATATATATATATATATATATATATATATCGGAGATCAGGAGTATTTAAAATGTTTTAAAATATATATGATTACGATTAGATTAATTATGTTATTTGTCTCATGTGATCAAATAATATAATAAAAAATTAACTCACAAATCTTGCAACTAATACAAAGTAAGTGAGTTAAAATGTGACATAGAAATTTTATATCTCAATCTATAGACAATTCCAAATTCAAATATCGCAGGTACTTACGTAGACTACGGATCCCAGTTTCAGACAAATATCTTCATTATATGGTATGCAGTTTTGTAAATTGGAGAGTTTTACTCCTTACAGGAGAAATACTTTGGAATACTCGGAGTAAAATCCTTGCTAATGCGAGTTCCTGATATGCTATCTCATTTTAAATATATTGTATATTATTCTTAATACGAAAATGTTAATTCGATACAAAGTAGAATAAAAACCCATTCGAATTTTATGGATCTCGAAATATCCATGTACGGGATCATACGGGAAATTAAAATACAAACAAATCTGTAAAACTCAGGATACGATGAGAAATAATAGAAATTAGTACTGAAATTCTTAGCTACTTCTGTTTTCTATTATTTGAAACCAAGTAGTCGCATAAAAATTCATTAGAAATTTTAAATATAATTAAAAGATTGTATACTTTTAAATAGTAAAGATAAAATTACTGTTTATTAATTTAAATTTAAATTAAATAAAAAAATATTCATACTTAGCACAAAGATATTCTTAAAAATTTTTATTAACTTTCAATTTAAAATGTAATATCTCACTTTGTTAATTGATATAACGAGTGGAAACTAAGCAAATGTTATATTGAGTAAATTGGAGTAAAATGATAATGTTGTATTATGAAGCACCTGCATTTTATATTACTTTTATTAAGAACTAAGGTGCATTTGTGAAAAATAATTATATATAACTTGTTCAATGAATCAATTTGTAGTAAAATTTGCGTAAGATGAAAATGTTTTATTCTCAGACAGACAAGCGGTATTACAATGGCTTAATACAGCATTAAGCAGAGGAGATCAGAGCCAAGAGTACAAGATGCATTCAAATGCAGCGGCTTATACAGTGGCAGGTGACTATAATCTGGGAGCTTCCCATACTCTCTAGCGTGAGAGTAATCTTTAACAACATTATTATAGCGTTATCGAACAATCTAGAACATGTTGTTGACATTAAGCAGAGGAGATCAGAGCCAAGAGTACAAGATGCATTCAAATGCAGCGGCTTATACAGTGGCAGGTGACTATAATCTGGGAGCTTCCCATACTCTCAAGCGTGAGAGTAATCTTTAAACAACATTATTATAGCGTTATCGAACAATCTAGAACATGTTGTTGCCATTAAGCGGATAATTTACCTTAGTTCAGTATATGTGAACGTTTTTCTATACACAAATATTTGAGCCTCTATTTTTGGCTTTATTCTTCTATTCTAGTGAAATAAATTTAAATATTAAGTAATGTATTCAAAATCTGACAACTAGTGTCTCATGCAAGTGTCTCAATAGCTTATTAAACAATGCACTTAATAGGGCAGAACCAATGTAAACTTATTTAATGATAATACTTTAAATTAATAAACAACAATATGAAAACGATAAAATTACTAACAATTAATAATACTTCTTTAAACAGGATATTAATAATTTTATAAACATCAGTCTTAAAAACTACGCTTACGGATCCTGTGTTCGAACCTGGCAGGATTTTGGGATTGACACTACTAACTTGGTTACAACTGTTTTATAAGAGCTTGTTTTAAAATACTAAATACCAATTAAAATAAATTTCAAATGACAGAATGAAGAATGTACCAGTAACCAGTACTAATATAATCTCACAAAGTGGGCCAACATACCACGCAGCTAAAACAATGGTTTACCTCATGACTGCCCACAAATCCGTCATCACCCCTTCCACCACTCACCCAATGGTCTTTGCCACCGTTACAAAGGAACATTTACATTTGAAATAACATTCTCTTGATTGAAAGCTAAGAAGAATGAGTGTAATACTATTATAAGTGGTCATCTGTCTTCCACTTGGGTTTATGTTTTAAATATATGACCACTTATCACAAAACAGATGACCACTTATAATAGTATCAATAGTGTATATATTAGGAATTTATTTTTATTGGCATTTTTATTTTTTACAAACGCTTATAACACCAGTTGTAACAAATTCAGCAAACTCAATCTCCAAAATTCTTTTACCTGGATAGGATCACCTCCTGTGTGGTAGTGCTTGTCATTACTTGTTTAACTACAAAAGGTTCATTATTGAATAAAAAGTTCAGAGCTTCACGCTATCTTTTGGTTTTTACAGTGTGAGTTTCCTTGGAACTTCTCAAGTTCTAAAAGCTCAGCCCCCAACAACCATGTAGTCACTAAGGCTGATGGTAGCTACGCTTTGCTATGCAATATGGCTTGCTGGCGAAAACCAAGTAGGAGCAAAGTAGGAGACACTCCAAAAATAGTGAAGCTGGTTAGACGTTGTTTCGTCTCTTCAGACAAAGATATACTTAGATTTCAGTTGCCACTGTGTTACATCGTACTCAGATGAAGATCGAGAGCTTGCTCTCTTTTCGAATACATTCTCAGCCAGTGTTGGAGACTAAACTCAACTACTATTACTTAAGTGGATAAGAAGATCTTGATAGACAACATGTTCTATCTCTTTGACAAGTGATTATCTCTTATAACGAGCTGTAAATGCATATATTAAAAATTACGGATATCTATTAATAAATGGTTATTTTTATATTTTGAAATAATACGAGAAAATGTATCCTTCAACATAGGAACTTTTTATATATTCTATTAATATGTATTCAAATATTTTACTGTGCAATTCTTTTTTTTTAATTTAATGTAATGTTGGTTCGAATGTAAATGAGTAAATGTTATAATTATACTCAAATGAAAGACTAATTTTCTTCCAGGATTAAATTACACACGGCATTGTTAGGTACAACAGATATAATCAATTTATTTTTAATCCTTTCTAGTCGGGACGAAACTAGTAGAGAACTGGAATATGAATTAATATTAACCGTACTTAAATTTCAATTTAGAATGAAATGAGCTTTAAATACTGCTATTAAATGAATAAATTCAGATTCATTGATAAATAAATTAGTAGTTGGTATGTATATTCAAACCAACATTTTACCATATATTTTTGTTTCTTTGATACCATTGTTTTAGGTTTGAAGATTTTATTGTGTTAAAGTAAATTTAGCTACTAATAGCAGAGTATGAAATTGATTTGGTACATTATGACAGCTTTAAATTGGAACTTAAGTAACTTTACATGAAAAATTCTGTAACCAATTAAAGTCCCCAGAATCAGGGATACATCAGGAAGATACAATATTTCAGATCAATAATAATGTGAGTAAACTAATCATTGTAAATTACTGTTGGATTATAGAAACGTTGTAGTTATTTTCTCATATCGTATATAATGATACATGTTATTGTAATTTATTTTTCACTTTTAATCTTCCGCAACAGATTTTTAACTAATGTCAACTTTTTTAAGTTTTAATCACATGTTTACATAACGGTCTCTTTACGTTCATGTAAAGCTTTGAATCAAATTTGAAAGCTTTGCTGCAAAAATCATACTTCACGTGCTGGATAGCTACTTAACATAGAAACAACTCACTGACATCAAAATGGCCTCAATAGATCCGACCTTAGTGGCTGCAGAGCGAATATGCGTGATGAGTGACGTTCCGAGACGCAAAACGAAGTTTATTCCTCGTGTAAAACTGACATCTATACCAATTTTAAAATATATGTTTACATTCTCCTTCAGAACGAATTAGAATTGTGTCAGTCTACTGAGTGCCACCCTTTGACTTTAAGAACGCTCAGTGGAATACCCTGGATGGATATGCGTACACTTATATTTCATTTTTGACTATTAGGGGTGATGAAGTTTCGCGAAAAATTGAAATTTCATACAGTGATGCTACTTGTGCTACTATCTCATAAGAAATATCATAAGATTGTACTCCGTGTTTTAAACAGTTATATATTCAGTTATTTTCTTTTTGGAATCATGGTTACCCACAAGAAAAGTGTTTAAGTATATGTTAACGCTCAGGCAAATATTATACATTTTGACCGTCGAATTTTACGAGTACGTTGCTCATATAGAAATGAAGCTTAGTACTAAGTTTTTAACTTCAAGTACACAAGTCAGTTCGTTCTTGAGTTCGTGTGGCAGACATATGTACAAAGCTGAATTGTGTTCAGCCTCTCGAGTGATAGACGTTGATAACGATAAGTCTATAATAATTAAAAATAATTAATGTAATAGAAACATTATTAATGGAAAACAATATGCAACAATAAATGTAATATTATGTTTGTGTAACTTATTACGAAAATACTTTCCAAGCGACTTGAACAAAAGTTTAGTTTTCATCCATAGGTGATATGAAAAACTTAGTATACTTTTGTAGTAATCCTTTAAAATATAATTACGTACATTATAAGATTTCTACCTTAGTTTTTTTGTGGTGTTGACGAAAATAGCGTCGCAGATATAAGTTTCCAATGAACAATGGCTTCGTCGCTCCTTCATTATCCGCGTTCTTCAGGTAAGTCAATTTATCACCTTGATAAATTATCCCTATGCCCTGCTTGCTTCGACAAAATACATTCTAGCATAATGGGCTAAGAGTGGAAGTAATTGCGGTGAAGTAATATGATCATAATATTATCCTGTTTTACAATATATATTTTACAAAGATATTTTAAAAACTTTAATAGTATGTGACTTTTATAACGGATGAATACCTTGGAAAATATTAGGCATATTTAGAAATTTTAAGTTTTTTATAGCATTTATTAGCTAAAGACTCCTAGCAAAACATAAAAATATGTTTTGCATAATCACAGGATTATTTAATATCCATTTAACTAATTGTTAAATCACATGATATCCGTGTGATTAGATATAAAATACCAGGGTTACACTGGAATATGTTTTTGAAAACATAGAAATTTTATGTTTTACATTACATTTTAAGTCACTTTTTCAAATTAGTGGCAGTTGCCTTTCTCGTAATTCAGATATATGTAAAATTAATTAACTTTTTCACTTTAAATGTAAAATTATTTGATATAAAACCAGTGTTAGTCCCCTTTAGACCTCAGATTTGTGAACATAGAAACGTCCAACCATAATTCCTATAAACATTAAAAAAAATTAAAAGAACAAATTTATTGAGTCTTAAAACTTTTAGCAACCTTGCTAATACTCCGTTGATACTACCGTTGGACCTGTACTCACTTTAATTGTTTCCTTTAATTATATATTAGCAAACATATGTTATGCAGTAATTATTACACCTAAAATGTATATTTTTGTGAGGTTGTCAATCTGAATTCCTGATATCAAATCACTATGAGACTGTTTCAGTTATTATAGTGAAGTTTGAATTTTTATTCTTAATTGGATTATGCTTTTACATATGAGATGAGAATCTTTGTCTAGTGAAAATGTTACTTATATTTGGAAATTAAATAAAGCAAGTTGTTATCAAAATGCTATTGTAGCAGGACTGGTATGTGTATTTTTAAAAAGTGACTATAGTTTTATCCTGTATTTACATGAGCTCTACGTTAGCCCGTAAATGAAAATGATAAACTGAACTAATTAACGTTCGATCTATCTGAATGAGTGTACTTTGGAAACAGCTCCCATGAAATTAGATTAATAGGCAATTATTCAGATGATAGGTCACGTAATTGATTGGCTTTCAAACTAATAGTTCTTCAACACTTCGTTTTGTAATTGAAACAACCAAATTTATTTGGACAAATTAGTATGTTTTATTTGCAAACGTTAGGTAAATTTCTAAGAAAGCCTTTGCAATGTGTATGAGTAAACAAACTGGCATACCTATATATATATATATATATATATATAATATATATATATATATATATATATATATATATATATATATCACCACAGTTCAGGACGTAAATATTGGTTAATGCATCTCTAATAAAAACGGATATCGATGATTACGTAGCTATTTTAGGAAGGTTTAATTGAATTTCAGTGTTAAATTTAGCTTCCTATTGCAGCGTCTGGTGTCCGACGCAGTCTCAGACTTGACTCCTGGGACCTGACTGGAGTCATGATCGTCTGAAGACATCCAAAGAAATTCGGCTCCAAACGAACTTTTACATCGTTTTCACATCAGAGACACCTAAATATAAATAGGTAAAGTGGCAGTCTTTTTGTCAAACCCCCTGATTTTTGAACTGATGAGACAGACGCTGCAAAATGGAAGTTGAACTGAAGCTTAATTCTACATTCAAATTAATAGTGCTTTTGAACTTATTGAACATATATTTTCGTGAAATAGTCTTAAACTTATGAAACTTGTCTCTAAAAAATAATACTGACTGTGTCTATATATTATGATGTAACTTATCGAAACTTTTAAACAATGTATTTAGACAACAAAACTCATGCCAAAAGATAATTATATCTCAGGTGCTGTTATCTAATTGAAGGCTTGGTGAATGATTGTTTGTAAGAAAACTAGGTTCAATAGTGGCTGTTAGTGTATGTTACGTGATTAATTAAAATATACACATACACACAGAGACACACACCAATAAAGTTTATTATAGTACGGATTTCTTAGCATACAGGTACAAACATTTATATTTTACTACTATATTACGATACAGTTTTTTAATAAAATCCACAAATTCGTAAGTAAATATCAAAATAATAAGTAGATAAAACCACTTAAGTATAATATGATAAATTCGTCATACTATTTGTCGATTAACAGTAAGCTGTCGAACTGAAAAAAATTGATATAGTTAAAAAAAGAAAATGTTTAATGTGTCGATCTATCAAGAAAGGCGTTGTACGAGAAATCGTCAAATTTTTAACAACTTTTCTTCCAGCATCAACTATTTTTCAGTGAACTGCAGCATTTTACAATGGCGGTTGCTACGCTGAGGTACCTCGCGGTATAGGGATTTCTTACTAATGTACGGGGTTCTTTTAGTTTTCGATCTTTGTGTACCATGCTATAGTAAGCATCCTGCATACGGTTACTATCGGAAAACAGGTTAGCAGTTATTAAAAAAATGAGTCACTTGATCCGGTCTCATCGACAAAAACTTAAAAGACAAAAAAGTTTTGATGCGTTTATTATTTTTTTATATATTCTTCCTTTAGATCTTAAGACACATTAAAAAGACAAACCTTTACCAATTCACTAATACTCAAAATTCACGATGACTTAGGAAGTTTAAATTTAACTACTTCTTATTTATATATAAAGAATTATATATATATTTATATATATAATTATATATTTTATTATTATTATAATTATTTTTTATACTATTATTATATAAAACATCCGTATGAGTTGCAAACCCATTTTTACATTTTGACTTAAAACTCTTTAATTATCCTTCAAACACATAATTTGACACTCATGTGCGTCATCATAAAACTAGGTATAAATTTTCAAAAATTTTAACCACAGATAGTATTTTTAATGGAGTTGTATCTTTTAGAAGAAGTATATTTAGTTTTAGTTTGGACTTCTGGATGGCCTAAAAATAATAAATTTTAAATATTCGTATTTTATGGTCATAACAGAAAATAACGTACTGTATTTATAATGACCCACTCATGTGGAATGAAATAGGCATGAAACCTCTAAAGGTACTATATTTTTTTCAACTAATCGAGGTCCTCTACCTATGAGCCCACTAATATATAAACTCGTAATTTACATATAAAAAAAATACATGTCATCCAAACATGGGGTGTTAATTGATCACTACTAATGGACCAGAAGATATACGAGCAATTTGCGGTACATTTATTTTTTGTTGTTATATTGCTAAACTTATTATTATATAGCATAAAATTATATGTTAACCCTAACAAATTCCCATGAAATATATGATTAAAAACTGACTATAGATTAGTGTAATGATAAATCATGCCGTTAAACCATGGTGCACTTGTAAATAAAAGATAATTGAACATGGTTAACGTCTTGACATTGCGAAATGGTATTTTCACAGTTTCATCCATTTACAACTACTACAGCCCCAAATAAGTAATGTAATATGTAATTTACACAATTAAATTTAAAAAGTTATATTAACTTAATTTATCTAATTGAGTAGCTATTTACTTATTTAACAATATTATAGTCATTCTGTCATACCATTTGCAATATCAGTACACTGTGCCTATTTAATTTTAAAATGTATTACTTTCGACAACTAAGTGAACACTAATGAAGCTCTCACATCTTCAATACAAATTCAAATTAATGAAGTTTTTGTTATGATCAGTCCACTATAGAGTCGGTGGAGTACAATTTAATGAACAATCGGAGAGGTGAGTACTTCTATATTGATTACCAATAGGAAAGATAATCGTCGGCTTAGCATTATTCATCATTCAAATCCTCACCCCTTGCAGTTTAAATGGTGGTTATTCTTTTATTATATTCTAAGCTTTTATGAATAATTTACTTCTTCTATGAGTAAATAAATTCCTTCTTGTTTTATAAACTAGTTGAGTGAATTAAATTTTTTACTATGATGAAAAACACAAGGAATTTAAATGTATATTTTTCTTTCCTTTTACTTTTAATACTTTAAATTAAGAAAATGGAAATGAGAGGCTATTGGAATTTAAGGTAGGTAGTTTTTATTTCCTTTACTTTCTTAACGTATTTAATCAATTAGTTTAATTTTCAAGATTTTATGATGGTTATAGGCCTTAACTTATAATGCATTGAAAGAGGTGAAGTGAAATTATTGAATACGCCACTCTTTACTAACATATTTAGAACAGGCTGTCTATTAGGCTTATACATTTTTATTTTATGATAAAATGTAATATTATTTTCTTTCTATCGTATTTTATCCTCAGTAAAATGATCATTTTGCTACAAATATGTCCAGTAACAGGATGTGTTTGAAAATATAGTATGTTAGAGTGATTCTAAAAAGGTGCCATAAAAATTATACAATGTTTTGGTGTAAGTTTTTATATATTTAGACTCTTAAAAGTGTATGAAATATTTTTAATATAAAACATAAATCTGTCTGGTAGCATTTATAATAAAGTAATAACAAACAGCAAAGCCTGTTAATCGTAAATAAATAAATAAATAATATATATATATATATATATATATATATATATATATATATATATATATATTGTTGTGTTCAGAACTTCCTTTAAAGACATTTTCAGTCCATTTACAATCCTAGATAGACCTTAAGATTATTTAGAGTTTCAATAACTTATGATCCCGGCTCGCCTTAAAATAATTCTCCAGTTCTCGTTTTGGATTGTACATGACAATGGCGTAAGTACTCTAAATTCCATAACATGTAACCTTAGTAAGAAATAAAGTTTTAATAGATATACGGTAATAGTAGTAAAGGTCTTAGTCTCTTACGTATTCATATTACAAATTGTTTAGTATTATTTGTATTTCATGCATAAATATAAAATTAATAAATGCTAAGGATATTACTATTTTATAAATATGGTGTTTATAAGGGATTTTATATACTTAATTTGCCAGTTTAGAGCACCGATATCTAAAATAATATGAGATAAGATCATTTTACTCGTTGTTTCTATCTAAACATTTAGTTTCATTGTAGGTGGATGTGTTATATTTCAAATGTAAATATGTTAATAATGCAAAAATAGATTAAATAAATACACACGCTTGTACAATACAAGCCTCAACGGTTATATCACTGAATTAGTTAAAACATTTCCATTGAAACAATATTATTTTATCATTTTAATTTATGATGGTTTTTAGAATTAAAAATATCTACCATATTTGCAAAACGGTGTTATTGATTTGTTACTGTAATATCTTTTTGATTGGATAAAAGTAAATGCAAATTTTAAGTATTCTCATTTGCCATTTCTCTGGTTTTATTAAGAACATGTATACCTAAGAACAGATATATTCTAAGCTAAATAAGATAGGTATTAATATATGTGGAATTTTTACTTTTATTCAACATAAGTTTGTCAAAGTTTTATAACCTCCTGCGAAATACATCATAAATAAATGAAAACGAATTGTTTTTAATTGTTGATCATTGTTGCGAACTTATTTAGTAATATGCATTACAATTATTTGCTCTTATAATAAAATGTTTAGTTGTAAACAATAATGAATGATAAATACAGTACTGTAACAAAACTAATTGCCAATTCTTGTATATTGTGGTTAATTTTGACGAGAACAGATTGAGAGACTTGCCGTAGCGCCTTTCCTCTACTCCGTAAATATGCGCATACTTTATCTCTTTATTCTGTTAGCCAACGAGAGATAAAGTAGAATTATGCTTTGCAACGTATAAGTTTCGCAGAAGTGGTTTTTTAACATGAGTTAAAGCCAGAAGATTATTTTGAGGCTACCCGAAAATATGTTTAAAAACCTATAAATTGTTTAAGCCCTTCAAGGCTAAAATTAAAAGTTGCATAATATTATATAATATACAGTACGTTTCACATAATGTAATACACTTAACGCATCGACTTTTTTTAGATTTAAGGTCTTTAAAGTTGGGATGACAAACGTAACTTAACAAACATAGCTTTTTCATTTAGACATTACAAACTATATGAATACTTTTGTTAGGAACATAATTTTACTAGTTGTTGTATAAAACACAAAGTAATCTTACATATTTTTACGGATAGAATACAATTTACATAAACAGTACTCTAAACCAAAATATACAGAAAATATCATCGTATTAACTATACAAATTGTAATACCCACATTTTGTGAAACATTATTTATCTATATTAGAATTTTGTATACAAAAATAAAAAACGTATTGGGTAAATATGAACCAATGTGTTTCTATCACCTATCACTATGTAATTAAATACAAATGTTGTATCAAAAAACTAAAGTCAAAATTCTTTTCGTATAGTAACATCCTGAGTTAAAAATATTTTGAACGTTACTTTATCCCTCTCCTTGCTCTCGTAAGTGTGATTATCAGCCGTCCTTACTAGGCCTTTATCTATTGCGCAAGCTCCCGTACCAATCTCAATATATTTATGAGTGTATACAAAGTGAAGCCGTCCTAATGTACCTGGGTTTCTACTTGCATTATCGTATCATAAATAAATAAATATATTGAACCTGTGATACACCCAAGTGCAAGACCATAGGGAGTAGTGAATGTTTATTTTATAGTTATTAGTATGTACTAAAACGATTGATTTGTAAACCTGTCAGGCTTTACAAGCGTAGGAGAAGAATTGTAAAGAATTTTTCCATCACGGAAATTCAATAGTTTGTGGTTTATATTTAACAACGCCCTTTAATGCTATCCCACGTGGATATACTTAGGTTGTTTTGCTCTATTAGTTGTTGAAAATTAGAGTGTTAAACACTATATTTTTTATAACGTAAACAACTTTATAGTTGATTCTGTATTATTGCAAAACTATATTAGTTTAATTTACATCGATAATTTCAATTCAAAAAAATGCAGGTTTGAATTTTAAAATATGTGACACTGAAGATAATATAGTATTGAAGTGTTAAATGAGGAAAACAAAATCATTTCCAACAGAAATTTGCCCTTTTATTACATGATTTTTAGTTTGAACTACTCGTACATACTGGTTTTAAGCATCGAATATAAAGGATAATATTTAATATATAAGGTATTAAATATAATATTTTAATATTATAGGGAAAATAAATTTGATGGATTTATTTCCTGAATTTCTACCATAACAAATATTGAAATCTTAGTAGAAAGAATCTAGGAGACATTTGGATGGCAGTAAAAATAGGGAGAATTAGATATCAGGATGCTTTAATTTATCACATTGAGTTCAATTTGGTCAACACCTGTGTAGTTCATTCTAGATTGCTTTTACATTTCTGACAGGATTTTATAACCACATGTTTATGTTATTTGGTTTCACCATTGTTCTAAAACAATCAAGGAATTTAAATGAGATAATTGCGCTTTATAAATGTGGTTATACCATATTTTTTACTGTAAAATTAAATAAAGAAATAGGACAAATGCCAAATCATAGAGGTTTACAGGCTTTTAAAGGCTAATCATTAATTCCGTTAATTTCTGGATATGTTGTGTAACATCATTTAGGTACAACATTGAAACATTGATTCACATGGCCTGTTTCAAACGCATAATATTTTCGATGATGTATTGTAATGTTCTTCATTATGGCGAAATCGGCCATCTTTAAAGCTCATTTTTGGCCCAAAAGGGAACAATAATAAGATTCCTCTGTAGTATACAATGAACTTTTATTGATGTAACAATATAAAATCTTAGGATCGGTGATGAGGACCTGACTAGTCAGTATCTGTAAACTCGTCTGCTACTGGGGTTAGCTGCTGATCTCAATAACTTCATTTGTATTAAACGGATTAATCGCAAATTGTCATCCCCTCCCCCTTGTAATACATCTAAACCGTACTTTAAACTTTTTCCTTGTTTACCAATTCCATTCCACATTGATGTATTAATTAATTGAAGTTATCAATCATGTTCGACTTCACGTAACGGACAGTAGGCCGGTTTGTTACAGTATCAACTTCCTCGAGGCTGTTGTTATCCGGCATAACTAAGTTATGGTTGATTATCACTGATTCGAGCAACTTGATTAATATTTACCTCAGAATGTTAGAATCAATACACAGCTTTATATAAAAATGAAATTATTAGCCTATTAGCAAGTTTTACCCAAATTCATATCGTTAAATAATAAGAAAATCACGCTAAAAAACATTGATTCATTGTATACAGAAAACTGTTTATTAGTGGATACAGTGGATTAATATTTCCAATTCTGACCATACAACATCTGACATCTGTCAGACCCGCTTTCTACTAATAACTACGTATGCTTAGTTATTAAACGTAAAATGATACCTCTGAACAAAAGTATCGTATTAATTGTTCAAATACTGTTCTGAAAATCTGCCTTATTTGTCACATATACCATATATCTTTCATGGAAAATAAATTTGTAGCTCCAGTTGAATATAATTTTTATGAAAAGCACCACTCCGACACGATATCTTGTACACAATTTCGTGTTGTAGCTTAAGCATATTCGTCATAAAGATGATGTTATTACTAAATTGATTATATATTTTTTCTACGCAGGATAAAACAGTAAAAAGATTAAAGGTACATTATAAACGTAACGGAAAACCTTAAAAATATTACCGTAGGGCATAATATGCAAGTTAACATACAATTTATGTGGTTGCAACGTAGGGCTGGTTCAACTTGGGCAAAGACAAATTAGAGTAATTTCATAAAGAAGTACGCATAAATCCCACACAATACTCTCTTCTCCTGAATCATAATGAGGATTGTGATTATTATGATTAACTTATCCATACACATAACGTAGCTATGGTAGGAAGAGTTGATTCAATTTAATTTTGAGTGTAGCACCAATTCTCCAATTGTATTCAAAGTATTTCAAAGTGTGTGTTCTCCAGCTGTGTCTGATGTCGAAACGATGTAAATGTTTCGTTTTGAGCTTCTTTGCTGTCGATTTTTTTTAGATCTATTTAAACTAAAATGATTCCAGATTCCAGGAATAAAGTCTGAGACAGTGTCAGATACCAGATACTGCGATAAAAGGAATATAAACAAGAGCTAAACACAAAATTGAATTGACTCAACCATTCCTACCACAGCTACGTTATGTAAAGAACAAAATTATAACATGATTTTATATGATTAAACTCCATCTTCAAATACAGATTGCTCCTTGACCCCTTTTAAAAACATTAACCCCATAGCTACTGAGGATGATACTTTATTATATTGAGGCCAGTACATAGAGGACTATAGTGGTGTAGGAGATAATACGTAAGGATGGTCCCATCTGCCCACACGTAATCTAGAGACCTGCGGTTTGCGGTTTATGTCTTGTTTCCCTAGTTACTGGTTTGACCTAGTTGTGCCTTGGACGCATGTAGTATTTAAATTTTACATAACTATAACAAGTTACCTATTTAATTTTATAATTTGAAAAATTTTGAATATTGTTTTTACTTCTAAAGGTATTGTATGTTTAAGAAATATTTTATAATTGAAAAATCAGGGTTAAGGAAATACGTGCAATTGTGGTGCGTTAAGCTAATGTTAATGGAATGTTATTTTATAAGCCAAAATAATTATATAGGATCTTTCAAAGTATTTCCGTTACAGATATGAAAGATAAGTGGTATGTCAAAATACGTTCGTCTAATTTAGACTTTAAAACTTGTGTTTAAGGTTAAATATCTAAATATTTAATCAATCTACAAAACGATAACATTCATGATGATTTTGAACGTGGTTTTGGAATAGAAAAATATATATTTAATAGGTTATTTGGTTTAAATAAAGAGTTTAATAACACTTTATCTTAACATTACCTTGCATTAGGTTGTTTATACGTTATAAATGCTTTTATATTTAATTATTGGAACAAAGTATGAAATAAAGTAGAACACGTAGTATTTATAAGCAGCTCTCATACATATTTTCCCATTTTCCTGTAACAACAAGAAATAAAAATAAATATGACTAATGAAGGCTTTGGAATAATACAATATAGATGTCTTGGTCCAATATTATTTTTACATATATCAATGATTGTTTATGAAATTTACTGAAATACTGAAGGTACACTTATTTCATAAAGTGCCCTGGGCAGATATCTGTGTAATGAGTAAGTCTTTACACGATCTGATGCTTGTAGAAAAGTGGTTGGTTTCAAATTTTAACAGAATAATATGATTCAAATAAACAAGATTAAGAATATATTTTCACAACATTTTTATTTCTATATTTAAAGCAATTTTACACGATTTTAGTAATACATAGTTGTTTGAACGAACTCAATAAAATATGCGGAACTCATTACAAGGAGTAGTAAATGACTTTGGTCGTCACTTCATTGATACTATGTCTAGTGTACGTTCTCAGCAGATAGCTCAAATAATATTTAAAAAATCACCAAACTGCTTATTTCTAGCTTTTTATAACAACTATTGTTTATTAGTTTTAGAAGAAAGTGGACTATTTGATGTTAAACAATCAATCAGTCAGAGCTAGACAGTCTTATAGAGGTTGTACATGGGTTGATCATTAGGCTAGAACTGGGGTACTAGTAACATATTAAACTGTCTACGATGCTACACTCATTACGCAAAAAAAATTAAATTATGTCCTCTGATCCCATTTGCAATTATATTAGCTATTAACATTTTTCATTTGGAGATTTTTACGTTTTTAGATGCTTTATTAAAATAGTATATAATAATTTTTACGTTATAATTTTTAGATGCTATAATTTGTAAAGTGTGTTTTAGGTCACATGCATATTAAAATGCTTTTTTATATAGCAACATATTATATTAAACTCATGGTAATGCAAGTATATGTGGCCCTTTATATATGAAAAACAATTACTGTTTGAAAGTTTTTGCATTCTTACGCTGTAACACGCTTTCCGTGCGATCAATAGAGAAGTTGCTTATATATATAAGCAACTTATATATATATATATATATATATATATATATAAAATCTCTTGCTTCTTGCAATTTCTGCGATAAAAGTGGAGTATTAAAATATGGATTAAATATTTACTATCGGATAATAAATAAAAAAAATTAGAAACCAAGAGAAATAACACTTAGTGGTCTATGGAAAATCGAAAATAGAAACAAAATCTTGAATAGGTTATTATGCTGCCAAAGAAATATTATGTTTATATTAATTTCTCGATTAAGTTCATAATGTACAGAAGCTTAGGATTCCTATTTAACCAACAAGTAACTAATTATATCCTTCAGAGCGTCATGCAAAACAATTCCCTCAATCTAGCCACTGGGTAGCAAAGTTTAACTATCAGAAAGTCTGTATAGAACGCTTCATAAAAACCTATCCAGAACTAGCTGAACGATCCAGAACTATGTTTCCATCTAGTATGCCTAACATTAGAACTACAACATTCCGTATTTGGTTTTGTTATAATTTTTTCCCGATTACTAATATATCAAATTAATAGCTAAATGCAATCAGTAAAGCGTGTGCGTACAACGAAAGTTCAACTTTACGTAAAGTTGGATATTACCAAAGATTCAGAAAAGAGAGACCACAGCTAAAATCCCTATACCATTATCATGAATGGCTAAATTTAATTGTGACCTAAAAGTAAAAGTGCGTGTGCACTAATTAAGTGCTCGTAAGAAAACAGTACTTAAAACTCTCATTGGAGTTAAGGTAAGAACTCAACAAAACTTACTTCAATAAGTGTACTATAAGAAACTGCACTTACATAAAACCAGTCATCTAAATGTGAAAGAGCCCTTATATAATTTTTTAAAGCATGGAAATGTGTGGTAAAATAATATTTCAATTATTACTTGATTATACACCTCGTTAGTTTATAGATAAATGTGTTTATTAAATTTATAATAAAAGTGTGAACAATTTTGCGAAATACATATTTAAATATTTTGTGTAATAAAACATCGCAAAAAATAAAAGATATAGTTAATATGAAGATCATAAGGCATGTCTTATACTATATTGTTTTACTTTATTTAAAGTTTCACACTTGTACATATAGTTTTTATGGTGTATCAAGGTTATAATAATGCATTGCACTGATAGAAACCACATCCATTAGTTACAGATAATTGCTAGATCATAATATTCCCCCTACCTCGCCAGTAGCAGTAAATCTCAACCTTGTAGGATTATTATTACACGATGGTTATTTCAGAGAATTTTTCTGTGGAAGGGATGTCTAAAATGGATGTCTAATTATAATAACAGTATTTAACACTTTCAATACTGGTCTGTGCTGGCTAAAGATGGTAGTCTAGTTAACAGCTACTTCACTAGGGCGTCTGCCACAATCAACACGATAAACTACGGTAAAATAACTGTCAAGAATACAAGTTTATAATTATTTTACGTGATGAATTAATACTTAGTTAGCTTTCTTAAAAGCGTTAAAAGATTAGTGTTTATTTGAAATTGAGGATGAATTTCCTTATATCCTGTGGCTGATATCGTAACCATAAACCAAAGAGCGTTTTAATGTGTATTTACTATATATTAGTATTGAGACATCACATATATTTAAACATTTTCTATAATACCTAAGTTAATTGATTATTTATGCGTCAATACTTTGATATTTTATAATATAAGTAAAATTTAATAGTTACAATGTTTAGCGAGAAATGATAGATAGAGAAGCATTAAACTCATATAAAAAACTAGCAGGAGGCAGGGGGGTAATGAGAAGTGGAGGCTGAAAAGAGGAAGATTATTATTATTCTATCACAGCCAGATAAAGTTTGGAGGAATATAATTTGTTTAATTATTTTATTCCTCTTGCGTTGATTGCACCAATTATTGGATTTTTAAAGGTAGCTCACTTGAGATTTCTGCCAAAGTAAGAAAATAAAAATAAAGAATTTTTACTATGTGTCTTCATGATTAACCATGCTTAGACGATGGAATAGAATCGTAATGAAACATTTTAATACTCTTGTGTTTCACGTCGTAAATCGCATATCAATGTGGATTGTTAAATTGGTAAACACGAACCGAAATAACTAGCAATTTATTTCCGTTACGTACTCATCAATTCTGTTGAATCGATTAAAGCGTAGAAACACTCTTTGTCAAAAAATTTACAGACAAGATGTCGTACATATTGAATACATATACTCTCCGTATGGAGCAACTTAAAAATAGAGCGTGTTGATAAGTAAGAGAGTAAAAGAATGGCAATATTACATCAATCTTGACCATTCCAAAATGAATAAATCTTATTACTATTCGTCTTAGGACTTTCTATTTTCATCAATTGTTAGAGTATTATATGTATATGCTTCTTGGCATAACGCAAAGAAATCCCTAGAATGCCTAAGCGTAGAAGTATTAACTTGGACAATATCCTCTACTGTGAATGATAATGCTGCATTAATAGACTTGTTATAGACAAAATTAATGTATAAAAACTAAGAATCCTCATAAATTAGGGGAATATAATTTTATAGTTTGAGAAGGTGTCAAGAACTGAACAAGAATAAATGCTATGCTTTAACACTTGTTTTTGTTACTTTACGAGAATTAAGAGGAAAAGATGGTATCTTACATAATTACGTTAAGAAATAAAAAACTTGCTAAAATCAGTCATTGCTAACTTATATATAAGAATATTTTTAAGTAAAAAGTAAACGTAAACATGCCTAAATAAAAAATCTAAATTTTAAACTCAAAAACTGTTTCAATTATTAATAGCTGCAATCTTATTCTGTTTATACAAAAAATCAAATATTAAGAGTATTATAGTTTATGCCTTTATCCAACATGCACATATACTTAAAACCATTTTCTTGAATAACTTAAAAAAGCGGTGACATATAAACTACTAGTACGTAGTAAGGAAAACAAGCAATCTATGTATGCAAAAGATAACACCGTGCAAAATTATTGTGATAACTGAAAGAACAGCAGAGTTCATCAGCAGTATACAAGCAGATATTAGAGTTGTTCCAGCAACTGCCATTAGTAGAACCTGGCTGTTGCCATACCGTGCTTCCTTCTACGCTATCATAGTTCTGAAAATCTAATTACTTATCTCTTAATGAAACTCGCGCAATTCTTTTTAATTATTGGTTCGGATTATAAAAAACTATCGTTTTGAATTGTGGAATCCATGCTGTTCGACACAGTAATATTGTAACTATAGTTTAAATAAATACCAAATGATCATAAATAAAATATTACGTAATAGAAAATTTTAAAATACACACTAATACCGTTTTTTAAATATAAATTTTAAAAGCATTATCATTGACTAAACATGATGTCACCCAGTATCTTTACCTATTTCGTACATTAGGGATGTAACTTCTAACGTCATAATGAAAATTTTGAATGTGTATTCGTACAATAAAAGTGACTGAAGAATATATAGTGGTAGGTAGCCGTGCTAAGAGTACTAGTGGCATTAGTTGTACTAAACACAGCAAAAATTTAACCGGTTACTTCAGTCATATAAAATATTGTATCAAAAATGAAATGAAAATTCTCAGTTCCTATGAAGCTATAGATTACAGGGAACCTACGTTAACGTAAATTGAGTATCGTCATTATAGAAATTTTAATTACTACCTTTCATTGATTGAGAATTTCAATAAAATATATGTATCGGAAACAGATTAGAGATCAGAAATACTACATTACAGTTTCAGATTCATAGAGTATTCTTATGTTTATGTGTAACTGAAAAATACGTGTAGAGTTCAGTTAACAGTGTGTTTCAAGTCATGCCCTCGTACGATTTTTCAATATTACAACGTCATGCTTAACTAGATCTATAGTATAAATAGTAAATTTTTTATTATATACCATTAATCAAAACATTTAACCTTATTAAATTTTGTAATGAGCCTTAATTAGCCATTTCATAGGTTATTCCTCAAGAGGTTAATAAGTTTAGGGGCATGTGAGTTACGTAACTGTGATAATTAATTGGTAATTTTACACGCACCCACTTAGAAATCTTAAAATCTAATCGCACCCAGATAAGAAAATTATACGTCTTATAAAAAAAATACAATTAAATGTATGGTCCCGGTAGTTTTGGTGCAAATACTTCTTTTGATTCAATGTCAAATATATATCCATAAACATAAAATACAAAAATATTGATTGCTATCAATATTGGCAAGCGTAAACTATTGTTAGACTGCAATTATAAACAATGGAAATGTCTACTATACTTTTACGGATCTGCGTTAAATATTTGTAATGTATTCTTTCATCTACTTCGGAAATAAGAAACAAGTTGTTTTCAGGACATACTTAGGACTTTCTGTTTTGAATCAACTGCCACGAAGTAAATTAATAAATAACTAAATTTTCGGATAATTTGTCAAGGTGATAAATTGTCTTACATCACGAGCTGAAAGATAACGAGGGAGCCTTCCGAGTGAGGAAGCCATTGTTCATTGACACTTTAACCGGCATTGTTGACGTCACAACAATATATCACAAAACTTACCGGGCTTCCTGTATAGTTTTATGTATTACATTGGAAAAGATACTCTTATCTTCTTTTTAGATACTGCTGCAAAACATATTTAGTAGTGTACGTTAAGTCAATTAACTATTAAAAATATAAAACAAACATATATATGGTACATATCACTAAAGTTCATTGCTAAAAGGTTAAAAATTAAACAAAATTCTTATTCTACGTTTAGCACGAGTACCAGCACGTCTGGTCCGGATACAGAATATTTCACATTGTAATAGAATAAACTTTGTTGGCATGATAAAAATAATGCATACACATTTGGTCTAAGAAGCCGACTTGTATAACGGAATAGTAAATCTTTTCGGCTCTTGTAATATTCTTTCGGTTTGAGGTAATGCTATACTATTAGCACTTGAATTGTTGCTCCAATCAAGGATCAAACGTCATACATAGATATGAAAATTATAGGTACACGCATGTATTCATACATGGTTTTATTCAAAAGCAGTATTAAGCTAGACATTGGAATCTCTATATGGTTACGCTTTAAAAAGACTTGTACATCATGTTAAAATATTCTGTGATAATGTGTAGATTAGTTTTCAAATCCATTTTTCATTCATAATTAAAACAGATTGAAACACGAATTTAGATCTGGAACGTTATTCTTGTATTTTAGACTAAGCACCCTTGAGGGCACGTGAACGTGTATATGTGGAACACCTGTTTCTAGTCTTCATGTTAAGTTTAAAGCTGAATAACAAACTAGTCGTGGATAATAAGTTCAACTACCTCTGAGGCGTTCGCATCATTGCCACTATAATATATCCTGAGTGGCAGTTTAATCCGAGGGTTGGAAACAAGTTTGTAAAGTTTGACAGAGGTTTGCCACACGAGTGCTTTTGTTTCGCGTTTATGTATATTTTACATTTCTACTGCTTATGAATGATTAAAACTGTGCCTGACATACTTTATTCTAAGTAGTATATGTTAACTTTGCGAGAAGCGGAAAACTAGTAAATTAACAACTCAAGAAAATGTTTTCAAGAATGTATATGTTTTTTTTGTTTATCATTTGCAGTTTGCCAAACAATACTATGATAGAATAAAGAATAATAGTTTCAACATTGTATTTATTGAACATTGAACAATTCACCACATACAAATTCTTCCATTCAGATCTAGGTCATAAATCAGACTTACATTCATTATTTTAGATTCTGTACCTTTATAATAACCTATAATATCACAAGGGCTGCAACAGGTGTGTATACGGTTGGTAATCACCCTGCTCTACAGTGTTCGCTATTGAGACGATTCAATTGAGGAAACAAATTTTTTAAATTTTAAATAATTAATGTTTTAAAAGACTGCATAACGGAACAGTACCAAAACAGAAATTGTTAAAAGTGACAGCATTCTTGTTTGGTAGAACACACATTTATCAATCCATCTACCTAGAGGTTTGATAATCAATCATCTCAATGGTTGATATGATCGCACTGCAGCGTCTATTTTGGTTTTAGAAACTATGTACTTCACAATATTTTGAATTTTCCTCGCAACCAATCTAAAAATACCACTATCTAGTCATTTTTGAAACCAGGAAAACCAAAGTACACGGGGCAAGGCATCCCATATAAGACTGTTACTTGGTCAATTAGTTAATGATTTACATGTTATCTTAAGAGGCATTACTTGGATTATGATGTAAATAAAATGATTATATTTACGGCTACGAAATATGTACATAACAGATTTTATCTGTAAAATAAAACTGTTTTAAAACAAGATTCAACGCTGCCAATAAAATATTTCATAGCGTAGTATTTTATGTTGCTTTCATTTGGGCAATTTGAAATATCGAATGTTGTATATTTTACTGAAAATTTAAATATAGGTTCAATATATATCTTTATGTCAATGATTTTGTTTAAATACCTAACAAACCTCTCGTCTAAAATCAGAAATTAAAGTTTTTTTTATCCTTAGTTAAAACTGAAATCATAACCCATTATAAAAGAATTATTACATATACGATAATCCCATGTTTACATTCCTGGTTTTCAATAATATAAATATTACTAATGCTTTTCTTTAAAGTCTAAAACTTCAAATAATCTATTAATAGCTGACAATTCTTCGTATACGTAATCCCAATTGAGTCCTATTATTAAAAGTTCTTTCATAGCACTCTTGATCAGTAATGGTTTCCTACGTCATTTTAAAGCGTTTTATTACCTAGTGTAAAAATAGATCACTTATAATGTGAATGTCACATATTTATGGTTAAATATACTCTGAGTAAATTACAAAATCAAAACAAAATAAACATGTGATTATGATAGCAATACATTTTAAAAACATCTGGTAACACCACCCTTTCTAATTTTTGTGTTGTACCTTGCATTTGTTTACCTGGAAAATATGTTTACTCTATGACTGTCTACATCCATTCTTACTCTGTAGATGAAAAAAGCCCTTCCTCAGATTTTCTTGGTCTGGAGTTCCACTTACCATTTCCATCCATATAGTCAATCAGATTCTATCTCTAAACATTAGAACTCTCCGAATTCCAACTGTACTATCTTCGTAATTCTGAATTGTGTTTAACTCTAGTTTAAGTAAAAAAGATTTGTTATCACTTTTTGTTCCAAACATTAGGAGGTATGATGAAGTGCCAGTCGCGTTTGGACTTTGTAGAAATTGCACAAGATATTGACTTATTTTAAACTGTAAAGTTCCCTTCTCCCCTGCCAAAGTGAGTATGCACTTCTTTAATGTCTGGATGCACCTTTCCACTCGTCCATTTAAGTCGAGATGGTATTGTGCTGTTTTTTTTTGTTTTTTTTTTGTATATAATGTAACAAGCATTTACAAATTCCTTAAATTTATGAGAAGCAAATTGTGTGCCATTGTCCAAAACTAAGATGAGGAAAACCGAATGTAGAAAATAGTTTTCTAAGTTCGTTCTCTGTTCACGTTGTTTTTTTCTGTAGTTACTGTAATGGCTACTAAAACTGTAGTATAAACATAAGAAACTATACCAATGCCAATGCTTGGCTCCATTTTACCTTCCATTTAGTACAGCGTCTAAAAAATGAAAATGTTAAAGACTTAACTCTTGGAACCTGAAGCTTGCATCAGTATGAAGAGAATTAAAATAGCTTGAGACGAAAGTGTTCATAAAGTACCGGTTGCATCGTTCTCACACTAGAAGCTACCTAGACTACAAAAGAATTATGTCTGACTTACTCAACAGTCATTCATTGTAGTTGAGAAGAAGAGGAGTTGTAATTTTCCCATCGAGTGCATAGTTGAGTTCACAAAAATGTTTTAGACACCATAGAAATGCTGGAGCAACCTAATTTTCTGCACATAACGTAGCTATTGTGGTAACCTAAGTGCGAATTTTGAGCTACCATTCACCGTTCGCTCAGTACAGTGTCTGGAATCTGCCTTTATTGCAAATTAAATAGAATCCAATTTGACTGCCTTCTGAGTATACTTCAGTACTCCCAACAGTTATGTGCCTTGCAGTTGAATACGTAAAATAGCAAACAGACTTTAGCATTTAAAATGTCTGTGCTCATCGTATATCATAACTAACAGATTTATTATTAATATAAATACAAATGTGAGGTTAAAATCCGTACGGTATATTAGGTATGTAAAGATTAAACTCTCAATATATATATATATATATATATATATATATATATATATATATATATATATATATATATGCGTAAACTAACATTATAATAAAGTACTTAAATAGTAATATAGAATGAAATGAACTATTCGAAATATATTATTCTATGGAAATAACAAATTACCCTAAATTAGGATATTTACTTATATTATAATTTCTTACATGTATACAATATGTTTTCATTAAAATATTTACTTTATGTGGCACAAGAGGGTGGTTCATAAATACTTTTACGGAGAGTACAGTAATAATATATTCAATTACTTCTTGATATATACAAGCCTTTCAGAGCTAATAACTTAACTTAGGGGCAAAATTTTAGAAAGAGATGGAAACATCTGAAAACCCTAAAAATATCAAACCTATGCCACATCTCTTTTGGTACACTGACGATCTTCCGCGAGATTTACCACACAAAGGAAGCCTTCAATATACCCTGGCCTCTCTCTGTATCAAAAAGTTAAAAGCGTATCCGTGGACGCGTATTGCACAAAGACAATTTTTTTAAGCGTTTAAGTGCATAAATTATGTATTAATGTTTGCTTTAAGTATAAAATATACTATGAATGTTACCATTACATATAAAACATATATACGTGTATATATATATATATATATATATATATATATATATATATATATATATATATATATATATATATATAATTATCTGTACCAAATTGGAAGCCTTGAAAATCAGTAAAAAATCTGTCCAGTATTTATGAATATTTCCGTAAAATTTTAAAAGAATCAATGAAAAGAAAATATCGTTATCTGTTAAAATTTTATATAAATTAATATAAATGGAATATGCTTTAAGTCACTGCCAAAAATGTGAGAAGAAAACTAAAAATGTTGATGCTAAAATTGTTTTTGCTTAAAACACATTTTTTTAATGCTGACATTCCTCCCAATGGTTTAGAATGACAAATAAAAGGAAATTTATAAAAAGATGCAAAACCAATAACTTTTTTTACGAATAAGGAAGAATAGTGATTGTAGCTAGATAAATTCATGTACCACCAGGAAAAACAGTTTTAAAAGAGAAAAATTATAACTCTGGGAATTGATAATTTGTGTGTGGCAAATTTACTAATAATGGTAAAACATCCAGTGCAGTATGATGGACTTAAGTATTTGCTAAATGTTATGGTTAGTTTCTCAAAATATAATCGGTCAAAGGGAATTAAAAGAAAAATTTAAGAGATGTTTTAAAAGCGTTTATAGATATATAAAAGATGCCATCAAAATATATAATAAACCTTCAAGTCTTTTACACACAGATTAGGGTTAAGAATTAAAAAAGTAAAGAATTTCATGAAAGAGAAAATACGTCAAAATTTTCTCACCGCTAATGAAGATACATTTAGTACCATATAAAGGTATACAAAAAAATGAGAGAATGATAGTTTTTTTGAGATTAATATACTTAACTTTACATGTGTCCATATTCTACAAAACGTTATAAGTAATTTAATTAACACAGTTCATAGCACGTTTTAAATAAATCCGAGAGATGAAGAAAAAGATTTATTTGGAGGAAAGCAGGTTTCAATTTTGCCAAGAGGATGACTCATTTCTAAACTCTCATCTTGTCGTAGGCAAGCAATTTTCTTGGCGTCACGTCGGATCTACCAATGCTAATACATACCTAATAACATACCTAATGTATTAAAAATTCCTGTATCTGTATGTTCATCAAATAATTAATATGTAGTGTTCAGTCAATACTATAATGGAGATATAAAGGACAAAATTGCCATCTAGTTTTTACAATAAATTTTAAAACTGTGAAAAACCTATCTTAGCTGTGTTTTAACATTAGTAGGTTTCTCGGATCTGTGAATGTATATATATCCTGATCAAAATAGAATGGACAATGGCTATAAATGTATACTTTAACTGATATTTTCTTGGTGACAAGGCGAACTCAACATCGGCGTCGTAAATAATTAGTTAACACAATCCAGAAGTGTGTAAACAAGTACAGGGCCTAAGAAATTTCACGCGAAGCGGCAGTTAACTACTAGTTTTTCATGTTCTTACTAATTAGCTTCTTTTATTTTCAAATATATTAAATTTAACCTAAGTTGAACAGGTTAAACGTTATTACGTTTATAATTGAACAATTTTCAATATTCCTACCTAAATATTATTCCTGTATGAATTAAAATGTAAATAATAATGTGTAGATTATAAAACCTTCAAGTACTGTGATTCAAAAGTTTGATCTAAAAGTTTGTATTATTCACTAGTTACATGAATCTTCAATACGTGTTAAATTTCCATATAGTACAAAACTAATGGATTTGTATACGTCAATGCTTTTGAATTTTAAGATTTCAGCTATTACGGTACCGTACATTTTATTCTAGGTAATTAAAAAAAACACATATAACAGCTAAATAGTTCAGTAAAAAGTGTTTCAGGGATAGGGGACAAAGGGTCTTTCCATCCCACAGCTGTGTGTGAAATGCCATTAACTGCCCATTATTATGCTTCTTTGCTGACATATATTGTTCTCCTTGATACCCTTTATCGTTATACATGTATGTATATTGCCTTGAATTTGTTGGAAAAAATAGCAGTGTAAATTTATAAAAATTTTAACTTTTGAACATTTAGTAAATTGTTTTCTTAGACTTGTTTGTATCTTTCAAGAAATAAAAGGCGCATTATTTTAAAATTTTATTAGGATTATGTATATTATTACTATTATTATTTATGCATAGTTAATTTATCGATAGTTAGTGAAGCCTATGACTCAGACTGTGGGAAAGTCTTTGTATGTTTGTCTCTCTGTACCTAGATTTATAAATCGGTAATATCGATTTAGATTACAGTCAAGGTTCATAATAGTAATTTCTATATCCTATATTAAAGCCACTGCCTCTTAGGATTCCACAGTTTCGCGACAATGAAGAACTCCGTGGGTTTGACCGAGGGTATACGACCTTATAGTCTGGAAGTATTGGTGGGAACAATATATCACATCGCGCCTGGAAAGAGGGTCGATGGCGAAAATGTTCGAAAGGAAAATAGCAGAGCATTTAATCCAAATGGGCGTAATTTGTAACAGGCACACCAAACCAATGAGACTGGCTAATGGTACAACCGTCCATATGGTACTATCCGTACTGACAGGTGACGTTACTGAAAACCCTAGAACAGAGTTTGCCTAACTGCCTATTGCAGACTTAACCAAACTGCGGTAATTGTAGTAATATTCATGTGAAGATTTTACTTCACAGGTGAAAACAATCTCGTTCATGGAGGATATCTGCAAATAGGCAACATCATCGCTGAACTTTTACACAAATGATAACTCGTATGCATGTAAGACAACGCTCAGCTCTTGTACACATTTTTAGGTATGACACTTGTTACTATATTATTTAGTTCGGGTTTTTTAGGGGCCTTATAAAAGTTATATATTATAGTAACTTGAAATATCATTGCATTTTTTCTTATCATAGGTATAATTTGTACATAACATTTTTGTCTAATATAAGATAACAGAGGCTTTTTAAAAATATTGGATTTTAATGTAGTAGTACACAGACTTCAGTAATAATATAATAAATTTTGGGTGGAAAGTAGCGATAGTTCGACTCTTAAGTAACCAGCACTACAGTCCAGAGATTAATCTTGACTCAGTATTTAAGTTTTAAGCAGTGTTTGTTACTAATTTAAGAAGCGATGCAATTATTAAATTTGCTGTTATGATAAGATTTAGAATGTACAAAATAAATAGTCTGGTAGCATTAACAACAATACTAAAACACACAGATAAATAAAGTATCCTGTAAAACAATATGTCGTTTTAAACGACCTATCCTGTATAGGCCTTAAAGTATTTATACATTCAATGCAGAGAGATACATTTTATGATCTCTCTAGACTCTGAAACTATAATGGAAGTGTATATTACACAGGTGTAAGTACTCTGAATTCCTTAGTAATTAATTTAAGTAACATTTAATAAGTAGAAGAAGGTAATATACTGGTAAAGTTCTTCTTCTCCTTCTAAGCTTCTAAGTTAGTTTTATTAGGTTACCCTTGCATTACTTAAATATCATTTAAAAAGAAGAAATAAATACAATTCAGGCTTAACAATGTCAACAATGTCATCTACTTGAATGTTGATTTGAATCAAGAACTTAACCTCATACATTTCTAAGTAGATTACCGTTATCTTAATAACGTGTTAAGGCAATTTTGGCAGTTGATTGTATGTCTAAAAAATATACTTATAGGGATAACGTATTTCAAATTAAAAACCTATTAATAATGAAGAAACAAAGAAGGATAAATTAATATTGGCCACAAAACAAGCCTTATATTTATAAATTAAATTTAAAAATTCTGATAATGATTGATCGGTCATTACATTTTTATTTTAAAATTAAACTCTCTTCTTTTGAGGTATAGTGGTTTTCATGATAAATATTATAAATCTTTAAAAAAAAATCTTATTTTATGTTATAAATCCCCTTTTATTAGCACAACAAACTGCTCAGATTTAATGTATTCACGTTTACAATTTTTAAGATATAATTAATTTATGAAAGAATTACCTTACTCGAAGTGAGAAGAAACATGTTTTCCATAGACATTTTCTCATTTTTCACTATCATTTTCTGAAGTATGTCAATCTCTGGCCAATTATCTCATAACATAATAAGATGAAATTTTGTTAAATACTTAGAATACAATTTGCTGCCGACCTTGTAATTTTTATATCAACAGAATGAGAGAATGGCCTCTGTACCTTTCCTCTACTCGGTAAATATGCGCATACTTTATCTCTTTATTCGTTTAGTCAACGAGAGATAAAGTAGTGTTATGCTCTGCAGTGTACAAAGTTTTTCAGACGCGGGTTTTAACCTTTTTTCGTTTAATAAATAGTTTACATAATACACTATCTACATTTTATAAATTATAATTTATTAATATTAGTACCTACTTTATATAATATATATATGTGAACCTTATACTCGTATATTACGTAAATATGATTAATTTCATGAATTTTTCTCATTACTAAGCTTAACTGTAGAAATATTGTAACCCTAAAACACATAAGCAGAACTCTTTCTTTTATACTAACAATCCTAAATTATAGATATTTGGACCAGTACTCTCCCTCTTTCCATGTGCACGTATAGTGGTTATAGTTGGCCGTCCTTAACCGGCTTTAGTTTTCCGCAACATAACCTAAGTCAGCGACTCAAAAGATTCATGCTTGCATAAAAAACGTAAGAGTTCAAATAAATAGGGTTTTATTTGTATTACTGTCTACTGAATCAATATACGAGTATGTATTGATAAACCATAAAGTTTAAAGCCATGAAGCTATTTTTACTGCACCGCTGGTACGCTTTGCTTCATGTAGCGGATATATAACCCTCCGAGGTGTTGAAGGTGTGCAAGGATAACTGTAAAAGCTTTTACCATAACTGATATTCAGTAGTTATTTATTTAATGTAATTATGAACTCTGACGCTCTCCTACGTTTTCGGTAAATTCACATGATCAGTACACTATACTGTTCGTGGTGCAATAAAACTTTACGACCTCTCATGCTCTCACACGTTCGTGGATTACAAAATCGATGTATTAAATACAAAGTATCAGCGATGCAGTAAACCTTTACGACGTCCCATGCTTTTACACTTGGGTGTATAACCGGTTTAATGCATTCACTCATGCGGTATATAAAGATATTAGTGGATCATTAGAAAATGACAAACCCTTATGCCCTCATACGTGGCTGGATTACAAGATGGATAAACTTAGTACATAGTAACAGCGGTGTAGTAAACATTTTCCTCCCTATATTCCAGAGTATCTCGAAGCAAGGAATAATAGCTACCACTGCTATGTTGATAGATTATACCTGTGGGTAAATAAAGCCTCATGTGAAAAGTAAATATTATTTTGTTTGTTTGAAATTAATTATAAAACTTTTTAAAATGTTTGTAATTGTTAAGTAACGGAAGCAGCTGGAGATATTCTGATATGACATATCAGCAGAGCGATGCTATAAACTTTTACTACCACCCGGACTCACACGTCTGAGTAGATCTTACCTGTGACACGACATATATAAATCCGGTATTTTCCCATTTGGTTTACACGCCTTTAAATTTATTTCGAATGGTTAATTTTTATTATTTATTTACGAGCTCGAATTTATTAAACTTCTATATTCTTGTTTTTGTCAATATTCAATAAAGTTTCTTATAAATTGTTGTCTGTCAGTGCCTTATATAAATAAGAGTTTTGATTGTTTCATATGATGTATTTCTGCTGTAATAGTAGCACTTACCCGCAACTTTGCAAGTGATTTAATATTGAATAACAGGTACATAACAACCATGTCCTTTGTAAAAGGTATCATAAACATGATTAAAAATAGTTAATGATGATGTAATATGATGAAGTCCTATGATATGAATGATATGTTATGAATCGGATTTATACACAATTAGTTGTTGTACAAAATCTTGCGGCTTTGCAAACTTTTTGTAAGCTTTTTCCTTATATGAGCACTTCTGGATAAAGAGAATTATATTTCCAATAACGATGTAGAGTTTATCTTGTTGCCACGATTAAGAAAATCTGTAAAAAGTGTATGTTTATGGTCATTGTCAACGTAAATGTATTTTAATATAAAGTGGTCTAACACTCAAGATTTAAATACAACCAGAAATGAATTTTAGAGAAAAACATACATCAGAAGATAGCTCCTTTAATAAGGGTTTGGCTATTTAATATATATATATAACTGTCTCGTAATTGCAGTTTACATTGTTCAGGCGCTTTTTACGTTTTGTAGCACCACCTTCAATCCTTTAAACGTAGTGGTATACTTTTTAACATATAACTATGGAAGTAAACAGAATAATATTATCTCTACACACTTCCATCGTTAATTATAAATTTTAAATAAAACATATATCATAAACTTCTCTTCAATCTTAGTTAGTTATGAAAGTTTATACTCATGAGTAGACAACATAATATGTTGCAATATCATTTTGATTAACAATTTTATTATTCTGTAGTATAAAATACATAGTTACAATATACATACATATACATAAAGAGTCTTAATGAATGAGTAAATAAATAACAGCGTGAGATAAGTTTTCATTTTACATTGTTCCTTGGTCACGCACTTTTCATTTACCATGTTTTCATTCTTAAAAGGCCTGAGGAGGGTCATACTTAGTGCTAATTAAATACTATTTATCTCTGTATAAACTGGTAAGGAAATAAATTAATAATAAATAACTAATAAATGGTAAATTTTTTATATTTTTAATTCCATTAAATAATTTTATTATAATATGTTAAAATATTAGTTTAAAAATCAGTTAAGCTAAATCATATAAACAATACTAATAGAATAGAAAACATATAATAAATCTCAGTTTCAGCGCGACTTACCATTTATGAGTTGTTGGTGTTATGATGGATGGATATTATTATACCAATATTTATATTATAAACCAAAGTTATTAAATTGTAGAGTATAACATAACGAACTAACAGACAGTAAAATGTATTTCACTAAAGAAAAATTTGACAGGCTTTACGGTTACTAAAAGTTGTCTTGTTACCAAGTTAAACGATCCTTTTTATGTCTTGAAATGTTTCTTAAGGAGAATAGTTAAAAACAAAAAAAGGAATTGATATTGCAATGGTTAAATTGCCCTACATATTTATAAAACAGCCAAAGTAATTAATATTTTTAGAGTCTTATACCAGGTTAAACTAAAAAAATTGCTAAATATAGTGAAGAATATTTAAAAAATTCGTAGTTTACTTCGTTGAAAGGTAGGTATGTTTTATTAAACACAATTAAGTGCACACTTAAACAATTACACCATCAATATTATTTATTGTCCTCGACGTATTTTTATCTGCATAGGAATTTCATGCAATTTAAAATAGTTTATAGATATTTATTTAGTTGTATTTTTTGCAATAACATATAATTCTCATGTATCATTCCTAAATCTGGCAGCACAATTATTACAGTACTTTTACCTGTTTTTATTAACAATGCAAAAGCCGACAATTTCCCCTACACAACTTACTCTGCTATATAAATACCAAATACATTCCTTATCATGGTTTTATGTACGAAGTTTCATCGTTATGGGATTATTCTTTTTCTTCCTTCAAAGAATAAATAAATACTTAATAATATTTTTAATATTTTAGTCTTAATATTTTTCTTTTTAATCTGCAGATTTACCGTGTCCAAAAAACTATTAAAGTATATTATTGCAAAAAAGCCTGAAATTATTGATCCATGCTAATCCCATTTTAAAATCTCCTTTTCTCTTAAATGATGTTATTTCTTAGCAAAAAATATTTATTTAAAATTAAAATTTCCTTATAGTTCTCTTCTTTATTTACAAATATTCTTGATAATTTAAACCTGATTACCTTATTTTTTTAACTTTATTTAATGTATACCTGTGCAACTTCCTATGTGGCACGAGTACACAATTTGATTATGTGATGTTGTTACGATAATGCATTCGTAATAATATTATATTTCTGATATCAAAATGCAAAAACAACAATGCAATTCAGATAATGGAGTACAATGGAATAATTTGTTAAATACGAAACCAATAATAATTTTATTCTACATCAATCTCTTTGTTGTTTGATGATACAGTTTCATTTGATTGTTGACATATTGAAAATAATTATTTATTAGACTTTTATTTCAACATATTTTTATAAAAAAAGTAACGAATTATTTTCACGTTTGCCTTAAAAGTTCTCATTATTAGTGTAATAAGAATTTTTTTCTTACACTATACTATTATATCCATATTTTTGGGACGAAAATATGATAATATGATATAGCTCAAGTATTATTTATGTAGTGTTTTTTACCTAATTTGTTGAAAAACAAGCTCGTTTTTTTAAAGATGAATTTAAAGAATGATATAATAGATGTTATAAACAATTTTTTAAAGTGAGAATTTTATCCATTAGCTGTATAATTAGCTGAGTATGATAACAATTGGAAAAAAAATATGTTTTATAATCTATCGAAGTTATTCAAACACAACTCCAATATTATAACCATACTGTTGAAGTATAAAGTACTGGCTATAAGCCTACAGTGGCCATAACCTAAAGTCCAATATTGATCACCGCGACAAATCATCTTTTCTTTCGTAACTTTTAGTCGCGAACAATTCTCCTATGAAAACTGTAATAAAGTCCTATTCTACTCACTGAAAGATTTGTATAAGATGTAACGACTACTTCTGTTATCTATTGTAGAATTTAGTGATTATTAATCTAATGGAGATTTATATTTTAATAATTGAAAACGAAAATAATATAAAGCTTAATGCATAATATACCTATATTTATTTTAAATTATCTTGTATCAGTGTTAGTATCATAGTGAAGGCAACAATAATTATTTATGCCGAGATGTCATACCATTCAACTAATAATCAACACATAAGCTCTTATTTTCATCTGGTTACTTTAATCAATTCCTTTTGGCATTGAAGTATCTATTCTGGAAAGATAATGCTTATACAGTATTTATTTACTGTATACAATTTAATATAAGTAAATATACTTATGATATACTACGATTAATAATAATATTTATTTATTAAATAAAAGCTTAATGGTGAATAATAAAATGTAGCACCCAGCGTAACTTAATAGTAAAGTAAAGTAATTGAAATATTAAGGCTTTTAGATTTTTAATATTTTGCTTGTTGCATAATTTACCAAATAAAAATTACAACTTTTTTTAATGTAACCATTTACATGAATCTTAATATTCTATTACATATTTCAAATATGCGATATATTAAAAGTACATAAAGCACACGATCATAAAATTTCGTTATGATCGTTTTCTTCTTTATTATTGTGTATGCGTAACAGATTTGTTAAAATAAAGCTACCAAAAACATTTTATGGTGTACACGACACATTAAAATTTTTAGTATGGTCGATTCAAGGATAGTATACCTAGTAGTGATATGAGTGATCTTCACAGCTACATTTCCAATAATAATCATAGCTCAAGTATTTTATAATTGTTTGAACAATCCCCACCAATTCATGCGTTGAAAAAAAAACACGGATATTTCTTACACTGATGTCGGATATAAGCTCATGGTGTTAGTGAGAGGTTTATCATCGGTACTACATTGAACAAAGGTTTATTAAAGTTAGTTATTATTTGGCTTTGACAGTTTTACTACACATGTAGTTAAATTTATTACAGGTGTTAACTTTCATCATTATAAAGATGCCATTAGAAGAAAATTCTTATGTTATATTACTTATAAACAGGAATTAATAACACATTATTAATTTAATTCAGGGCTCCTTGGCAAAATTCCATGGTTGAAGTTGTACAATAATAAAAATTATTCTTTTCTGTGTAGAAATGAGTTTAATTAAAAATTTAAAACCTAAAAATGTAACTATGTTACTATATAATACATTTATATTTTTGTTCTTTAAATAAGGCATGAAAAAGGAATTCCACGCATAAAATCAATGAAAACTAATGATGACGTAGTAAGGCCTTAAGCAAACAAATTTATGTATTTTGCTAACCACAAACTTTCAGTTACATCCCTTAAATTTATGTTTTCGAGATAACGAGATATAATACAGACAGTTAGATATAAATAATCTCCAGCCACTCAAGTGATAGATTTAGATTATTTACATTCATAATTGGAGATGGTACTCGGTAAGGCTTTTATATATCTGACGGATTAAAGAGAGCTGAACGCTTTTGGTACAAATACTTTTTATAGATTAAATTTCTTCTTTTTCATCTCTCCCCCATTAAGCACTAAGTCTAGATTATCTATCATTACTCTCCGAACCACACCTGCTCCTAGATTTTATTGCTGTTCTCCAATGAAAATGGAATGAGTTGTTATATCTGAGAGAGTACCAATAAAATTAAATAGTTCTTGTTATGCGTACAACGATCTTAGATCAATTACGTATTCACGTTTTATTGATCAGTGTAAATTGTAATAGAAAGAAAATAATATAAGTATAAAGATTACCTTCATTTTCACGTATTTCTTAAATGAACCCTTACTTACGTACGTTGGCTTATTGAGATATTAGATATGAAAGCTGAATGTACAATTTTACGTTTCTTGATTTAATCATAATTATTTTTTACATTTAAAAGCAAATACACAGTTAAAACAATTTTCACGTTAATATATTTGTTTCTTGTATTATTTCATTAACATGTAAGAATTTAGAAACGAATAAGAAAAAACGCACATCTGGAAATTATATTCTAATTTAATTTCGTAAAAGCACCTTTTACATTCTGTCAATACTTTCAATATATATATATATATATATATATATATTGAAAAAGTCTACTGAAAAATTTTGAAACAGATCTTTTGTGATAATTTTGTATACATAATCATTATACAATTAAAAGATTATACATAAAAGTGCAAAAGTTTTTACCTATTAACTTATATGTTTGATAAATAATAAATAAATAAAAGGGAGTGACGTAGTAACTTTAAAAAGGACAGATTGCATTACTTTTCTAAGCACGCAGAAAATTGGTTAAGAAGTTAGATTGAAGCCCCAGACTCTCTGACTTTACCTATTCTCGTCTCCACTGAATAGATTACTTCTTTGAAGATTTGACTTCAAGGCATAAATATACCGTAATTATCCTTAACATTCTTGCAGTGTTCTCAATCATAGAACTTCAAGTTTCCTTTCTGTCTCTCCTAAACATTATTTTCAGTTCTCTTCACAAATAAAGCTTCATCGATATACAATCGAAGAAGATCATTAATAAATTAAAAAACAATAAAAACTAACAATAATGGTTATTAACAACTAGTTCATTGTATTTTTGAGATGTTTGATAGTAGGAAATCAAGAATGGTTTAGAGTTTATTGTTCAATACATAACCCAGCAAGTAAAATGATTATCTCGTGCATATATTGCACAGAAACAGTGTTTAAATTATACATAACTAAAAAAATTATATCTTTTACCTGTATTATTTTATAAAAATTTTTAAGTACTGCAATGTTAGTAAATTAATATACGTGAGCTGAGAGAATTTCGATAGTTTAAGAATATTCTGTATTTTAAACCTCTAACAATCTTTATTGCCTGGATTTCCATACACTGTGAGCAAGATAATTTACAGTATAAGCTACAAATAAATTTAATTCAGGCACCCAACAGGTATACCTATAAGTTAACTATACAATTAAATGCACAGTTTTACATGTAACAAATTTAACATGCAGTTATTTTTTGTAATTTTGTATTAAAAGTGATGACTGGAAGAAAATCAGAGTCCTCACATGGCCATTGGACACAAGATACGCCTATAGTTTTATAAAAGCTATATATATATATATATATATATATATATATATATATATATATATATATAAAGAATTTAGATATTGGATGAAATATATAGTTCTGTATTGGAGAGAATAAAAATAATTCCGTTTTAAAGTAAGAATAAAGAATATAACAATCCTTGAATTCTTCAATCAGGAAAACTTAAAGTGGAGAGAATGGTTAAAATAATAACAGAATGTCAAGAGGTACTAGGTTATGCAATGTATTTCCAGTTGTGCAAATGAATATGTCTCCCACGGTAGTTCGCTGGCCTTCCACTAACTTTAGTTTCTTCATCTCTAACCATATTTACGTCTTTATGCACTGTCCTTACCTAGTTCCCAACTAAAAATTTAATATTCTATTTAACTAAATAACATTGTGTTTTAAAGCACTATACCTATATTATAGCGCGTTGAATTAATAAGTTAAGCCCTATTAAGTGTGAACAATATTTTAGCTTTAATTCCAGAAATTAAAATGTAATTTTGTATTTCAATACAACAAAAAACAAAATAAGTTAATTTTAATTTGCAAGCTAAAGTTACCTTCTTACGATGTAAATATCTGTATGCCACGATATACAGATTTTACTAGATTTCGTAATGCAACTCAGTAAGAGTTCATATATTTATTTGGTACACTTATGGATTTTACATTATTATTATTATATCAAAATAGTTTTCAGTAATAAAATATTTACTGAAATCAAATGTACTGTCAGTTTATATATTTACTGTCAGTTTATAAAATAACGATTTTTGAGAGTAATTATTCTATTGAGAAAACTATTGTAAGAAAGACATTTGTTCCAAGAAAAGGCAATTTCCATGTTGGATGATCTCACTATATTGCCCTGTTTTCCTAGGTGTATTGCAATACTAGACATACGGATTAGTGTGCTATATCAGAAAACTATTATATCTAGTGGACTCTAAGCAACGAGGACTTAATAATGCTGTCTGTCCGCTGCTCATCATTGTTAAGCTTAACTTTAACAATACTTTGGCTATCATTTGCAGTATTTCTCACAATTTAATCATGTTTTAAACATTCATTATTATTTTTATGTATTGCCAAAAACGTCCAATTTTTAAATCATTTTCACTCAATAACATAAGTTTGACCGATATAGGCCTAATTAGTTATAACTAAAACTTTTCATGGATGATCTAATTATATGTTATGAAATTAAAATACTTCCTTATAGTATATGTGTAAAGTAACACTAGATTTTAAAAAATTTACAAACGGACACAGGCTTTTTGAAAGAGAAAATTGACAGTGTCGACGATTGCAACAACAAGGATAGTAAAATTTTCTTGTTAAGTTACAGGCCCGTTCTATCTTAATGTTACCTGAGGATACTTGGAGAAAATGAATGGCTAAAAAATTTACACAAAAGAAACAGAAACTGTGAGGGTTGAACTGAGATACATCTTTAATTTGGAAGCCAATTAATTAATTCTGTTTCCATCACAAACCTCCAGTAAAACTTGAGGGACAGAACACCCACATTGTAAATAAACCAATTATTGTTTTTATTGATTATTTAATAAAACACGCTTAATATTTTTTCATATGTGGAGTTAATAAAATATGTAAATAAGTTTCTTTCTTTCACCATATATGTTGTGCTTTTTAAAACTATATATGTTTAAATAGGTAACGTATCATTTAAAAATATGTAATCAGTTTTTTTTTATGTTAATTAGAACTTTGGTAATTCCGTAAATATAATTAAATATTTAAACTCATCCTGAGTTTAAAATAAATAGTTACATTTTACAGAAGGTTAACAAACAGCGCCACACCGCGTATTAGGTTTCGTGAAGTCTGGGAGCAGAATGTCAAGTACCTCTTCATCTGATATTTTACACAATAATATGTCATATTACTCCACTGTTTCAAACTTATTTATTCTAAGATTTACTCGTTGCCATGATACCAAACTAATCGGACCTAAATAAAATATATCTAGCCCCTCAAGTGAAAGTCTTTTATAATGCAGAGGCAATAAATGTCAATATAAAATAATGTGCTCGTATACAGTTGTCATTATCACAATTAAAGTCATATAAAACCTTTTAATACGCAGTCCAAAGAAGCCGACGTAATGTAACTAAAGGATTATTGGATAAAAGACGGATGTTCCTCCGTTTCCTACCTTTGGAGCCCCAAAGTAAATAGCACTCTTCTCTAGACCAAAAGTATTATACGTACTATGATTCAAATCTCTAGTATATTTCTATCAAATGTTATTGGCACGTTTGTAGACCAAAGCTGGAATATCATAAACTGGTAGTGGACGCAAACAAGTTTGGAAAATGGTTGTATTGAAAATCCTTACGTGATCATTGTGAGAATTACCAAATTAACTTTTTTTGTTGGGTAAAGTTTATACATATAATGCAGTCTCCCTATAATTATACGTTTTATGTATTTCAGATATATATAATATTTTGGTAAAGCTTTTCAAGAAGCCATTTCATGACTGGGCTACTAATAATAGCTTGTTTTAACACTACAAACCATACTATAAATAAGAAACGTATTTCTAGTAAATTATTACAGTCATTCAAAGGCAGATATTAGATTTTTCCTAAATAACAAGATATATATATATATATACACACACACACATTTAATGAATGTTAATAATAGTCGTTTCACAGGTATTTGGTCTTCCGATCATATTTTCTGTTTGGTTATTTAAACACATATGTGACAGATACGACCAAATACTAAATAATTGAGTCGTGAAAAGTAAGGGATCTGTGGTGTAATAGTAGCACATTCACACGGCAAGTGAGAAATCCGGGTTCAATTCCCGGCGGAGCAAGTACTTTTTGTGATTCAACGTTTATTAAACTTATTATTACTATATACATATATATATATATATATATATATATATATATATATATCAGTTTAATATACACCAGAACAATACTTTCTTATAATCAATAAGGTGGTGGAGAACACAGTGTTCATAGAAGTTTAGAGGATTTTTAAAGAGCAATCACCATTTTTGTCCCATGAGATATTATGTAACAGTAATTAAATTATGTATTGCCTCTGCTTTTAATGTGTTATACCGTTGTTGATAAGAAATCCTGCATTGTGAGGAGTTTTACCATGTTTGAGCTCAACATGTTTAATCAGTTTAAAACTCAAGTTAGGCTTTTAAGGAAAAATAAGGTTCTTGTAGACAACTATGAAATATTTTTGGCAGAACAAGATCTTATCTTAGGATCGGTGATTAGGACCTGGCGAGTCAATATCTGTGAACTGACCTGCTACTAGGGTTAGCTGCAAGCCTAAATCACAAACCGCACATTTAACAGATTAATATCCAACTGTCATTACACATACAACTATCAAAGTCATACAACTTTTTTTAAATTTTCTAAACAGTACTTGGGTCCCTGTTTATGCAACCAATTCCTCTCCATAATGATAAATATTAATCGAAGTTAACAATTAGTCATGAAGTTTAACATGATTGATAACTTGAGCTCACTACGGACAACAGGCCGCCTTGATTACAATGCCGGCTACCTCGAGGTTGTTGTTATCCAGCATAACTAAGTTCTGATTGATTGTCACTGGTTCTAGTAACTTGATTACATATTTACCTCAGATTGTTTGACAATCAATTTCTAGAGAGTAATTAAAATTAATTATTGCAAGTAATTGTTACCCAATTTTATATCATTATTCATCAACAAAGTACATTGATATTAAAAGAAACTGGATTTAGTAAATAAAGAAAAATGTGCACAAAATGACCTAATACAACCAAATCTGAGCATACTGTAGCTTGTAACAGTTATACCCACTTTTCAAATTTTAACAATAAAAACAAATTCTTTGTAGTAATACAAAAGTTTTACTTCAAATCCAACGTGACACAATCTATAAAGACGTACATTAAGTTACAACAGTTCCAATGGATACATGTTAGTATAATTGTGGTCATTTTGATGTGACGTGTTGGAATTCTGTTTTTCACACGGTTTTATTTACATATAGGTAAAAAGTACATAGTTAAACATGACACATTAGTTAATATTTTTTGTAAAACATCTTTTATAATCTATAATAAATTTTTAATCAAAGCCCATCGTATGAAATAAGTACTATCTACTAGAACTATACCTTGTACATAAGTGCGTATTGTAACTTAAAACATTTCGTCATGATTTCAATTTTATTTAATAAAATTGATTTTATCTACTTTATCTATATAAGTGGTAAAATAGATATAATTTTAAAGATGCATGAAGAATGGTATTGAAGTTAAATAAAAATATAACGAAGCACAATCTGCAAGTTAGAAGACATTAGCTGGTAAATTTAGGTACGTTAAATATTATATCGATTTTTTTGGGTGAGTAAAAGTTAGAATATTTTCGTTTACGATTAAAGCATTCCATTCTACCACTAAGTATCAAAGTGGCGGCCAGCAGCGGTAGGTATCGTAGCGTGGGTTTCTAGCTTATAATTTAGGGTCTACTGTAAGGGATGTTAAGGGCAATTCTCTGTCTCAATCTGGGATATCTTTCCGGTAAAAATCTACGAGGATAAACCAACTAATCTATATACAATACTGTCATAGAAGAGGGAAATTGTGGTGAGATTATATTTTTCATTTCATTTTCTATAGTTAGATTCTTACGAGAACTAAATATATTCACTGTAATAATTAGAATTAAGAGAGTTAATTGTTTTTTTGTTTGTTTTTTTTGCTTGTTTTTCTACAATGAGCAGCAATAGCTGCTCAACGAATCCAGTTTCGTAGATATTATGAGGAAGACTTAAATTTAAAAATGAAAGTTACATTCAAATTGTATATTCTACTATATATACTCGCCATCGAGATATTTAAACATTTTTTACCGTTTATTATTCTATCCCAAAGAATCCGAATTACAGGTACTCAATTTAAAGAGATTCGTTACACAACGTAATTTGCGTATTCCATAGCTTAAATATAATTGTCTTCCTTAAAAGTCCTGTGTGTAAAAGCCATAAAGTGCAATATTAAATAGCGAGTTGGTAAGTAGGCAAAGTACCCAGAATGGCTTATTTATTACCATCGTAATAAATGTTTTCCGAACATACATATTTTTCCCACCACATAGAAACCTATAATAAATTGAATGATGGTTTACAGTTTGTATCTACTGACCGAAGCTGAAATTCCTTAAGTTTTAACAGACATTATAGAATAGACGATATGGGTTTAAGGGTAAATACGTGTACAAAATATAATTACTATGTGAACCCTTAATATCTATTATATTATATTAGTTATTTAGTTTAACAAAAATAATAACGCTACGGATATTTCCTAATAAATATTAAGGATACACATTGTACAAAACACAATAACTAATATACTATATTTATTAAAGTATATTATAATGTCACTGTCACAATCCTACGAGTGGCAGATCAGTACAATCATTCTTATGCGAGTAAAATGTCTATGTCGTCTAAAAACGTGATGATACTAATTGTAATTTATAACTTTAAGCAATTCAATAATAATATAAACGGAATTTCAGTACACTCTTATTTTTCAATTCGTAAATCGCATATCATTGTAAATTTTAAACATCAGACAATAAATATTAAGATAAAGATGTTTGTTAAATTTATAAAGTGTAAAAGAAATATCTTGGTTTATCTTCTTCCTGAAAATTCTTCAAGTACTGAATGAGACTCGTACATTTTAATAAATTTCGGTGAATCAAAATTATTTACTTTGTACATGTAGATTTGATAATCTAGGTCAATCGGTGAAAATTCGTAAAAATAAATGGGAATGGGTAGCGGTTTATTTTAGTTACGGACTAATCCATTTTGTTATATCACAAAATGTGGAGAAACACTTTTCGTCAAAAACTCTACAAACGAAGTATAGAATAAGAGTACTTCCTTTATAGCGCAACCTTATAAAAGAGCACGTTGATGGATCAGGAAGCACCCAAACGAAATAATCCCCAATCAAAATGAATAAATCTGATTAAAATTAATTTTAGGACTCTCTTTTACTTATTGACAGTTATAGTAGTATAAATTTGTGCTTTTTAGTACAACGCAAAGCAGTACCTAGGCTGCCTAAACCATTACGTTTTTAAGTGGACAAGAGCCTCGATAGTGAATGCTGACGCTGCATTAGTAATTTTTTTCTTCGGCCATTTCTGAAAGTATAGAAAAACTTAGACTTACAATTGAATAGTTTTTATAGTTAACATAGTTTTATTTTCTGATAATGTGTCAAGAATACAAATGTTACAACTGTGCTTTAACATAATGAGTGCTGTATACTTTGGCCGATATTAAGGAGAGAGGATTGTAGCTTACTATAACAAGTTTAACTTAGTGTCTTAAAAGGAATTCAGACTAAAGACTAATTAATCCAGTTATGACTAGTCAGAAACTAAAAATGAACTCAAGGTGTAAACTTCAAATATTGTATGTAGCATGTATTTTAGGTTTGACCAATTATACTGATTATACTGTAATAAAATAAAAATAATGTGTTTGGCATAGTAAATCATACTATACGCGTAGGGGTTACATTGTGAACAGTAATATAACCTAAGTCAAATATACTATCCTAAAACTCTAGGAAATGCATTATTATGAGAATAAATGACAGATAAGGATGTGATGTATACCACATAAGTTTATACCACTTTCACATCCATTGTTTAGTTTTTAAGTTATTAAAATCAAAGATATTATGAAGAACAAATGGTTACAACAGTTTTAGAGGATTAATATGATTAATTCTTCACCCTGTAGAACTAAAATATAATACATGTTAATAAAATATAATCGGGTAAAGTAGAGGATAGAACTCCATTTCACTATCTATTGAATTTAATCTTAAACGTAAACAAGAAGAGGATCTTATCAGTTATAACCTTCTATAAGAATATCCATTTTTTCCTTAATCATAAACATTATAAATATGTTGTTACTTATATCTTGATATATTTACTCTATACTTAATTGGTAAACTGTTAATAATTTCAACTGGGAGATTCAATGAGATGTGACAACCTGTTTACCCTATCTGTGAAGGTATGTTGACTGCAAGTGATTAGCCACAACGATATCCTCATGGGTTGATTACAATCAATCAATAAAATTCGAATCTGACATCCATGCATTGTAATACAGTATTTGAGTTACTCAAACGACATTCCCATGCTATATACACTAGTAACGAAATAAAACTAATGAAACGTCTGCTATAAACGCCAACGTTTTCCAAAAGAACAATGTGTTACGTATTCAGTTGTATAATACAAAAATTAATATACTCATAATAATTCATTTGTATAAAAAACAACAACATTTATATAGAATCAAATTTATTCCATATATCAAAACTTGTAATAAAAATCTTTGTTCAAACTTACAGTTTCTTTTCAGATATTGTGTTTCTTTCTAAAACTTTTATTCAAACTCTGAATATTTTACTCACATTTTTAAATTCAAGATATTCAAAGCATAAAGTTGTTCAATAATCTCGAGATTTAGATAATTAGTGATAAATAAATTAGAAATAAATAAAAATAAACTCTAAATTAATCTTCTCAAGTAATGTATTTTTATTTTCTTGTTAGACTATACACTGCGACAAATATACCACATTATTTAATATACTTGAACATTTAAAATGGTTATTTTGTATATGGAATGCTTTTAGCTCGTAGTGTTAAGTATATTCATGATCTTTAATTGTGCTCATACAAGAACTATGAAACTTTCACCAAAATGTACTGTTTAAAATTTTAGTCTGATAGTTTTGACAGTTTATTAAAAATTTAGTATAAATGTAGCATTTTGCAGTTGAAAAGTAGTGTTTTACACATCAGAAATATAAAAAGACCTTAAATTAATCTATCCTTAAATAAATATAGGATTATATTGCAATTGTAATTAGTTGAACATATATAGGCCTAAATATGAAAAAAATTTATTTTCATTTAAACACTGTTCCATCTATTTCTTAAAGGTATTTATAAAAAATAATATATTAAGGTTAGCATAGTATATTCCTGTGTCGAATACGTAGTTATATATAAAATCTATATTTTGAAGCTTTTAAAATACTTTAAAATGTATACAACACTACAATGATAACGAAAACAAACAAACTCTGCCTGTAAAAGATAACACCAAGGAAATTTATTGTGATAACTGAAAGAACAGCAAAGTTCATCCGCAGTATACAAGCAGATATTAGAGTTGTTCCAGCAACTGCCGTTAGTGGAACCTGGCTGTTGTCATACCGTGCTTCCTTCTACGCTACCATAGTTCTGACAATCTAATTACTTACCTCTTAATGAAACTCGCACATTTTTCAATTATTGGTTCGTCATATGGACACTATCCTCTTCAATTGTAAAAGCATGGAAGTCGCCACAGTAGTATTTTAATTGTAGTTTAAAAAAATAATAAATGAGCATAAATAAAACATTCTGAGATAGAAAAATTTAAGGTATATTAATAAAAATGCATTTTAACGCAGATTTTTCAAATATCAAAGTTAAAAGCGTTTTTATTGACTAAACATGACGTTACCCAGTTTCATTATATATTTTGTATTTTATGGATGCAGTTTAAACATTTTTGTATCTTCTAACTCAATTAGTAAAATTGTTATCTTGTTAAATTTTAAAATCATCCAAGAAGCTTCTATAGAACATCTTTAGTAAACTAAATCGGCTCACTTAACTGTTTACAGTGTACAATATTCACGTTTATGATACATATCACTTTATGATTATTGTTCAGAGATTCAAAAATAAAAAAAATATTATTCAAAATTTAGCACCTGTACCAGCATGTCTAGTTTAAATACAGTATATTTCTCATGTAAATTGTAATAGAACTAACTTAGTTGACGTGAAGAAAATAATACAATCATATTTAGCCTGAGAATCTGATTTCCATAAAAGAGTAACTTTTTTGGTCTTTTAATCTTCTTCTTAACTAAGCTATTCCCTGGTAACAGCGGATTTTTACATAACTCTCAAATTACAGTAAGTTATTCTTAAGATATTTAAGTTAAAAACACGCATATAAAAATGTCATCTTTATAGTAATGCGAGTAGCCAAACATATGTAGCTCGTATAATTTTATAATAAATTTTAATTTCTATAGATAATTTACTGTCGTCAAACATGTTAAATATTCCTATGTTAAATTGTTAACACACCTGTAACCCAAATTCACTTGTAATTGACGTTGATTCGACATTTGGCAGTTGTAAAGAATAATATAAAATTCTTTTCGAATTGCAATCTCATTTCAACTTCAATGGGCATTTAAACTTCATAAAATCCCTGTGTTTGTCTATATAAGTCAAAAGGCATGTGAATGTAAGTTGTCTTATTTTTAGAAAATTAATAAGATGGAAAAATGGAAGTTTGGTAATTCTATGTTCCATCTTCTATTTGTACATATTTTCAGTATTTGATCAAAAACTACATTTTCGATTCATCATCTTCATTTAAGTGTAAGAAACATTCAAATGATTGATTGTCTCTTACTAGAATTAACGAGGCTAAATCAATTATCACGGCTGAAGAGAGATGGGACTAACTTCTAACATTGGCTCTCCCCTTCCTTACCTATACTGTCATTCCACTACCAACAATTATAAATAGTTTATTTAGCTCTCAGTATAATCAATATTTTTACTTTACCCCATTCACTTTAATCCTCTGCAAGCAATCACTGAATATAAGATTTTACTCTGTTGGTTCCTTTTTCTTGTTGCTGGAAATATACTACTCTAGGTTTTATAACTTTTAATTATTCGGTTAGTGTGTCATTTGTATATAAATTAATTTACTTTGTGTGTGTGTGTGTGTGTGTGTGTGTGTGTGTGTGTGTGTGTGTGTGTGTGTGTGTGTGTGTGTGTGTGTGTGTGTGTGTGTGTGTGTGTGAGAGGGGAGCGTTTCGCAATATTTTATATGTAATAATGGGTGTAAGACTGATACTCACGAGTCAAGGCATCGCATTAAAGGTTGTTACCTGGGGCTTAATGAATTACATGTTATCTTAGCTGAATCTAATAAAATAATTGACGCTATCTATGCGTGATATTGGGTTATAATGTGAAGTAAAATTTTGCTTTTAGTATTTAAATTTTCTGTAAATTAAACTGTTACGTAGTCTTGGTGACATACCCTATATAAACAACACAGAATTATAATACCATTATTTGAAGCCTAATATTTCTATGTACATTGAATAGTGGCAAGTTTTGCAATTATTCTATTACCAAACAATGTTATAAATTACAAAAGCTATCTTCTTAGCTTAAAATAATTATAACCATTAATCGCAAATTATTAAAAAAGTCTTATTGAGTTAAAACAGCCTTTATTATGTTGGAGTACTTATTCTATTTTCCTAGCAATGAAATATACAAACAAGATATTTTATGTGCAGCATAAAACTATACTGAATCAAAATCCAACGCTGCAAATAAAACATTTTATAACGTAGCATTTTATGTAGCTATTTCATTTCGACATTTGAAATTTCAAATGTGATATATTTTGTGAAAATTCAAATACAGATTCAGAATTTCTCTGTCTATTTATAATTGTTCTAAAATATCTAAGAAAGGCTATTTTTTCATAGCTTAAATAAAAGTTTCTTTTAAATCTTCTATTAAAATTAAATCACAGTAAATTAGAAGTGAATGACTCTAAAACACCATAAACCCATGATTCATTACGTACTGTAATTCAATTACACATATTTGGAGCATAAAAACTCAAATTATTCTTTATACTTCAGTTCAGTCATGGAATAATAGGTCATTTAAGGTGAAAGTGTCCGAATGAAGTAGTCAATAGTTAATCAAAACACTACTATTTGATAATTTCATGTCAGATCTAGAATAATGAGCATATGCTAGTAATGTGGAGTATAATTCATAATATATGAGTCTTATAATTTATCTTAAAGATTAATGCTACATTCTTCTTATTAAAAGTGTACAAAATAACAAACCATGATATTTTAAATTTACAAATTTGTTTCCTAGTTTTTGGAAGAAAACAAATGAACGATTTGATTTTTAAATAAAAAAATTATATTGACTTATATACCCAATCTGTACTATCGCGTACTGAATTATCTGTCCATCCTAAATTGATGAGTTTATGTGATTGTCATAAAGAGGAAAGAAAGCTAACCCAACAAATGTTATTCAATTAACTTGATACGTTATCAGGAATTATGTATATAATTTTCCATGTTTAAAGTTTGTTTTTGACGATGGAAGGATTGTGAAGGAAATGCGATTTTTCCCGACGTTTGCAGTTGTTCGTTGATAAAAAACATTAGTAACACTACGTTTAGACTTCTGCAATGTAATCACTTCTTCAGGTAATGTCAGGAAACATCCTGTTTTCTTCACTATTTTATAATTCATTAATAAAGTAAAACTTACTTTTGTGGTTTTATAATGTATGCAGTATCTTCCAATTTGTGCCCAAAAAAAACTTATCCATGCTAAACCAATATGACACGTACTGGAGGGATCAAAAATTATAATAAGGGCATTTGGACGTATCTTCAATACAGCGGAAGCATTTAAATGTGGTACGTTATCAATGACATACATATAAATGTAAATTTTATGCAAATACATTATTCCAACTAAGAATATAATAGTCGTCCTGAATGGACTAAACAAATGTAATTAAACATACACATAATTGAATAATAAATTAACTATAAGTAGTTTACGATATTAGAAGAGTAAGGTATATCCTAAAAATAATTCCCCAATAAATCATAAGATGAGTTACAATTTAGAGATTAGTGTGTTTTACACATTTTTCCAATACACAGGACGCCTTACAAACTATTGTCACTTGGTGATAGATTTAAATAATTAAAAAAAGAGAGAAATGCCTCGTAATAAATTTAAACCACCCATAAGTAATATAGAAACCCTAGGAACACAGAGTTTACAAATTAACCACGTAGAATATTCTCCTAAAATGCTGAACTAATCACAAACCATTGCTTGACCAAACGGCGTGACTTGTGAGGCCAGAGGAGTCGTTTAATTTAAGCCTTACAGCTGAATTTAACTGTCATATTTATTAAATATAAATAAATGTATAGGATACGTAATATTGACGGGGAGAGGCTACGTATTAAAACGTGGTATTGTAATTATAGTTCACATTAGGGTATCACTATAATTTTCCTGATCAAAAATGAAAAATTAAGCCAATAGCTCCGTTTGAAAACAAGATAAATTGACCGTCATATTGAAAAGTGTCCTTATAACTCAAGTATTGTAACTTTATAAAACTCATTTCTTAAATATTTCAGACGAGTGTGAAACAAAAATTTATTATTTATCATAGAACTACTCGTATGCTTATCAAAATAATTGTTAACGCTTTTGGTGATTAAAAAGACTTTAGCTGCATTTAACTAGCTGCTGCTGACATACTACTAACAGTGTTACACCCCTTCCTTCACCTCGAGCGCTACATTCTTAATCAATGCTAAATTTAGCTCCTACTGTTCAACCTCCTTCAACACCTCTTACAATCTTGAAAACCAAGGATAACTTTCCAAATAGTTCTCCATTAGCATTTCTAATAAATGATAACACGTTTATGTTTATTTTAATAGAGAATACAATTGTTTTATCATGAATGAAAAAATCATTGCCGTATGAGGTATATTATAAAACAAATAGCTTGAATTTCAAACGTGAATTACTTTATAGATATTTAAATAATCAGCCAATACTTCTCATTTCTAGGTAAAAAATTTTACTTTATTAATGTTGAAAATAATGCACATAACCAGTACAAAAGTGCTGATGACATTTTTAATATCCACTAGATCATTTTTAATTGAAACTAAACCCCGTATACCGTTTCACCTGTTACCGACTGTAATAAACTCGATCATGTTATCAACAGGAAAACATGAATCATTAATCAATAAAACTGACTAATGGTAGATTGCTTATGGTTTTTGTATATATATTTCTTTCTATAATAACAATTGTTACGGTATGAAAATAATTTCATCTGTGCTTCAGAGATTAACACTCAGTTCTTGTCTGATATATTACAGCGACAATAAATGAAGTATACAATTCTTTATATGTGTTTTGAATTTTATGTCACACGTCTAGGTTCAAATAATAAGTAATTTATTATTGTTTAACATATTCTATGATAAAGGATGAAATATATCTTTCTCATATACTTTTTAATACAATTTTTAAAGTTATGTTCGAACCCTAAGTGGAATATTAATTCAACTATCATTCAGTTCCATGACACAATGTTTCTTTGTGATCATATTTGACTTATAAGTCTTGTGCTGAAAAAACTGGCGTAATAAAGCATTAAACTTTTTTTATTGCTACAGTTATTAATATTTTTATTATTATTGACACTTATTCACCTTGAATGAAGTTTTGTAGGTTACATCGTTGGAACAATTAATACTTTACAAGTACATTTATTTATATTTATAAAATACTTCAAGATATTCTCAGTAATGCTTAATCGCAAATTTATAAATAACCTGTTTCTATTCTTGAATTCAGTGTAAGGGTTCTACAACGTAGTATAAACATAAAATACTGTACTCATGCGAGTGTTTAGCTCCGTTTTACCTTCCACTTATTGCAAAGTTTGAAATATGAACATTTTATATACTTAACTTCTGGAATCTGAAGACCCGTCCGCCTAAAAATAATTAAAACAGCTAGGGTAAAAGTTATTCAAAACATACTTTCTGAATCGTCTCGACAATAGAAGCCAAACTAGACTATTAAGACGTATGTCTGGCTTACTCAACATTCATTTAGTGTAATTGAGAAGAGGAGGTGTTGTAATTTTCTCACCGGGTGCACAATAGAGTGCACGAAAATGCTTTATACACGAAGATAAGGACGGTGGAGCAACCTAATTCTCTACACATAACGAACAATTGTGGGGAGGGAACGTAACTTCAATGGGAATGTTGAGTTAAGCTTTAATTCACCTTTCACTCATTGCAGTGTATGGAATATGCCTCGGTCACAGATGAAATACAATCCAAAAAGTTTACGGCCTACTGCGTACACTTCAGTATTACCATTAGTTCTATAGGCTACCTTTCCGTTGAAAGCTATTTTAAACAGATTTCAATGTAGTTTAGAGTTAAAATTCTTTGTGATCATTGTGTACTATAACTAACAGAGAATATTTATTATGAATTTCGTATTAATAATTTTTATGATATTCTAAACTAAAACGTTTACGGCATATTAGGTATGTATAAAATTAAATTCTTATAAAATATGTTTGTTATGTTGGTGTGCTTCTATAGCTGCAATAAATTGTTTCTATACTCTAAAAAAATAATTCCATGAATATAAAAAAACTGGCCCAAAACACGATACCTACTTATATTCCAATTTCCTATGCGTATAGCATAGGTTTTCATTAAAATGGTTATTTCAACCAACTTCATGTGGCACAAGAGGGTGGTTTAGAATTCCTTGAAGAGTATACATATATCATATTGCCCTCTGATAGATACAACCCTTTAAAGTCTGATCACTCCGCGAACCACTTAGTGGTAAGATAAGAGAGAAAATTTTGAATCTCCGGAAAGACTAAAAATATAAAACCTATACCTCATATTTTTCGGTACACTGACGACGTTCCGCCAGATTGACCACACAAAGGGAAGCCTTTAATATATCCCGGTCTCTCACTGTATCAAAAAGTTAAAAGCGATGTCCGAGGACACGTACAGTATAAAGGAAATGGAAAAAGGGCGCTTAAGTGCATAAACAGTATATATATATATATATATATATATATATATATATATATATATATATATATATATATATATAATATATATATAATATATATATAATAATATAATAATATATAATATTTATAATTTCAATAAACATTGAATCGCAAAACGTACTTGCTCCGCCGGGAGTCGAACCCGGATCTCTCACTTGCCGGGTGAATGTGCTACCGGGTTGGTGGCATTCCGGTTTATAAGTTTATAACTTATAAACTATCTCGGAATTTATAGTTTAAGTTTTTTTAAGTTTCTTATTGACAATGGAAGGTTTGAAAGGATAACAGGGTTCTGAACATTTGCAAACGTTATAGGTTATAAAAAGTATAACATAACGTTTCGAGGTTTGGAATTTATCCTCTTTATCAGGTGGGGGATATATTATTACATACAAAAATAAAGAACAGAAGAAGCTTTTCTTTTACTTCTTTACATATTTTTGCTTAGGATGATAGTGTCAGAAAAAGCTGCATTATATACATCAATATATTTAAAAACTTAATTTACAAATTTTGTTGGCATCTCCCATCTGGTTATCCGCTTACAGAGGAAATGAAAAAAATTAGATTAGTGAAACAGGATTTTTCCAGACATTTGAATTCGTTAAGTAATACAAAAAAATCAATAACTCTAAAGTTTCAAGTTATTCTATCTAATCTCTTCATCAGGTAAATAACTAACATTACGCATAAATACAAACTAGGTTAAAATAAACAAATCATACCAGGCCGTAGTGACACGCATACATCAGGGATACAAACTACCATGTTAAGTGTTAACTTCAATACCTCTAAATCATAGGCGTAATAAGAAACAAAACATAACATTAATAATTAAAACTAAACTACATAATACAGGTCACAATGGGTCTGCATCCTCCCACAAATTATATACGATTGGCCAATAGCAAGATCTAGTTTATTTGCCACTTGTTAGTGGAATTTTATCAACTTAAAGAAGTAAAATCAGTTGAATTGAACTCTCAAATATCTCTTTTAAATTATCTGACAATTCATTATCTTTTACCAAAGCGTTATTATTGCTTCAATCTGAAAGTAATAATTCTTAACATTAAACTTTACTTCTGACAGCATAGGGCACCGTCTAAAACTGATCTCCTGTAACGCCCGTATCGAAAGATGATGCAATTTGGAGCACAATCATAACAAAGAGTATTGTATTGTAAAATTACCCTATGCACTCAAAAATTATAATTGTCATTATTTTACTTTGAAATAATTATTTAAAACTCCGTTAATATCAGAGTTCAATAGCTATAACGAATCCAAATAATAATAATCTTACTTCATGCGTATTTTTCTTTAAAAAGAAGAACTTTTGCCATGTTATATCAGAGTAAGTGCGAAATTAGTTATAAACCTCAGAATTTATGGAGTAATTATCACACATGAATGTCACAAAAACAATTTAAAAATTATTTGATACGTCAGTCCCAAATTATATATTATAAACTATTTAGAATACGATGTTGTTTTGATTAATATTTCACCACTACAAAAACTAACAGAAAAGCTAAAAATACGATAACTGCCAGTTACGTACATGAAACTCTATATTTTCAACAACATTTATATTATTCTTTGTGGTAGATATTTATGCTTGACTTAAATATCTTTATTTTTATGTGAAATTCGCATTACATGAACATTTTAGAATTATGTGATATACCCACGTGTAAAGCCATGAGGCGTTGCAAAGTTTCACTACACCGCTAATAATCTCTACTTCATATATCGGACCTGTGATTCTTCTAGGTTTAGGACATTATTTGTATTACTGTATATTTAATCAGTGATTTTATATAACTAGTACTATATTCATGTGTTAAGCCATGCGGCGTTGTAATGTTTTACTGTACCGCTGATAGTCTGTACTTAATGTATCGCACCTGTGATCCTGCCATATATTAGTCTACATGTTTTGGAGAAGATTTATTCCTCCTCCTAATATTCATTAGTTATTTATTTATTTCAAATGCTCTCACATGATTTCGATACATTCGTTCATTTAGTACGCAATACTATTAATAGAGTATAATACCTAACCACATCCCATGCATTCACTTGAGGGTGGATTACAGGATCCATCAATTAAATTTGGAGTATTAGCGTTGCAGTAAACCTTTACGACGTCCCATGCTCTCAGGCGTAGGTTTATTAGTGGATCGATACTCTTAGTACATAGTAATAGCGGTGCAGTAAACCTTTTTTGCCTTTTAAGTTAATACTCCTAGGTTGATCGAAGCAAACTATCAGATATATAGCAGCTGTATTGTTAGATCATACATGCAGTTAGATTTTATTATCGTAATACTTTATAATCTCAAACAAAGTTAGGTTTAATAAATAATTGTATATATTATAGGTATTCAATAAAGTTTGTTATCTATTGTGTTCTGTCAGTGCCTTATCTAAATGGGAGTTTATATAATTTGACACGATATACTTGGAATTTATATTTGGAATAAAGTAAGAAATAAACCTCAGACAAACATATCAGCACTTTAAAACACCAAGTGAATTGTAGTTGGGAAGTTGCATTGTAATAAAAAAAAACATTAAGTAAGCAAAATTCAGAAAACTGCAGGCCACTGTAAATTATCCTTCTTTTTCTAAAGTGTTAAAAAAATTGGAAGATGAAATATTATCTAATTTTAAACACAAAAATATATTTCAAATTGAGAAATATTGGCTTAGAGCTATTGCAGATCTTGTTTATAAATAGATGGAGGATCTAGGTAGGTCACCGGGCACAGCTGCTGTATTCTGCAACTTTTCCATGACCTTTGACTGTGTGATAAATGAAATTAATTAAGTACTTCAAGCATTCAGCAAGCCAAAAAAACTTTTGGTTATTGTATCTTCATCAATCAATGGAATGACTGGTAATCGGCGATTATCAGGAATTCAATGTAATGTCAGAATCTTTTTATCCGCTCACACCAAAGCTTAACATTAAGATACAATTATTTATTGTAATTTGTATTCTCTGATTGGCTCTTGAAACATCCGTACCTTTTCTCTCCATTCTGAAGTTGTATCATAAAAGGTATCCCTCAAGAATCAATTCTGGGTCCAGCACGATTTTAAATATAAGCTAATACAAATTATAGTTTATAATATCATATGCTTATGACAACAGTGGTTCTCAAATCCACTTTTGGTAATGGCCTTCATATATTGAAACACTCTCTTTGAGTTATCAATATAGTTTACAAAGAACTACATATTGATGCAATGATAATACTGTGGTAAAAGATATTAAACCGTCATATAATTTAAGAGAAATACTTGAGAGTTCGATTAAACTGGTTATATTCTTTAAGTTGATCCGATTCCACTGGCATATAATAAACTACTTGTTATTTCATAATCGTGCATAAATTGAGGTAACGATCGTTTTTTAATCAACATCGTATTTGCTTCTTTTGCAAATGTCATTCATAAAAAAAAATTTTGACTCAGAAACAAAAATTGTGATTTATCATGCTATGTTTGCTTCAATCATGCAATATGTGCATACAATAGATTCTAGTAGGCCGGTATACATTTTAAAAAGCCAATATAATTATATTAATTTTTATGTATATATTGTATGTATGGATTATAACATCTTGTAAAAGAATTACTACGTGCACAGGAATACATAAAGATTTAAATCTGTTAACTTGTCCATTGATTTATGTGCTGGGATATTTATTGTTTGTAAGGCAGAATTTCTAGCTGTTTTTGCAAATCACTGTAACCATAACTATAATACTAGAAATAACGATATGTTGCACTTTCCAATTCAAAGACTTTGTTTGTTTACTACATATCTTGAAAGATAATTATACAATAAGTTGCCTGCTAGAATTAAATCAATCCAAAAAAATACAATATATTCGAAATAATAGTGTCAAGTAAGGTCAAAGAAAAATATTAATACTTTTTTGAAGAATATATTCATGGTAGAATAATTTAATCATATTATGAATATAAACACATAATGTTATTAACATTATGTGGTTTTTATGAATGGATATTATTTTACTAATATTTACTTAATAATTACAAAAGTTATTGAACATATAGCAAAATTTCGAACAAACCGATACTAAAAATGATTTAACTAAAGAGAAATTTGACATGATCGATGGTCACTAAGAGTTATCTTGTTCCCAATTTTGATGAGGCTTGTTCTGTCTTGAAAGTCTTCTTTAAGGTGAAAGTTAAGAAATTTAACCAAAAACATTTATACAAAATAGTTAAATTGACCTACTTTTTTATATAACAACCAAGTAAATTATAATTTCAGAGCCTAATTTCAGGTAAAATCTAAAAACCAATAAATACTACAGCAAAAATTACAACATAAAAACTACAAAAATCTATTAATAAATAAAATTATGCCACTTTGTGTGTGATGCCAATCCCCCCTTTAACTTGTCCTTTTTTTAAAGAGTATGTTTCTGAGCAATATATATATATATATATATATATATATATATATATATATATATATATATATATATATATATATATTTTAAACTAAAATTATCTTCTGCTTCACTTATTAATTTACGAATATACAAATTGTTCTATACCTTATTAATTTAACTTTATTTAATGTATACCTCTTCATTAAGTTTTGTTTCCAATGTAACATTTGTGCACAATATGATTATTGTAATGTTATTATTATAATGTATTCATTAAAATATTGTATTTCAGATAAAAAACCAAAAAACAATGAAATTTAGATAATTGAGTTTAATGTAATCATGTGGTATTGACGAACCCAATAATAATTTGATTGTATGTCATACATTTTGTTGAATAATTACGTTTCGGTGTTATTTGCTTTTTGACTTACTAAAAGTAATGTATATATTAGAATTTTATTTAGAAATGTTTAAAAATCATTTTTCATACCACGTTCACGTACGTTTTAAAAATTATCTGTTGTAGATGATAAGTACATTTATATTAATTGTATACTATATTTCTATATCCATATTTCAGGTACTTGAAAGCATAGATAATATTTTACACCGCAATTTTATGTATCTAGTGGTTTTAAAAATAATATTGTAAAATAAGATATATTTTTCACCGTCACACTGTTGGTAATTAGCTTTATAGTTAGCTGCACCTGTTACAAAATCTTAATAACAAATCATATTTTGTAATCTATCAAAGTTATTCTACCACAACTGCAATGGTCTAATCAGACTCAAGAAGTATAAAGTATTGGCTATCAGCCAACAGTGGCCATAACGAAAAGTCCAAGATTAATCACCACGATGAACCATCTTTTGTATCTTTTAGTTGGGACTAATATCCTATGAAAGTTACATTAAAGTCATGAACACCTTGCAGATTGATTTGTAGGAGATGTAAACCTAGTTCTAGTATTAATGTAGAATTTAGTCATTATCAATCCAATGGACATAATTTATATTTCAATAATTGAAAATGAAGTAATTAATTTCTGTTTGTGTTAAACTGTCATGAACAGTAGACCTTTCCTAATTGCAAAATATGTTTTATCAGTCGAATTATCAACGTGAAGATGAGAATTTTGTAATTTTATCATTTTATCATGAAATAAACACTTCACCATAGATAAACTATTTTGGCACTCTGCTTAACATAATAGTAACTTATAGCAGTTGAATAATTAATGCTTTTAATCCATTAGAAGATTTAGTTTGTAGATATAATGCAATAAGCAATAATTACAACTGTTTAGTTAATAATCATCTGTTTGAATCTAAATATCATATTTCATTTCAAATATGTGATATCATACATGTCTTTAAGTCGTACTATCTTTCAATTTAGCGAACCGTAGTTACCGTCCCCCATTTTTTGTTGCGTCGTGTACAGTGCACATTTGACGTAATAAAACTTTCTAAAATACATTAGGCTATGTTATACATGATAAATTTAAATTTCTAGTATGGTAACCTAGAGGAGAAGTATGTGATCTTTTCCAGCTACATTTCCCGATAGTGTCAAAGCACAAGTGGTTTATCTATTTTGCACGTACTTAAAAACTTGCTGTTCTATCAAAAGATATATTAAACTGCTGTCAGATATAAGCCCATAATGTTATTGAGAGATTTATCGTCAGTATTACCTTATTCAAAGACTTATAAAAGCCAGCTATTATTAATCACTCAAAATAAGAGTACATATATAGTATAATTTATTAAAATATTAACTTTAACATTATGAGATGGTTTTAGAAGAAAATCCAGTTGTAGAAATACATATTCACTGGAAGTAATAAATAATTATTTTTATTACTATTCCGTGATGCTCAAGTAAATTTAATACTTGGTCGTGCCCTAATATATAAATTATTCTTGTCTATTTAGAAATTAGGTTCATGTAAAATTTTAATTTTTACACACGTGAACATATTACCACACTAAACATTTAAATTTGTTTTAAAAAAATTGGGTTTTATAAGCGTGTTTGCAAGGTTAATGTCTACACAGTAAGTCTGCAAACATAATTATGATGAAGTCAGGCTTCATTATGTTAATATGTCACATGTTGAAATCTCATATAGTAGTAATCAGTATGTTTAGGATATTCTGATATTCGCTCATTATCGGGCAAATCCCATGGAGTTATCGATTGTCGAAAACGTTGGGCGATAAAGACATATAGAAATAAAAGTTTTCTAGCCACTCAAGTTATAGGTTTTGCTATATACATCCAGAATTGGAGGTGATTCTTGGTAAATACTTGTGTACCTCTGGTGCATTTAAAAGACCTGAACGTTTTTAGTAGGAATACCAATCTTATATTTAAACTATTCTTCTTCATTTCTCCTAAATTAAAGACTATATCTATATGATCGTCACAATACGTCTATATGATCTATTATTGCGCACGGAAATACGCCTCGATTTTATAGCTAATCTCCAATGTAATGAGTTATTATGTTTGAGAAAGTACGAAGAGAATTAAATAACTGTTTTGCGTACAGACATCTTAGATTACATTTCCTTTTACGTTTTTTAATATTAGTTTGTACTGTGTTGAAAAAGTAAATAATCGTTTACATTTCTTATTCAATTAACTCCTAATATGATTGTAAAAACTTTACTAATTTGTCAAGTTATACATTAGAAGAATATACGTTGGCTTATTGATGCACGTTAGTTATGAATTCTGAAAGTTTAATTTTAGGTATATTGATTGTTCAGTAAAAGTGTTCTAATACTTTGGAATGTAAAATTGTTTTCCACATAACATTTGGAAAAAATTTCACATTATGGTATTTCCTAAAACTTTTAGTTTCCGTTATCCGTTATCCATTTTCCATATCTGTCGGTTTGTGTTTTTATAAAGAAATATATCTTTGTTAGCATTTTATTTGAAAAATGACTGACAAAGGTTAAAACCAACAATTACTAGCAAATATTCCAGTTTTCACTACTTTTACATATAATCAGTATCTAATCAGAAAACGAAGGTATTTTCCAAAGTATGTTTTTATTCTAAGAAAAAATAGAGAATTACGCAATGTATACCAAGATCCTGATATTGTGGCTTTGGTGAAGGCAAAGAGAATTAGCTGGCTAGGACATGTACATCGGAGACAGGAGGGCACAAGGTTAAAAGAGGTCTACCAGGCGGTAGGTACCGACAGGAAGGCGCCCTTTGGGGTAGGCCAAAGATAAGATGGTGTGATCAAGTGGTCGAAGATGTGACCCGGTGTGGAGGGTCTGTGGATCTGGCGGAAGACAGGGTGGCGTGGAAGAGGATCATAGACGAGGCAAAGAATCGACTGAGATTTGTTACGCCCCGGCAGTAAAGTAAAGTAAAGTAACGTTTTTTATTCACGTAAGCCATCCGGGATAAAATCGAATTTTCTGCCCCCGAAAGTGGGACAGTGTCTCACGCTGGCATTTCTTTAACCTTAAAATTTCTACTATTATATTGGCGTATGTGAAAAAATGTTTGTTTTTTGCAAGGTGATCAAATATATTAGGCACGATATCTTTACACTGTGATAAATATATTCTAACTCATAATTACTTATAAAACTAAATGATCTTCAGCTATTCTTTTAGAGGAGTGTTCTCAATGTAAACCAGACCTACTAGGTCTACTAATTTTAGAAAACAGTGTCTCATTTTATAATAAGAATTTATAATATCTGTATTGAGAATAAATTAAAACGAAAATAGCCTATTATACAAAAATACTAGTCCAAACTAGACCTTTACTCGGCTTTATTTTAGCAGTTCACAATCTCAAGCTAAAATGTTACATACTAATTTCTCGTTTCTTAACACCTCAAAGCATCACTACCGGAGTAAAAGGACTTCAGGGACTAAAATACCGTCGCATTGATCTGGGTTTGAAGTTTTAGGAAGTTTAAATGGTCAATTAAACAACTCCGTGTTTTAAAGGTTTATCTTGAAGGCTTTTTTGTGATTTTAGTAGATCACCCCTGCTATTAGACAAAAGCATTGAGACCACAGGGGGAAAGTATGATATACAATGAAAATGAAGTATATTGCTTAACAGATAATTCTCTCGGATTATCAGCCCTAATAAATAGTAGGAGATCTAATGTTATATATAACAAGCACCAACATTTGTCTAACAGAGTATAATTTTTTTCTGTTGTAAAATATTTTCAAAGATGGTGATATAATTATATGGTGGAAGATCTGACGAAGATAGTGTTGCTACTGAAAATCCTCACAAAACTAAAAGTGTTAGATATTGGTTTATGTGTTTGAATGTAAATATGTATTATTTCTTGCATTTCTTTGTAGGGGAAAACTAGAAAAACGAAAAAACTAAATAAATATATTTAAAATAAACTTACTAAAACCAAATAAGATTTTAAAACATTTCGCTTTATTCTAGATTATATGCAAAACCGGGGGATAAGTCTACCGAGACAGTAGCGGCAAGTTTTTGACATACAAACAGCTGTATAGTAGTTGTGTCACGCGCGTCAGGCCAGTAACACTACTCACCTGTCAGGTCCGCTTATACCATGAAAGTACTAGACACAATCTTTAAAAAACGCTGAAATATGCGTTCTTTCACAACATGGGCTAACTGTTTAACCAAAATGCATTTATGAGTTTATATAAATGAGGAAGCTTTTTATTTTCTTAATAATGTATCTGTACAGTTAGCATAGAGGACTCAGGAAGTACTTTATATAAACAACTTTTCGAAAGTTGTCCTGGGATACTTCATAAGTAGAAACAAGGTAATATTTAACATTCATAATCCAAATGTAACTGAGAGTAAACGGCTGTTGGTTCAGCTGAGGTTTTCCATAGATGCAATAAATATTCCATGATATTGATATTTTAGAAAGCATTAAAATAAAGTCCTAAATCATTACTTTCGTGCAGGTTTTAAAGAAGATGTTGTTATTTACTGATCACTTCATATTTTATCGTGACAAATACAAACAATTAAAGCATTGGCAATAATATTGCAATATATGCTAATAATAAGGTGTCAGTTAAAACACTATTCAAACTATCACATGAAATGGAGAACAATCAGGTTTAGTTGCTTAGTATCAGTTACAGAAATGATCGTGCAACAATCCGGAAAATTGATAGCTTCACTCCAAACTGAGTTGATGGCATACCGCAGGACTGCCCAGGTGGTGTATTTATTGAGCTTTTTATAAATGTGTTTTCCAATAAAGAAACCTGAGCACCTTAAACCGGTCTTAAATAAATAGAATATCTGTTTTTGTTTAGCGTCAAATGGAACTGCATCTATGAAAAATTAAATTATATGCTGGTGATTTATATCTAACAATATTTTAAGTGATGTTTGATCTTTAGGCAAGACGACTTTATCTGACTGTACAACATTAGAGAGCTTTATTTGTCCCTGAAGTGTAAACGCATTAAACATATGCTGCATGCTTTAACTAATACTAGGCCGGTTTTTCTGTAACAGAGACATACACACATACCCAATAGTATAATAATAACGCCATGCTAAAACCGATGGACGTACAGAAAAGTTTATCCCCTAAGATAAAATATCAAATTGACATCCAATTACTGTGTAATATTAATATTCATAGTCAAATTAAGAAATGTATTAGAAGTGGTTGGTGTAATAGCTTTCTCTTTTCCCTGAGATACACTTATTATCAAAATACAATAAATTAACTACTATAACTAATATCTTAATAGGTTTTGTTTTATTATAATAAGTAATTAAAATGGTAGCCTACCTAGTCTTTTTCAAATAATCGTTATACGGAAATAAAACAAGTATTTGTCAGTTTATCATTCTATTGTCAAGAGTGAAGACACACACTTTACAAAGTACACAGTTCTGAGAAGCTCAATAGATTAAACTGGGATTTACTTTAAATGGATTTAGGCACTCGACCACAACATTTCCCAAGTCGAAGTAACCATTTCTAACGTCTGATGTAATCTTGTATTTCATATTGGATTTTGTTACAGATGTTCCAGCAATATAAAAATTAATTTCAGTTGAATCTATGCATTCAAAATGGAAGAATTTAATTTTATGAAGCAAAAATTGAGAAAAGGTATGTAATTGACTAAAACCACGCTTGCTTTTGCAATGATAAATTAATAAAAATTAGAATACAATATATTAGCAAAATGGTAATTGCATTTTAAAACTTACTGTAGGCTACCATTTTACTGCAACAACTGTAAATGTTTACGCATGCGTATGATTATGAAATTTAGACTTTTTCAGATTTTCAACACTATGTTACTTCTAAAAATCTCTGCAGGTTTGGTAATATCATATTACATGACTATTATTTTTGTATAAAATTATTTGGATCTTATGTTATAATAAACTTTGGCTACATAGTATCCAGAGACGCAACTGAATCTAACTTAAATTACACCGCCCAGATTGATAGACATAGGGAAAGACTGTCCTTTCATTTTAGACGTCACAATCAAAGTAGTGCTCACTTAACAAAGAGAAACCTATTACCATACTATTCAATCTACTACGTCTGACATTTTACTAAAATGTATATTTTAAGGGTATTTTTATCGTCTATTTAACTTGAAAACTTAATTCAATATATGGTGTGTAAGTCCGTTTGTACATAGTTTAAATCTCTTTATGTATATTTAACAATTAATGGATCCCATTGGGATGCGTCTATAAAAGATATAGTGACCGTTTAAAGAGAGGTTGGCTCACCTCAAAATCTGGGCATTAGTTTGTCCTCCGCATGTCACATTTTGTGATTAGAATCATATGTTATTAAAAATCATGATTTATAGTTATATTATGTACGCGCATTTATGATAATTAGTTAGATAGAAATTTTTAAAACGATTCATACAATTTAAAGTCAACACGCTTCATTGAAACGAAAGATAGTTAGGATAGAGGAGACACAGACTAAAAGTATAAACTATGAATTTTGCTTTGATAATCGCAATTGCCCCAAAAATTATAGGTTATACTTAAAAATTTGAAATATATTTTCCAAAATTTACCTTAGATAGTATATCAATTATATATAATGGCATATTTTAATGAATTAAAAATATATAAAATGACAAATAACTTACTAAAATTATTAATTACATATTTGTTATATTTTACTGTAATCAACCAATAAAATGCAAAAAGACCACTACAGAATTTTGGTTCATGTTACAATAACTCAAAAATTACAACTACAACTTAAAAAAATATAAAATTGCGTTTAAAAATAAGGCATGTTTAAATTTCATTAATTTCAACCTTACAAAAACCTAGGAAATATGCAGGTAATACTTTCATTAACATTTTTTAGAATCTATAAAAAGAAGAATTAACCGGTAAGTAAAAAGAGCAAGGCACTTAGTATGTAATATTCGTTGATAACACAAAATTGCCTAGCGAGCAGATGTGTAAATTAATACCAGAGTAGCCATCTATCTCACTGTGGAGGAAATATATCGGGTTACTTCTAGTATTTTATGACAATTCACAAAGTACATACATATAAATTTTATCCTGAATATAGAAATGTATTTGTCCTTTACAAAACTATTGGGATATTTATTATTTAAAGTTATTTTATAATGTAATGGAATAAACTGGGGAAAAATCTTAGTGAAGTCGAATATCCGAGACTGAACACGTAGTATTCAACAAAAATATTCTAAATCGTCATCATTTTTATAAGAATTACGTAAACACATGATGGTTTTTTCGATATATGACCTCTAAAGCCAGATATATGGCTCAATATGACGTGAGTAAGTTCGTAAAATGAAGAATTTGATGCTCTATTGTGAGTTTTATTGAGGTACCTAACGGTAGATTCAGTACTAGTTTGATCGATACATAATCTATTTTTTTTATTTAACTTTATATTTAGGCAATACAAATTTTGATACCAATAAATCAAAACAAAATTGAACAAGTTACATGCACCGCGTAAAAAACGATTATAGAATAAATTGAATGTTTAAGTATATAAAAACAACAACCACAGATAATACAAACATACATCAAAAATTTCAATACATCTATATTGACCGCATTGAAATTAATTATTAATTCAGTAATCGTTGCGGGGCGTAAAGGCTACAGTAAAATTTAAGATCAACAAAAACTCATTACCATAATAAGGTTGAACATTGACTAGACCCAGTGTATTTTGATATATTTACATAATTTCCAGAAGTACGCGATATTTGTAATACATAACCTATAAACGGTATAAGTACAAAAGGTATAGTTTTTCTTAAAATATCTGTGTGCTCTTTGTAGTTCGTAGGTAACTAAAAGTTGCAGTTTAGATTAAGGATACTGAAAACCATGCAGAACCTATGAGTGACGTTTACCTAATTTTTCATTATTTTTTCCTACACGATTGTATTCATCCGATACTATGAAAACATATATTTGTGAAATACAATATAAATTTGAAATTTGTTTCTACAGCCAATATGAGGGGAGTTAATTTTTTTACATTTATTATCTACATAAGCAATCTACAAATATGTTAAATATTTATAATATTATTATTAAATATTATACAAAAATATTTAAATTTATATTAGTCTTCCATCAAAATCTCCTTTCTTTGTTTTCATGGGCATAATAGGACTGTAGTAAAACATTGCTAAATTTCTCTTCACAACGTCTAAAATAAGATTCATTTACGTTGTAAGAAAGCCAAAATATTAACTTAAAAGCATGGATAAAGCAACTTTAAAACATCTAATTCCATTAGTTTTCCAAGCACACAGAAAACTGGCTAAGAAGTTAGTTTGGAGCCTAAGGCTCTTTCCTTTAGCTATCCTCGCCTCCACTGAATAGGTTACTTCTTTGCAGACTTGGCTTTAAGGCATAATTATACAGTAATTATCCTTAGCTTTCTTGCTGTGTTCTCAGACATAGAACTTCAAGTTTCCAATCCGGCTCTCCTAAACATTACTTTCGATTCTCTCCGCTTGTAAAGATTCACTGATATACCAACACATTTTTTTTATGTATACTCCAACTACGTAAGGAAATACAGTTGTAAATTTTAATGTCCATAAAAAATTAAAAAAATTAATATATGGAAAGCGATGTTTGATAAATATTGCTATATAACCATATAAACCTTTACTGGTCCATATTGGGCGAATGGAAACAAATTGCAGTAGGTATTTATGCAATAAAATAATTGCTATACACATAGCTTCGTTATAAATTGATCACAGCTACATATTTACAGACTTAGTGGTTAACCCGTTACTAATTAATTATAATACTTTTTAGAGTTGTATCTTATGCAATTCCAAAACTTTAAAGAAGCAAGTACATACCACAATAAAAGTTTACGACAGTTAAAAAATATGACAAAAGTGATAGTAATAACTTCATTTGAAATAGATTTGAGCTCAATAACCGGTTATCATTTCTATATTTTATGACTAAAATAACTAAATAGGCAGGACATATATATTCTTTGCATTAATACTTAGCCTTATATAGCATAATCAGAAACATGACATAGTTATACTAGTATATAGTTTATCAAATGTATAAATGTTACTAAATGTTAATATAAACACTACTTTCTCAAAATTGTTTATTTTTTGGACGAGGCCTTTCGAAACCAAAGGTTTCATCATTAACACTACAATATAAATTATATTTTATTTTTATTTCAAATTTTTTGAATTAGAAATAAATTTCCTTGGGTTGTTTGTAAAATTTCAGTTCAACAGTAAATACTATAACTCATTTTATTTTCTGTTCAAATCATTAAGGTAAATAGGAGTTCATTATAGCTTTGAAAGGAGACTTATTCACGACCTAAAGTTTTGAGGAAGGATGGCTCGTCGTGGTGATCAATCATAGGTTTTGCGTTATGGCCACTTTAGGCTTATACCCAGTACTTTATACTTCGTCAGTAAAAATAGTCCACTCCAGCTTTGTTCTGTAATCAATTAACACTTAAGTTTTTTGATGTGTTAGCACTAATTTTAGCGTATAAACAAGAACAACAAATACCATAATTATTCTATTCTTAGTTACAGAATTATATTATTACTTATTATATCTACTAAATGCAATATTCGTTAGCATAGTGAAAATCAGGAATTAGTTCATCGTCGTAGTTTTAAGCACAACCAATAAAGCAAAATTTAAACTGATATTAGACTTTAGAACATGATTTAACAAACAGTCTTTAAACGATTTATTTCAAAAAATTACTCATTCTTCTATGATTTGACTTGGATGTCTTACCTTCTGCATATATATATATATATATATATATATATATATATATATATATATATATATATATATATATAGTATTCTCTAAAATGATTAAAAAAAGTTTAAATCTTCTTTGAAAGAGAAACTTTTAGGAAATTAATATTGTTTAGCCTTGTTGTTTTAGTAATTTTGGGATCTCTATTACCTTTTCCTCTACTTATTACTTCCTCGCCTTTTGGCCATAGTGGTCGGAAATGGCTGTGTTGACCATATAGACTGCGAAACTTTTTGAAGTTTAATAATTATGTTATCAATTTGCTGTCTGTGATGTTGCCGTCACGCGCATTGGTGAAAAAACTTCATTTCCGCTGGTTTACCCGTTAGTCCAATAGGACTGTTCACAAACCTTCACACAACAGTCTAATGTGTAAGTAGTGAATTGCGCATTTTTTTGAACCAGTCGCAATGAATTTTCATTGATAAATTTTGAGGTTTTATTTTTTTGTTGAGTTATGAAATTGAATTGCCTTTTTCTGGTAAGTGGGGTCCCTAAAACAGACTTATTTTGGTGATGGTCAGTTTTTCGTGAATTGATTTGTATTAGCCTAGCCCTTGGCTTACAAATACCTTGGCTTACACTTATTCTCGTTTTAACCACTTACCCTCGATGTTGAACCAAGTTGAACAACTCAGCGAGGAGTCAAACGTGGCTATCCCTCACGATGTCAATCACTTTGAATTACAGTTGGCGAGTGTAACTGTGTCAAGTTTGTCGGCCGAGGGAGTTGCTGAGGATGTTTCATTCATTTTTGTGGTAGGACATGGATTTTTTGTATTATTATTTTATTTGTGGGCATTTTTTAATGATTTCGATATAGGTGTTGAATTGAGGAAATTTAATTTGTTGGAACAGTGTTTTTGTTTAGTTATTTTTTCCTTCATTATCTTCCATATCCTCCTTACTCGTATCCCTATCACTAACCCCCTTTGGCTTTCTCTCCACATTCCTGAAACTTTTCAGTTCAGCTCCAAGAACAGGTGTCAACAGGTAGTGCATGGAGACAGAAGTGGGTCACATTAAGGTCATGGGAGCAGTAGGTTGCACCGGCAGAACACACTGGACAGAAACGTCAGCAATGGTGGAAGCAGAATTATATGGTGGGCAGAGGGTCAACTATATACCACAGGGGATCCGTTTGTCACAAGATGGTATATTCATGCCGAATATCTCGTATGTGTACTGGAGCAAGAGAGTATCTGACTCAATTGTGTGGTTCAGCAGCTTTTCCTACTCAATAGGTGTTGCATTTTTCTGCTTTAGTCGTTTAATAATCGTTACTAAGTCTACCGATGCTATTGACAGGGTTGATGGAAAAGCGTCGGCCAGGGAAGGATTCATGATTGGCGTGGAGCTGGCGCAGGATGTGTTGGGTGCAAGTGATGCATGCGTTGCAGGCGCTGTTCGATGTTTAGGCGCCGCGAGTGAGGAGGCTCTCCCAGGTATAACCAGCGGTGATTAGCCGCAGAGTCCTGAATACCATCACCGTAGCTGTAGAGAGGAAGCACCACTCCACTTCGGTCCTGATAGACGTGAGCAAAGCCTTCGACAAGGTGAGGCACGAAGGACTGCTCTTCAAACCCACTGAGTCCTCGTTGCCTGGCAAGTTCTTCAAGCTGCTCCGCAGCTACCTCCACCGCCGGACCTTCTCCGTAAGCGTTGCCCGATCCGTCTCATCGACCCGTCCAGTGTCATCTGGTGTGCCACAGGGGTCGGTCCTTGGCCCGATCCTGTACCTGTGGTACACTGACGACTGCCCAGTCACTCCGAGAGTGTAGCTGTCCCTGTACGTGGACGATATACTCCTGACGGCTACGTTTGCCAACCTGAGGATGGCCGAATTCTACAGCCAGCGGTAGCTGCATCTACTGGAGCCCTGGTTGACCAAGTGGCGGATCAAGGTTAACGTTTACAAATGTGAGGCGATCAACTTTACAATGACAAGGAGGTAAGCTGATGGCCGACACCTATCACTCAACGGGGACAACATCCCTTGGAAGACGAACGTCAAGTAGCTGGGGATACTCGTGGACACCCGACTGATCATAGGCTCCCCATGTGAAGAGGATTTTCGGTCTAGCGAGGAAGGGCTTCCCCAGCATCGGCCCCCTGCACAACTTGACGAAGCTACCGACCAGGACAAAGGTCCTGCTCTACACGGCTTTGATACGGCAAGTGTTAACCTACGCGGCCCCAGCATGGTGCCATCTCACCTGCCAGTCCGCCCGGAGAGAACTGCTCGCAGTCCAGAGCGTGTGTCGCAACTGGGTCGCCCTGGTTCGTGAGGAACACTATCGTCAGGAGCTTCGTAGATGGACTGCCATCAACTCTTGAAGAGTTCGCAGAGTCCTCGCCGTGGGAACATATATTACAACTTCGTGCCCAGGAGGTCCCCCAACTTCGTCTTCCAATGGAAGACTAGATTACTTCAACACTACCACTAAACTACACTACACCACTGACAGGTATCAAAAGCACACTTGTCACAGACACTTACAGACACAAGGCAAAAGCCTAATCGGCAGAGGCCTTGAAATATGTGGGGGTACCCCCCCACCCCACAGTAACAGACTGACTGACTGACGGTGACTTGAACAAGCGCATTGCAACCAGGTGCTGCTCTCCATTGCTTTTCGTTGCACACTGTCACAGTTGTTATGTTTAAATCAGTTTTGATTGACGCATCGCAGTTTCTTCCCAGGCCACTTTTCCATTTAAAAGCCTTTTTTTATTTTAAATTATTAAACATTATAAAGGATTGTTTTCTGTACAGCGAACATGATAAAAAATACACAATAAGTTATGTTCATAACATTTTAACTAACACTGTAGTGATGTACAATCTCAACAACAAATAGCATTCAATAAACTACGAAGGATAAAATATACTATAAGATTTCAATTGATAATTTTATTATGAGGGTAAAGTGGACGTGAAACGACCTGATGACCTCGTGTTATTGGTCATCATCATATACAGCGATTACTTACAAAGTAATAAATAAGTTGAGTGTAACGTGTCTATAGTAAGGTTATCGTCTATAAACCAATTACAACTAATTTTGTTTTAGTATAAGAGCGATCAATTGTGTTCTGAACTAATAACCCTTTATTTTAAAAATGCACAAGTTCCAATGGAATTCAATAATTATACTCAGTATAAAATAATAGTAATTTTAATAAAATTTAAAATCAATAATACAGCAACGCCAAGCTATCTTTCTTACTTTGAATTTATTCTCAATTATTTCATATTTTTAACCCATCAAAAGTTCACAAGTCCAGTCTTAAAATTAACAATCAATCAATCATTCAATAATTGTGTCCTTCAAGTTCTCAGTGCTAATGTTTTCAACACAAACTCAAAATAAAAATCTTCATTAAACTTCAAAATAAAATAATCTTCTTCAAATATAAAATGAAACAAATAATAAAATAAGACTTCTTCTCAAAATAAAAATCAAAAAAATTAAGGTAACATTAATATTTAATATATGAACAAAGACAATGTCCAACCAGTTAAACTCAAAATTGTATCAATTTCAAACTACTTATTTTTGTAAATTTCCAATTTACAAATTATTGAATTATGCAGAATTATCCGCTTGGCTTTGAATGTTAAATTTAGGAACTTGTTAAAATATATATATATATATATATATATATATATATATATATATATATAGAATCTAAGAACATAAAATAAATTTTCTTTTTCAGTAGGCTATTCCTGATTTAACCAAATTGTACAGGAAAATATCATCAAGTAATTTTCTATTTAAATGTTAAATTCTAACCTTCACAGTACCTCACACATCTGCTGAAGACTTCACCAACTAACAAAAATAACTATTATACATTAATCAATTAAAAAAACAAACTTTAAATTTTGAAAAGAATTTTAATCTTAATACTCAACCTTCCTACCGAAAAATCAATACGGCAAGAGTAGGCTATCACTTTACACGAACTTCTCTCTCTGAGCACACAGCAAAGAATCTCCCTGAAAACGTAGTTGAATCCACCGGAAGGATCTAGAAGTCCCTCCCACCATCTAATCAACCTAACATTGGCCAATCAAATTTAAGCAAACACAACGTCTGAATTGGATGGTACCTATCCAACCCAGACCTGTAACCTATGCTCAATACCTAGATACAAAAGGAAGCTTCTAGGCATTCCTCGAACCCGACTCAACAAGAAATTCAGCACTGCTCAAAGGATAACAATTCTTACAATTTAATTATTATATAAGTTTACAATTCTCTTAATTAAAAAATAAAGATTCCTATAAATAAATAAATAATATAGGAAGCATCCTATATCGAGCTAGTCAATTTTAAATTTGCACTAATTTAAAATCACTTAGTATTTCCTATAGCGAAAGAGTTCGTATTGTTCCAATAGTAATTAAATTAAAAACCTGGAGCATCGAAGATATCCTGCTTAAAGTGTAGGAGCAGGGCTACCAACCATCAGAAATAGTCGAACAGTGCATTATTTCACCACGAAGTGCTCACTGTTATGAATTTATATAAGAAGCTTTTATGATCTTAATAATAATTTGTTATGTTGGAATAGGATATCCACGCTCTCACTTTCGTAACTTTGCAGCGTTAATCATGGTTTTGTCTTATTACTTTGTTACTTATAATCGATAAAACTTTATATTAAAAACAAGGCTTCAATAAAAATAAGTATTGTAAGTTATTATTTTTAAATGTGCAATAAACATATTTTTCATATAATATAATCTAGTAATTGTGTTCATCTGCTACATTGCTTCAACTGAGAACTGTAGTGATAACTTAAGTTTACTGTCTATTTGTACTTCATGAGACGAAACAACGTCAAAAGAATATGTTCTAGCGGAAGAGGTTTTTTGACATTTTTTATCTTTACATGTGGATATACTTTTACAGTTGGGGCATTAGGAGACATTAGGAGACATAACTGACTTCAGAAATGTAATTAGTTCGAAAAATAAATGTATATTGCTACCCGAGCAAACATAAACAGATAAAAAATATTATTTGACTGTTGAATCTCCTCGAAATTGTGTGATACATTTTGGGGAAATTATACTTTATTAATAATTAGGTGTCAAGGAAAACATTATTATATCAGATAATACTTAAAAACAAATTATCGGTATCACATTAAGTTGAGAAGAAACAGGTTAGATTGATAGGATAAATTGTACAAATGATCATGCAATAAATTGGGATAAGTAATATATTCACTCCAAATGGTTATTTAATAGTTACTATTTAACTAATTTTATGGCATAATGAAGGATTTAATGGTCTTATCCCACATTTCAATAATTATTTTTTTACGATCTCTTCCTACTATAAAACACGAACACATACACACATATGTATATCGAAATAAGTACATAAAAATATTAAATTTTATAATTAAATATTTATATATTTTGTGTTACAATACTATTAATTTACAGACAAGACTCGAAGGATGGAAGAAGTTTTCTATGGAACATATTTTTCTTCTCTCTGAGAAAGATTAGTTGGAAGTAACACCTAATGTACTGTTTTATGAAATCGAATCAAGTCCCTCATTAGCATTTCATTATAACGAACACAGTGCAAATAAAATAAAATAACAGATATTTAAAAGACATCAGGACCACTTAAAAAGTTACAAGCAAAAAAATATTACTATACGGATATGAGAAACTCAACAGTATAGGCATAAAATAGATGATAACGAAATATACTCCAATACTGATAATAATAGGTAGTCTATTGTGAGGAGTGGAGCCAGTCAAGTTAGCCCCAGTCAGGCAAGGTCGGAATCTCAGGATCATTCTTAAAATGGAACTGCTAATCAGTGATCCTAATCTTATACATTGAAATCAATGGGGAAATTTGATGAAGAATTAAAGGAAATAGAACGGAGATTAGTATAGAGAGCATAAAAATATAAAACAGTAGTTGATAATATTGTTAGTTAAAAAGCGGCAGGAAATATATATAATTATTACATAAATAGTCTTATTATTAGTACGTTTGATATCTTTTAATAGTCTAAATGATATCTAGCATTATATCCAATTTTCGCTATTAGGAAAATAAAACACGTATTGCACAACCACAGCTATTTTGCAGTTTATCATCCCATTGTCACGAGCGAAGACACACACTTTACAAAGTACACAGCTCTGGGAAGCTCAACAGATTAAACTGGGAATAACTTTAAGTAGATTTAGCTCTCGACCATGACATTTCCCATGTCGAGCTGTTTATTCCTAACATCTGATGTAATCTTGTATTCCGTTTTTTGATTTTGTTATAGAAGTTGAAGCAACCTTTTGCCCCCAAACATACTTCTCCTTGTGTAAACAATTGTTTACTAAGGACAATCTTGTCTGAAAAATTTAAATGGAACCCATTTGGAACAATTACCATAATCTAAGCAGTTGATCGCAACACCAAATGAGTTATAAACTATTGCACGTTAATTTATGGAAGAATAATTACTACAGTAGACTATGAAATGTCAAATAATCTTAATTAATATCTTTGCTGATTTCTACCATGTTAAAAGTGTACTGAAATATACGTCTCGAAATATTTATTTCGCGGCTCGGTAGCATTTTCCACCCCAGCCTTCGCCTCGAATGGGAATGCAATTTCACCTCGCAATAGCTCACTTAGGGGACTAGTAATGGACCTTAGTAAATCCGACACAAAATGTGTAGGTTTGGAAGAATGTAGGCAAGAATATTTCGAGCATGACACATTATCCTCAAAACTGTGCAAGACTACGATAAATTCAACACATCTTTCTTTATGACAAAATCAAAGAGTAATTGAAACGTTTTACAAAAAAATCGGAGAGTTATAATAATCACACACAAACACAAACAAACACACTTAAATCACGACAAACAACACACATTATTGAGCAAGATTTTGAAGAAGAATTATCCTTAATTATAAATTCTTGTCACATTACCTTTTAGAAATAAATAACTGATTGTATTAATCAAAATAAAATATAGCTTTTTTAATGCAATTTTGAAAATAGTTTTAAATGTTTAGATTAATTTTTTAGTAATACAATAATCGCTATTCACCATTCAAAGGTAATTCCAAACCAATAAAATAGTAAATTTAGCGTGATAATACAGGGTTATCATAAAAGAATGGTGCGGTTTCGATCATGGTTTAAAAAAAGCTGAATTACTGTTATTGTTAATGTTATTTATTCATCTAATTTGTCATCTCAAACAGTTTTTTTTCACACAATTAATAAATTTCAAAACGTGCGCCCTTAGTCACTCGACAAATGTCCAAACGATACTAAATTTTGTTAAGATACAACCTTCGATTATGGTTGTTATTACATCATCAATCCTGTGTTTTAAGTGGTTCAGGTCACGAATTTTTTGTTAATAAACAATGCTTTTGATGTACCCCCACAAGACAAAATCACAAGTTGTCAGGTCTGGACTCCTTGGAGGCCATAGCATAGGTCCTTGCCAGCCTATCCATCAATCTCAACATTTTTCAAAGTGTCCATGACCAATAAACTGAATTGTGGGGAGCACCATTTTGTTGGAAATTAAGTTGATGAATGTATTCGAGTCCATTTAGCTGAGGAAAGCAATAATTTGTTAACATGTCAAGATACACAACTCCATTAATTTTTTTCAGCAGAGAAGGAAGGCCCGATTACACGATTTTTCGTCACACCAGACCAAACGTTAACCTTAAGGGAATCATTGTTTCCCAACAATTACGTGTAGGTTTTTCAGGGCCTCATATTCATGAATTGTGTCTGTTAACACAACCAATCACATGGAAAGTAGCTTCATCTGTAAAAATTATATCATATAAAAATGATTTGTTTTCACTTATTCTGTCCAACATTTTAACAGCGAAATTGTAACGGTTTACACAACCATTGGTTTTCAATTCCTGCAGTATCTAAATTTTATAAGCGTTTAATTTGAGTTTTTTATGTAAAACTTAGTGAACTGTTGTTTTTGGAATACTTAATTCAAACTTCGATGAGGGATGGACTTCCCAGGACTTCTAATTGCCAATTGTTTAATTAGTTCAACCGTTTCGTCTGGTACACCTGGTCTGCCGCTTAATTTGTTTCTTAACTGATTCAGTTTATTTAAATTGTTTAAACCAACGTGTTATGTTATTTGTGTGTGATGGATCTCTACCAAATTTACGTCGGAACGCAGGTTGAACTAAAAATGCGGATTTTGATTCAGCCAATAATAAAACACACTTTGCTTTATCTTTATCTGAGAACATTATAACTCACTAAACCTACCACAATAACAGTACAAGAACTGATTTTGAGGTTAGAACAGCTTATAAACAAACTTTTGGGTTGGAAGCTTTGAGAGATAACAATTTAACATCTAGAAATTTCCCTACTATCTTCCTACGAATCACTGAAACCGCAACATTCTTTTATGATAACCCTGTATTGTTATTATAAACTTTATTATAGTTATTATATAAAGTCCTATAAGTTTACAGTTTAGCTAATGTTGAAATAATTTTAAAATGACTAAAACTAATTGAACGAAACCAAATTATATATAAAGCTAATATATAGTATTTATATATAGTTATAAACTCCAGAAAGTGTACACTTACTACTTTCTTTATAAATTTATTAATACTTAAAAAAGAGAAGAAGTAAGAGAGAAGTAAAAAAGCGCTAAGGACTTCAGTTATAAATATTTTTGTAAAGAAAGAGGACATACATGGCTTAGTGGGCAGAGGAATGCCGTAATACCAGAGTATCCAGCTATATTAACATGATAAACAAATTTGAAAAAATTTACATTTTGTTTAGTATTTTCATTTAGTTCTTCTAAGTACGAGAATATTTATACAAATCAACTTTTGTATGTAGAGATATTGGATATGTTTTTTTTTCCAAAATTAAGAAAAGTGTTGTTTGAAAATTGTGATGAAATTAAATAGTAGAAACAAACTGAACTGAAGTAGGGTGTTTGAGACTAACACGTGTGATTTGGTAAACAAAATGCGAAAATGTATAACTACGTGTTTTATATATGTGTACAGCGTTAGTAATGTACTGAGTATATAACTGTAAAAAGAATAGAACAATGCTATTTTTGTCGTATCTACTAGCTCCGCATTTCTTTATTTTATAGAATCTACAACATTACATGCAAATCCAAATGCTCAGTAAAAAAAGTTATAATTGTTCATATTTCTTATATACAGAATGAGTTATTTCCATAAATAACAATTCTCTTTGTACATAATAAATATTTTATAGAATAACATAAACATAAACAGAATACTTGTTTAATGTTTAATGTTATATGTATATAGTTGAGGTATATTCAAGATAGTTTCATCATCATATTATGAAAATAGCTTGATTAAAACTAAACTATCAGTCTTTTTTAATTCTAAATTTAGGTTTTAATATAAATTTTACCGATCATTCTACGTTAATATAGGGTTATAGTAATACTAAAATCTATAAAATCTAGTAGTCTTATATTGATTTTATGTTAAAACATAGGCAACTGTAAGGATTAGATTATATAGACAAAAAAGCAAAAACTACCTTGGGGAAAGACTTCTTTTAGTAAACCTATTTCTCACATTTAGAAGAGGCTTCAGAGAAAAACCTCAGTAGCTGTATTGGTATATGTTTCGTCTATTTATTCAATCATTAACCAAACCTATTACTTCAGTAATGTTAATACTATCTGTCTGTCTTTCTATTTGTTTGTATAGCGACAAGATATTATAAATAAATAAATAAAAATGCCTTTATTGCAAGCGTTTCTCAGTATAACAACTGCTTTACAGAACAACTATTGTCATATCTTACACTATTTATAATACTGGGAAATAAAAATAAAAACTAAAACCTATAGACTAAAGAAAACACCCAAACAAGACAAATAAATTACTGTACAATCATTTTTCTTCATTTACTTTTAAAAACAGTAACAGAGGTCTGTTTAAGTTCTGGGGGAGGTCATTGTACAACTTTGGGCCAAAGTAAGAAAAGCCCCTCCTCCCAAACTCATGCTTGACTCTGGGAAAGTTGAGCAGGTCACCATCGCGGACACTGCGTTGAGAGACCTCCTCCCGAAATTGGAGCTTCTCGCTCAGGTACCGCGGCTCACCCAGCGGAAGCACCTTGTGGATCATGCCACATGTCAGGATCCTGCATAAATTTTCCATTGGGGGACAAACTGACAGCATCTCGGAAGGGTGACACATGATCAAAGCGCCTCAAATTAAAAATGAATCGAACTGCAGAGTTTTGCAGTCTTTGAATCCGATCTATGTCTCCCCTAGAGATACTGTTGCCGTATGCAGGATAGCAGTAATAAAATACAGATAGAACAAGAGAACTCATAAGCCGGAGCTTAGCGGATTCTGGCAGCAGACTTCTAAATCTGTACAGACCCCTCAGCCTACCAAGGGCTGGATAGCATGAGTGACATGATCAGAAAAGGTGAGCTCACTGTCAAGTACAACTCCGAGAGTCTTGACTGACTCACAGACAGACAGGCTCTCCCCACTGAGCCTTACTCTCACTCCTCTCTGACCAAGGGCCTGCGCCAGATTGTGTGGGGCAAGATGAAGGACAATGCACTTACCTATATTGAGTTTAAGGCCATTGTTAACCGACCAAGTGTTAATGTTCACTAGGTCAGAATTTATTTTCTCTCAATAGCCTCATCAATGGAGCCAGGCTCGTATGACAAGCGCAACTGACAATTATCTGCGTACAGGTGAGCTGCACAGCTTTGAACACAACTGGGGAAGTCAGATGTATATACTGTAAGTTGAACAATATAGGTCCAAGACAACTTCCTTGAGGAACACCTCGCCTTTTGACAAGTGAAGTTGACGTCCCACTTCCCATCTTTGTAACCTGACATCTGTCTCCTAGGTATGATTTTACCCACTCGATTGAATTTTTGCAAAAGCTATAAAAATGCATCTTAGCGTACAAAAGTTCATGGTTAAGGGAATCAAATGCTTGTGAGTAGTCCAGTATCACTAGTGAACTACACATCCCTTTATCTTTCGCATCAATTAAGTCACTGAACAGACTTACCAGGGCAGTGCATGTGCTATGATTTTTTCTAAATCCAGATTGTGTTTTTGGCAATATGTTTACTTCGTTCATATACTGTGCTATTTGACGTGTTACTATCTTTTCCATAATCTTTGATATTGCTGGTAAAATCGAGATGGGTCTCAGTTGTTGGACACTTTTAGGGGACGTTACTTTTGGCAATGGATGAACAATACTCATTTTCCATCTCTGCGGGAACACACTGCTCATCAATGATTTGTTAATGAGATGAGTAATTGCACCCAAAGCATACGGACTCACGGCCTTAATCATTTGGATGGATATTTCATCACTACCAACAGCTCTAGATTTGATTTCATTTATTGCTTTTTTTACATCATCTTCAGTGACAGCAGAAAAGCTAAAATCATTCATCGATTCAGTTCTCTTACTAGTTCTGAAGAAATCAATTTCTTTAACTCTGGCTTCATTTCCATTCCCCATATTGACAAAATACTGATTGATGTCATCAAGCTTCAGTTGGTGTGGAATGTTTTCATTTCTGTTTTTCATACTATATTACACTGTTTCAAACAAGTCCAAAAATCTTTGGGATCCTTGTTAGTGGATAATTTCTCAGTGAAAAATCTCTCTTTGCTCTCCACACCATCCCATTCAATTCATTGCGTGTTCTTTTATACATCTCCCAATCTTTACTGTCTCTGGTTTTCAAATATATTTTACGGAGTTTGTTTTTTAGTTTAGTCTGCTTGTTTATGACATCGTTCCTCCACGGGGCTTTCTTTTTGTTACTCTCTTGCATACAATTGGAGCATGTGAATCAAATACACTTGCAATATGGGTAGTGATGAAGTGCTCAATATTGTCAATGTGCATTGCTCTCTCCCAGTCAATCTCCGCGACTGCTTTGACAGCACTTTCTGGGTTGAATTTTGAAAAATCTCTGTAGGTTATCATTTTTGGCCCTTTTGTCACTTTCTTAACTTTTACGCTACAATATATCAACTTGTGGTCCGTTCTCTTCACCCCTCTATGGTCCCTAATGCCTGCTGCATCGATGACGCCGCGCCGGTCCTCTCGACCTCGACCGACCTGTCCACTATTATGTGGTCTAACAAGGTGGAAGAGGTTGCTGTCACTCTTGTTGGCTTATTTACAAATTGTACTGCATTGTATTCTTTCAAGAGTCGGCGTAAGTACTTGGCTTCATTACAACTATTTGACAATAAATCTATGTTGTTGTCGCCCAAGTACATAATGGAGTTCGATCAGATAGCCAAGTTAACAAAGATATTGCAGATATTGGTTTATGTGGGCCTGTATACCACACATAAACCAAGCCTTACTCCCCTTATCCTCAGGACAACACAAAGAGACTCGATACCAGGGCCCACATCCTCAGTAAGTGTGCGCTGCTCGAAGGAGATTCCCTCCTTAATATACAAGGCAACGCCACCACATGTCACCGCGCCGGCAATGCAGTGTAAGTCAGCACGCCGATCACATCGCAGAAGTGTGTACCCAGTCATCTGATAATTGTCTGATGGGGTGCCGGGGTGAAGCCAGGCCCAATTGCATCAAAGTCAAAGTCACGCACAAATGAGCACAATTCCTCAAACCCTGTATTGAGGGATCTAATGTTGAGGTGCGCGACTTTGAGACGCCCCGTGCCCCCCATCCGATAGTTTCCCGGGACCCGAGAAACATCGCAGCTCCCAGAGGGGTCATGGTCACCGCTGATGGTATTCCCAGGCCCGGGACTCAAGCCGAGACTAGACATGTCCTCACCCAGGTCATTGGCTGGTGCTGCATCCAGATACCGCAAACCCGCAGTAATAGCGTTCACAAATAGAGATCCCAAGCGACTAACACCTCTTCTGGGGAAGTGCACACCATCCCGGGTGAGGTCCCGCCTGCTAACACAAGTGTTAGCTTCGACGAATTCAACGTCGAATTAGTACACTGTCCAAGAAAATTTTAGAATTTGGAAAATTGGTTTTGACAGTGAACAGCAGATCCGCCATGCTGTGGAGGGCCTCCCACTTACCATGCCCTCCGTTGTACCCAGGACCCCTCCGATACCCTTTCCTCAAGTTGTTGGCACCAACATGAATATAAATTACAGATAAACTTAAACCTACATAATTTAACAATCTATTCTTAATATCTACTATTTTCCCCCAGGACAGCACTCAAGATAGGTCCCTTTAAAAACGCACTTACTACTAGCGTGTCTCAAGTGTGAGTCACCTATCAACAAAACATTTTTAAAACTGCAGTCCTGGCGGTCTGCTGAGGGTGTGGGGGTGACAGCATGAGGCACCGGAAGACTAGAGAGGCTGGTATGTTGGTCGATGCTGTTGCGGGCTGATGTGGGGCTCTGATGAGCCGCCGTCAATGTAGCAGGGGGAGGAGGGCAGCTAGCCTCAATCAAGGTCATCTCGGCCAGCAGGCTGTCGTCTGCTGAGGTCCGCCGCTGTCTCGCCCGTGACTCCGCCTGTCTCAACTCCGCCCGAAGAGCCCTCACGTCGGCCTCCAGTACCTCAATACTTGTCACCAGACACTGGCGCTCCGCTGTCAGTACGGCAATTTTTTCGCGGCTCTCTACAAGCAGCATGTCATTGTCTATGTTAACCCGCCGGTTCACTGCCTCTTGTAATAGAGCGTTGTCTTCTCTGCACTTGACTAGCTGAGCATTAAGTTTGTTTATGTCAGCGTCATATTGTCCCTCTAGCTCACCACACGCCATAGACTTATCCTTATAACTATTATTTAAGTCCATGCAACGATGTTCCATAGACGCTAGATTGCTAGTTATGGATTCAACCTCATGTTCACTATTCTCCTTTGATAAGTCATTTAATTTGCTCATCAGGGAGCTAATATGAGGAAGTAGTTGTTTAATTGCACCTTCACCAAACGTAGCCATAACAGATTTTAGTTCGTTATATAAGATAGATGCAAGAACAATAACATCTTGGTCAATAAAAAATAGACCGTCAATAACATTCAGCAGTTCGCTTGATCTCGTTACTGGAGGCATTTTAGTCAAACAATTAAGAACTATTAAAATAATAAATAACAATAATAAGTTAATGAAGGATAAAATACTACGACTACGAACTAATAACTAAATATAAAAACGAGTCAACAATTACGAGCCATACAACAACAATAACAACAAAGGATAACAACAGTTTATTAAAACTCTGAAGTAAATAAATAAGTAGGTTTCTGCTATACAACAGAGCTATATTGTCATTTTGTTGCGCCGTATCTCCGATTTCCGGAGTTGGCAGTACATCACTGTGTTGCAGTAGTGTAGTTAAAATTGAAGGCGCTGCGCTGTGCCGGTCGTAACGAAGTGTCTGCAAGCCGAGTGTCGGGGCGGGGCGGGGCGGTGATTAGTGGGACAGTTGTCGCTGCACAGTTGGTAGCGCCGGTGAATCAGTGCCGGTGCGCACTGGTTTGCGAATGCTGTTCCCCCGTTATCAATGTCCGCTTACAATCAGCTCGCCTTGTTGGTTAGTCACGTTATCTCCAACATATACTACTTACAGTTAATTAATGTCTGTAATGGCTTCGTAAAATGTTCCGTCATACTGTGAACGTTGTACTAAGAGTCAGTAGACCCGCACAAAATGACTATGTTGGGCCAATTTAAATATTAAATTGAGATCGAAATAAACTTCAACCTAATTCTGCAGATCAGGCCTGCCAACCTGACATCTTTGTGGTTATAAGGATCAACTAACCTGTAGTCGTTGCATGAAGTTACATTTATATGTAGCAACACTGAGATTTATGATCGTACATGTTTGCATTTGTCTTTAGCAGCATAAATGTGGTCCACTAACTAAAATTAGAGAACATATTTACATTTAACGTAGTAAGCTATGTATTCTAACTTTTGAAACAAAAATGTTAGGGAATACAATTTAAGGAAACACTTTTTAATGTATCACATGGAAATATACAAAAATAAATATTTTGTTTATACTGATATATTATATTTCGATTTCTAACAAACTGATATATATATATATATATATATATATATATATATATATATATACTTAGTCAAAAATTAGCTTTTTGATAGTTTATGTTTACATGAGAAATGACTGATCACTATATTTAATGTAATGCTGTTATTTAATCATTCATTAACCTACTACAATTTATATTTTTTTAATAGGATGGTGTAGAAATTTAAAATTTATTTTCCTAAAGATTTCTTGTCTTTTTTCAGTCTATATGCTAATAAATAAATCTGAACAGTTGCAACTTCACCGATGTCTGTTAGTATAGAGTAATTTATTAATTGTGTTTTTGGGGCCCATATTAATATGGTCTTGCCTGAGATGTGCTGATTTCATGGATTATAATAATATTTTTAACACCATTTACATTATACTAACTATTAATTGAATAATAGAAAAGTTTTAATTAAAGACAAAGAAAATGAATGGTAGATTTATAACATTAATAATGACAGTATTCCTTGAAAGCCAACACTCCAAAATCAATGGAACAACGTAAGTCAATAAACCCCTCAGATAATAATACTTCAAACTTTGATTAACCCGTCTTTTCCTTTGAAATGCGTAACCAAGTGGTCCCTAAAACAATTTTCAAACATGCGTTGGGTGCAATTACGTTGTATTGAATATTAATGGTCTCACACTTGATACAGAATAATATCCATGCCTTTTAATTCTAATTACCATATTATTTATCAGATTTAATAGGAGTGAGCAAATATATTAAAATTAAGATATATTCACTACATTTACATCGAAATTATACATTTTTCCAACTAAAGTAAATATCGATGCAAATGATTTTTCGGAAAGACGAGGAATAATTGTAATAAACAATTATACATAACAAATAATGAAAAATATTAAAGTTACCTGTTAAGAGTAATGTTTCTATAAAATTAATTGTCATATGACATTGAACTATTTAAAAACAAAATATAGTATCTCAAAGGATTGTTTGACACCATACTGACCAATATGAATGTTTATGATCAATATAATAATTTCTTAATTTTTATATTTAATTCTTGAGATATAAGTGTGCCCAATTCTAACTTTGTTATATATTGGAAGTTGGAAAATTAGTAACAGGGAATGAGTGAGGGAGGGCTGTGTCTTTTATACGAGTATATTAATATCACACACAAACAATCACATGTTTTATGTTATACGTTTCATTTCGTTCCAAATACACAAATGTATTCATAGATTTTTGAAAATATTTAATATGACATATAATTAATGAAGATTTTAAATAAAAATACGAGTGATAATCAATTACTACTCGTATATTAGTGATAATCAATTACTACGCCAATTGGTATTACGTACACTAAAACACAAGAATCTAATTTATTGGTATTGCAGCTGTATTTAATTAACTGGATGAAATAGGTATATAAATAAATGAAAGAGACAGTTATTGGCTTGACTTGGGGCAATCAAGACGATGAACGCGACAAAGTTAGACTAAAGCCGGAGAAATTAACGGCCCTCCTAATCATTATATGAACCATTTAGCTTGGTTCATCACTTCGTTTAACTAACCAACTATATATTATTTTATTCGTACTATTTTACTACTTATTTTATAAATTACCTAAATAGTAGATTAACTTTGTCGTGTTTTCAGCAGTCTCGACCACGACAGCTAATCAACACTTTATACTTTATACTGTTGTTAAATACTGTATAATTGTACACAATGTATACATAAAGGAGTAAAAGGTAGTGTTTTTGTTACGATGTAAAGTGAAGTTTATCTCAATCCTAATAAGACCTACCAAACATAACATTGCAGCCAACGTTAAGGCTATATAAATGAACGATTAGATCGGATTAAAACAATTGCACAAAGCCTTATCTAGTTCTCAAAGCATCAGCACAAATTATTGATTAGTATTTATTCGGTCTTCTAGGATAAAACATAGCATTTGTCCATCTATAAATACTTCGATCAACTTTTCAACCCTTTAACAATGTCCTTATATGGAAGAGTATCAAATGCCGTTTCAGTATCAAGTAATGAGCATAATGGAATCTATTTAGCAGCCAACCTTTTCTGAATGTACTCAGTAGCTGATGCGGTGATAAGTGATGTGAAAGGACTTGCCAGGCTGGTAAGCATATCAACTTCGATGTGCAAGAATATCTGAGAGCAATATTATTCGTAATCATGTCTCCTTCAACGTTTTCTCTAGAATATATAAGAGAAACTGTCCACACAACCCCCTCCCCTCTGTCTCTCTTCAAAAACAAAAGCTGTTTAACTGAGACAGATTTAATGCAATTCAGTATGATCCATGCTGCACGCGGTTTCTCATTTCAACAGGTTGGTAAAGGAATATCATCATTTTATACTCAAAAAGTAAAAGTAAATAGTATTATTTCACTTCTAATCTAAAATAATTATAAGCGCAAAGCTAATTTTTACACATATATGGTATTTTAGGGATTTATGACTACATAGGACAGAAGAAAATCGTAAATTCTGTTAACCGCAATCGATCCTCTTTAATCTCAATGTTAACCCAGCAGGGATCACTTCTGGCTATTTTATACCTTCCGGTTGAACCTACAATTGGGAACAGCAAAAATCGATGAGTCACTTAAATCTTGGAAACCCCACGTATGTCCAGGAGCGGCACATCACTAACCGCAAATGTCGAGATTCTGGGGTGCAAGGACATTTCGATAGGTCAAGTCTACTGCGGGTGATGACTGTTGGAGTTTTGGTGGGATTCTTTCTGCCAGAGGATCTTGCTAGCCTCAACAAGAGTGTGCCACTCCATGCCTGCTTTGACTGAAGTGGCTAGTTTAGAGCTGGCCTCCCCTGGTTCCAAGGAACATGCCTTTGAGATTAGTGCCCTAATTCTTCCTCAAAGAAAAAATCAATGTTCATGGAATCCAGCATAAGCTATTACTGTATACTATGACTATATGTTTATTCTTTCCAATACTATCTCTAAGACATAGTTAGGCATTCTGTCAAAATTCCATTCGTGCCTATTAAATACTTCAGATTATAAGCTATATATGCCTTATTATCTGTCTAGGAAAGTTTCGGTCTTTTACATTTTATTAAATTTAACTTAAAAATAATTGCTATTTTTTAACTCGCTGAACTATATACATGCACCTTCTTAAATTTAGAGCACAACATTTGATTGTATTTTCTACAAAAAAGTCCACCAATATTTATGGTCCAATAAAATCCACCTTTATCCCATCAGAATGTTATTACAGTTGTTAATGCTCCTATAACGAGTACAGCAGTGTGGCGAGGTGAGAGGGATGAGGTGAGATATTGTTTTTGCTACCCGGTATTCCTATTCCCTTTGTGTGATAATACGTTTACTGGTGTAATCCCATTCTGAATATGTTATAATTCCGTTATATTTATAATTTGTATGTTCTGCGGGCTTTAGATAAAACTTTAGATACTAGAGGGCCTGGGAAAATTACATTTTCGTCTGTCTACGTGCAATTTTGCGAATAAAGTGGCTTATAACTATAAATTTATAAAAATCTTTATTTTTATTCAGACAGTATTGTAATGTAGCGTTCTATCTTAAAATTTAGTGTTGAACAGCTATCCTCTTTTACGCAGGTTGATGTTTCCGAATGTTTTGCAAGATGACCAGATGTGGCAACATTGCAATTAATATATATATATGGATGAGCCTTGGAAACAAAATTCTATATGGATGAGCCTGGTAGTTTTGAAATTAGCATACATAGAATTTGTATAATTAGCATTTAAGAACTTTGAATAAAGATGTACAAAAATGTAAAATTCTTTTATTTCAATAAATATATTATTGATAATAATGTATTTATGATATATTGTATGATACAATATATAATATGAACAATTATTTCTAATTACTTTGGGAAGTATGGGCTCTATTAATATATTGTTATTAATGGTAGAATTTTATCCGTACAATTATAATTTATTGCATTAAGTAAAATAACTGTATAAAGTCACTTCTTTTAATAACACAGTTAAAGGTCAAAAATTTAAATTAAACACAATTAAAATGTCAACACTGAAATGAAGCTAATCACGAAAGGTTTTCAAATGTTATTAGGACATAACTTTTCTCCTTAGCACCGAAATAAAATGACCTTTTCTGAAGAAACAATATTATTATTTAACAGTAATAATGGACAATATATTAAAATAAAATGTACAGGTTAATAGATAACAGTAGTTTATAATCCTACTATTTGAAACATAGGCACACGCTTTGCAAAGTACACAGACACAGCTTAGAGAGGCGCTACAGATTAAACTGTGGTTAAATTTAAGTAGATTTAGTAGTTGACCATAGCATTGACGTTTTTTAATTGACTAAATGTTTACCGTAATATTCTACTTTACTCACAATATTGAACGATGAGTTTTACACTATGTTCAATTTACTGTTTTCCTTTCAATATATAATTAGACCTTTTACAAAAACTGCGGCTGTAAGCAACACAAACTTCACACTCTAGTATCAATTAAATACGTAAACCCAACAGGCAGGTGAAATAACTCCCTTTCATTTTTGCCAGAGACATTACGGTAATTATTTTCCACTCTTTTGACAAAAGAATCTGCTTTATTTTCGTTCAACACACATACGTTAAAATGAAATATTCTCATGGTCATATTTTTGCTTTTAATTTTGAGGAATTTACACCTGTGGAAATTACAAATTCTAATGTAAAATTCATACAGTTTTTATCGATGAACCTAACTAATTCTTATCATTATATAAGTTTTGACTAGTAATAAACATTACATACATTACAAAACTAATCTCTTATATATATCCAAGTAATAGTTTATAAATCATAACCAATCTTATAAACCACACCTTATATTTCTTACCGGCTTTTATGTGTATTCTGCGGCTATTTGTTGTTACAATTCAGGAGTGCCTTTGAGGTTCCCATGTCGGAGTTCTACCCCATCTGTTGCTAACCAACAACATATGATCCATTCTCAAGTGTGATTTATTTTAACAGAACTTATCTGTTTATCACAAAAGCTAAAGACAATCTAGCTCTGCAGTCAGTGATTCTTCGGCCAGGTTGGCTAAAAACTATCACAAGTGTTAGTAAAACAGTTTAAAAAGTTTTGTAAAACTTGTCCCTCTATCTTTTATAAGGGATTATGTTCTTCAGATCAAGAGAAATTTTGTAGTGTACGAAAAAATTTTTTTATATTGATTCGAAAGAGGTAATGAATGTAAATTTTCATTTTATTGTTAAAACTGGGTTATTTTATCACTCCTAATAAACAAATAATATCTTAAGTATTTTAATTTACACACAAGAAGGGCAATAAAAACTCTCCTACCGCTTCAGCTTAAACCGCTTGCCTCCAAAACTCATTGAATATTTAAAATGGGTTACAATTTATTAAAAAGAACGTCCATATTTATTATTCAAGACAATGTGCAGAAACTGCGGAAGCTCATACTACGTGCAAAAATAAAAACAAAGTACATGAAACAAACAGAGAAAGATTTCGATATTACATGTATATCGACGTCTTTCTTAAATTATTTTCAGGTAACTCAAGGGATGAATTCAATAGTTTCTTATCGCTTTTGTTCTTAAAATATTAATAAAATTGGTCCTAGAACTGTAAGTTGAGGAGTTGTGAGAAAATCTGTGAAAATAAAAAATGAAGAGGAAAAACACATTTCTTCATTTTAGGCTAATAATAGCTTTTTTATATAAATAAGAAACAGTTCTGAATTCTAACTAAAACATGTATCATATTTCATGTAAAAATAAATTTCACAGAAAGTAAATATATGTCGGATTTGTAAAGTGTTATTAATAACTGCGTGAAGTAAAATTAACCGGAAATATGAATAAAATATTTAACTTATTTAAGCTAATTACAGCAATTTTAATAATTTTCTCCGTCAACCCTATACATTTGTCTGCTTGTTGATTAAATGACACACACACACACACACACACACACACACACACAAACACACAATTTAATTTTCCATACTAAAAGTAACTATTTAAATATTTGTAGCCAATTATCAAAGAGCATCCTTACCTTCTTTCAACATAAGCTCCAACGTGAAAATTTAATAAAAACGGAATACGATATTGTTGCCTGGCTTACAGTTTTTATCACGCAAAATATTTAAAACAAGCCAATAACAAATTTCCAATTTTGAGTTAAGCATGCTAATACATCTAATAGAATTTTGTTACTAATTTAATTCCTATGAAATTACCCATTGAAAACTACATGTATAGAACTAGTATGTCTTTGCACTACGCACTTATTTGCAGTTACATAAAATTGTAATGAATACATCGAACCACCATTGCCTACAACTCTTGAACCACATTTATATTTTGCAATTGTAGTGTCACACAGATTTCCCGTAATCTGCTAGAACAAGAAATTAGTCCATTCAGCAGTTAATTAAACCCACTTCTTAACCGAGTAGATAGCGCTGAACAAGATTTATTGCGAGTCTTTTGTTGTCATTTTGATTCAGCCTTTTTGTATGAAGTTAATTATCCAATAAAGAAAGTTGATCAATCTGAAAACTCGCTGAATGAATTAAAAGTCGTGTTGTGTCAAGCGCTCAAATGATCCTTCTCCTTAAGAGTTGAGTTTGTTGTAATTACAACATCTGACAGTTAATGGCCTGTACCATTCAATATTTATCATCGTCAAGTAAATATTGTGCATATTGTTTCAAAATCTTATAAAGCTAGTACAGGTATATATATATATATATATATATATATATATATATATATATATATATATATATATATATATATATATATATATATATACCTGTACTAGCTTTATAAAATGTTGAAACAATATGCACAATATTTACTTGACGATGATAAATATATATTATATATATATATATATATATATATATATACGTGTGGAAATGGCGAAAGTTATGATTTCGCAAGATGTAAGATTACACTGACCTTAAAAATACAATGAACATTTAAAAAAGTGGAATTTTACAGAAAATCCTATAGATTTCCTAAACCACCTAAATTTATGCCATAAAATTATTAGTTTTGCTTTCTTTCTTTCATGTCCTTTCTCTGAAAAAATTTGCCGACCATGTTTTGCTAGTCGTAGTTCACAGTCAAAGCGTTACGGATACATGTTTATATGATATACATTTATTTAGTTTTGATGGGAGTTGACGTCAAATTGTCTGAACGTAATTCCGTATTTCATGTACTATATAAGAGTTCATGAACGTTTAAACAAGACACCCAAGAGGAAGAAAAGGTTTAAATAGGAACAAAATGTCAAGGGATGTAGGGTGAAGCCATGTATTTCCAGTTGTGGAGATGAATGTGTCACCCACAGTAGTTCGCTGGCCTGACACTAACTTTAGTGTCTTTTATTCTAGCCAGTTTTACGTCTTAATTGTGTTTCCTTACGTTATTCCTAACATAAAATTAACAATCTCGTTCATTAAATTGTGATTTAATGTATAAAAACTATGGTATAGTATATTGAGTTGATAATTATAGCCCAATGTAACGCAAATAATATTTTAGTTTTGTTTTTTCAACAAGAGTCAAGTTTTATTTACTATACAAAAAATAATTATTAATTAATGTAACTACCGCAATTTTTATATTATTTCTATATTGAAACTTACAAAACATTTGAATTGTTCCTCAGTATATTTATAATATTTCAAGTTATTGTTACGTTAATATGGTGTATTAGATGTATTAGATTAGTGTAAAGATTAAAATAAAACCTTTATTCTGTTGAAGTTTAGTCAAAGTATCCATGATCAAAAAATATCCGACACGCAATAATTATATTTTCTTTACATAAATAAGATTTGACAATGTATACTAAAAAGATAACAAATTATGTTGTGAAAATGTTTCCAAAATATGTTTTGATAAAAAACTTAACGGTAATAGACTAATTTTAACATGAAAAAGGCAGAATTAAATTATAATTAAATAACAGATAAATGTAAAATATTACCTTATTTTTAAAGAATATTAAATGATTATGTAACTATACAAGATTTACAAAAATGAAAATAATTTTTTAGAAACTACTAATAAGTTGAATAAGCATATACAAGGTTTTGCAAATCTTAGTAATGAACAAAACCAGACAGTTTAAAATGTTTGTAGTAAACGTACTATACACACTTATGGACTGAACACAGTGTACAGTGTAGGTATACAAGTGTATTTAGTTAGTTAGTACTCTTGGATGTAAGGGCAATAGCCTCTAGCATTACGATCAAAGTTCACAGAACAGAAACTATTTGTGAGAGAGACATTTTCCAAATAAAAGCTAAATGGATATGAGATTAGGTAAACGGTTTATCGGAAAACACTTTTGCGTGTAATAATAAACTCAGGTTTGAATCTAATTCATGTTTCAAATCGCCTGGCTACGCGATATCATTCACTCCAAGGTTCAGGATTTATTTGATTATATATCAAGAACGATTTCTGTGTAATTGCTGTCAGTTTCATAATGGGCTTAGAGCAAATAATGAAGTGTTATGTTACATACAAAAATAATTTCCAGAATCATCACAATATCATTAAAGTTAAAGAATCAGAATAATAGTTTGGTAATTACTATTATTTAATATTATAATAGTTATTATAATATTATTATATACTATTACTATATTTATTATTATATAACAGTTATTATATTATTTTATTATTATAAAAGTTTTTTTCTATTGACTAACAATTTCTTGCACAGATTCAAAACACTATACTTCCCTTTTTTTCTTTAACTTTTAATAGTCTTAGTTCCTTGTAGAATCTAGTTACATGGTCATCTAATCGCAAATTATTACATATACCTAATACACGCATTTTGTGCTCTTTGTAGCTTAGTTGTTAAGGTTTCATTTAAGTCACAATAGGCTATATTAGCGTAATCAAAATAAGGAAAAATTAAAGTAGTAACTAACATTTTTTTAATCATAAAAGTTGGTTTAAAATTCAATCGTCTTAACTGGTACAAACATTGATAAACTTTCCTATGTATGTAATCCACTTGTTCCGACCACGATAAATTTTGAGTAATTCTTATCCCTAAGTTAACATCAGATTTTTCAAATTCTAAAACTGTACTATTTATTTTTATAGGTAAACACAGTATGATGCTCTATGCCAGAAAGTAAGCGAGAAGTGCCCACAATCATAGGTTTGCATTTCAATACATTTAAGCCTAATCCATGGTTTGTGCACCACTTAACAAGGTTTTCCAAGTCAGCATTTAAATTAGTGATATAGCTATGTTAATATTCCATTATACTAGTCTGCAAATATAACTGTACATACATCATCAGCATATATATGGATTTCACTAAATGTACTTGATTCTATTATTCTGTTAATATACAATGAAAACAACAACGCAGACAGAGTGGGGGGGTGGGGGGGGGGGGGGGTGGGGGGGGGGGGGGGTGGGGGGGGGGGGGGGTGGGGGGGGGGGGGGGTGGGGGGGGGGGGGGGTGGGGGGGGGGGGCCTCAAGGCTATACTGAATACCCCATTTATGCCAGCATTTGTGAGGAATATATCTAGCCAAATACATAATTCTACAGATTTAGGTACATTTATAATATTACGTGTTTGCATTATGTAACTGAAAAGTGCTAACAATTCTTTTTTCTAGTTATCATTAAGATTAAAGCTTTAGCTCTTAACGCATGACTTCAGATGCGTTCTAAAAATTTATGTATGGCAATTTCAAGTTCAATGCTGAGTTCAAAGGAACCGTAGGGTGCGGAGGTCGAGTTTTCAAAAACTTTTGCTACTTTGTATGAACAAAAAAGATAGACCTCCTTATAGTTGGTTGGTTTTCAACTAAGAGATATTAATGTTTACCAAAACATATAATTATCCAAGATTAGCTTTTAACCGGACTAGGGGCTGAGGAATATGGAGCACCAGAGTCCATGTGTAATGTCCGTGAGTAGTCCACCAGTAGCCGGTAACTACAACAATCCGGGGACCCGCAAAGATTGGGTGCTGGTAGGGGCAAGCGGAGTTGCCAGAATGCCGAGAGCTCTCAAAGTCTAGAAATTGACACGCCTGCGAGAGGCCAAAATCTATAAAAGTCCGAGGGCTGCCAACAAACTGTGACTTAACTGAGGCTGGAACTACCAACAGTAGGGGATTTGCAAGAGGCCAGGAACTCATGAACGCTGGAACCTAGTAAAGGTGGGGAGTTCCTTTGGGATAGGAAACGCCACAGACCATAAGCTGCGAGAAGCTGAGATTGGCCAAAAGCTAACAGATCCTACAGGCAGGAATATCAAAACAGCAAAGGCAGAGAATCCTTAGAGGCCAATTATGAAGCTTTCCGGAAGCCAGGAGCTGCCAGAGAGCAAGAACATCAAGACAGGATGTTGATCAATACAGCGAGTTCTTAAACTGAAAACTTATTATATTATTGTGGCTTTAAGGAATTAAATGTAATAACCAGATTTCTAGTAATCTACAACGCAGTATAACTTTAAACATTTGGTCGGTGAGCCATGAGATTCTTAGTAATTGAACACATTGTTTTTAAACTGGGTTTCTTATACTCTTTGGTCCGATTGTCTCTAAAACCAGTAGACCGCCAATGCAAGATTTTCTATACTAAGTTTCGAGTTATGTTATAACCATGATAATATATAGATGCATATAATAATATAATCTTGATTCAACCACATTGAAATACGTAGAATCATAATTCATTAATAATAATACATCAACATACAAACTAAAGAAGGCTATTTTCATGTAAACTATAATCATGTTTCATTAGTGATTAAACATTACGTTTATTAATTATCGTTATAAATTAATATGCACCATTTTTGCATTGATTAGTGGTATTCTTTAAAGTAATATGTTTGAAATGGTTACCTTATTCCCAGAGCTAACATTATCTGGTACGTCGTCTGTTGGATGTTAGTCCTTTTCAGCCCAATAGGAGTGCACTGCACGTCTTAGTAGTTATCGGTAGACGTGAACTTCATATTAGATTTTTCTTCTTTATTGACAGTGCTTCCTTTATCTTGACCTTTAAAGACGTAGTTGGATTATTACTGAACACTTGCAGTATTCTAAACAGTTTGAAATAATAAAATTATTGACTAAACCAATGTTTGTCCTGATATCCCCTTTTATATATATATTTATATATTCTAACATAAAGATAACCTATACAGGGTGTTTGAAAAGTATGGTACGGCTAATATTTTAAAAAACCATAGGAGATAACATCTATAAACTTTGCACAGTGTCATATGGCTATGTAAAATATTTTTCCTTGCTATTACCATTACATGCCAACCATGGGGGGACGGCCCACAGAGGAAAACATGGAAATCTTAAATTGAAGCATTTGTCGAGTGATACTTTCATTTGAAAGGGCTCACTTAGTAGAGTTGAATTCCGCAAACCGCATCTAAAAAAGGTTTATCCAATCAGAAATGGCGGCTTGTGTTTTAGGTACACATTGTGAAGTACATTATTCGCTGCCATTTCTGACTGGATCGTCGTATTCTGATGCGGTAGGCGGCGTTTCACTCTACTAACCATTGGTTTCACCTGACTTTTTTTAATTAGCCAAATTATGTCATAATTTATAACACAATAAATAAAACTAAAAAACATTGGTATTTATTCGATATATATATCGAATAAAAGAAACGTAAAAAATCAGTTAGCTAAGAATGTATTCATTGTTAAAACCCTGCTACATGAATCACATGTTCTTTAACATGAACCACAAAATTTAAGGTACCTGTAAATTCCGCATGTTAAACTTTACGGTAGCTGTTAAGAAAATTACATTTTTAGCAATGCACTATAGTTGAAATATGTTTATCGGAATACGTTTAGTTTTAAATTATTGATATTAAATAATTATTTAATATTTAGATGTAAAGTGTATAAAAAACTTAAATGAATTTTATCAACGAGTTTTTTATGCCTGAAGACATCTATTTTTATGACGTAATTTGAAATTGTAGAGGGACCGTCTAATAAATAATTGAGGTCTAACATAAAACAGTTAGATATAAAAAGGAAAGAATCAATGAAAGGAAGAAGGTGAATATAAATAGGACTCGTTACAGGAGGTAGGCAGGTTTACGAAACTCTTCAATCTGAATGACAAAGCCTCGGATACGGTGTGTCAATGAACACTGCATGAACACATAAGTTACTCTTCTTTGTCAAATACTTTCAGTCTCTCTTTCGTTTTTTTTTCTAAAGTGTGCACACAAATATGAAGCAATGCTGGAAACAACCAGCTTAAGGATAGTTTTTATATATGATAGTTTTAGTCTTCGATTGATAGTATAAACATGGGATTTTAAAAACTTCACAGATTAAAAGACTTAATTAAGGTCATAGGATATCTTCCTAATATTGGAACATATATTGTAAAGGAATTAATATTCCATTGGTCATACACACTTTCAGCATTACAGTCTTAGGTTGTTATATAGTTTAAAATTATCATATTTAAACTCTCGGACTAAGTTTGGAAGTCTATAGCTAGCTGTGTATTTTTTAGCTTACAGCTGTCAGTTTTAAAGGTATCTAATGTAATCAAATTATTTAAATCAATTTGGTAATTTTAAGAGTTGAATATTTGTAAACACCTTACAAAATTTTGTATATTGATAATCACAAAGTTATTAAAGTCTTGAATGAGTTCTAAAATGTGAATTCGATATATTTAGTTTTTAATATGAAATTAGTTTAGTATATGTTGATATGACTAAATGTTATATAATACATTAATCACGAAGATTGATTATTAATTTTGTAATTAATTCCTAATTTAAAATAACTGATTAAAGTAGAAGAATTTGGAATTAACTACTTATTATTACTAATTTATTAATAATTTCGACAATACATTTTATACCTCAGTAGAATATTACATATCTTTCACTTAGAATATCATATGTGTGTATAGTTGTCAGTCAATAACCGTTTCAATTATTTATCATGTAGGAAGGTCAATATATTTATACCTCAGTAGAATATTACATATCTTTCACCTAGAATATCACATGTGTGTATAGTTGTCAGTCAATAACCGTTTCAATATTTATCATGTAGGAAGGACAATACATTTATACCTCAGTAGAATATTACATATCTTTCACTTAGAATATCACATGTGTGTATAGTTGTCAGTCAATAACCGTTTCAATATTTATCATGTAGGAAGGACAATACATTTATACCTCAGTAGAATATTACATATCTTTCACTTAGAATATCACATGTGTGTATAGTTGTTAGTCAATAACCGTTTCAATATTTATCATGTAGGAAGGACAATATATTTACTGTGACACTACTCAAATTTATGGGTAATATTACAGTGTTTTTGAGTAAATTATTAATAATTTAGTATTAAGAATGGATGCAAAAACTTTGTGAGTCATATGGGAACATACTCTTATATTGGAAACAGAACTATTAAATAGAAGTGTTCAACAGTAATCTCAGTCGAAATTGTAGTTGGGACTCATGTTGGATGTCACATACATTCCTTCATCTAACACTTAAAAAGATGTAGTTTCAAAAACTCCGTACCAATAATACAGGAGCCGAGAGCTACTCTGGTTTTGATGGAGGGAGAAATGGAAGTGTATCAAGGTCTAAACAAATTAACCAACAATATTTTTCTAGAATCGTAATTGTCCTAGCTTTATACTCTTAGAACCAGCAGATAAAAAAAGTTATATTGGCGTATAACAACTCTAGATAAGCAGATTTCTTGTAATTGCTTCAAGGATTTGTATATTAGCTGCTGCTGATCTCACAACGAGTTACGTGTTCAATTTAAAAGTATGTTGAAATAACACATATGTTAAAAGAAAAAAAATTTATATTCCATTTTGTAAAGTTTTACATACCCTATTGCAAAATCTAGATAAAATAGTGTGGCTGAGAATTCATCCATTCCTAGGGGAACATTTCTCTAACGTATTCAGTAACAAGGAGATTGCGTACTTATATAAAGCAAATTGACTTGGCCGCTGGACTGTAATTTCTGTCCGCTTAACGAGAGCCATAATTTGATAGCATATATGTTTGAGATTTCTAATGCCACCAACGCAAACAAAAACTGAAGTTAGTAGGGTATAGATATGTGTTTATTTTGTTGTGATTTTAATTAATTAAATGAACAATATTGACATGTTTAGAAATTTAATTAAGTATGATAGTTAGGAAAACTTGTTTATAAAGTTGCCATAAGTGTAAATAAAAAAACTTAACGTTAACATTTAGTTTAGGTTTTCGAGTGAAAAATATGTTTAATTTAAGTTCTATATAATATTGGAGGGAGCTATGCTTCAAGCCTCAATTTATAGGAATGTCTAGTATGACGCATGGTTTGTTACTTGCAGATATTCTGGCATAACGTATTTCAATTAAAGGAATTAATGCATTTATGTTCGAAAATTAAATATGTTTTGTCAGATATTGCAATAATACATAATAAAAATGGGACGTATCCAGTTTATCCTGTTCACAGGGATTAAATTGTGGATATTCAGGGAATTTTGCTAATGTTAGAATGGACTGCAAGTAGCAGGGAGCGTGTGATATATTAGCAGCCATATCAACCTACAACCATCACCACTGTTCCACATTTACAATATGTTGGCATAACGTTTAGAAGCATTTACATATAGTGCTTGAGAATTTTTAACTTTACAAATCATATCATATTTATCGGTCTTGTAACACTCCATTTGTTATGTTCCTCAATATTTAATTATGCACTAATTGTTTAAACATGGTAATATTATAATTATGTAAATTAAATAAAGATATTAAAATATTTATATTCCTAAAATAAACCGATTATCCTCAGAATCAACAACTTGTTTATCTGGATTTAATTGTAATGTACATTTACTTTCATTCTGTTTACATTTAAAAAATTTTTTATTTATATAGCAAAATCAAATATATGCTTTTATTTTTGACGCTAGAAAGATTTGAAGAAAATGAGATTTTGTTGGACATTTACCTCGTTTACTGATACAATAAATCAATAACACTACTTTTAAGATATATGATCTAAACTCTTCCTCAGGATACTAACTTAACACATAACTACAGTCAAGGGTTAAATTAACACACTATATAACTGCATTAAGACACGTATAAGTCATGACTTTATTAATTGCTTAGTAAAAAATTAAATCCTAATTTTTACCTAAAACAAAACATTCTTGTGCCATAAAATATTGAATAACTAAAACATGTTTATAAAATAATCAGACAATTCAAAATTTAATATGTTAATTAATTGGGAATTCAAATCTGGATTTGTTAATCAAGTATACAATTTGAATTAATATTAAATAGTAAACTAATCATATATCATACTAGCTAAAGTATTTAAATTTTTCTCCTAAATTTCCAAAATATCAAAAACGGGTTTCAACCTTAAAATACTATTTAGACAAACTAAGTTTAAGTTTTCAGCATTATTAACCTATACGATCTACACATTTTGGCAGTGGCAAGTTAAGTAAATATAAAAGTAAGTGTTTTATGTGAGTGGAAATCTATGTGTATAATGAGGTTATGGATATATTTTCGGTGTACTGTACAATATCAGAATGTTGTACGGGCAGATACACAGCGCTTTTGTAATAAACATGATCATTATTATTGCTTATTTCATACGTTGTAGGCTATAATTAATGTCTTTTATCAGTAGAGTAAGCAATAGAATTTCAATTCAACCATAGTTATTAAAAACAATAATTTAATTTAATTCTCACTATCTAAAAAGCTATTAATATATTTCCGGTCGAAAATATGTTTAACTTTTAATGTCATTCATGGTTATTTAATCGTTGGCTATTCAAGGATAAGTAAATATAAATCTTGATTATATGAAAATATCTTCCATTCTACGTTTTTAATGCTGTACATAACTGTGGAAAGATTCTGAAGTGAATCAATTTCAGAGTAATAATAAAAAATAATTAAACATTACAATATATATATATATATATATATATTATATATATATATATATATATATATATATATATATATATATATATATATATATATATATTATAAATATATATATAAATTAAAGTATTTATTTATTTTCAAATAATTAAATTTTTGCATGATTGTGGAACATGTTGTTTTTGTTATTCTATTGCAGCCTTACATTATAGTGTAAATAGCTATGAAACTATATATAATTTTATTATATATATCTAATACTATGAAACTGCTATTTAGCAATAGTTAAAATTGTTTGTTTGAATTTCAATACTTGACATAAGCACAGCGTTAGTCTTGGTATAAGAGCGGTTTTGTGGTGTTTACTACGCATTTTCTTATCTATTTTTATATTTTCAATTATTATAGTTTGATAAAAGAATTGCTTTAGTTTAAATTAAAAGTAAAAACCAGGTCTCTCATAAAAATCTATATCGTGTGCACAACAAAGACAAAATAAATATGGATACTGAGCTCTATTATAGGGGTGTATAATCAATTTAAGATTACGTCGGTGGATCTACAATAAATTTCAAAATTGTTTTACAACCACCTAATGTTTTTAGTTATATCTTGTAATTTATATTATGTATTAGTTCAATAAAGGCTGCTTACATATTTATAACGAAAAAGGGAGAGAGAACTAGTGATGACAGCACAGAAGCATAATAAAGGACTGTTAATGACATTTTTTACACACAGCTGGGATTAGGAAGTACTCTTTGTCTCTTATATCAGGCTCGATATATTCTTTCGTACTAACATTTACTGTTCTTAATTATTTGTTTAAACAACTTAAAACAAATATAATGTAGTATTATATTCTTAATGTATTGGAATTTAAATATTATTTATAAAATTTATTTAGTTTTTGTATTTGTTACGCTGTAAGGAATTACTTTTGGATAGAAGTCAAGTTTGAAAGAATACTTTCCAAAAAATATTTAAAACCTCGTTATGTTTTTTTGGACGCTTTATTTAATGAAATAACATAGGAAAGTTCTAATATATAATTAATAAATAAAAAGAAAAATTTTTTAGAATAGCTATTTTTCATACGGTTTAGTAAATATTAGGCACTAACACAGGTAGGTATAATTAAGTAATCGTTTCAAAAACAATCTATTAATTCACAATATGTTAATGTTTTAAATCTTATACGATACTAAAAATTTTACTTCAATTGAGTGGTTTTATTTACACCAAAAATTTTAGAAAATAAAACTCATGGACAAGGTATACACTCCCAGACAAATAATGCAAAATTATTTTTCTTAGTACATTGCATATAATTTGATTAAATACGTTTTAAAATATTGCAAGACCATCACGCATTTGTGGTTGATTTTTCTGTGGTTTATGTTAATTTATAACTAGTTACTATAACAACTAATTTATACAACAGTTGCACTTATACTATCATATAGCGTTGTTTTAAATAGTTAAAAGTGTTTTTCAAATTAATATCATAATCAAAGATGCCAAGGGCGATCAACGTTTTATTCTACACCTCAATCGTTCCATAACATAAAACATTACTAACGTATTGAATTTAATATAAATAAATAACAAATAACATAATTAATATTTAAAAAAATAACAATCCTGCATTCAGGAATCCATTCAATCCAAAAAACGCTAAATAATTTCCATACATAATGTAATCACTGTCGTTTCCCTTTTATGACCTTACTTGTGACAAATAATTTACAACTCTATCGCAATGAACAATGTTTTTTATTCAATTTCTATATAATAAATATGAAATTCTAATTGATAAAAAGCTTAGAATGTTTAATTGTAATACATTGTTTAATAAACTGTGTATGATTAGTTTTACTATAAACAGTTTTATGTTAGAAACAGTTATTTATTTATTATTTCCTTTTTATGGTTTCATATTATATTATCCACACAACTCCATTCCAGTTATTTTAACAACCTTTGATTATATTTTAAAGATATAGCGGTTGTATTCTGTAGAATATGTTTATTGTTAGTTAATACAATATAAATATCAATAGATTCGAATCAAATGTAGAACTGAAAAGTAGTATTTTGTTTGCTTGTTTCATACCAAACACAATAAAAAACTAGAAGTTTTTACTGAAGTGTGTACTAGGACCACGTAACATATTTTTTTTAGTATTATGCTTTATGCACTCAACGGACGGTAGTTGTTAGGACTAGCGTAGAATGGCGTTGTGATATGTCATTCTATAGGTTTTTTGTTTTCTTCCGTTGGAACTAGGTTCATTTATGTGTACATATTTAAACTTTGTGGTTTTTATGTTCTTAAACTCGTAAATAAAAGGAAGAAAATAGAATAGCCATTTCGTAAAATGGCTATTCTATTTTCTTCCTTTTTATTTACGAGTGTAAGACATAAAAACCAAAAAGTTTATAATATGTACACATAAACGAACCTAGTTCCAACGGAAGAAAACAGAAAAAACCTATAGAATGACATATCACAACGGGAATCGAATACTCCACAAATAAAATATTGCCCTGTCCAAAAACATTCGAGTGGGAGAAATATTAACGAAATGAATCACGAGGATCGTGGAAAATAGTTAGTTCAAGTTACATTATCACTCCATTTTAGATGTACTATTATTGTGTACAACAATTTATTATATAGAGGCACGTGTTCAATGATAATTTAATATTTTTACAATCCAATCTAATAAGATAAAATAACGTGACACATTTTTTTTATATCTGTTATGTTTTATTTCTCTTGGGGTTTCTAGTTTGCTTTCATTACTACGTTGATAACAGACATAATCCAAATCTAAATATTAAATTATTATTAGCACAAAGATCAGTAAACAGATATAACTAAAATTGAGCTTTACTATTAAATACTAGTCTCTAGATCTGGCCTTTATTCAGTGCTGTAATATTTGGCTGATGCTACATAAAATTTATTCGTATGTATTCAAATAGTTTGGTCGACTGTGAGTTAACAGTACCTCTTTAAATGTGTATTGAATCAACTACAAAAAATAGAATGAACTATGCTATATAAATACCTATTCTTCGAAACCTAATAGAAAGGGAATACAGTCTGTATCGTCCTTATTCCAAGAATATATAACGTCCATTCCAACTATTTACAATCTCGATTTACAAAAATATACAATAGCAATGGTTTCCGCCTACAATACGTTCCCTAGTTACTGTTTAATAGTATTTAATTTCGTAATAGCCTTGTATAATTATAATAGTAATGTGGAACTTTCCATTTATAATTTTTAGAGAAGTAATGATGAATAAAAAAATACATAGTTTAACATGAGAGAATCAGATAGCGAATAGATCAGTATACTTGCAGACGTACAGGCTATATACGCAGGATCAGTAGCAGAGGTAACGCCTAGTGTAAGCTTTTACAGAGAGTCAATATAACTCGATTTCATGAGATAATCCACAATCGTATTACATGACAATAACCTGTGTCAATCTTATTACAGTCAGCCGAGATATACATGCTGTGCTTTCATTGTTGTGCCGCGTGATTTATATAGTAAACAATTTTAATTTCATTTAGCTATATAATGTAACACTAGTGTATCCTATTTATTGGAGAATTGTATAAATGGATATAAACTACTGGATAACTTAGGTTTACAGAAAAACTTTAATAGAACCTCTTGCATTGTTAATACTATGATTTTTAGTTAAGAATAATACGTAATACCATAGTCATGAAACTATTTCTTGAATAACTTTGCCGAAATAATAATTCTACCTAAAATACGTTAAAATAGGAACAACATATATATTATGTATATATTTTATATATATATATTATATATATAATATATATATATATATATATATATATATATATATATATATATCGTACACATTTTACCTAAGTAAATTATTCATAGTACTAATTTTGGTAATATTCCTAATAATGAGGTAAGAAATCCCTATTGTCTGATTTTGCAAATATTAAACTAAGAGTCTATGGTACTCCAGGTTTTTGTATGCAAGTGCAATAACCCTTGATAAGATGATGCTAGAGATTTGAATCTTAGTACATAGGTTTATTTTGGTTTAGATAAGAGTCCTATTTACTTCGGGCTCGAAATAGACAAGGAGGGAAGTCTGTTATTACATCCAATAACGCTTACCATACCTTCTTTTTGCTTCTTCGTACTGCATCGGAACGGTTTAATACGATTTTAATTATTATAAAATAAAACCCTATTCGAGTACATATTATACTGATATTTGTGGGCTTTGTAGTTGCAATTCCTATTAGTTCTCAGATAATATAGATAACTTTTATGTCTGCCTGTCTACACAATACTCAACAATAATCTTGTTGAGCGTCAGATAAGAGTTCTATATTAGTAAATATCATGTAAACGAATACGTTTTAGAATGAATAAGTTTAGATAATTGGAACAATATGAAATTTTATCGTGTAACGCAACACTTGCAACTAAAGACTTAAAATGCTGCACACAGCCTTGGCGAACTCTGTTTTGCAACACACGGTTGTCCCTAATTGTTAAAATTCATTTCCATTCATTAAAATTTACCATTCATTTCCATTATATGTTAATTTTTTTAATTTAAACTCAACATACAGTATTTTGTATATTTAATTATATTTCCTGTATTGCCAAAGTTATAATTAACAGCAGAAACACTGTTTTATTGAAATATATATTTTTACATTATATGTTATCTATTTGAACACATCTTATTAGTCGTGGAATAACAGAATTTGAGTTGAAAGATGAAAATTTTTTACTTATTTTATTAGGATTGAAAACTCATCATATAAGATGTGATTTAATAATGAATTAATAAAACAATAGATGCTCTTTTTACTATTATTTAGCGTTGTTTTAAAGTTTTACTTGAAGTTAGTCTCTGAAAAATAATTAATTATTTGGCTTATAAATTAAAAATATATCTCGTTTCAACCCTCCCTCAGCCAACATCAAGATAAAAGAAGTCTCGTGAAACATGTAACAAGAAAACTTTGACTAACCTTGTTGAAAGGGTAGAGCCTGTCAATTTCATCTTTGATCAAACTAATGTTCTTATACGAGTATGTATTTTCGAAACAAAAAAATCTGTAATATTACATATACTTACATATAAAACAAATAAATAGATTAAATGTTTTATAGTTGACATCATATTTAATGTTATATACTCGCATTTTAAATGGATCAATTAGATAATATAATATAATTAGATCCTTATCCTTAAACTAGTTTCATTGGGTTTCATTCTAAATTACAGAATATTATTTTAAAATCCAACAGTCTTGGAAAACGTTTATGAATAAAAATAACATTGCAAGATTAGTTCTGAACAATTACTACAAAGAATAGCCAAAGTAGAGCTAATGCCAAAGCTATGCTTAAGAAAGCTGGTCAGCAGACAGACAGAGGGCATTTTCAAGTGCACGTTGCAAAGATTCCACCTGATAGGAAACAACTTTTTCCATATATTAATAACATTTTGTGAAAATGTTTTATAAAAAAGATTTAGACTTGTAAACTTTATCGAGATATTGAGGAAATGTAACACCCACGGAAATAAGTGTATACAATAAAAACTTGCTTTTACTTGTAAAATGTCTCTCTTACAATATTTTTTTCTTTTCTGAGGAATTATAAAGGCTTTTATCATTACACAAGAATATTACTTGAACAAATACTGTAGCGCTGCAATGTACAATAAATGTGTTTAATTCATACAGAAGTGTAGAACCTACTGCTTACGTTTATAATAAAAATTTATTAAAACCTCATAGTCATGCACTTATACTGTAAATGTAAAAATTATTTAGGTTTTCAATTTCCTTTAAATATAGTACGTTTTGTCGCATAAATACTAAAGAATCGTTAAGAATATTTTATATGTTTCTGATATTTAATAATGTTAAATTTCTACCTCTCTTCAATCAAGAGTTTTGTGTTACAGTTAGCTTCTTTGTCAACACATATAAAAATTACGTATGTAAAAAATTATATATCCAAATTTTTATTTAAAGAGAAAATATTTAAAAATTTGTTTATTTAAGAAAAAAGAATTATGGTGAGGAGAATCTAATTTTTTCAGCTTTTTTGTTGTATAGCAATCAAAACTTAAAAACTAATTCTGTAAAAATAAAATTAAAATATTGTTCATTATTAGTAGGCCTATGATAATAAAGTCGCACTGATCAACATAGATCTGATAATTTTAAACCAAATTTAATACACTATAACGTGAAAATTTAAAGTTACGATAAGGTAAGGAGATTGCATGAAAACGTAAATCTGGTCAGAGTTAAAATACACTAAAGTTAGTAGAAGACCAGCGAACTCTCGTAGGAGACACATTCATTTTTCTCAACTGGAAAGACATGACATCACCTTACATCACCATATTCCGTGTTTACAATTTTAACCATTCTCTCCCACTTTGCTTTCTTTTTTATATGTTCAAGGGCCATTATATACTACTTAAATAACCGAAATATTTTTGAATTCTCTCCAAAAAATATATATTTTTTTAATTTAATAACTAAATTCTTTTTATTATATATATATATATATATATATATATATATATATATATATATATATATATATATATATATACCGGAATTAAGTTAAAATGCTGATATAATTATTATATATCGCCATTTTACTTTATTTCGATTTAAGGCATCTCTGATATTCCAGTCGATGCTGTGTAAAAGACCTAATCCAATCCAATTCAAGTATTGATAATTAAATATTTACACAAAGTTAGATAGTAGCTTTTTCTTTTATGTCTGCGTTACAATAATGATATCATCGTTATACTTAGTATTTGGTAAGATTGTCAGTTTATTTTAATATAGGTTCCTATTCTATTTTCTGAATATTCTTTAGTAGTCTCTGTGCTCATTGCAAAGAGGGATTAAAGAAAAAGTATTATTACTTTAAATCTTATTCTGTGCTCACAATACTGTCAAATTAAAGAAAGTAAGTAACTTACTTAAACTAACTAAACTTAATATTGTGTTATGTGATTACGAATGGATTGTGTTAATATTCGATAGAGTTAAATAAACCCTCTTAGCATTCCATTTTTTTAACACTCCTGGTTTGGCGTTTTCTTGCAATAAAATTGCTCATAATTTAAAAGTATAAATTACCTTAAATGGCGTATAAAATTAGTGTATATATATATATATATTATATATATATATATATATATATATTTCTTGTGTGCGTTGTCGTGTGTATGGTACTGAACTCCTCCTAAAAGGGTGGACCGATTTTAATGAAACATTTTTGTGTCTTCAGTTGGATCCGAGAATGGTTTTAGATTCATAATTCGGTCCAATTTTAATAGTTTATTTAATTAATTTTTTAATAATAAATTGTTGTTGATGGTGGGAGTGTTTTACATTGGATCCGCCAGACTGCGCCACGACACTTAATACAAAGTGAACTGTTACTTAACAACTGTGAATATTTTCAGCTGAAGTTCATCAAAGAGGCAGATGAAATACATTTTGTTCACATAAAAAAATTTTAGAACGTTTCATATTTTAAATTTGTAAAGTGCTTGATCAGTAGTGTAATGCAGATTGCAAAGATGAAGTTTCACCAATTGTTCTACGTAAACATTATAAATATTACAAACACAGCCATAATGTTTTTCTATTTTATTTCCAGGTTTTCCCGACAGCTTGTGCTGCTATCAAAATTTGTGCGTTGTTTTGTAACATTCTGTAATTATTGTGTGTGAGTGCTAATTGTTATCATACATTAATAGAGATTTGAAAGATGTTTAAAAAAGTGCATAAAAAACTATAGTTATTTATTAAAGTTATTGAACTCATTTTGCAAATTTATTGAAGTGAGTATATTGGTCGCATACCTCAAATAACCTAAGTAGCATACAAATCAAAAAGGTTGTGTTTCTATGTGTGAATATTGTTAACAGTTTAGATAATGAAGTTTTAAAACTAATTGGATTTAAAATAATTTGTTGTAAATTTACATTTTTTAATCTGCAGTCAGAATTGGTCACTAAGTTCAAATTAAGTAGCATACAAATCACATGTGTGAATAACTACTTATTGTTAATAGTGTAGGAATTGGTTTTAAAATAAATTCTATTGGCCAGTTCCGATATTATACTGTAATTTTAAATTACTAATTTTTATAACAAGTATATTTTTTTGAATTTACAACTTAATTTATCGTAATGCTATTGATATGTACAATATTTTTTGTTAATCCTTCAGGAGTGTACATAAACAAATTAGATGGTTTTCCGATAAGGCTGAAGTATAATAAGTGGCCTCCATCACAATCGAATTATTGATATTTCTGAATAGCCTATCCAAACTACTATCCAAATTGGATTATAGTTATTTAATGGCTTGAAGTATAATAAGCAGCCACCATAACAATCGAATTATTGATATTTCTGAATAGCCTATCCAAACTACCGAATTTCATTATTAGTTATTTAATCGGTCAAAGTTTAATTAAATTTTTAATTATAAATTGTTGTTGGTGTTGGAGTGTTTTATATTGGAGCCGACAGACTGCGCTACGACACGTAATACAAAGTGAACTGATACTTAACAGCTGTGAATATTTTCAGCTGAAGTTCACCAAAGAGGTAGAAACATTTGTTTACATTTAGATTACATTATTATAAAGTGCTTGATCAGTAGTCTAATGCAGATTGCAAAGTTAAATTTTCACCAATTGTTCTATGTAAACATTATAATATTAAAACACAGCCATACGTTTAATCAATAATAGTCTTGAAAGCATAGAGTAAGCATAAATCATATAAAAATAACACCACTTCTTATTTCAATATATTCTGTACTCACTTTGGAGGATAGAGATTATCCAGATATAAAATTGGAAGTTTTAGCTTTTAACTAAAATTGACGGTTTGTGCTGCTATCAATGTATGTGTGTTGTTTTGTAAGGTTCATGTTTCAAAAGTAAATACGGCAAATAACATTAAAATATAATAGAATGAAGTTATAAAAAGTGTACTACGTGGCCGCGTTATAAGTTTATAAAAGCCAACAGGCAAAAAGAAGAAAATAAAAAATAAAACATCGTTGTAGTTATTGTGTGAGTGCTAAAATTGTAATAGTACATGAATAGAGATTATTGGTCGCATTACCTCAAATAACCTAAGTAGCATACAAATCAAAAGGTTGTGTTTCTATGTGTAAATAAATACTTGTTAACATTTTAGATAATCAAGTTTTAAACTAATGGATTTTAAAATAATTTGTTGTAATTTACATTTTTAATGTGCAGTCAAAATTGGTCAGATAAGTTCAAATTAAGTAGCATAAAAATCACATGTGTGAATAACTATTTTTAATAGTGTAGGAATTGGTTTTAAATTAAATTCTGTTGGCCAGTTCTGATACTATACTGTAATTTTAAATATCTATTATGAAATTCGGTAGTTTAGATAGGCTAATCAGGAATATCAATAGAGGTTATCCAGATATAAAATTGGCAGTTTTAGTAAAATACACTTTTAACTGAAATTCCTAAATATTAAGTGTGCAGCGATTGATCAGATAATTTTTTGTTTATAAATAAATTGTTTTTTATCTAGGTATGTTTTAAATTGGATCCAGCAGAATGCGCTACGATCGCAAGTTTCAAATGTTTTTCTATTTTAATTCCAGGTTTTCCCGACAGTTTGTGCTGCTATCAAATTTGTGTGTTGTTTTGTATCATCGTGTAATTATTGTGTGGAAGCTAATTGTAATATTAAATTAATAGAGAATCACATGTGTCATTAACTATTGTTAATATTGTATGAATTGGTTTTAAATCTAAAAATTCTGTTGGCCAGTTCTTGTTACTATTACTGTAAATTTTTAAATAAACTATAATGAAATTCAGTAGTTTTGAAAGGCTTTATCAGAAACTATCAAAATTTTTTAAAACAGGTATATTTTTACAATATAAACTTAATTTATCGTAAATGCCATTAAATGTACAGTATTTTGTTAATCCTTCAGGAGTATACCCAAACAAATTAGATGATTTTCCGATAAGGCTGAAGTATAATAAGTGTCCTCCATCACAATGAGTTATTGATCGATCTGAATAGTCTATCAAAGATTACCGAATTTCATTATAATTTATTTAAAATTACAGCTATAGTATAGGAAACTGGACAACAGAATTTTATTTATGTAAAATACTAAAGAATATTGCGTATTGGGCTAAAGTATAAAAGTGGCCACCACTCCACAATTCCGAATTATAGATATCTTCCGCATAGCACATCCCTAAACTACTAAAATGACGAACTGAATTAGATTATAGTAATTTAAAGGGCTGAATTATAATAAGCGCCAACATCCGCAATCAAATATTGATATTTCTATTAGCTATCTTAAATCTAACGAATTTCATTATCTTTATATATTTATTTCTTTTGCTGCGTGTTGTATGGAGCTGAACTCCTCCTAAATAGGTGGACCATCTTGGAATGTTTTTATTGTAACAGCTGGGAATGCGCTACGATCACCGTTTTCAAATGTTTTCTTGTAAATACACGGTTTTTTATTCTCCTAAACAGTTTTGCTGCTATCTACTCAAAATGGTGTGTTGTTTTGTAAATCGTTGTAATTATTGTGTGAGTGCTATTTGTATATCCATTAATAGAAGATTAAAGATGTTTGAAAGTACATAAAGAAAAACTATAAGATATTTATTTATTGAAGTTATTGAAAACTAATTTTAAAAATTTATTGAACGAAGTGAGTATGGTTGCATAAACCTACTACTAAACAAACTCAAATAAGGTCTCTGAGTGATGTGTGAATAACTATTGTTAACAGTTTCGGTCACATAAGTTCAAATTAAGTAGCATATAAATCACATTATGAATAACATATTCGTCCTTCTTCCACGAAGAAGTGCGTGGCATTTTTTTTTAATAAAATCTGGTATAATAGTTACACAATGGAAATATGAGCTAATTATTGAATATGTAATTTTAACTTAATTAACTTCTAGATAAAAATGTTATAAACTAACATTGACTACGGTATCTTTAAAGATATAGGTCTAAGTTTTACCATATAGGTCTGAGTACATAAGTGGCCTACCACCAACAATTTAATCTATTAATATATCTGAATAGCCTATCTACAACTACTACAAATTATGTTCCGGAATTAATTTGATTATAGTTATTAAAAGCTGACAAGTATAATAAGCGGCCCACCATCACATATCAACTTATTTGTATTTCTGATTTGTCTATCTAAAACCCCCACTGAACTTACATTATAGTTTGTTTACAATTACAGAATAGTTATCGAACTGGCAACAGAAATTTAATTTATCTAATATATCTAAATAAGTATTCCTTTAGGTCTGAAGTACAATAAGTGGCCACCATCACAATCAAAATTATAGATATATTGTATAACCTATCTAAACTACTTTATGACCCGATCCCAAATTATATTTATTTACAGGCTGAAGTATAATAAGCACCACCATCTCAATCGAATTATTGATATTTCTGATTAGCCTATCTAAACTACTGAGATTTCATTATAGTCAACTGGCCATTACAGATGTAAGTAACAGAACTGGGCAACAGAATTTAATTTAATACAATTTCCTACATTATTAAAAATAGTTATTTGACAATGTGATTCTCTATTTAATTTTATATTATGATTAGCTTCCACACATAATTACACGATGATACAAAACAACACACAAAATTGATAACAGCACAAAACTGTGTGGAAGAAAACATGTAATTAAAATAGAAAAAACATTTTTGAAAACTGCGATGTAGCGCACCCTGCTGGATATCCAATTTAAAACATTACCAACGATACAAAAAACATTTATTTATAAACAAAAAATTAATGATCAAATCGTCTGCACCACTTTATATTTAGGAATTTCAGTTAAAAGTGTATTTTTACTAAAACTGCCAATTTTATATTGGATAACTCTATTGATTATTCCGGTTTAGCCTATCTAAACTACCGAAATTTCATAATTGTTTTTTAAAATTACAGTTTATGGTATCAGAACTGGCCAAACAGTATTGGAATTTAAAACCAATCCTACACTATTAACAATAGTTATTCACACACTGTGATTTTATGCTACTTAATTTGAACTTATCATGACAATTTTTGACGGCACATTAAAAATGTTTTTTACAACAAAATTATTTTTAAATCCATAGTTTAAAACTTGATTATTCTAAAATGTTAAACAATATTTTATTTTACATAGTAAACGCAAACTTTTGATTTGTATGACTACTTAGGTTATTTGAGGTAATGCGACCAATAATCTCTCATTAATGTGTACTAAATACAATGTTAGCACTCACCACAATAAACTACACGATGTTTTATTTTTTGCCTTCTTCCTTTTTGCTGTTGGTCTCTAACGCGCGGCCACGTTAACGCGGCCACGTAGTACACTTTTTTTTATAACTCATTTAATTATTTTGTATCGTTTTATTTGCGTATTGTACCTTGAAAACAGAACCTTACAAGAACAAAACACATACATTGATGCCGCACAAACTGTCCCAATTTTAGTTAAAAGCTAAAACTTCCAATTTTTATCTGGATAATCTCTTATCCTCCAAAAGTGAGTACCAGAATTTATTGAAATAAGAAGTGGTGTTATCTTTTTATATGTTATGCTTACTCTATGCTTTCAAGACTATTATTGATTAAACGTTGGCTGTGTTGTAAATTATATGTTTACATAGAACAATTGGTTGAAAATGTAACTTTGCATCTGCATTAGACTACTGATCAAGCACTTTATTAATAATGTAATCTAAATGTAAATACAAATGTTTTTCTACCTCTTTGGTGAACTTCTGCTGAAATATATTCACAGCTGTTAAGTATGTCAGTTCACTTTGTATTACGTGTCGTATAGCGCAGTCTGGTTCGGCTCCCAATATAAAATCACTCCCAACACAACAACAATTTAATAATTAATATTTCAATAATTTAATTTGACGATTAAATTACTCTAATGTAATTACAGTAGTTTGGATAGGCTATTCAAGAAATATCATAATTCGATTGCTGATGGTGCGGATGCTTTTATCACTTCACGCCATTAAATAAGATAATCCAATTTGGATAGTAGATTTGGATAGGCTATTCAGGGAAATAGTCAAATAATTCATAATTAGTGGATGGAGGCCCACTTATTATACTTCAAGCCCTATCGGAAAACCTATCCTAATTTGTTTATGTTAACAACTCCTGAAGGATTAACAAAAAAATATTTGTTACGCATTTCAATAGCATTACCGATAATTAAGTTTGTAAATTAAAAAAAATTATACTTTGTTTCATAAAATTAGTAATTTAATAAATTACGAGTATAATATCTCGGAAACTGGCAATAGAAAAATTTATTTTAAAACCAAATTTCCATACACTATTAACAATAATGTGAGTTATTCACACATGTTTGATTTGTATTGCTACTTAATTTGAAACTTAGTGACCAATTCTGACTGCAGTATTAAAATAAATGTACATTACAACAAATTATTTTAAAATCTCAATTAGTTTTTAAAAACTTGATTTATCTAAACTGTTAACAAACATATTCCACACATAGAATACACAACCTTTTGAAAATTTTTTTTGTGTATGCTTACTCTTAGGTTATTTGCAGGTATGCGACCAATTATACTACTACTTCAATAAAATTTGCCAAAATTGAGTTTTTTATGCACTTCCCAAAACATCTTTTAATCTCTATTTAATGTATTTATTAACAATCCTAGCACACAACACACCAAATTATCAGGATATGTTACAAAACAACGCTCACAAAATTTGATTAGACAGCACAAACTGTCGGGGAAAACCTGGAATTAAAATAGAAAAACATTTACTGGCTGTGTTGTAATATTATAATGTTTACGTTAGGAACATATTAGTGAAACTTTCATACTTTGCCAATCTGGCATTAACACTACTGATCAAAGCCACTTTACAAATTTAAAATATGAACTTTCTAATATTATTAAAATGGTGAAACAAATGTTTTTTGCCTCTTTGATGGACTCCAGGCTGAAAATATTCCACAGCTTGATTTAAGTAAACGCAGTTTCACTTTGTATTTACGTGTTTTGTCGTGGCGCCAGTCTGGCGGGATTCAAATGTAAAAAACACTCCACCATCAACAAACAATTTTATTATTAAAAAATTTAATTAAATAAACTATTAAAAATTGGGACCGAACCGGAACTTATGGAATCTAAACCATCCGGATATCCAACTGAAGACACACAAAAAAAGTTTCATTAAAATCGGTCCAACCGTTTAGGAGGATGTTTCAGTTACCCATACACACGCACACAAAGAAATATATATATTTGAAATTATAATTATGAACACGTTTCATTTTTACAGCCTCCCGAAAAAGGGACTTGTTAGAAGTTTTGTACAGTTGGATCCTTTACTAACCTTAGTTAATCATAGATGTTTTTTCGGACTTTTTAAACGTCCGAAGAAAAACTTCAGAAAAGATATGTGGGACTATCAATAAATTTCTCAACGTATTTCTATGTTTTAATTAAATTTTATGCTACAGTGTATTTACATTATACTTTAAATAGTTTCATTAAGTAAGAGTTAACCAGGCGGAATATATTTTTTTTCTTATTTATGGGCATTATCATTATGCATTACGGGTTACTTTTTTAACTGTGGTGATATACGTTAATTTATGTTCTAATATCACATTCGTCATTGGGTTTGCCGAAAAATTATATACAAAACTATCTTGAAGCACATCTCCTTAAAGTTTAAATATTTGTTTTAGGGGAAGGTTTCTTGAGACGTATAACACTTTACAGATTTGATTGAGAATCATAAAATAAAATAGGAATTCGCGTCTCTCAAGTACCAACGTGACGCATTCTGCGTTTCGGCCTTCCAATACTTATTGGGAAGAGCACTACTGTCATGATATTTGCGTCATGCCTGACAAAACAGGCGTTTTACAGCTTCAATGACTCGTCAATTATTTTGAATGGTAATGTTAGTCAATAAGGTAATGACTATATATACCACGCACGGTTACAGGAAATAATAAGGGGAAAATACCATTGAATGTGTCATTAACATATTTCAAGGAGAATTTGTATTTGTAACTTTATAACAAAGTGACGGTTACTATAAGTTTCTAATAATTTTAAATTGAATTATCTTTAACGAAAATATACTTAAATGTTATTGTCAAAATCCATAAAAACGTCTTTACATTTATAGATTACTATTCTACCCGTAACCTTACCAATGTTTCGTTATAAAGTTAATTTTCAGGGCCAATTACGTTACGTTCATAATAAACAATACATTTTTCTAATTATAGGTGCAGGACACTAGGTGAATGTAAAATAAAGCGATGATTATTTTTGCTTTTGGTATCAGTTTAATTAATGCAGTACAATGTTACATAAACTTTTGTAGTGTCCCACTCGCATTATTTAGTCGGGTATAGAATAATGTGGTTTTTTTTTTTTGGAATATACGTGTCATAACGTAAAACGGTTGTAAACGTTTTAATCGGCTATAATTTAATCCATACATAGGAACTTTTGAACTATATTTAAAAATCTACAGAAAAAGAATGAAATTCGCAGTTCAAAATTCAACTTTCGTTTAAAAAGAGTTATTAATTGTTATTTAAATATGGTGACTAACAAGATAGTGAAAATTATGCCACGTTTTTATGTTATGTTTTTTCTCTATAGAGTTTAAATATTATAAAACCATCATTAATTAGGCATTGGAATAGAAATTCCAAATCCGTAGATATTAATTCATTATCCCAATGTGGAGCACATTAATATTTCAAGACAGACGTAATTGCCACTACCGGCCATGTTTCGAACACACTTGGTTACGCCAATTGACAAAGGAAAAATACGCATGTTAATCACAAGGCTCTTCAGTGATTACTTAACTGAGGGCTTTTATTGACTTTACGCTGTTCCAGGAAACACGTTTGAATTCTGAGCGACGTGGATCTTTTTACTATCCACCACTACATTCTTCCTTGTCATTATAAAAAAACTTGTTTTTATTATTCAGTTGTGAATTTTTGCCATTTGATATGAATAGCTTTACAAATTTATTAGTTATAGACTTAATATGGAAAATGGAACTTTCAGACGCTGACAACATTACTAATTAAAAATTAGGTAAGGAATAGAAATTGCCACCCGTTTTACGCAATGTCTCGTTGAAACAGCGCATCGCTGAAAACTACACGATAAAACTGTAAGCTTACTACAATTCTTAAACATAACCCTGCATTACTGACTGACAGGACAGTTGTACAATCTTAAGGGAACTGTGAAATATATACACCTCCTAACCAGGGCGGACATGCTGTCATCGTTCATGGCTGTTTATTCATGTAATGTTGTTTTATGTGTTGGGGGGGTACTTTGACCTACAATTGTCACATGTTAAACTTCCATATAAGTTTACTGAAAATTCAAATACGTTTGCTAAACGGCCTGTCAGCCAAATGCCATGATGTATCATACAAGATAATGAAAACTGATGTTTCCTATATAGAAATGAAAATTCTTGCAAAGTGTAGAGTCCTTAAATTTAGTTCATTGAGAATATCATGTTGGTCATACAGAAAGGTAGACGAAAAAGGGACGGATAATAAATTCCATCTTCCTGGCCCTTCTAGTGCCAATTCAACTTTAGAGGTTTTTTTCCTGTAGTCCAATTCATAAAATTTTAACGTACTTTTAATAATAATAAAAAATCCTTTTTTAAATGATTGAATTTCGTTTTCTTAACTGATCTATTTATCTAGGCCCTTCATCTTTCAAACAATTTTCTTAGGCATACAAACCCCAATCAGACCAATCACCCCTCTGTGGTTTTTACGATCTCCTTTAAACCTACCGATAATGGTTCAATTTAGGAATTACAACCTGAAGGTTTTTTTTTTTATGTTATGTCAATAACTAGTTCATCGGCAGATACTAAAAATTTTATACTAAGACGTTAAATCCTGCTCCCCTGTAAACTAACCTCCGGATTTTGTTGGACAGCAATAACTAGTGGGATAAATATATGGAAGGCATTCCACCCTATGATTTCTTGGAGCTTACAGAAAATACCAAAATTGCCAATTTTTCTAAAAACCTACTTCAACAAACATTATGTAATATATTGGGTGGGGGGGGGGGGGGGTGGGGGGGGGGGGGGGTGGGGGGGGGGGGGGGTGGGGGGGGGGGGGGGTGGGGGGGGGGGGGGGTGGGGGGGGGGGGGGGTTTATTTTGTACATTCTAAATCTTATCATAACAGCAAATTTAATAATTGCATCGCTTCTTAAATTAGTAACAAACACTGCTTAAAACTTAAATACTGAGTCAAGATTAATCTCTGGACTGTAGTGCTGGTTACAGAGTCGAACTATCGCTACTTTCCACCCAAAATTTATTATATTATTACTGAAGTCTGTGTACTACTACATTAAAATCCAATATTTTTAAAAACCTCTGTTATCTTATATTAGACAAAAATGTTATGTACAAATTATACCTATGATAAGAAAAAATGCAATGATATTTCAAGTTACTATAATATATAACTTTTATAAGGCCCCTAAAAAACCCGAACTAAATAATATAGTAACAAGTGTCATACCTAAAAATGTGTACAAGAGCTGAGCGTTGTCTTACATGCATACGAGTTATCATTTGTGTAAAAGTTCAGCGATGATGTTGCCTATTTGCAGATATCCTCCATGAACGAGATTGTTTTCACCTGTGAAGTAAAATCTTCACATGAATATTACTACAATTACCGCAGTTTGGTTAAGTCTGCAATAGGCAGTTAGGCAAACTCTGTTCTAGGGTTTTCAGTAACGTCACCTGTCAGTACGGATAGTACCATATGGACGGTTGTACCATTAGCCAGTCTCATTGGTTTGGTGTGCCTGTTACAAATTACGCCCATTTGGATTAAATGCTCTGCTATTTTCATTTCGAACATTTTCGCCATCGACCCTCTTTCCAGGCGCGATGTGATATATTGTTCCCACCAATACTTCCAGACTATAAGGTCGTATACCCTCGGTCAAACCCACGGAGTTCTTCATTGTCGCGAAACTGTGGAATCCTAAGAGGCAGTGGCTTTAATATAGGATATAGAAATTACTATTATGAACCTTGACTGTAATCTAAATCGATATTACCGATTTATAAATCTAGGTACAGAGAGACAAACATACAAAGACTTTCCCACAGTCTGAGTCATAGGCTTCACTAACTATCGATAAATTAACTATGCATAAATAATAATAGTAATAATATACATAATCCTAATAAATTTCTAAAATAATGCGCCTTTTATTTCTTGAAAGATACAAACAAGTCTAAGAAAACAATTTACTAAATGTTCAAAAGTTAAAATTTTTATAAATTTACACTGCTATTTTTTCCAACAAATTCAAGGCAATATACATACATGTATAACGATAAAGGGTATCAAGGAGAACAATATATGTCAGCAAAGAAGCATAATAATGGGCAGTTAATGGCATTTCACACACAGCTGTGGGATGGAAAGACCCTTTGTCCCCTATCCCTGAAACACTTTTTACTGAACTATTTAGCTGTTATATGTGTTTTTTTTAATTACCTAGAATAAAATGTACGGTACCGTAATAGCTGAAATCTTAAAATTCAAAAGCATTGACGTATACAAATCCATTAGTTTTGTACTATATGGAAATTTAACACGTATTGAAGATTCATGTAACTAGTGAATAATACAAACTTTTAGATCAAACTTTTGAATCACAGTACTTGAAGGTTTTATAATCTACACATTATTATTTACATTTTAATTCATACAGGAATAATATTTAGGTAGGAATATTGAAAATTGTTCAATTATAAACGTAATAACGTTTAACCTGTTCAACTTAGGTTAAATTTAATATATATTTTAAAATAAAAGAAGCTAATTAGTAAGAACATGAAAAACTAGTAGTTAACTGCCGCTTCGCGTGAAATTTCTTAGGCCCTGTACTTGTTTACACACTTCTGGATTGTGTTAACTAATTATTTACGACGCCGATGTTGAGTTCGCCTTGTCACCAAGAAAATATCAGTTAAAGTATACATTTATAGCCATTGTCCATTCTATTTTGATCAGGATATATATACATTCACAGATCCAAGAAACCTACTAATGTTAAAACACAGCTAAGATAGGTTTTTCACAGTTTTAAAATTTATTGTAAAAACTAGATGGCAATTTTGTCCTTTATATCTCCATTATAGTATTGACTGAGCACTACATATTAATTATTTGATGAACATACAGATACAGGAATTTTTAATACATTAGGTATGTTATTAGGTATGTATTAGCATTGGTAGATCCGACGTGAAGCCAAGAAAATTGCTTGCCTACGACAAGATGAGAGTTTAGAAATGAGTCATCCTCTTGGCAAAATTGAACCTGCTTTCCTCCAAATAAATCTTTTTCTTCATCTCTCGGATTTATTTAAAACGTGCTATGAACTGTGTTAATTAAATTACTTATAACGTTTTGTAGAATATGGACACATGTAAAGTTAAGTATATTAATCTCAAAAAAACTATCATTCTCTCATTTTTTTTGTATACCTTTATATGGTACTAAATGTATCTTCATTAGCGGTGAGAAAATTTTGACGTATTTTCTCTTTCATAAAATTCTTTACTTTTTTAATTCTTAACCCTAATCTGTGTGTAAAAGACTTGAAGGTTTATTATATATTTTGATGGCATCTTTTATATATCTATAAACGCTTTTAAAACATCTCTTAAATTTTTCTTTTAATTCCCTTTGACCGATTATATTTTGAGAAACTAACCATAACATTTAAGCAAATACTTAAGTCCATCATACTGCACTGGATGTTTTACCATTATTAGTAAATTTGCCACACACAAATTATCAATTCCCAGAGTTATAATTTTTCTCTTTTAAAACTGTTTTTCCTGGTGGTACATGAATTTATCTAGCTACAATCACTATTCTTCCTTATTCGTAAAAAAAGTTATTGGTTTTGCATCTTTTTATAAATTTCCTTTTATTTGTCATTATAAACCATTGGGAGGAATGTCAGCATTAAAAAAATGTGTTTTAAGCAAAAACAATTTTAGCATCAACATTTTTAGTTTTTCTTCTCACATTTTTGGCAGTGACTTAAAGCATATTCCATTTATATTAATTTATATAAAATTTTAACAGATAACGATATTTTCTTTTCATTGATTCTTTTAAAATTTTACGGAAATATTCATAAATACTGGACAGATTTTTTACTGATTTTCAAGGCTTCCAATTTGGTACAGATAATTATATATATATATATATATATATATATATATATATATATATATATATATATATATATATATATATGTTTTATATGTAATGGTAACATTCATAGTATATTTTATACTTAAAGCAAACATTAATACATAATTTATGCACTTAAACGCTTAAAAAATTGTCTTTGTGCAATACGCGTCCACGGATACGCTTTTAACTTTTTGATACAGAGAGAGGCCAGGGTATATTGAAGGCTTCCTTTGTGTGGTAAATCTCGCGGAAGATCGTCAGTGTACCAAAAGAGATGTGGCATAGGTTTGATATTTTTGGGGTTTTCAGATGTTTCCATCTCTTTCTAAAATTTTGCCCCTAAGTTAAGTTATTAGCTCTGAAAGGCTTGTATATATCAAGAAGTAATTGAATATATTATTACTGTACTCTCCGTAAAAGTATTTATGAACCACCCTCTTGTGCCACATAAAGTAAATATTTTAATGAAAACATATTGTATACATGTAAGAAATTATAATATAAGTAAATATCCTAATTTAGGGCAATTTGTTATTTCCATAGAATAATATATTTCGAATAGTTCATTTAATTCTATATTACTATTTAAGTACTTTATTATAATGTTAGTTTACGCATATATATATATATATATATATATATATATTGAGAGTTTAATCTTTACATACCTAATATACCGTACGGATTTTAACCTCACATTTGTATTTATATTATTAATAAATCTGTTAGTTATGATATACGATGAGCACAGACATTTTAAATGCTAAAGTCTGTTTGCTATTTTACGTATTCAACTGCAAGGCACATAACTGTTGGGAGTACTGAAGTATACTCAGAAGGCAGTCAAATTGGATTCTATTTAATTTGCAATAAAGGCAGATTCCAGACACTGTACTGAGCGAACGGTGAATGGTAGCTCAAAATTCGCACTTAGGTTACCACAATAGCTACGTTATGTGCAGAAAATTAGGTTGCTCCAGCATTTCTATGGTGTCTAAAACGTTTTTGTGAACTCAACTATGCACTCGATGTGAAAATTACAACTCCTCTTCTTCTCAACTACAATGAATGACTGTTGAGTAAGTCAGACATAATTCTTCTTGTAGTCTAGGTAGCTTCTAGTGTGAGAACGATGCAACCGGTACTTTATGAACACTTTCGTCTCAAGCTATTTTAATTCTCTTCATACTGATGCAAGCTTTAGGTTCCAAGAGTTAAGTCTTTAACATTTTCATTTTTTAGACGCTGTACTAAATGGAAGGTAAAATGGAGCCAAGCATTGGCATTGGTACAGTTTCTTATGTTTATACTACAGTTTTAGTAGCCATTACAGTAACTACAGAAAAAACAACGTGAACAGAGAACGAACTTAGAAAACTATTTTCTACATTCGGTTTTCCTCATCTTAGTTTTGGACCATGGCACACAATTTGCTTCTCATAAATTTAAGGAATTTGTAAACGCTTGTTACATTATATACAAAAAAAAAAAAAAAAAAAAAAACAAAAACAGCACAATACCTTCTCGACTTAAATGGACGAGTGGAAAGGTGCATCCAGACATTAAAGAAGTGCATACTCACTTTGGCAGGGGAGAAGGGAACTTTACAGTTTAAAATAAGTCAATATCTTGTGCAATTTCTACAAAGTCCAAACGCGACTGGCACTTCATCATACCTCCTAATGTTTGGAACAAAAAGTGATAACAAATCTTTTTTACTTAAACTAGAGTTAAACACAATTCAGAATTACGAAGATAGTACAGTTGGAATTCGGAGAGTTCTAATGTTTAGAGATACAGTCTGATTGACTATATGGATGGAAATGGTAAGTGGAACTCCAGACCAAGAAAATCTGAGGAAGGGCTTTTTTCATCTACAGAGTAAGAATGGATGTAGACAGTCATAGAGTAAACAAATTTTCCAGGTAAACAAATGCAAGGTACAACACAAAAATTAGAAAGGGTGGTGTTACCAGATGTTTTTAAAATGTATTGCTATCATAATCACATGTTTATTTTGTTTTGATTTTGGTAATTTACTCAGAGTATATTTAACCATAAATATGTGACATTCACATTATAAGTGATCTATTTTTACACTAGGTAATAAAACGCTTTAAATGATGACGTAGGAAACCATTACTGATCAAGAGTGCTATGAAAGAACTTTTAATAATAGGACTCAATTGGGATTACGTATACGAAGAATTGTCAGCTATTAATAGATTATTTGAAGTTTTAGACTTTAAAGAAAAGCATTAGTAATATTTATATTATTGAAAACCAGGAATGTAAACATGGGATTATCGTATATGTAATAATTCTTTTATAATGGGTTATGATTTCAGTTTTAACTAAGGATAAAAAAAACTTTAATTTCTGATTTGAGACGAGAGGTTTGTTAGGTATTTAAACAAAATCATTGACATAAAGATATATATTGAACCTATATTTAAATTTTCAGTAAAATATACAACATTCGATATTTCAAATTGCCCAAATGAAAGCAACATAAAATACTACGCTATGAAATATTTTATTGGCAGCGTTGAATCTTGTTTTAATACAGTTTTATTTTACAGATAAAATCTGTTATGTACATATTTCGTAGCCGTAAATATAATCATTTTATTTACATCATAATCCAAGTAATGCCTCTTAAGATAACATGTAAATCATTAACTAATTGACCAAGTAACAGTCTTATATGGGATGCCTTGCCCCGTGTACTTTGGTTTTCCTGGTTTCAAAAATGACTAGATAGTGGTATTTTTAGATTGGTTGCGAGGAAAGTTCAAAATATTGTGAAGTACATAGTTTCTAAAACCAAAATAGACGCTGCAGTGCGATCATATCAACCATTGAGATGATTGATTATCAAACCTCTAGGTAGATGGATTGATAAATGTGTGTTCTACCAAACAAGAATGCTGTCACTTTTAACAATTTCTGTTTTGGTACTGTTCCGTTATGCAGTCTTTTAAAAACATTAATTATTTAAAATTTAAAAAATTTGTTTCCTCAATTGAATCGTCTCAATAGCGAACACTGTAGAGCAGGGTGATTACCAACCGTATACACACCTGTTGCAGCCCTTGTGATATTATAGGTTATTATAAAGGTACAGAATCTAAAATAATGAATGTAAGTCTGATTTATGACCTAGATCTGAATGGAAGAATTTGTATGTGGTGAATTGTTCAATGTTCAATAAATACAATGTTGAAACTATTATTCTTTATTCTATCATAGTATTGTTTGGCAAACTGCAAATGATAAACAAAAAAAAACATATACATTCTTGAAAACATTTTCTTGAGTTGTTAATTTACTAGTTTTCCGCTTCTCGCAAAGTTAACATATACTACTTAGAATAAAGTATGTCAGGCACAGTTTAATCATTCATAAGCAGTAGAAATGTAAAATATACATAAACGCGAAACAAAAGCACTCGTGTGGCAAACCTCTGTCAAACTTTACAAACTTGTTTCCAACCCTCGGATTAAACTGCCACTCAGGATATATTATAGTGGCAATGATGCGAACGCCTCAGAGGTAGTTGAACTTATTATCCACGACTAGTTTGTTATTCAGCTTTAAACTTAACATGAAGACTAGAAACAGGTGTTCCACATATACACGCTCACGTGCCCTCAAGTGTGCTTAGTATAAAATACAAGAATAGAGTTCCAGATCTAAATTCGTGCTTCAATCTGTTTTAATTATGAATGAAAAATGGATTTAAAAACTAATCAACACATTATCACAGAATATTTTAACATGATGTACAAGTCTTTTTAAAGCGTAACCATATAGAGATTCCAATGTCTAGCTTAATACTGCGTTTAGATAAAACCATGTATGAATACATGCGTGTACCTATAATTTTCATATCTATGTATGACGTTTGATCCTTGATTGGAGCAACAATTCAAGTGCTAATAGAATAGCATTACCTCAAACCGAAAGAATATTACAAGAGCCGAAAAGATTTACTATTCCGTTATACAAGTCGGCTTCTTAGACCAAATGTGTATGCATTATTTTTATCATGCCAACAAAGTTTATTCTATTACAATGTGAAATATTCTGTATCCGGACCAGACGTGCTGGTACTCGTGCTAAACGTAGAATAAGAATTTTGTTTAATTTTTAACCTTTTAGCAATGAACTTTAGTGATATGTACCATATATATGTTTGTTTTATATTTTTAATAGTTAATTGACTTAACGTACACTACTAAATATGTTTTGCAGCAGTATCTAAAAAGAAGATAAGAGTATCTTTTCCAATGTAATACATAAAACTATACAGGAAGCCCGGTAAGTTTTGTGATATATTGTTGTGGACGTCAACAATGCCGGTTAAAGTGTCAATGAACAATGGCTTCCTCACTCGGAAGGCTCCCTCGTTATCTTTCAGCTCGTGATGTAAGACAATTTATCACCTTGACAAATTATCCGAAAATTTAGTTATTTATTAATTTACTTCGTGGCAGTTGATTCAAAACAGAAAGTCCTAAGTATGTCCTGAAAACAACTTGTTTCTTATTTCCGAAGTAGATGAAAGAATACATTACAAATATTTAACGCAGATCCGTAAAAGTATAGTGGACATTTCCATTGTTTATAATTGCAGTCTAACAATAGTTTACGCTTGCCAATATTGATAGCAATCAATATTTTTGTATTTTATGTTTATGGATATATATTTGACATTGAATCAAAAGAAGTATTTGCACCAAAACTACCGGGACCATACATTTAATTGTATTTTTTTATAAGACGTATAATTTTCTTATCTGGGTGCGATTAGATTTTAAGATTTCTAAGTGAGTGCGTGTAAAATTACCAATTAATTATCACAGTTACGTAACTCACATGCCCCTAAACTTATTAAACTCTTGAGGAATAACCTATGAAATGGCTAATTAAGGCTCATTGCAAAATTGAATAAGGTTAAATGTTTTGATTAATGGTATATAATAAAAAATTTACTATTTATACTATAGATCTAGTTAAGCATGACGTTGTAATATTTGAAAAATCGTACGAGGGCATGACTTGAAACACACTGTTAACTGAACTCTACACGTATTATTCAGTTACACATAAACATAAGAATACTCTATGAATCTGAAACTGTAATGTAGTATTTCTGATCTCTAATCTGTTTCCGATACATATATATTATTGAAATTCTCAATCAATGAAAGGTAGTAATTAAAATTTCTATAATGACGGTACTCAATTTACGTTAACGTAGGTTCCCTGTAATCTATAGCTTCATAGGAACTGAGAATTTTCATTTCATTTTTGATACAATATTTTATATGACTGAAGTAACCGGTTAAATTTTTGCTGTGTTTATTACAACTAATGCCACTAGTACTCTTAGCACGGCCACCTACCACTATATATTCTTCAGTCACTTTTATTGTACGAATACACATTCAAAATTTTCATTATGACGTTAGAAGTTACATCCCTAATGTACGAAATAGGTAAAGATACTGGGTGACATCATGTTTAGTCAATGATAATGCTTTTTAAAATTTATATTTAAAAAAACGGTATTAGTGTGTATTTTAAATTTTTCTATTACGTAATATTTTATTTATGATCATTTGGTATTTATTTAAACTATAGTTACAATATTACTGTGTCGAACAGCATGGATTCCACAATTCAAAACGATAGTTTTTATAATCCGAACCAATAATTAAAAAGAATTGCGCGAGTTTCATTAAGAGATAAGTAATTAGATTTTCAGAACTATGATAGCGTAGAAGGAAGCACGGTATGGCAACAGCCAGGTTCTACTAATGGCAGTTGCTGGAACAACTCTAATATCTGCTTGTATACTGCTGATGAACTCTGCTGTTCTTTCAGTTATCACAATAATTTTGCACGGTGTTATCTTTTGCATACATAGATTGCTTGTTTTCCTTACTACGTACTAGTAGTTTATATGTCACCGCTTTTTTCAGTTATTCAAGAAAATGGTTTTAAGTATATGTGCATGTTGGATAAAGTCATAAACTATAATACTCTTAATATTTGATTTTTGTATAAACAGAATAAGATTGCAGCTATTAATAATTGAAACAGTTTTTGAGTTAAAATTTAGATTTTTTATTTAGGCATGTTTACGTTTACTTTTTACTTAAAAATATTCTTATATATAAGTTAGCAATGACTGATTTTAGCAAGTTTTTTATTTCTTAACGTAATTATGTAAGATACCATCTTTTCCTCTTAATTCTCGTAAAGTAACAAAAACAAGTGTTAAAGCATAGCATTTATTCTTGTTCAGTTCTTGACACCTTCTCGAACTATAAAATTATATTCCCCTAATTTATGAGGATTCTTAGTTTTTATACATTAATTTTGTCTATAACAAGTCTATTAATGCAGCATTATCATTCACAGTAGAGGATATTGTCCAAGTTAATACTTCAACGCTTAGGCATTCTAGGGATTTCTTTGCGTTATGCCAAGAAGCATATACATATAATACTCTAACAATTGATGAAAATAGAAAGTCCTAAGACGAATAGTAATAAGATTTATTCATTTTGGAATGGTCAAGATTGATGTAATATTGCCATTCTTTTACTCTCTTACTTATCAACACGCTCTATTTTAAAGTTGCTCCATACGGAGAGTATATGTATTCAATATGTACGACATCTTGTCTGTAAATTTTTTGACAAAGAGTGTTTCTACGCTTTAATCGATTCAACAGAATTGATGAGTACGTAACGGAAATAAATTGCTAGTTATTTCGGTTCGTGTTTACCAATTTAACAATCCACATTGATATGCGATTTACGACGTGAAACACAAGAGTATTAAAAATTTTCATTACGATTCTATTCCATCGTCTAAGCATGGTTAATCATGAAGACACATAGTAAAAATTCTTTATTTTGATTTTCTTACTTTGGCAGAAATCTCAAGTGAGCTACCTTTAAAAATCCAATAATTGGTGCAATCAACGCAAGAGGAATAAAATAATTAAACAAATTATATTCCTCCAAACTTTATCTGGCTGTGATAGAATAATAATAATCTTCCTCTTTTCAGCCTCCACTTCTCATTAACCCCCTGCCTCCTGCTAGTTTTTATATGAGTTTAATGCTTCTCTATCTATCATTTCTCGCTAAACATTGTAACTATTAAATTTTACTTATATTATAAATATCAAAGTATTGACGCATAAATAATCAATTAACTTAGGTATTATAGAAAATGTTTAAATATATGTGATGTATCAATACTAATATATAGTAAATACACATTAAAACGCTCTTTGGTTTATGGTTACGATATCAGCCACAGGATATAAGGAAATTCATCCTCAATTTCAAATAAACACTAATCTTTTAACGCGTTTTAAGAAAGCTAACTAAGTATTAATTCATCACGTAAAATAATTATAAACTTGTATTCTTGACAGTTATTTTACCGTAGTTTATCGTGTTGATTGTGGCAGACGCCCTAGTGAAGTAGCTGTTAACTAGACTACCATCTTTAGCCAGCACAGACCAGTATTGAAGGTGTTAAATACTGTTATTATAATTAGACATCCATTTTAGACATCCCTTCCACAGAAAAATTCTCTGAAATAACCATCGTGTAATAATAATCCTACAAGGTTGAGATTTACTGCTACTGGCGAGGTAGGGGGAATATTATGATCTAGCAATTATCTGTAACTAATGGATGTGGTTTCTATCAGTGCAATGCATTATTATAACCTTGATACACCATAAAACTATATGTACAAGTGTAAAACTTTAAATAAAGTAAAACAATATAGTATAAGACATGCCTTATGATCTTCATATTAACTATATCTTTTATTTTTTGCGATGTTTTATTACACAAAATATTTAAATATGTATTTCGCAAAATTGTTCACACTTTTATTATAAATTTAATAAACACATTTATCTATAAACTAACGAGGTGTATAATCAAGTAATAATTGAAATATTATTTTACCACACATTTCCATGCTTTAAAAAATTATATAAGGGCTCTTTCACATTTAGATGACTGGTTTTATGTAAGTGCAGTTTCTTATAGTACACTTATTGAAGTAAGTTTTGTTGAGTTCTTACCTTAACTCCAATGAGAGTTTTAAGTACTGTTTTCTTACGAGCACTTAATTAGTGCACACGCACTTTTACTTTTAGGTCACAATTTAATTTAGCCATTCATGATAATGGTATAGGGATTTTAGCTGTGGTCTCTCTTTTCTGAATCTTTGGTAATATCCAACTTTACGTAAAGTTGAACTTTCGTTGTACGCACACGCTTTACTGATTGCATTTAGCTATTAATTTGATATATTAGTAATCGGAAAAAATTATAACAAAACAAAATACGGAATGTTGTAGTTCTAATGTTAGGCATACTAGATGGAAACATAGTTCTGGATCGTTCTGCTAGTTCTGGATAGGTTTTTATTGAGCGTTCTATACAGACTTTCTGATAGTTAAACTTTGCTACCTAGTGGCTAGATTGAGGGAATTGTTTTGCATGACGCTCTGAAGGATATAATTAGTTACTTGTTGGTTAAATAGGAATCCTAAGCTTCTGTACATTATGAACATAATCCGGAAATTAATATAAACATAATATTTCTTTAGCAGCATAATAACGTATTCAAGATTTTTTTCTATTTTCGATTTTCCAAAGACCACTAAGTGTTATTTCTCTTGGTTTCTAATTTTTCTTATTGATTATCCGATAATAAATATTTAATCCATGTTTTAATACTCCACTTGTATCGCAAAATTGCAAGAAGCAAGAGATTTATATATATATATATATAAGTTGCTTATATATATAAGCAACTTCTCTATTGATCGCACGGAAGCGTGTTATAGAGTAAGAATGCAAAAACTTTCAAACAGTAATTGTTTTTTCATATATTAAGGGCCACATATACTTGCATTACCACGAGTTTAATATAATATGTTGCTATATAAAACACATTTTAATATGCATGTGACTTAAAACACACTTTACAAATTACAGCATCTAAAAATTATAACGTAAAAATTATTATATACTATTTTAATAAAGCATCTAAAAACGTAAAAATCTCCAAATTAAAAATGTTAATAGCTATCATAATTGCCAATGGGATCAGAGGACATAATTTAATTTTTTTTTTGCGTAATGAGTGTAGCATCGTAGACAGTTCAATATGTTACTAGTACCCCAGTTCTAGCCTATTGATCAACCCATGTACAACCTCTATAAGACTGTGTAGCTCTGACTGATTGATTGTTTAACATCAAATAGTCCACTTTCTTCTAAAACTAATAAACAATAGTTGTTATAAAAAGCTAGAAATAAGCAGTTTGGTGATATTTTAAATAGTAATTTGAGCTATCTACTGAGAACGTACACTAGACATAGTATCAATGAAGTGACGACCAAAGTCATTTACTACTCCTTGTAATGACTCCGTGTATTTTATTGAGTTCGTTCAAACAACTATGTATTACTAAAATCGTGTAAAATTGCATTAAATATAGAAATAAAAATGTTGTGAAAATATATGCTTAATATTTTTTATTTGAATCATATTATTCTGTTAAAATTTGAAACCAACCACTTTTCTACAAGCATCAGATCGTGTAAAGACTTACTAATTACACAGATATCTGCCCAGGGCACTTTATGAAATAAGTGTACCTTCAGTATTTCAGTAAATTTCATAAACAATCATTGATATATGTAAAAATAATATTGGACCAAGACATCTATATTGTATTATTCGAAAGCCTTCATTAGTCATATTTATTTTTATTTTCTTGTTGTTACAGGAAAATGGGAAAATATGTATGAGAATTGCTTATAAATACTACGTGTTCTACTTTATTTAATACTTTGTTCCAATAATGAAATAAAAAAGCATTTATAACGTATAAACAACCTAATGCAAGGTAATGTTAAGATAAAGTGTTATTAAACTCTTTATTTAAACCAGATAACCTATTAAATATATTTTTTTCTATTCCAAAACCACGTTTAAAATCATCATGAATGTTATCGTTTTTTAGATTGATTAAATATTTAGATATTTAACCTTAAACACAAGTTTTAAAGGTCTAATTAGACGAACGTATTTTGACATACGTTCTTCTAACAGATATCTTTTATATCTGTAACGGAAATACTTTGAAAGATCCTATATAATTATTTTGGCTTATAAAATAACATTTCATTAACATTAGCTTAACGCACCACATTTGCACGTATTTCCTTAACCCTGATTTTTCAATTATAAAATATTTCTTAAACATACAATACCTTTAGAAGTAAAAAACAATATTCAAAATTTTCAAATTATAAAATTAAATAGGTAACTTGTTATAGTTATGTAAAATTTAAATACTACATGCGTCCAAGACACAACTGGGTCAAACCAGCAACTAGGGAAACAAGACATAAACCGCAAACCGCAGGTCTCTAGATTACGTGTGGGCAGATGGGACCATCCTTACGTATTATCTCCTACACCACTATAGTCCTCTATGTACTGGCCTCAACATAATAAAGTATCATCCTCAGTAGCTATGGGGTTAATGTTTTAAAAGGGGTCAAGGAGCAATCTGTATTTGAAGATGGAGTTTAATCATATAAAATCATGTTATAATTTTGTTCTTTACATAACGTAAGGGAAGGGTTGAGTCAATTGAATTTTGTGTTTAGCTCTTGTTTATCTTCCTTTTATTGCAGTATCTGGTATCTGACACTGTCTCAGACTTTATTCCTGGAATGTGGAATCATTTTAGTTAAAATAGATCCAATGAAAAATCGACAGCAAAGAAGCTCAAAACGAAACATTTACATCGTTTCGACATCAGACACAGCTGGAGAACACACACAATTGGAGAATTGGATCTACACTCAAAATTAAATTGAATCAACTCTTCCTACCATAGCTACGTTGTGTGTAAAATCCTCATTAAGATTCAGGAGAAGAGAGTTTTGTGTGGGATTTCTGCGTACTTCTTTATGAAATTACTCTAATTTGTCTTTGCCCAAGTTGAACCAGCCCTTCGTTGCAAACCACATAAATTGTATGTTAACTTGCATATTATGCCCTACGGTAATATTTTTAAGGTTTTCCGTTACGTTTATAATGTACCTTTAATCTTTTTACTGTTTTATCCTGCGTAGAGAAAAATATATAATCAATTTAGTAATAACATCATCTTTATGACGAATATGCTTAAGCTACAGCACGAAATTGTGTACAAGATATCGTGTCGAAGTGGTGCTTTTTATAAAAATTATATTCAACTGGAGCTACAAATTTATTTTCCATGAAAAATATATGGTATATGTGACAAATAAGGCAGATTTGCAGAACAGTATTTGAACAATTAATACGATACTTTTGTTCAGAGGTATCATTTTACGTTTAATAACTAATCATACGTAGTTATTAGTAGAAAGCGGGTCTGACAGATATCAGATGTTGTATGGTCAGAATTGGAAATATTAATCCACTAATAAACAGTTTTCTTTATACAATGAATCAATGTTTTTTAGCGTGATTTTCTTATTATTTAACGATATGAATTTGGGTAAAACTTGCTAATAGGCTAATAATTCATTTTTATATAAAGCTGTGTAATTGATTCTAACATTCTGAGGTAAATATTAATCAAGTTGCTCGAATCAGTGATAATCAACCATAACTTAGTTATGCCGGATAACAACAGCCTCGAGGAAGTTGATACTGTAACAAGCCGGCCTACTGTCCGTTACGTGAAGTCGAACATGATTGATAACTTCAATTAATTAATACATCAATGTGGAATGGAATTGGTAAGCAAGGAAAAAGTTTAAAGTACGGTTTAGATGTATTACAAGGGGGAGGGGATGACAATTTGCTATTAATCCGTTTAATACAAATGAAGTTATTGAGATCAGCAGCTAACCCCAGTAGCAGACGAGTTCACAGATACTGACTAGTCAGGTCCTCATCACCGATCCTAAGATTTTATATTGTTACATCAATAAAAGTTCATTGTATACTACAGAGGAATCTTATTATTGTTCCCTTTTGGGCCAAAAATGAGCTTTAAAGATGGCCGAATTTCGCCATAATGAAGAACATTACAATACATCATCGAAAATATTATGCGTTTCAAACAGGCCATGTGAATCAATGTTTCAATGTTGTACCTAAATGATGTTACACAACATATCCAGAAATTAACGGAATTAATGATTAGCCTTTAAAAGCCTGTAAACCTCTATGATTTGGCATTTGTCCTATTTCTTTATTTAATTTTACAGTAAAAAATATGGTATAACCACATTTATAAAGCGCAATTATCTCTTTTAAATTCCTTGATTGTTTTAGAACAATGGTGAAACCAAATAACATAAACATGTGGTTATAAAATCATGTCAGAAATGTAAAAGCAATCTAGAATGAACTACAAAGGTGTTGACCAAATTGAACTCAATGTGATAAATTAAAGCATCCTAATATCTAATTCTCCCTATTTTCACTGCCATCCAAATGTCCTAGATTCTTCTTCTTAAGATTTCAATATTGTTTTATGGTAGAAATTCAGGAAATAAATCCAACCAATTTATTTTCCCTATAATATTAAAATATTATATTTAATACCTTATATATTAAATATTATCCTTTATATTCGATGCTTAAAACCAGTATGTACGAGTAGTTCAAATTAAAAATCATGTAATAAAGGGGCAAATTTCTGTTGGAAATGATTTGGTTTTCCTCATTTAACACTTCAATACTATATTATCTTCAGTGTCACATATCTTAGAATTCAAACCTGCATTTTTATGAATTGAAATTACCGATGTAAATTAAACTAATATAGTTTTGCAATAATACAGAATCAACTATAAAGTTGTTTACGTTATAAAACATATAGTGTTTAACACTCTAATTTTCAACAACTAATAGAGCAAAACAACCTAAGTATATCCACGTGGGATAGCATTAGAGGGCGTTGTTAAAATAAACCACAAACTATCGAATTTCCGTGATGGAAAAACTCTTTACAATTCTTCTCCTACGCTTGTAAAGCCTGACAGGTTTACAAATCAATCGTTTTAGTACATACTAATAACTATGTAATAAACATTCACGACTCCCTATGGTCTTGCACTTGGGTGTATCACAGGTTCAATATATTTATTTATTTATGATACGATAATGCAAGTAGAACCCAGGTACATTAGGACGGCTTCACTTTGTACAGACTCATAAATATTTTGAGATTGGTACGGGAGCTTGCGCAATAGATAAAGGCCTAGTAAGGACGGGTGATAATCACACTTACGAGAGCAAGGAGAGGGATAAAGTAACGTTCGAAATATTTTCAAGTGAGGATGTTACTATACGAAAAAAATTTTGACTTTAGTTTTTTCATACAACATTTGTATTTAATTACATAGTGATAGGTGATAGGAACACATTGGTTCATATTTACCCAATACGTTTTTTATTTTTGTATACAAAATTCTAACATAGATAAATAATGTTTCACAAAATGTGGGTATTACAATTTGTATAGTCAATATACGATGATATTTCCTGTATATTTTGGTTTAGAGTACTGTTTATGTAAATTGTACTCTATTCGTAAAAATATGTAAGATTACTTTGTGTTTTATATAACAACTAGTAAAATTATGTTCCTAACAAAAGTATTCATATAGTTTGTAATGTCTAAATGAAAAAGCTATGTTTGTTAAGTTAAGTTTGTTATCCCAACTTTAAAGACCTTAAAGCTAAAAAAATTCGATGCGTTAAGTGTATTACATTATGTGAAATGTACTGTATATTTTGCAACTTTAAATTTTAGCCTTAAAGGGCTTAAACAATTTATAGGTTTTTAAACATATTTTCGGGTAGCTTCAAAATAATCTACTGGCTTTAACTGATGTTAAAAACCACTTCTGCAAAACTTATACGTTGCAAAGCATAATTCTACTTTATCTCTCGTTGGCTAACAGAATAAAGAGATAAAGTATGCGCATATTTACGGATTAGAGGAAAGGCGCTACGGCAAGTCTCTCAATCTGTTCTCGTCAAAATTAACCACAATATACAAGAATTGGCAATTAGTTCTGTTACAGTACTGTGTTTATCATTCATTATTGTTTACAACTAAACATTTTATTATAAGAGCAAATAATTGTAATACTTATTACTAAATATTTCGCAACAATAATCAACAATTAAAAACAATTCGTTTTTATTGATTTATGTTGTATTTCGCAGGAGGTTATAAAACTTTGACAAACTTATGTTGAATAAAAGTAAAAATTCCACATATATAAATACCTATCTTATTTAGCTTAGAATATATCTGTTCTTAGGTATACGTGTTCTTAATAAAACCAGAGAAATGGCAAATGAGAATACTTAAAATTTGCATTTACTTTTATCCAATCAAAAAGATATTACAGTAACAAATCAATAATACCGTTTTGCAAATATGGTAGATAAAGTTAATTCTAAAAACCATCATATATTAAAATGATAAAATAATATTGTTTCAATGGAAAGTTTTAACTAATTCAGTGATAGAACCGTTGCGGCTTGTATTGTACAAGCATGAGTATTTCTTTATCCTATTTTTGCGTTATTAACATATTTACATTTGAAATATAACATATCCACCTACAATGCAACTAAATGTTTAAATATAAGCAACGACTAAAATGATCTTATCTAATATTATTTTAGATATCGGTGATATAACTGGCAAATTAAGTATATAAAATCCCTTATAAACACCATATTTATGAAATGGTAATATCCTTAGCATTTATTAATTTTATATTTATGCATGAAATACAAATAATACAAAACAATTTTTAATATGAATACGTAAGAGACTAAGACCTTTACTACTATTACCATATATCTACTAAAAATTTATTTCTTACTAAGGTTACATGTTATGGAATTTATAGTACTTATGCCATTGTCATGTACAATCCAAAACGAGAACTGGAGAATTTCAAGGTGAGCCGGGATCATAAGTTATTGAAACTCTAAATAATCTTAAGGTCTATCTAGGATTGCAAATGGACTGAAAATGTCTTTAAAGGAAGTTCTGAACACAACAATATATATATATATATATATATATATATATATATATATATATATTTACGATTAACAGGCCTTGCTGTTTGTTATTACTTTATTATAAATGCTACCAGACAGATTTATGTTTTATATTTAAAATATTATCATACACTTTTAAGGGTCTAAATATATAAGGCTTCCACCAAAACACTCTATAATTTTTATAGAAACTTTTTAGAATTACCCTAACATACTATATTTTCAAACACATCCTGTTACTGGACATAGTTGTAGCAAAATGTACATTTTACTGAGGATAAATTACGATAGAAAGAAAATAATATTAAATTTTATCATAAAATAAAAATGTATAAGGCTCAAGACAGCCTGTTCTAAATATGTTAGTAAAGACTTGCGTATTCAATAATTTGACTTCAGCTCTTTCAATGCATTATCGGTTTCGATCACGGTGTAATCATGAAGGGATACCAAACAACATGTAGGAACCAGTGCATACTGCTTGTGCAAAGTCTATACTTGGGCAAGCAAGAGGGTAGCCACGCGAGTATTAATAACGAAATCTTAGTGTTTGCTTTCTGCATATTGCTTTTAATTGCTTCCTTTTTATAAATAAAACCTATTTATTGAAATATTTGACTAAATAATACATTACGCTAATGAGGATGACTTTCCTTGCGTGTCCAATATTATGATTTGTTACACAATAGAAGGCGCAAACTCTATGACTCAAGATTCATGGTAGTACAGTAATCTTTGTCATCTGACACTTTATGGCAAACCGCATTGTTGTCACCTTGTTTTCCTTATTGCAGGAATAAATACAAAGTATGCAATAACTCTTCCTTTCACAACCAACTACCACCTATGATGTTATAGATCATAGTTATTCATCTAAAAATCACCTTGCTGTGTTGAAACAATTACAGAAAAGATCAAGTTAAGGCCTATAACCATCATAAAATCTTGAAAATTAAACTAATTGATTAAATACGTTAAGAAAGTAAAGGAAATAAAAACTACCTACCTTAAATGCCGTTAGCATCTAATTTCCATTTTCTTAATTTAAAGTATTAAAAGTAAGAGGAAAGAAAAATATAGATTTAAATTCCTTGTGTTTTTCATCATAGTAATACATTTAATTCACTCAACTAGTTTATAAAACAAGAAGGAAATTCTTTACTCATAGAAGAAGTAAATTATTCATAAAAGCATAGAACACAATAAAAGAATAACCACCATTTAAACTGCAATTGGTGAGGATTTGAATGATGAATAATGCTAAGCCGACGATTATCTTTCCTACTGGTAACCAATATGGAAGTACTCACCTTTCCGATTGTTCATTAAATTGTACTCCACCGACTCTCAAGTGGACTGATCATAACAAAAACTTCATTAATTTGAATTTGTATTGAAGATGTGAGAGCTTCATTAGTGTTCACTTAGTTGTCGAAAGTAATACATTTTAAAATTAAATAGTCATAGTGTACTGATATTGCAAATGGTATGACAGAATGACTACAATATTGTTAAATAAGTAAATAGCTACTCAATTAGATAAATTAAGTTAATATAACTTTTAAATTTAATTGTGTAAATTAAATATTACATTACTCATTTGGGGCTGTAGTAGTTCTAAATGTGTACCATAGTTCTAATTATTTATGCTGAATCGCGGTAGGAAGTAGGCTCTTGTTAACTAGACGCGGTGCGTGGACATTGTTTGTTCAGTTAGACCGGTCAATCAGCTGATCGAGCTACGGTGATACGTTCCGACCCGGCTCGCTGGAGAGAGGGAGGGAGTCAGTCGAGTCTTGGAGTTTCCACGAGAAGGTGTACCAGCCCAGTTAAGAAGCTGAAGTTCTTTCTCTAACCCTATAGTTGGGATTTAGAGTAATTATTTTATCGCGTGTAAATTCAATTTCAAGTATTTAATTTCTTTAGTGCGTTTTAGTTTCCGATCTGCCTCCGTAATCTTCAAAGTAGTAAGTCCCGTACCAGCGTATAGTTAATATCTTTTATTTTTATAATACTGTAATTAAAATTTCTAAAGTTTCCCATATTTCAGAGTCTGAAAATTTAATTCAATTTTTTTTTAAGTATTGTGAATTAAATTTTGGTGATAAAGTAAATATGAAGTTTTGTGTTATATTAATTTTGAGTATTTTGAGAAGAGAACTTTTTATTTTGTTTTGTTAATTTAAACCATTTTTGGAGAAGTATACATTTTTAGTTTTTAGACTCTTAATTAGATTTGTTCGATTGAGTGACATTTTGAAGAAAATCGTATCACAAGTTTGTAAACTTTGTTAACTTTTTGGTGAACTTAAATTTCGGAATAAATCAAGTATTATCGAAAAGTTGTTCTAATTTATAAAGTATTAGCTCCATACAAATTCAATATATGTACTATAAGAACGGTACAAATGAATGAAACTGTGAAAATGCCATTTCGCAATGTCAAGACGTTAACCATGTTCAATTATCTTTTATTTACAAGTGTACCATGGTTTAACGGCATGATTTATCACTACACTAATCTATAGTCAGTTTTTAATCATATATTTCATGGGAATTTGTTAGGGTTACCATCTAATTTTATGCTATATAATAAAAAGTTTAGCAATATAACAACGAAAAATAAATGTACCGAAAATTGCTCGTATATCTTCTGATCCATTAGCAGTGATCAAATAACACCCCATGTTTGGATGAGATGTATTTGTTTTTATATGGAAATTACGAGTTATATATTAGTGGGCTCATAAGTAGAGGACCTCGATTAGTTTGAAAAAAATAGTACCTTTAGAGGTTTCATGCCTATTTTATTCCACATGTGTGTTTCATTATAAATACAGTACATTATTTTCTGTTATTAGCATAAAACACGAATATTTAAAATTTAGTACTTTTAGGCCATCCAGAAGTCCAAACAAAAACTAAATATACTTCTTCTAAAAGATACAACTCCATTAAAAATACTATCTGTGGTTAAAATTTTTGAAAATTCATACCTAGTTTTATGATGACGCACATGAGTGTCAAATTTCGTCTTTCAAGGATATTAAAGAGTTTCAAGTCAAAATGTAAAAATGGGTTTGCAACTCATACGGATGTTTTATATAATAATAATATAAAAAATAATTATAATAATAGTAGTAATAATGATAATAATAATATATAATTATATATATATATATATATATACGTATATAATTCTTTATATATATATAAATAAGAAGTAGTTAAATTTAAACTTCCTAAGTCAGCGTGAATTTGGAGTATTAGTGAATGGGTAAAGGTCTGGTCTTTTTAATGTGTCATAAGATCTAAAGGAAGAACATATAAAAAATAATAAAAACATCAAAACTTTTCTGTCTTTTAAGTCTTTGTCGATGAGACCGGATCAAGTGACTCATTTTCTAACAACTGCTAACCTGTTTTCCTATATTAACCGTATGCAGGATGCTTACTATAGCATGATCCACAAAGATCGAAAACTAAAAGACCCCCGTACATTAGTAAGAAATCCCTATACCGCGAGGTACCTCAGCGTAGCAACCGCCATTGTAAAATGCTGCAATTCACTGAAAAATAGTTGAAGCTGGTAGAAAAGTTGTTAAAATTTGACGTTTTCTCGTTCAACGCCCTTCTTGATAGATCGACACATTAATTATTTTCTTTTATTTAACTAAATCAGTCTTTTCAATGCGATAGCTTACTGTTAATCGGCAAATAGTATGACGAATTTATCATATTATACTTCAGTGGTTTTAATATGTTTTATCTACTTATTATTTTGATATTTACTTAAAAATTTGTGGATTTTATTAAAAAACGTTATCATAATATAGTAGTAAAATATAAATTTTTGTACCTGTACGCTAAGAAATCCGTACTATAATAAACTTTATTGGTGTGTCTCTGTGTGTATGTGTATATTTTAATTAATCACGTAACATACACTAACAGCCACTATTGAACATATTAAACTCTTTAAAATATTACATGGACATTATTAGGTAAGAGCCCTAGTGAACAGATTGGCATATTCCTATTTCGAAAATTCCTCCAAGCTACGTCATACTCGTCTTAAAATATTCCATTTTGGTTCAACCAACACATATTTGTTGTTTTTTAAAGACCTATTAAATTTAATATTGATAAATATGAAGATTTATAGACATTTAAACAAGAGATATTCAATGTTTGTTGTTATTCATGTGACAAAATCAGTTACAATTTACAAATGCCATGTTACGTGCAGGAGCTTTTTCCTAAGATTTTTGTTGGTGCGATATTACAATAAAAAGCCATATTTTATTACATCTAAGTGTATTAAAAAAAAACTGTAACGATTTCTAATTTAGTGTTCCTTTATAGTTACGATTTGTGTCAAGACAGGGATAAAACTGTTTAATTGATACGGAAAACAGTGGAGCTATATTGTGAAATATTACAGAGAAATTTTTAAAATTTCAGGTATTTATAATAATTATTTTCATTCACCTAATATGAAGAAAAGTGAACTATTTTTTTCGTGTATGCTAGTCATGTGTTTTACTGCAAATTATGTTTTGAAAGAACACCAATAAATCAAGAAAGCAATTTCGAGTGTGACAAGCTCCCTTGTTATTCGCCATGGATTCTTGTTAGCGATATTCTAAAATTATTGTAGTTTCCATCTATTTTTTCTACATTTTGTCTTTACCCCTTCATTAGATACTGTATTGATTTCTTCTTACTATTTTAAAATAGTTATATCACTCTTATTTGTACAAAGTTTTAGTTAATAAAACAAGAACCAATTTCCAATGAATAAACACGTAAACTAGTTAGTTACATCAAGAAATCGAAAGAGAATTTTCTTTAAATAAACGCGGTCGATCGTCAGCTATGATGATAATTGTGGCATCCTAATAAAAAATGGGTTAAAGTTTGAAATAAAAAATTTTAAGAATAAAAACTTTGTATATCTACTTAAATCCAATTCCCAGAGTTATATCCTCATCTGCTAGTTTTGTGGTACAGATACTCAAACTAATATCTATCAGCTCAACTATATATTCTGATGATTAAATTCTTATTTATATGACATGATATTTTGGGTGTATTTGAGTGTAAATGTGTAAATAAGACTTATTCAATATTTATAGTTTTATTCCTAACAGCAGACACTCTGAGCATCTGTTTTCAAATTCCTAGGAAAGATACTATAAACGCATCAACCAGGGTCTACTTTAGGTCGCCGTTTCCATCTATAACATTAAAAAGTCCTTTAAAAACCTTAGAAACCAAATTTAATTTGACAAAAAAGTAATAATTTGGAGTGGTTGGTGATGTGACAGGTGAATAAAAAATAAAATATCTTTGAGATAGTCACTATATATATATATATATATATATATATATATATATATATATATATATATATATATATATATATACAAACATGACATGTGTAAGCTTACGAGTAAAAGTTCTATAATGTTTTGTTTGTAAAAATAATATATAGTTTCGTCTTAAAAAACTTTTTTTGATTAAACTGCTGATTCAAATTACACGCAATTTAATAACAGCCTAATTAATAATAGGCTAAATAATGATAACAATTAATAAAAATAACTAAGATTTTGAAATGACCTATTTTAAGATTTATTTTATTAATATTCACAACAAAACAGGAGTTAAGTATATTTGGCGCATAGGTTGGGAGATGGAGAATATGTACATGGTAAAGCTTCTTATGAGATGAGGTTTGAATCCAGGGCACGTCTTTTCCATAATCTGGTCTTTCACTGGTCAGCGTATGCACTACTTCGTTTTGGATGTGTAAGAAATATATTACTAACATCACCAGTTGTTTTCTAGTTTACTCTGGAATTAGAGTGTACCTTATAGAAAATCATAAAGAATACATCTGAAAAAGAGTTTTATAAAATATTGTCTCACGATTCAAATTTTTTTCATTAAGATATTTTGTGGGCAGGGGCATAAGAGCTTAAAATATGTTAACATATAAGATTTCTAATCTGGAAATTTCCAATTTAACTGGCTGAATAGACCATATACTCGCATGAGGTTGATTTTATTCTGCTACTCATATTGTGGATTGTGACAGTAGGTTGATTGAATGCAAATATTGCTTATCTCTTTGCACCTTTAACAAATACGAAGAATTTATAACGTGTTTTGAAAGTTAATCCTACCTAAATGCGTATTCTCTTAACTGTAACCTATACGTTATAATCACACCAGATTAATTAATAGTATTAAGTATTAAGAAATGAAAATTAAAACTAATTTTTCTAAACGACTATTTGTATTAATTAAAACAAATATATGACCATACTAACTATGACTATTTTGTGAAGTGATAATTAGTTTATAGGAAGGTTTAATTAGTTATAAATAATCGCTCAATATCTTCAAAATTTGCAGAAATCTTAAGAGGATTATTAACCTGAAACTAAATAATTATTGTAACCAAAAATATCAAGGAAATAAAAATATTATGAAACGAAATTTTAACGAACGTTATCCGGCTTTGACAGAATAATAGGCCTCCCCTTTTCATTTTCACTTCTAATTATCACTGTTTCCTGCTAATATTTCTACAAGTTTATTGCTTCTCTGCCTAACGTTTCCCACTGAATATTATAATTGATATATTTACCAATATTATAAATTTCAATGTTTCGATGCCTGAATAGACATGTAACATAGGAATTATTGAGAATGTTGAATTATAAATGTATAGATTGAGCTAGATCATTAATAAGTATCTAAACACTTTTTGGTTTGTACTTAAGTTACTATTTATCACACTATGAAAATAGATATGATTGAGTTTTAAAATTAATTACTTATTCTCAGTTGGCGATAAAACAGTACTACCCGAGAAAGCAGTAAAATTAATTAGTCGCTCAATTAAAGTATATAATACGTACGCCAAAAATTTTATCAAATTGCTTATGATTTTTAAATATTTTTATGATAATATTTTTAATAAGTTTTTCACAAAAAATTCAAAGCATGTCAAATCAAATCAAATTACTCTTTATTTTCAATTATACAATAATTAGAATTTCAAGATTATTATTATGAAAATACCGTCACATGGACCGAGGCCTGTGCGTAATGGCGAGCTCTTATTTAAAACAATTTTAATAGAACATACTTTTTAAATCCATACAATAAGCAAAATTCAGCTAACACAATCAGTCCTACCACAAAATAATATAAAATAAAAGTTACGAAATAAATATCTAAGGATATTTGAACATCTAAGCTGTTGAACATTTTGTATATGCTGACACGACGGCAAAGCAACTGGAAGTAGTTATAGTAAATCTAGATAATAACAGTGAGGAGAGACTCGGCGTTATCAGAGCAGACCATCCGCAGCCAGGTAATAATTATTCGTTTGAACAGACCCGTTGGTTCGGCCCGCAAGTCCCTTATCACTGGAGGCAAGCGTCTGTACAATGTACTCGCCACGTAATATGCGTTGTAATGAGAAAGAGTAGTGGACCAAGTGTACTTCCTTGAACGACGCCGTAATTTACTTCCAATGGACTACTATTTCAATTATTTATTGTTACAAATTGCTTCCGATCAGTTAAATAACTTTCGAAACATTGTCATGCAATTCCTCTTACACCAAAATAATGTAATTTATTAATCAACAAACTTCTGTCAATTGAATCGAAGGCTTTAGCTAAGTCCACGAAAACTAAGAGAATTTTAAAATGTTCATTTAGTAAATGCATTATTTGCTTATTAATTTTGAAAAAGGTGTCTGAAGTATTTTTTCCCTGTCTAAAACCAAATTGTAATTCCGATATTAAGTTATAAAGATTCTAAATAATTTTTAAAAGTTTTTTTACACATTTCTCAAGCACTTTACCGATTACACTAAGCAAGGAAATTGGTCTATAGTTGTTCATGTCTTGATTTGCTGTTTCTCTTTGTGTAACGGAATAACTTTAGCCAGTTTAAATCTTTCGGGGAAAATACCGAAAGTTAGACTAAGAGTAATTAAATGTCTGAGAGAAGGAAAAAATGTACAATGTTATTTTTTAAGGTATTAGAAGGAAAACCGTCACATCCAGGAGCAGAGCCACCGCGCATCACAGCCACGCACTTCTCCACCTGGCTGTCGGTGACCGGCTCCAACTGAAACACATGGTCAGTTCGATACACTGCGTCATCCACAAGGGGTGGGCCGATAGGCCGCGGCAACTTACTCGCCAAACTCTGCCATACTTGTGAAAAAAAATCATTGAAAGAGTTAGCCTAGGCTACGGTCCTCCCAACCCCGGTGTCAGCCACAGTGGCGAAATTTTGAACAGGAAAAGCAACTTTTGCTTGTAAAGCCCCACTTATCTCGCTAATTATTTTCTAGAACATTTTTGGATATTTCGATTATTTTAAAACTTTTTCTTTGTAATAATTATTTTTTTGTTAATGTTATACTTTATTGTTTATAGATATAGCTATACAACATTAAAATATGTTTCAATGCGCGTTAATCATATCTTTGGAATTAAACCTCTTGCATATGGTTAGGTATTTTACATTTTTCTTACAAATTAATTGATTTGGGGATAATGGTTTTCGTTATTAATAATTTATTTAATAGATAACATTATGATTTATTTTTAATTTTTGTTTAGCTCTAGTTTACCTCTTTTTTATTGAGCATCTGGTATCTGACGCTGTCTCAGACTTCCCTCCTGGAATCTGGAGTCATGTCCGTCTAAAGAGATCCATATAAAGTCAAGGACGAAAACGCTGAAAACGAAATATTTACATCAATTTTGCATTCTAGACACCTATGAATAGTGTACCCATACAATTGTGTACAATATGAGGCAAGGAGACTACCACTTCACCTATTTGGATGCAATAAAAGGAAGGTGAACTGTAGCTACCTTTTTTTTGCTTTGATTAATTTTAAAATATTATGTACAAATTTGTTTAATCAAAGGTAACTTATTTTTAATCTATCCTCAACATATGCTTTAGTTTGACTTTTATTTTAAAGTAATGTATCATCCTAATTATGAGTCAAATGAGCTTAATGTCTTAGGATTACTGATTTAGGATCACTCAGTAAATTATTTTAATAAATGCATTGTCATCGTATGAGAAAAGATGAAGCATTCTTGAAAATAACCATCGTCTAATGATAACTCCTCAAGATTGAAGTGGACAAAATTCTTTCAATGCAATGAAAGAAATTTGAAGATTTAATGTAATTGAAATCTAACTGTAATATTATAAAATCTTTTGGAATATAAAACAACTATATACCTATTTTAGGACAATTTACTACATTATTTAAGTTGAATAAATCAAGTATGTACTGTACAAAACTACATACACTTTTTTATGAAAATATTTATTTATTTTAATTTACTGGAGAATAACGAGTTGTATATCTAAGCTTTAATGTAAAATGTGTTTACCTTTTCATGCTTGGAAACAAAAATATGCTAGAAATATGACGTTCCCTTGTACGTCACAGGTTTTATTTCAATACAGTCTTTTAGTACACTTGTTAAAGTAAGTTTTTAGAGAGCTCTTACCGCAACTTCTATAAGAGTTTTAAGTACTGTTTTCCCAGAGAACTTTCTTAACACTAACGCACTCTTACTTTTAATTTGCAATTAAATTATAGTCTCATGATGATCGTATAGCAATTTTCTTAGTTTGTTTCTCTTTGCTTAATGGTATGCAATTTTTAATTATGCACATAATTCTATATATACACTTTTATGATTGAATCTAAAAGTTTATTTGATATAGTAGTAACTGATCAAAATAAAAATTGCTTGTAAAATTCTACTTACGCGCATACTAGATGAAAACATAAACTATTCAATCTCAGGTTTTGACGAATAGTTTTATAAAGGCCTTCTAAACCTTTTAGCTATTAGCTCGTACTGGTCGAGAGAACTGTTTAGCATTAAATGTAGAAGATTGTTAGTGGAGTGGTAGATCCTTTTTTCTAAAACAAATCCCGAGTTTCGATCCATGATTCTGATCTTCTAAAAAGGAATATTTCTTTTGCTGCACAATATCCTACTTATTAATTTTTAATTATGTACCACCCATTGTCCTGGCAAAAGATATTTTTCTTATTATCTCATGTCGTTCATGGATATGTAGACTTTTGTCATTAATAAATGTTGAGGAGTTAAAATTAAACGTTCCAAAACATGTCTTTTCTCAATATCTAAGATGTATAAAAAGTTATGGTTAAACCGAAAGTTGTCAATGAACAATACTTTGTTAATTTTTTCGAATATTTAGTTTGTTTTTCCAGAGACTAAAAGTTAAGTATTCAAAGATAACAAAGAAATCGTTAACTATTTATAATATCAAAGATAATAAATGCAGAAAGGAAAAATTCCTGTGCTTTTACTTGAGTTAAAAATAATTTTTTGCTGTAAACCAAACAATTCTTAATACTTATGACCTCATAAACTAATATTAAAACATCTACAACTGTTAAGATAATTTACTAAGAAAATATTTGGCAGTTATTTATTTTTTGTTCAATTCGATTAAAGGAGACATAAGAGAACGTTCTGCGGTAAATGCAAGATCTTTATTGTGGTTGGAAGAGGAGGAGAGTATCCTAGACAAGTCAATGTGTTACTCGTTTCGCAGTCTCAGACGGTCAACCCCCTTAGAACGTCGATAAGACTCTGTCCGACTGATTGATAGTTGCAACATCCAACGGTCCCTTTTTTCTATAACAAATAAATATAACTTATTATGAAAAGCTAGAATGAGTAAACAGTTTGCTGATACTTATAAACGGTATATTACTTAGATACAGAGAAATATTTATAGAAAAATTAAAAAAAGAATTTAAAAAATGTAGTTTTAGTACTTTTAAAATAAAGTATGTTTTGAGAGTGCCGAATTTGCTTGAAAACTTTAGCCTAAGATTTTCAACATATAAAATATAAGAAACTTTATAAGCAACCACCTTAACGTGTCTATTGTAGTATATTTAAATACCATTGAATTTTTCCAATTTTGGAACTCCTTTATATGATTTTTTTTAATAGCAAACAGTGAATAAAGTTTTGCGCTGAATGCATCTCCCGAAGAAATAATAAAAATTTCCAAACCTGATAGGGGATAATAAGTTAATTTCAGTATTATTTAAAAATACAATTAAACCATTTTTTTTATTTCAAGTAATTTTAGTTGAGGAAAATGCATATAATCAGGATGGTATCCGAGTCCTTTAAAGGAAAAACAAGTATTGAAACATTTTCTGAATTACATAATGTTATTAAGGTGGTTCCCGCAATGATTTAGTATTAAATTCTTGTTTAAAAAATCACGATCTGATCGAATTGTGAACCAATTTTTATCAAGCATTAAGATTCTGTGTAGTATTTCTCTTTAAAAGAATATCTGCCCTTGATTACCATAAATGTTGTTTCGGTATTTCAATAGATGTAGAATTTGTTCTAATGTTGATACAAGATGAAAGTAATATTGGACAAAGTATTCTACGTAGAATAATTTCATAATTTAAATTCTTAAAATAGTATATAATTTTAATGTTTATTAGTAAAATATGAGAACACATTCAACTATGTCTAGGCATTGCTTTTAATCCCTACGTGTTTGTTTATTAAAAAAAGTCATATTAATACAATGAAAGAAGTTTTTACGTATAAAATAACAGTAATGATATCTTTTAAGAGATATGAGCAGGATATATTGCAATGTTATTCTCAATTCCTATCGGACAGCGCAAAATATATAAATTATTCTGTCTTTAAACCATATTTATAATAATAATAATAATATAACTTTATTGCGGTAACAATAATAAAATTGCATACAAACGTCATAGTGATCATTTAAAATCAGTTTATTATTTTTAATTAGATATGTGATCAAAGTGAGCTAAAAGTAATATTACACGAAGTTAGTATGATATGTGATTTGTTTGATTAATGAACTGGATTTATTTTGTCTCATACAAGGACCTTTCCTAACAACATTAGTTTCACATATGGTCATTAAATGTATTTCAGGAACGCTACATTTATTTTCAGTTTTTTTTCAAAATACAAAAACATACAAATATAAAAATTGCTAATATTTATAAATCTATAAAATGTGAGTACGTATAAGCACCCAAGAAGCGACTAGGTCAAATCGGCAACTAGGGAACCACGACATAAACCGCAAACCCCCGTCTCAAGATTACGTGTTGGGAGTGGAACTAACCTTACCTATTATCTTCTATAGTACTATTTTAATTCATGTACTGGCATTACTTAAAGACAGTACTATCCCTATTATCTGAGTGACTAGTGATTTCCAAAGGGATACGAGTTTGAATCTCGGTTTGCACATAATGTAATGTTATCGATGGTTTTGGGTTTTAAATTAAGATGAATAAAAACAATAATGGTTCGGAAGCAATACAAATCAATTATGGAAAGAGCTGGAAAAGAAAGAAATAACGTAATGGAAAAACCCGACTAAGGTCCAATCATATCCATTATTATAGCATTTTCAAATATTTTATTTATTTTAAAATTTTTAATTCTGTATACTTATAGACAATATTTACTTTTATGGGCTGTCACAAGATATACTAGAAGTTCCCGCTCTTTGTATCCAATTTTCTGTTAAAACAGGGAGACCATAATCATAATCTAATTAAAAAAATCCAAACATTTCTGAAATAATGCATGGCTGCTGAAATATAATGCACACTACCAATTTTAAATTTAAATGTTTTGGGATTCTCAATTCTGTTAATGAAACAATTTTTTTTAATATTCGTGAAGTCTCAAACTTCTTCTCTACATTCCGTGATATTTGATAGAAAACATAACTTTCTTGCAATACATAAATACGTTGGTACACGTTGGGCTGATAGTCTTTAACGTAAATACAATACAGGTTAAGCGAAAGGCAGACCTCATATTATTGTAGTTTATAGCTAAATTTTGCAGCATTGTAAAGAAACTAGGATAAATAAAGATTTCGTTTTCTCCTACAAGCGATATGCTTCGCTTCGTTCACACAACCTATTGATATTAGCGCATATTAAAATTCAAGAAGTCAACGGGCATTAGAACCTAACTTGTTATGTTTATAATTATATTTTTTAAAACTATAGATTTAATCATAGATTTTTCTGGAAAATAATGCTGTATAAACGTAATTTGAACTAATGCAGAGAATAAGTCAATTGTACTGCCTTAGGTTGTTGAATTACATTATCCATCAGGAAAAGAGAATATTGTGTTGGATTTCTTGGTATTCGTTAATACCGATGTCTCATGTATTACATTATCTAATTGTTTCTCGCCCAAATACCTTCATGGATTTGCCAGTTATTATGTAATTTAACAAATTGAATGTTGTTTTTCATATCAGCGTATGTTAGTTATTGAATAACGTTATAATTTTCGGTAATATTTACCAGCAATAATATATTTTGTATTTTCTCTCTGGAAATTGTTAAACAATCTGAAGTAAATGTGTAACCAAGTTACTAGAACCAGTGACAATCATCAGAACTTAGTTATGCTGGATAACAACAGCCTCGAGGTAGCCGGCACTGTAATCAAGCCGGCCGGCCTGCTGTCCGTAGTGAGCTCAAGTTATCAATCATGATCAACTTCATAATTGTTTACTCCGATTAATACATCATTATGAAAAAGCATTGATTATATGAGCGGGAACCAAAGTGTAAATTACAGTTTGTATATATTTTAATTAAAAGATATAACTTTCATCAGTGTATTGGGTATAATGACAACTGACTATTAATGTTTTGAATACACGTGAAGTGATTGTGGTCAGCAGCTAACTCCAGTAGCAAGAGTGTTCACAGATACTGACTTGTCAGATCTTCATCACTGATCTGAAGCTTATAGCTTGTTTACCTAGAAAAATTCATAGGTACCTACAACAAATCTTAGCTGTCCACTTAAAGGCTAAACTTCAGTTTTTAGTAAACTTAGAAGGTTTCGCTCACAGATTGGCGGGACACCAAAGAAATAAATTGCAGCCAAAGAAACTCTAGCAAGCACAATAATGAAAGTTGTATGTAAATAAAAAGTGAGTTAAAAGTATCTTATTTCCCACCTTTCAATATAACCATGTCCATACTATGTCATTTATCTTTGTAGTGCTGTACAGTGAGCATGGCAAGAGATGCTCCAAATGGAATTTTCGATTTATTATCGCACTTATTATTATGGTTTGTGCATCACGTAAAGCATACGATAACATGTATTGTGCCTATGTACTTATGCCTTCTAGAACGTTTACTATTAGGTTTTTTCCTTTCCCTGTGAATTTTACAGTTTCATATTTTCATACAATGCGTATATGGTGTAATATTTATCATCACATTTTGTTCATTTGCAAATTTTCGTGCATAATTGCCACGCGTTAGGTTTTGATTCAATATAAAGTATGTAACAGTTCTTTAAACGTAATATTTGTATTTTATACCATATGATGAAGTTATTTGTCTGAAACTGCGATCCGTAGTCTACGTAAGTACCTGCGATATTTGAATTTGGAATTGTCTATAGATTGAGATATAAAATTTCTATGTCACATTTTATTTCACTTACTTTGTATTAGTTACAAGATTTGTGAGTTAATTTTTAATTATATCATTTGATCACATGCGACAAATAACATAATTAATCTAATCGTAATCATATATATTTTAAAACATTTTAAATACTCCTGATCTCCGATATATATATATATATATATATATATATATATATATATATATATATATATTTAATAACGAGAAATATATAAAATAAAATCCTAACACTGTTCTTTAAATTCCTTAACTATTATAAAAATACTTAAAATGATCTACGGATAAATAGCTAGGCATACAATAATACAGAAAATAATTGTTTAAGTCCACCAAACATACAAAATGAATTTGTGTCAGCCTCCTGGATGATAGTCTACAATAACGCTTAGCTTCAGCTAATTCATCCCATGGTCAAGCATCCACTGTTGTACAATTCTTGCTTGTCTATATAGAAATTTAATGCAAAATTACAAGTTTACAGATTGTTTTTAAGATATATAAAAACAATTTATTTATATTATTAACATTACAAAATGTATGCCAATTGTAATTTACTTATGCCTTTGTGTTTTTGTGTCATGTATGATTTTGCCTTATTTCCTTGAAAAAGGAAAAAAAACTATATATATATAGTATATATATATATATATATATATATATATATATATATATATATATATATATATATATATATATATATATATATATATATATATTATAGCTTTTGCAGTTTACCGCACATAAATGCAAACCAACATTAAATAGCTGGGTTAGAATGTTATTACAGAGTATCTGTGGATTTCAAAATAAGCATAAATAATTAAAAGTCTGGTGTAGGAGTGAGAGAGTCGGTTATAGATAATACAAGATGTCCCGCAGCTGTGTGTACACTAGTGAACGTATGCGTACCGTGAGTTTGCTGTTTAATGTGAAACACTCCCTCATAACAACGGTGCTTCCTCAATATTGACAGACAATGTGCTATTACAATAGTAATAATAAACATATATTACGAAAACATCATGTATATTGTAGTCCATAATACAACTCGTGCAGTATTTAAAACATTGTAGGAAAATATTACGTGTGCCAATAATAAATATAATAATGTACAATTAAACAAATTATGAAAACTGCACAAAGTTTTGTTCAATGCCATATATTATTACATACACTCTTATGTTTTAAAAACCCTTGGTGCTGTATTATTTTCTACGAAATCCTTGTTTGTGATGAATATTTCAACCCAAGCAAGGAAAATTTGTAGAGAGAAATATGAAAAATATTTAAATAGAGAAATAGAAAAATATGTAAATCGAATTTATCGATTTGCTGTATGATATTGTGTCTCCTAGTGTATAAAATGGACCAAAGAACATTTATTTTACATAACTTCATAATAATTAGGCATTTTACAATTTTTTTAAGTAAATATAAATTACTAATCTTAATAAAAAAAATATGTATAAAATAGTTCCAAGACATAAAAAAACTATTAACCTACTAATTATTTTCGTAGCAGATCTGGATCAACAGGTATAAACATTGCTCTCTATTACAACAATAGCCGTTCAGCTGAATCGCCATAATACATAATATTATCTGAAGTTCAGCGAAGCATGTTACACATGTAATGGAAACAAATTAATATCTGTCTTTCTATCTGCAAAATGTATAGCACGAACTGACCTATAGATTTAGAGTTTTGTTTCAGGAATTAGGTCTATGACAATCTATGGTAATTCATGAAATGTAGCTCACTCAGTAAATTGAAACAATGTCTCCTGAGACAGTTAACATTTCTTTTCTGAATTATTGTGTATTTCTCTATCTGTTTACAGGAGATTTTCTTCAGAAATGTGTTGTTTATCGTTGTATAAAAGGAAAATAAATTATTTATATTATTTCTTGATTAGTAGTAATAAGTAAATCAAGACTGTATGTGTTTATTTTATTATGATAATTATGTATATTTTAGACTCAATTACACTACATGAATATAAGAATGGAATATTAAAAATGAATTGGGTTAAGTTTTATCTCATGTATTTGTGGAATTGGAATATATTTGAAATATTTTGCTAATTGTCTATTGATGCCGATTTCACTACAATTTTAGTATAATACTCGATAATAAATCTTAGATGCAGTTTTGTAAATAGGAGAGTTTTACTCCTTACAGGAGAAATACTTTGGAATACTCGGAGTAAAATCCTCGCTAATGCGAGTTCCTGATATGCTATCTCATTTTAAATATATTGTATATTATTCTTAATACGAAAATGTTAATTCGATACAAAATAGAATAAAAACCCATTCGAATTTTATGGATCTCGAAATATCCAAGTACGGATCGATCATACGGGAAATTAAATTACAAACAAAGCTGTAAAACTCAGGATATGATGAGAAATAATAGAAATTAGTACTGAAATTCGTAGCTACTTCTGTTTTCTATTATTTGAAACCAAATAGTCGCATAAGAATTCATTAGAAATTTTAAATTTAATTAAAAGATTGTATAATTTTAATAGTAAAGATAAAATTACTGTTTATTAATTCAAATTATAAATTAAATAAAAACATATTCATACTTAGCACAAAGATATTCTTAAAAATGTTTATTAACTTTCAATTTAAAATGTAATATCTCACTTTATTAATTGATATAACGAGTGGAAACTAAGCAAATGTTATATTGAGTAAATCGGAGGCCTGTTGTATGAACTTTAAATATCACACAAAATGATAATGTTGTATTATGAAGCACCTGCATTTTATATTACTTTTATTAAGAACTAAGGTGCATTTGTGAAAAATAATTATATATAACTTGTTCAATGAATCAATTTGTAGTAAAATTTGCGTAAGATGAAAATGTTTTATTCAGACAGACAAGCGGTATTACAATGGCTTAATACAGCATTAAGCAGAGGAGATCAGAGCCAAGAGTACAAGATGCATTCAAATGCAGCGGCTTATACAGTGGCAGGTGACTATAATCTGGGAGCTTCCCATACTCTCGAGCGTGAGAGTAATCTTTAACAACATTATTAAGTATAGCGTTATCGAACAATCTAGAACATGTTGTTGACATTAAGCGGATAATTTACCTTAGTTCAGTATAAGTGAACGTTTTTCTATACACAAATATTTGAGCCGCTATTTTTGGCTTAATTATTTTATTCTAGTGAAATAAATTTAAATATTAAGTAATGTATTCAAAATCTGACAACTAGTGTCTCATGCAAGTGTCCCAATAGCTTATTAAATAATGCACTTAATAGGACAGAACCAATGTAAACTTATTTAATGATAATACTTTAAATTAATAAACAACAATATGAAAACGATAAAATTAATAACAATTAATAATACTTCTTTAAACAGGATATTAATAATTTTATAAACATCAGTCTTAAAAACTACGCTTACAGATCCTGTGTTCGAACCTGGCAGGATTTTGGGATTGACACTACTAACTTGGTTACAACTGTTTTATAAGCGTTTGTTTTAAAATACTAAATGCCAATTAAAATACATTTCAAATGACGGAATGAAGAATGTACCAGTAACCAGTACTAATATAATCTCACAAAGTGGGCCAACATACCGCGCAGCTAAAACAATGGTTTACCTCATCACTGCCCACAAATCCGTCATCACCCCTTCCACCACTCACCCAATGGTCTTTGCCACCGTTACAAAGGAACATTTACATTCGAAATAACATTCTCTTGATTGAAAGCTAAGAAGAATGAGTGTAATACTATTATAAGTGGTCATCTGTCTTCCACTTGGGTTTATGTTTTAAAATATATGACCACTTATCACAAAACAGATGACCACTTATAATAGTATCAATAGTATATATTAGGAATTTATTTTTATTGGCATTTTTGATTTTTTACAAACGCTTATAACACCAGTTGTAACAAAGTCAGCAAACTCAATCTCCAAAATTCTTTTACCTGGATAGGATCACCTCCTGTGTGGTAGTGCTTGTCATTACTTGTTTAACTACAAAAGGTTCATTATTGAATAAAAAGTTCAGAGCTTCACGCTATCTTTTGGTTTTTACAGTGTGAGTTTCCTTGGAACTTCTCAAGTTCTAAAAGCTCAGCCCCCAACAACCATGTAGTCACTAAGGCAGATGGTAGCTACGCTTTGCTATGCAATATGGCTTGCTGGCGAAAACCAGTTTGAGCAAAGTAGGAGACACTCCAAAAATAGTGAAGCTGGTTAGACGTTGTTTCGTCTCTTCAGGCAAAGATATACTCAGATTTCAGTTACCACTGTGTTACATCGTACTCAGATGAAGATCGAGAGCTTGCTCTCTTTTCGAATACATTCTCAGCCAGTGTTGGAGCCTAAACTCAACTACTATTACTTAAGTGGATAAGAAGATCTTGATAGACAACATGTTCTATCTCTTTGACAAGTGATTGTCTCTTATAACGAGCTGTAAATGCATATATTAAAAATTACGGATATCTATTAATAAATGGTTATTTTTATATTTTGAAATAATACGAGAAAAGGTATTCTTCAACATAGGAACTTTTTATATATTCTATTAATATGTATTCAAATATTTTACTGTGCAATTCTTTTTTTAAATTTAATGTAATGTTGGTTCGAATGTAAATGAGTAAATTTTATAATTATAATCAAATGAAAGACTAATTTTTTTCCAGGATTAAATTACACACGGCATTGTTAGGTACAACAGATATAATCAATTTATTTTTAATCCTTTCCAGTCGGGACGAAACTAGTAGAGAACTGGAATATGAATTAATATTAACCGTACTTAAATTTCAATTTAGAATGAAGTGAGCTTTATATACTGCTATTAAATTAATAAATTCAGATTCCTTGATAAATAAATTAGTAGTTGGTATGTATATTCAAACCAACATTTTACCATATATTTTTGGGTCTTTGATACCATTGTTTTGGGTTTGAAGATTTTATTGTGTTAAAGTAAATTTAGCTACTAATAGCAGAGTATGAAATTGATTTGTTACATTATGACAGCTTTAAATTGGAACTTAAGTAACTTAACATGAAAAATTCTGTAACCAATTAAAGTCCCCAGAATCAGGGATACATCAAGAAGATACAATATTTTAGATCAATAATAATTTGAGTAAACTAATCGAATAATTAGACAACTAATCATTGTAAATTACTGTTGGATTATAGTAACGTGTAGTTATTTCTCATATCGTATATAATGATACATGTTATTGTAATTTATTTTTCACTTTTAATCTTCCGCAATAGATTTTTAACTAATGTCAACTTTTTTGAGTTTTAATCACATGTTTACATAACGGTCTCTTTACGTTTATGTAAAGCTTTGAATCAAATTTGAAAGCTTTGCTGCAAAAATCATTCTTCACGTTCCGTGACGCAAAACGAAAATGTTTTCCCTGAGCAAAACATACATCCATAGCCCAAACAAACTAGTATTAACTTCATCAAGGTGTAACAGCAACCTCTTAATAACACGTGCTGGATAGCTACTTAACAAAGAAACAACTCACTGACATCAAAATGGCCGCAATAGATCCGACCCTAGCGGCTGCAGAGCGAATATGCGTGATGAGTGATGTTCAGAGACGCAAAACGAAGTTTATTCCTCGTGTAAAACTTACATCTATACCAATTTTAAAATATATGTTTACATTCTCCTTCAGAACCAATTAAAATTGTGTCAGTCTACTGAGTGCCACCCTTTGACTTTAAGAACGCTCAGTGGAATACCCTGGATGGATATGCGTACACTTAGATTTCATTTTTTACTATTAGGGGTGATGAAGATTTGCGAAAAATTGAAATTTCATACAGTGATGCTACTTGTGCTACTATCTCATAAGAAATATCATATGATTGTACTCCGTGTTTTAAACAGTTATATATTCAGTTATTTTCTTTTTGGAATCATGGTTACTTACAAGAAAAGTGTTTAAGTATATGTTAATGCTCAGGAAAATATCATACATTTTGACCGTCGAATTTTACGTTGCTCATATAGAAGTGAAGCTTAGTACTAAGTTTGTAACTTCAAGTACACAAGTCAGTTCGTTCTTGAGTTCGTGTGGCAGACATATGTACAAAGCTGAATTGTGTTCAGCCTCTCGAGTGATAGACGTTGATAACGATAAGTCTATAATAATTAAAAATAATTAATGTAATAGAAACATAATTAATGGAAACAATATGCAACAATAAATGTAATATGTTTGTGTAACTTATTACGAAAATACTTTCCAAGCGACTCGAACAAAAGTTTAGTTTTCATCCATAGGTGATATGAAAAACTTAGTATACTTTTGTAGTAATCCTTTAAAATATAATTACGTACATTATAAGATTTCTACCTTAGTGTTTTTGTGGTGTTGACGAAAATAGCGTCGCAGATATAAGTTTCCAATGAACAATGGCTTCGTCGCTCCTTCATTATCCGCGTTCTTCAGGTAAGTCAATTTATCACCTTGATAAATTATCCCTATGCCCTGCTTGCTTCGACAAAATATATTCTAGCATAATGGGCTAAGAGTGGAAGTAATTGCGGTGAAGTAATATGATCATAATATTATCCTGTTTTACAATATATATTTTACAAAGATATTTTAAAAACTTTAATAGTATGTGACTTTTATAACGGATGGATACCTTGGAAAATATTAGGCATATTTAGAAATTTTAAGTTTTTTATAGCATTTATTAGCTAAAGACTCCTAGCAAAACATAAAAATATGTTTTGCATAATCACAGGATTATTTAATATTCATTTAACTAATTGTTAAATCACATGATATCCGTGTGATTAGATATAAAATACCGGGGTTACACTGGAATATGTTTTTGAAAACATAGAAATTTATGTTTTACATTACATTTTAAGTCATTTTTTTCAAATTAGTGGCAGTTGCCTTTCTCGTAATTCAGATATATGTAAAATTAATTAACATTTTCACCTTAAATGTAAAATTATTTGATATAAAACCAGTGTTAGTCCCCTTTAGACCTCAGATTTGTGAACACAGAAACGTCCAACCATAATTCCTATAAACCATAAAAAAATTAAAAGTACAAATTTATTGAGTCTTAAAACTTTTAGCAACCTTGCTAATACTCCTGTTGATACTACCGTTGGACCTGTACTCACTTTAATTGTTTCCTTAATTATATATTAGCAAACATATGTTATGCAGTAATTATTACACCTAAAATGTATATTTTTGTGAGGTTGTCAATCTGAATTCCTGATATCAAATCACTATGAGACTGTTTCAGTTATTATAGTGAAGTTTGAATTTTTATTCTTAATTAGATTATGCTTTTACATATGAGATGAGAATCTTTGTCTAGTGAAAATGTTACTTATATTTGGAAATTAAATAAAGCAAGTTGTTATCAAAATGCTATTTTTGTAGCAGGACTGGTATGTGTATTTTTAAAAAGTGACTAGAGTTTTATCCTGTATTCACATGAGCTCTACGTTAGCCCGTAAATGAAAATGATAAACTGAACTAATTAACGTTCGATCTATCTGCATGAGTGTACTTTGGAAACAGCTCCCGTGAAATTAGATTAATAGGCAATTATTCAGATGATAGGTCACGTAATTGATTGGCTTTCAAACTAATAGTTCTTCAACACTTCGTTTGTAAATGAAACAACCAAATTTATTTGGACAAATTAGTATGTTTTATTTACAAACGTTAGGTAAATTTCTAATAAACCCTTTGCAATGTGTATGAGTAAACAAACTGGCATACCTATATATATATATATATATATATATATATATATATATATATAATTTCAATAAACATTGAATCGCAAAAAGTACTTGCCTCCCGCCGGGAGTCGAACCCGGATCTCTCACTTGCCGGGGTGAATGTGCTACCATTACACCACAGTGTATATACAGGGTGATTCATGAAGTTCTCCCCCCACTTCTACAGCACATTGTACTAGTAAAAATAATGAAAACATGTTATATAAACATAGGTCCGAAAACGCTTCGTTAGCGAGTTACAGCTAGCGAAAGATTTCGCCTGAATTCCTGGGTAAAGAGTAAAATAATAGCCATACTGAACTTTTGGAAAGGTTAATTAAGTAATAAATATCGTGGATTCTTATGTATTTTTACCTGATAAAAGCTAATAAAATAGGTTTTAGAACTGTACCTGTAGTATTTTTTGAGGGATTCAGGGTTAAATGCAAAACATTGGGGCACGAAACAATGTTTTTTTAAGTTTGATGTACAATAACTTTGTTAAATTGGTAATAAATACATAAAATCAACAAACACATTAACTGTAGAGAATTTAATTCTGAGAAAATTGATTATAATCAAAGTCTAAAATAAAACAGAAATAACTAGAAAAAAATCGATTTTATTCAGTATAATACATTACTAGCTGTAAAGAAATACCGTACGGTATTTAGTTAAAATAAAACAATAACAAAATGTTTGTTCCTTAATGATGAGATAAATTGAGAAAACAAGATTAACTGTTAAATAAATTTGTTTTGTAAATAAAAATATCATGTTTTATTACGTTGTATTTTTTTTTTAATAAAAATTTACATCAAATGTTTGAAAATAAATGAAGCAAACATTTTCCCATTGTTGTTTACTAATCATCGAAATGCAGTTTTTTGTTTTATTAATTTCTAAGTTGGTAACGCACGAATAACAGCTGATCAACAATGGTATTCTGTACTGTTTACGTTAGAACTGTGTATCTAGTGGTGTTTTGCAAGCTACAGCAGGAGATCGGTTCTGTGAATCGTGTTATTAAATGCAATTTTTTCTGTGAGTTATAATTCGATTGCTTATTCAGCGAAAAAATGCCTTACTTATTTACATCAGAGGAATACGGCTGATATGGTTTTTATTTTGGGTTTACTGTAATGGTAATGCTAGAGCTGCTGTAGAAGAATATGAACTACGTTACCCTAATAGGAGGATTCCAGATACCAAAACAATTTCAGGAACTTTTCGTACTCTTCGGGAAACAGGATCACTACCAAGTACTAGAACCAATTATGAACGAGCTGTCCAAACTTGATGATGATATTGTTATTAATGCTGTTCATCGCAGTCCAGGTGTAAGTACACGACGTATATCTAGGCGGATAGGAGTTTCGCAGTCAACAGTGTGGAGGTCACTTAATCGAAACAAATTTTATCCGTTTCATAAACAAAAGGTTCAACATCTACAGCTAGGGGATGGTCCGCTTCGCTTGGAGTTTTGCAACTTTTTGAATATTAATAATCAACTCTACAAGCGTATTTTGTTTACGGATGAGGCACAATTCACTCGGGATGGTGTCAATAACTTGCAACAATGAACACTCATGGGCAGAAGAAAATCCCACATGAGGTAGTGGAAACAGAACTTTCAACACCGATTTAGCGTCAATGTCTGGTGTGGCCTTTTGCACAATCGGCTGATTGGACCTTTCATATTACCTGGACGCCTAAATGCTGAGTTCTATTCGCATTTCCTTCAAGAAGAGTTGCCGCAGCTGTTAGAGAATGTTCCTTTAAATCTCAGGACAAAATTTGTACTTCCAACATGACGGAGCACCTCCCCACTTTTCACGTGCCGTTTCTGCTTACTTAAATCATCAATTTCCTGGACACTGGATTGGTCGTGGAGGGCCTCACCCTTGGCCAACAAGATCACCAGATCTATCTCCATTGGATTATTGCATCTGGGGATGGATGAAAGACATTGTATACAAGACAAAAGTGAATTCTCGTGATGAATTAATTGCCCGTATTATGGATTCGGCTGTGCAGATACAGGGAAGTCCTGAAAAATTAAGAAACGCAACAAAAGCAATACACAAACGTGCTGCAAAATGTATTGATAATGATGGCCTCATTTTCGAACATCTATTATAAAAAGGTGCGTACGGTTGGCCCCAACCTGATTAAGTTTGCTTAAAACAAGTAATGTACGATTTTTTTGGTACTTATTTCTGTTTTATTTTAGACTTTGATTATATCAATTTTCTCAGAATTCAATTCTCTACAATTAATGTTTGTTGATTTTATGTATTTATTACCAATTTAACAAAGTTATTGTACATCAAACTTAAAAAAACATTGTTTCGTGTGCCCCAATTTTTTGCATTTAACCCTGAATCCCTCAAAAACTACTACAGGTACAGTTCTGAAACCTATTTGATTAGCTTTATCAGGTAAAAATACATATGAATCCACGATATTTATTACTTAATTAACCTTTCCAAAAGTTCAGTATGGCTTTATTTTACTCTTTACCCAGAAATTCAGGCGAAATCTTTCGCTAGCTGTAACTCGCTAACGAAGCGTTTTTTGGACCTATGTTTATATAATATTTTTTCATTATTTTTACTAGTACAATGTGCTGTAGAAGTGGGGGGAGAAACTTCATGAATCACCCTGTATATATATAATATATATATAAATATATATATATATATATATATATATATATATATATATCACCACAGTTCAGGACGTAAATATTGGTTAATGCATCTCTAATAAAAACGGATATCGATGATTACGTAGCTATTTTAGGAAGGTTTAATTGAATTTCAGTGTTAAATTTAGCTTCCTATTGCAGCGTCTGGTATCTGACGCAGTCTCAGACTTGACTCCTGGGACCTGACTGGAGTTATGATCGTCTGAAGACATCCAAAAAAATTCGGCTCAAAACGAACTTTTACATCGTTTTCACATCAGAGACACCTAAATATAAAGAGGTAAAGTGGCAGTCTCTATGTCAAACCCGTGATTTTTGGACTGATGAGACAGGACGCTGCAAAATGGAAGTTGAACTGAAGCTTAATTCAACATTCAAAATTAATAGTGCTTTTTGAACTTATTGAACATATATTTTCGTGAAATAGTCTTAAACTTATGAAACTTGAAAAAATAATAATGACTTATGTCTCTAAAAAAATAATACTGACTGTGTCTATATATTATGATGTAACTTATCGAAACTTTTAAACAATGTATTTAGACAACAAAACTCATGCCAAAAGATAATTATATCTCAGGTGCTGTTATCTAATTGAAGGCTTGGTGAATGATTGTTTGTAAGAAAACTGGAAATTTGGTTGAATGGAGACATCATATTACATGTACAAAGTAACATTTTTTTAAACCCCAAAGAAGTTTCAAAAATTCTTCGTGTATATTTTATTAATATATCTATAAAACTTTAAAGTGACTCAAGATCTTAAAGTTGACTTTTTGAATCCAACAAATTTTCTAAATAAATCATTGAAATTCCTTTATCCAACTGATCCACACAAGAGCATCATACAATTAGTAAATTGATAAATGCAAATTAGCTAGCTGTAATGAAATTAAAATAAGAGCCGTAAAACTTTTAGCTTTAATAACTGCGCAACCATTAGCTTCTTTAATAATTTTTTTTATTGAAGCATAACATTTTCCAGATAAGTAAATTAAAGAAATAGGCCTATAAAACCGCTCATTACACTTATAAAATGTTGGATGTAACAAACTATCGCCCAGTCTCCCTGTTTTCCTGTAACATATAACAAATATCAAAAGGTTTTCCTTTCTATAAATCTAAATTATCCCGATAGAAACAAATGTCCTAATTATTGGCAATTCGTTTTTTTATAAATCATAAACGTCAGCTGCTGTATTTTCTTGAACAGATATTACACTTTTATGTTTAAACTACAAGGAATGCACAACTTCAATGCCATGAAACTTTAAAATATGTAAATGTATTGACGACAGTTTAGTTTAAAAACGTTTCGCTGTATTGTAGTTAAATAATTCTACTGTTTATCTGAAGAGCAGGGAGCATACCGATGTATAATCCAACAAGTTTTGCGTTAATCACTGTTTGCCATTGGATTATTGCAAATATGTAAGGTACCACAAGCCTCTGTTCTGTGACTACTACATTTCTCTGTTTTAGGGTTATGACCTCCCTCATGCCTTCATCAGAGCCAGAACAACCCTTATTGTGATGTAACCGCACTTATTGTAAGGAGTAAAATTAGAATTGAGAATTATTGGATGTGACCACAAAAGGATGAACCATTAGTTTTTTAAGAATGGACTCATTCTACACACAAGCAAAATTCAAGTTGTCCACTTTACAACCACATACTTAAACGGACATGTCATATTTGGAAATATGGAAAATGTGTCGTAGGTGTGGTGCTCGATGATGGTCTAAAATGGAAAGACCTTTACTCTTATTTTGCTAGCAAATTAAGTTTGCTTGTTTTGTTCTTAAAATAATATCAGCACCAGCCAAATACGAGATTGTTACTACTGTGTAGTATGCATTTAAAGTTTGGGAGTGGTGAATTCTTAGGCATTTCACTTGATTAAAAACACATATTTTAATTAATAAGATAATCATAGAAGAACTATGTAATTTGAAAGAAAGGTAGTAATGAAAACAATATTATGTAAAGGACCAATGAGTATATTTTTGAAAAGCAAACTTCTTATTGGACTAGATACGATTATTTCCAATACCCAATTCTTCGACTAAATTTATATGAAGAGGTAACATATTATCTAAGTTTGAAGCTCTAATTCGCTGCCAAATGAGCTAAGACACTCCTTCATTAATTTTTTTTTCAAATCCATAAAAGCCACCTCATTTGTAAGGCCTATTGTAGATAAGTATTTAAACAGTCAAGAGTTAAGAAAGTTGCTTTATTCCATTTCTTGCATTTTAAGGTAAATTAGCCTTATTTATTAGTTATTCTATTTAAATATAATATGAATTGTATTTAATTCAACAGCTGTAAAGCATAATAACAAATCTAACTTTTACTCTGAAATTGTTTATGTTTAGTAATTTTAACTGTATATGAATTCCTGAATTCCTGAACCAATTAAAATTGAAGCTAATAGAAAGTATATAAAACGGGCGCAATGGTAAAGGGTCCGAAAGGGGTCTCTGAGCAAAGAAGAACCCATGATGATGAAAAACATATAAAAAACAAACAGCTTTTCAGGGAAACCTCCAGAGCAAAGTACGGCATAAATAAAAGGGGGCTGTACATTCTGATACCGTATTCCACTTTGTAGGAAAAATGTCTACAAGTGCAGGGCTCCGAATCCCAAGTTAATGTCAAACCGATGCACAGATAGGACTCCTGGGTAGTCTGCGTGGCAAGATATGAATCTACTCCAATTCTCTGCAATTATATTTTTATAAGGAGTTTTCCTAGGCCCAGATAAAGTATCTATGTACAGCTTCATTTGCGATATCCACAAAGTAATATATAAACAGGTCTTGGGCTGTGGATTACTAGAAGATTTATATTTAGCTGTGAATTCTTGGTTAATGTAGCTACGCTGGAAATTATTCGTTTAATAAAAGAAAAGAAACTTAAGTGAAATGCGTAATGACCTTTGGGCTTTTGTTCGATATGAGTGAATGGTTCATTACATGTATATTATTTAAAAAAAAAATTATGGTTGCCTGTAAAGTCGGTTTTACGGGCGAAGATTTTACGTGACAACGTCTTTTTCTCGGTAGAATATTTATTGATATGAATATTATTAAATTGCACAATAGGAACAAGGAATTGAATGAAAATAAGAATTGCACAAATTTTAACTATAGAAATGTATTTTGTTTACTAAAACATTGTACATAATTTGAAATCAATTAAAATTTGTTATTGTAAATGGTAAAGTTGAATAAAAAATTTACTAAAATTGGTATTTGAAATTCTTGCTAAACACAGTTAAATTCTAACTCCGCGCGTGGTGATTGGTCGGTTTAGTTCGTTTGTTTGGTCGCACTGTTATGACAGGTTAGAGGTTTGTTATTTTAAATTTGTTATTTTTATTTTATTTTATATTTTTTATTTGTTATTTTACATTTGTTATTTTAAATGTTTGACTAGCAATACGCGCTGTTTTCTTCTCAATCGACTGAATTACGATTGATTGCAGAGTGATTTAAGCTAATAATTTACTTAACACTATCAACATTTGTCAATAGTATGACATAACCTATAAACTCAGTTTCTCAACTTTGGTGTCAATCTAACAATTAGTCAATCAATCATAGTTTACGATAATGAAATATCAGTGTACAATTATTTACCTTTATTGTTGTAGTTGTTGTAAATGACGAATCTAAGCACTCCACATTTTCACGAATAAACATAGTTATCTGCTTTATCCCATGCGGCGGACCCACAGTTATCTGCTTTATCCCGTGCGGATCCCGTGCGGCGGACCCACTGGACGGGCATCGTAACGTTACCGGGCGTTACACTTTTTCATGAGTGACTCCGAGCCGCAACCTAATTTAAGACGTTGTCACGTCAAAAAAAAAAAAAAAAAAAAAAAAAAAAAATATATATATATATATAATACAGCAACTTAGAGGTATTTAATATTCAAACCAAAACTGGTGTGATATTGTATATTTTCGATACGTAATAATCTGTAATAAAAATTAAATACATTTTCGTGATATAGTATGTTTATTATTGAAGACCTGGTGTTAAAACGACAATAGCTACTATTCTTAATAAGGTATTATTCTTATGATAAACATTAAGGATTGTTAACTTAACAATCCTTCCAATAAGTTAAGATCTAACGTGCTGGAGAGGTAAATTTGGCTAAAAAACTATTAGATTTAATAGATACACGATTACAAGAACAGGTAACTTTGTTTTAGTTACTCGTTATGAAAATAATGTCAGTGTCATTTGCAAATATACGTGTCAACAGGCAAATATACGTTAAAATATAAAATCACAATGAAGCGTATACTCAATCACGTTGACACTAATAACTAATCAGCTCAAGTGACGAGAGGCGTACATTTATGTGATTAGAATCCTCGTTAAGGTTTAATCAACACCTCTTAAGCTTGCGCTGCAGGTGCAGTAATTATAGTATCGAGTAAACTGCTTAGTTGATGAGAGTTTGCTTGTGATGTATCTAGGAAAATTATCTGTTACAAATTTGTATTGTAAATATTTTCCTATATCATTTTAATTTTGTTAAGATGTACGTTGTTCTATTAGACAATTGGCGTCTATTTGTATTTGGTATTCATTATAAAATAGTATTCACATTTACAACGGAAAAATAAGTTAAACTAAATGTTTTAATGAGTTTAATAAGTTATTTATTTTGTTTCGTACGATTCAAGTTATCAAATTCTGGGATGAGTGATTATCCTAACAGGTGCTAGTTACTGTTGGACTGATTCAATCTACGCTCTGTTCATGAACAATATCGACTTCAGTTAGCAAGGGCCGAGTTCAAAGCTGCCAGTCCGAACATGCTGCCTCTGTCTATTGTTCACTTATAGTAAAAAACGTTGAATAAAAATGGCTCTTTGCTGTCACAATCACATTTGAGACAAAGTTTTTTAAACGTCATATATCTTAAAACAATTACTATCATGTGTACATAATAATATTTCACTTAATTATAATTATGCAATACAAAAAATATAAAAAATGTTTCCGAGAGTTTAAATTTATCTTTTTTTCCTCAGTTTTAATCTCAGACTAACCTCCACCTACCCGGGTGGATATACGTGTGTTCTTTGTTGCTCGGTTCCGGGGAATTATATCACTTGGATTCGGCTTAAAAATTCTGGACTGCTGCTTAAAAAAATGTTGTTTGTTTTTTCCGAATAATATATTATGTTGCTACTTAGTTTTGGACTTATTAGTTTAAATGTATTGATTATCTTTGTGTCTTAAGGTTTGCGTATACCTCTGAAGAAGACTTACTTTTGTATAATTTGTGGGTACACATTACGATAGTGTCTGAAATTATTTGAAATTTTTAATCAGTAAATACAAACTTAAAAAAAAACAATAAAATGTTTGCTTGTTAAAATTTGTTAATAAATCCTGTATTACATTTAAATCGTATTGCATTTTATAATTAGAAATATTATGGCCTAATTTGCTTTTAAAATGTATTTTCATACTAAATATGAACTATTCATCCCAAAAGAATCAGAATCGGGTAACCCTTGTAATAATACCAAAGAATAAGATGGTGAAAAGCGAACCTGTATTTGGCTCTGAATCTACTGTTAATTTACGTAAAAAATAAAATTAAATCAAATTAAAATTAATAACACCCCTACGAACTTGAAATGCAAATTTACTTATTAAGTCTTTAATTTAAATTAAGACTAATGCATTTGTTAATAAATAGAGAAAAAGGGGAAAAACATCCCATATCCAATTTGTAATTTGCACAATAGGGGTATTTTGAAAAATACTTTCATCAGGCTATAATAAATAGAAACAATCATCTTATAAACACACAGTTGACCTAGTAGACAGTGCACATAAACATTTTGGCGCTTAAATACACCATTTTCACGGTTAAAATGGTAACTATTATTCAACATATACTACCCTTTTACGTGTTATTACTTATAAGCTACTTATTACTTGTAAGCTCTTAGGATGTATGAATAAATCAAATAATATATATTGAAGTCCAGAAACTATGTAAAAATATTTAAAGACATACATACATAAATACAATACTTATAATAAGTATTTGTCATTATATTATACAAAATGTACGAGGAATAATTTTTGATCTGATATATTAGTCAATATTTTGTAATTTATAGTATTTTAGTAAATTTATAAAAGGTAGGTACTATAAAAGGAGTATATAATATCATGTTTCAAAAAACGACGAAACTAGACCTTCTTGGCTGAAATTTCCTGAGTTTATTTTGTTGTTTTATTTTGTTTATTTTATATTTGGGAGTTCGAATAATAATAGTGGTTAGTGGCAATTGTGAAAATATCCAACAGCTCTCTTGAATACTTAATGTAACATTCGAACGTACAACACCTTGTACGAAATATAATATTGAGGCGGAAAGTTTGTTAGAACGAAATACATGTCTACTAAAAGTGAAAGTGGATCGGCCAATTATGATTATCACGACTCTCTTGTACTCCGGGAAAGCTCTTACTGTATGAGAGACTCTACATCATAATTTAAGCCTTTAAGATGTAGATCATTATGTTAAGTGGTTCTGAAAAAGTTTTGTCTAGTAGTGGGTGCAAAATAAAAAGAGAAAAATTAATCGACCTACTTTTACTTAGCCTACAAATAATATGAATGCCATAGTAGGCAAGAGTCAAGTGTCATTTCCAAAACCTGTATTTAGAAAAGGGATTAAAAGAAAAATTAAGTAGGGATAAAGGAATAAGTGGAGCGGCTTCATATTTTTATAAAAACATTTATTTACCTGCGTTGCAAAAACAATGTATATTTGATGGCTATTACGAGATTCCATAACGTTTTCAGACATCTTGGTTTGTGTGTTATCCTTTAAAATAAAAAAATACGTATTAGCTGCATAGAAATGGTGGTTTGAATGATGAAACACTTAACCAAACAGTGATTGATTTGGATGACAATTATTTCTCTTTCCAAGTGATGACCCTCACCTAACCAACACGTTGAATTAACGCCAGATGGTTCTAAGTAGAATTATCCCTCTGGTATGATTACAGGCAATTTCATTATTACTTTTCAGTATTAGTTATTTCAAGGTACTTTTACGGAACAAAGTAATCCTATTAGGAGACAACGGTTCGTCGATAAAACACAAATGGTCTTGAACACAGAGTGTCCCGTAAACTCTCTGGGACAAAGGTATGCGACGCTATTGCTCAGGTAAAGACTAATATATTTCACCAGATGAACATGATGCTTAGTATCCCGTCCGTCTGTCTGTATTTGTTTTTTATACGCTAAAGCAGTTTATAGTTTAAAAAATAATTAATTAAAATATACCAATTATCGCTCAAATTGGGGGGGGGGGTGGGGGGGGGGGGGGGTGGGGGGGGGGGGGGGTGGGGGGGGGGGGGGGTGGGGGGGGGGGGGGGTGGGGGGGGGGGGGGGTGGGGGGGGGGGACGTCCCGCAAGGAGTCAGAAGGAAATCTTAAATAGGAGCTTAGGTTTAATATGCACATCATTTTAAAGGTCTTATCTAGCAGAGTTTAATGCCGCAAAACCGCACTCAAAAGGATTGATCCATTACAAAATGGCGGCTGTTCAAAAGGTTTTACTTGGTTTCATTTTATTAGTAGCCATAACCCCAGTAAAGCAAAACTGCAGCCAAACGAATACTGCAGCTAAATACTACATTATGCTTGTCAGTTGTTCAGAAGTGAATTATGACGTTAGTTATCCTCAAGAGTTACAAATTTAGTCCTAATATATTGATAACGGGGAAAACCTGATAACAGAAACAATTGGAAAGCTCTTATCTTTGGGTCGCAGTTATGGGACTTTCCTATTAGCCAGTCTATTCATAGTAGGCTAATTCTAGTTTTCTTGTTTAGTAGTGCTGTCCAACCTTTCTATCAGTGCGCTTTAGTACAAAAGAGTTTGTCGTATTGCTTGTAGTTCTTCAACTACACTATGTCGCTTGACGAACGTGAACGTATAACACTTCTTATGATGGGTGGTTGGGGAAACAACAGACGATCACACGAGGAAGCATATCACTACTTAATGACTACTTTCAAGAGACGCAGTCAATTTCTAGAAACAACTGTAGGGAGAACTGTTCAGCGCTTTATGGAAAAAGGAAGTGTTTCCGATCGTCATAGGTCAGGAAGGCCCGCTACTGCGACAACCGAAGACAACTCTTTAGATGTATTGCAGTCATTTATTAAGAACCCGCAAGAGTCCCTACGCTCAGCAGCACACTCATGACATCTCTGTTACGTCTGTTAAAAAAATTCTGAAAGTTCAAATTTTAAGCCCTATAAAGTTCATTTGGTGCACGAACTCAACGAAGATGATTTCGATCGACGTATAGAATTTTTGTAAAACTATGTTAGCCAAAATAGATCACAATGAAATTGATTGTGTTTTCAGACGAGTGTTCATTTATGCTGAATAGAAGCGTAAACAGGCACAATTGCCGTTACTGGAGTAGCGAAAATCCTCACTGGATGCGGGAGGCACATACGCAGTATCCACTAAAAGTGAATGTCTGGCTTGGTGTGATAGATACCCAGTTGGTAGGTCCTTTATTTATTGAAGGGAAATTTAAATGCAATATCATACCGTTTGCTGGAAAATGAAATTACACCAGCACTTCGAAACATGGTTTGGAGAACATTTCCAGAATATCTGGTTTCAAACAGGACGGAGCACCCCCACACTACGTAATCGACGTGAGAGCCTATTTAAACACTGTTTTTTGGCAACGGTGGATCAGAAGGCGGGGACTGTAGAATGGCCAGCACGTTCACCAGATCTGTCTCCATTAGACTATTTTGTTTGGGGTTACCTTAAGGACAATGTCTACAATACAAAGCCTCAAAACTTAAATGAACTGAGACAAAGAATACTTCTAGAATGTCAGACGGATTCCTCAAATTGCCCTGTTCAATTCTGTTTTTTATGAGCGTCTTTCCAACTGTCAAATAACCGAAGGTGAACAATTTGAACATTTACTCTGAAAACATTTGGTAAGTAAACATCTTTTTTAAATAAAACCTTTGAACAGCCGCCATTTTTGTACTGGATCAATCTTTTTGAGTGTGGTTTGTGGCATTAAACTCTGCTAGATAAGCCCTTTAAAATTGATGTGCATATTGACCTAGGCTCCTATTTAAGATTTCCTTCTGACTCCTTGCGGGACGTCCCCATGATATTACAGAAAACTGATAGTTCCTTCAAAAAGTAGATTTTTAGGTGTAGTGTTGATGTACCAAATCTTGCTGATTTATCTGTTATCGTTCAGATAATATTATAACCGTGCAGGACTTTATGTACACCCTGTATAATATATAATCCATATATTATATGGCTGAGCCTTGGGAACAAAATTCTATATGGATGAGCCTGGTAGTTTTGAAATTAGCGTACATAGAATTTGTTTAAGAACTTTGAATAAAGATTTACAAAAATGTAAATGATTCATTATTTCAATAAATATATTATTGATAATAATGTATTTATGATATATTGTATGATACAATATATAATATGAACAATTATTTCTAATTACTTTGGGAAGTATGGGCTCTATTAATATATTGTTATTAATGGTAGAAATTTTATCCGTACAATTATAATTTATTGCATTAAGTAAAATAACTGTATAAAGTCACTTCTTTTAATAACACAGTTTAAAGGTCAAAAATTTAAATTAAACACAATTAAAATGTCAACACTGAAATGAAGCTAATCACGAAAGGTTTTCAAATGTTATTAGGGACATAACTTTTCTCCTTAGCACCAAAATAAAATGACCTTTCTGAAGAAACAATATTATTATTTAACAGTAATAATGGACAATATATTAAAATAAAATGTACAGGTTAATAGATAACAGTAGTTTATAATCCTACGATTTGAAACATAGGCAAAGGAAACGCTTTGCAAAGTACACAGAAAAAGCTTAGAGAGGCGCTACAGATTAAACTGTGGTTAAATTTAAGTAAATTTAGTAGTTGACCATAGCATTGACGTTTTTTAATTGACTAAATGTTTACCGTAATATTCTACTTTACTCACAATATTGAACGATGATATTTTACACTATGTTCAATTTACTGTTTTCCTTTAATATAATAATTAGACCTTTTACAAAAACTGCGGCTGTAAGCAACACAAACTTCACACTCTAGTATCAATTAAATACGTAAACCCAACAGGCAGGTGAAATAACTCCCTTTCATTTTTGCCAGAGACATTACGGTAATTATTTTCCACTCTTTTGACAAAAGAATCTGCTTTATTTTCGTTCAACACACATACGTTAAAATGAAATATTTCTCATGGTCATATTTTTGCTTTTAATATTGAGGAATTTACACCTGTGGAAATTACAAATTCTAATGTAAAATTCATACAGTTTTTATCGATGAACCTAATTCTTATCATTATATAAGTTTTGACTAGTAATAAACATTACATACATTACAAAACTAATCTCTTATATACATCCAAGTAATAGTTTATAAATCATAACCAATCTTATAAACCACACCTTATATTTCTTACCGCCTTTTATGTGTATTCTGCGGCTATTTGTTGTTACAATTCAGGAGTGCCTTTGAGGTTCCCATGTCGGAGTTTTACCCCATCTGTTGCTAACCAACAACATATGATCCATTCTCAAGTGTGATTTATTTTAACAGAACTTATCTGTTTATCACAAAAGCTAAAGACAATCTAGCTCTGCAGTCAGTGATTCTTCGGCCAGGTTGGCTAAAAACTATCACAAGTGTTAGTAAAACAGTTTAACAAGTTTTGTAAAACTTGTCCCTCTCTATCTTTTATAAGGGATTATGTTCTTCAGATCAAGAGAAATTTTTGTAGTGTACGAAAAAATTTTTTATATTGATTCGAAAGAGGTAATGAATGTAAATTTTCATTTTATTGTTAAAAATGGGTTATTTTATCACTCCTAATAAACAAATAATATCTTAGGTATTTTAATTTACACACAAGAAGGGCAATAAAAACTCTCCTAGCGCTTCAGCTTAAACCGCTTGCCTCAAAACTCATTGAATATTTAAAATGGGTTACAATTTATTAAAAAGAACGTCCATATTTATTATTCAAGACAATGTGCAGAAACTGCGGAAGCTCATACTACGTGCAAAAATAAAAACAAAGTACATGAAACAAACAGAGAAAGATTTCGATATTACATGTATATCGACGTCTTCCTTAAATTATTTTCAGGTAACTCAAGGGATGAATTCAATAGTTTCTTATCTCTTTTGTTCTTAAAATATTAATAAAATTGGTCCTAGAACTGTAAGTTGAGGAGTTTTGAGAAAATCTGTGAAAATAAAAAATGAAGAGGAAAAACACATTTCTTCATTTTTTGGCTAATAATAGCTTTTTTATATAAATAAGAAACAGTTCTGAATTCTAACTAAAACATGTATCATATTTCATGTAAAAATAAATTTCACAGAAAGTAAATATATGTCGGATTTGTAAAGTGTTATTAATAACTGCGTGAAGTAAAATTAACCGGAAATATGAATAAAATATTTAACTTATTTAAGCTAATTACTGCAATTTTAATAATTTTCTCCGTCAACCCTATACATTTGTCTGCTTGTTGATTAAATGTCACACACACACACACACACACACACACACACAACACACAATTTAATTTTCCATACTAAAAGTAACTATTTAAATATTTGTAGCCAATTATCAAAGAGCATCCTTACCTTCTTTCAACATAAGCTCCAACGTGAAAATTTAATAAAAACGGAATACGATATTGTTGCCTGGCTTACAGTTTTTATCACGCAAAATATTTAAAAACAAGCCAATAACAAATTTCCAATTTTGAGTTAAGCATGCTAATACATCTAATAGAATTTTGTTACTAATTTAATTCCTATGAAATTACCCATTGAAAACTACATGTATAGAACTAGTATGCTTTTGCACTACGCACTTAGTTGCAGTTACATAAAATTGTAATAAATACATCGAACCACCATTGCCTACAACTCTTGAACCACATTTATATTTTGCAATTGTAGTGTCACACAGATTTCCCGTAATCTGCTAGAACAAGAAATTATTCCATTCAGCAGTTAATTAAACCGACTTCTTAACCGAGTAGATAGCGCTGAACAAGATTTATTGCGAGTCTTTTGTTGTCATTTTGATTCAGCCTTTTTGTATGAAGTTAATTATCCAATAAAGAAAGTTGATCAATCTGAAAACTCGCTGAATGAATTAAAAGTCGTGTTGTGTCAAGCGCTCAAATGATCCTTCTCCTTAAGAGTTGAGTTTGTTGTAATTACAAAATCTGACAGTTAATGGTCTGTACCATTCAATATTTATCATCGTCAAGTAAATATTGTGCATATTGTTTTAAAATCTTATAAAGCTAGTACAGGTATATATATATATATATATATATATATATATATATATATATATATATATATATATATATATATATATATATATATATTGAATTGAATTGAATTGCATTGGTTTATTTCCAAAAGCTTACATTTCAATGGCCCCGCTAAGTACAACACTTATCAGCGGAGTCTAAAATTAAACTATCTTAACTAAACCATACAATGTATTTATTAAATTACGTATCAAAATTGGCATTCATTACTTTGTTAAAGTTTACAAGCAAGAGTAACAGCATACAGGTTTGTTTTATTTTATCTTTACATTTCAAATTATTAACACTGATAAAACCGGTCTCTTAACTCTTAAAATTAAGTTCATGTTCCTAACTAACAAATTTGCACTGGTCATATAGTGTGATTGGATTGTATGATTTATATTCAGAAGCAGTCGATGTCCTTACCCAATTCCAATCGGTAAGAGACAAGAATAAATACCCCCTCCCATCAGGCGTTTCCTTTTTCCGCCACTACCAGTGTTTATGTTTATGTGTCGTAGTTCACAGTCAAAGCGTTACGGATACATGTTTATATGATATACATTTATTTAGTTTGATGGGAGTTGACGTCAAATTGTCTGAACGTAATTCCGTATTTCATGTACTATATAAGAGTTCATGAACGTTTAAACAAGACACCCAAGAGGAAGAAAAGGTTTAAATAGGAACAAAATGTCAAGGGATGTAGGGTGAAGCCATGTATTTCCAGTTGTGGAGATGAATGTGTCACCCACAGTAGTTCGCTGGCCTGACACTAACTTTAGTGTCTTTTATTCTGGCCAGTTTTTACGTCTTAATTGTGTTTCCTTACGTTATTCCTAACATCAAATTAACAATCTCGTTCATTGAATTGTGATTTAATGTATAAAAAACTATGGTATAGTATATTGAGTTGATAAGTATAGCCCAATTTAACGCAAATAATATTTTAGTTTAGTTTTTTTTAACAAGAGTCAAGTTTTATTTATTATACAAAAAATAATTACTAATAAATGTAACTACCGCAATTTTTATATATTGAAACTCACAAAACATTTGAATTGTTCCTCAGTATATTTATAATATTTCAAGTTATTGTTACGTTAATATGGTGTATTAGATTAGTGTAAAGATTAAAATAAAAACCTTTATTCTGTTGAAGTTTAGTCAAAGTATCCATGATCAAAAATATCCGACACGCAATAATTATATTTTCTTTACATAAATAAGATTTGACAATGTATACTAAAGAATATAACAAATTATGTTGTAGAAAATGTTTCCAAAATATGTTTTGATAAAAAATTAACAGTAATAGACTAATTTTTCATGAAAAAGGCAGAACTAAATTATAATTAAATAACAGATAAATTTAAAATATTACCTTATTTTTAAAGAATATTAAATGATTATGTAACAGTATACAAGATTTACAAAAATTAAAATAATTTTTTAGAAACTACTAATAAGTTGAATAAGCATATACAAGGTTTTGCAAATCTTCGTAATGAACGAAACCAGACAGTTTAAAATGTTTGTACCAAACGTACTATACACACTTATGGACTGAACACAGTGTACAGTGTAGGTATACAAGTGTATTTAGTTAGTTAGTACTCTTGGATGTAAGGGCAATAGCCTCTAGCATTACGATCAAAGTTCACAGAACAGAAACTATTTGTGAGAGAGACATTTTCCAAATAAAAGCTAAATGGATATGAGATTAGGTAAACGGTTTATCGGAAAACACTTTTGCGTGTAATAATAACTCAGGTTTGAATCTAATTCATGTTTCAAATCGCCTGGCTACGCGATATCATTCACTCCAAGGTTCTGGATTTATTTGATTATATATCAAGAACGATTTCTGTGTAATTGCTGTCAGTTTCATAATGGGCTTAGAGCAAATAATGAAGTGTTATGTTACATACAAAAATTAATTTCCAGAATCATAACAATATCATTAAAGTTAAAGAATCAGAATAATGGTTTGGTAATTACTATGATTTAATATTATAATAGTTATTATAATATTATTATATATTATTATAATATTTATTATTATATAACAGTTATTATATTATTTTATTATTATAAAAGTTTTCATTACTATTATCTTAACGAAGTCACTAATTGAAAAAAATAGAGTGTTTGTATTTTAATAAATCTAAAGATGAACTAGTTAATAAGACAACGTTTTGAAGAAAACCCAATCAAAAGAGGTGATTTAACCTGTTGATTCGTAGCTGAAAATTGTTCCAAATGAATACTGACGGTTATAGCCGTTAAAAGATTAATAACTGTTATAACCACCCATCACAGGCTTGTTCAAATAATCAATATTGCGACTATTTTCATGCTTACGTAGCATTTCGTGAAATGTTTAAAAGTAGTTTTTCCTGTAAGGTGCTGGCTCACATATAATCACATATTTTACGCTTTATTAAATGTCTTTTGGCTAGTCCATGTATAGGTTACTTTCGGAGAGAGAGAGAGAGAGAGAGAGAGAGAGAGAGAGAGAGAGAGAGAGAGAGAGAGAGAGAGAGGGAGAGAGAGAGAGAGAGAGAGAGAGAGAGAGAGAGAGAGAGAGAGAGAGAGAGAGAATCTCGTAATAATGAATCTTCAAAATACTATCATTTTCCTCTTGCAATCACTTTACTTATGTTTAGGCAATCATAATCGATGTTTATAAACTAGCAATGACTGTGAGATTTAGTTGGTTGACACACTGTTGCAGTTAACTGTGTCAACTCCGTAATCAAGCGTAAACTACACGGGAAGGCACTCTCGACTTGACGCATCGTTGATGGATTATACCTGTCACTCCTCTCGCTATGTTTTGTCATTTGTCAAAAATCTACCGAAAACACAATTTTTTATTGCTTTTTCTCCAATTTAATTTCTTTGCAAGGCAATAATTCTTGTGGAGCTATGTGTTTTATTGCAGTTTTTAATTTAATATGTCTATATCACCGAATGAACTTAACTAACTACACGCTAACCGAACTGTCAATAGTTTACTGTTTGTCTCGTTGTTTATTTTGCAAAAATATTTTTATCAAATTTATTGAATTTACGGGTATAGTGAAAATGAATTAGCATTTTACTTGAAGTATTTGTTCAATAATGAAAATTGTAAATACCTCCATACCACTTTAAATCAAGTCAAATATTAAATTCCTATACAACATCAATATGCAAAACATTTGAACTGTACTGTTCGACATTTTGAAAGATAAAAATGTTTCACTTCACGTCTTCAGGTTCCAGTGAAGACTAAGCATTAGTAGTATGTTAGTAATGCATAATTTAAGTACTTATTTCGACATTGATTTTAGCAACTCTAATGTTATACAAGACTTAAAAATAATTCTCAATCCACTAAGATATTCAAGTAGAGTAATACATCTATCATAACTCTATTAGCACAACTGTAGGGCCGGCCTATGGTTTTACGCATATAAGATGCAGCTAAAATTTAAACACGAGCTAAATTAAAATGATGAATTATATATTATACAGGACCATATAAAAATAAGTAAATCTATTTAGTCTCTATTCACATACTATATATGGAATATACTATACAGTATACAAAACACAAAACTAAAGCTAGGTTAGATGGAAGCTCGGTAACTCCTCGACCACTTGGGATCTAGACGTATGTGGGTTGCGGTCTGTGTCTTGGCCTCATATTATTCAATACTTAGTCTGCGATATATGATCTCAGCCTGGAAACTAACACTATTCGATCAAGCCGTTTGTCCTTAATGTAATATAGCAATGAAGTAGGTATAATCATATTTAACAAAATAATTCACTTCAAAATAGTATAGCATTTACAAAATCCAAGGATATTTCTTAATTATGTAGTGTTATTGTTAATTCAAAGTTATATAACCAAAAAAATCTAATTGAAACTATAACTCCCGTTTCTAACACTGTTATTTATCTTGGCTAAAGATTTTCTGAGAAATATAAAGAAGAATTAATTGTAAAACGTTTAATTCCGTCTTCTAGCATATTACATTTTTAGTGAAATGTTACTTTATTGTTAATAAAAATTGTCATTATAACATAAGTTACTCTAAATTATCTTATTTTAGAATAACCAACAGTTGAAGATAAAATAATATATTAAAAATTACGTAAGACCTACTATAACATTGATTGAAGAATAAATACTCGCAATATCAATAAGAACTATACGTATAAAATAGGTTGTAGATATTGTCCGCGTTTGAGACCTGTATTTAAGAGATTGGTTTATGGGAAATTCTGGAATGCGATTTTGTCACTATCACAATTACCGATCAAAGTATTGCCCTAAATTGGAATGTTTACCGTTGGGGTTTTACGAGAAGATGGGTTAAGTAATATAGTAGTTTCATGGAATTCACTCAACAGACACATTCACATACTGGACGGTAACATTAAAATTACTGACTAACGCGAATGTTTAAAGATAACTATCCAACAGATAAAATATTCTGCAATTTCCCTTAGCAGTTTCCAAAATTTAGTTCAGTATAGGGAATGGAATGAGTAATTATGAATTGATTTTTCCATTCCTGAAACAAAAGAAAATTTACTTAAGCATTTCGGCAACAGTCCACCACAATTTTTTACCCTTAACATCAAATTTCTTTTTTGTTTACTGTGATCACACAGTAAATAATGACGCTGTTATTGATAACACAAAGTCGTTTCTTAGGAGTTATATAATGCAATACTCTGTCCTTTATCACGCTAACTTATTTAATGTTTTAACTAAAGCATTATAACCCAGATGTATATGAGATCTGCAATTATTAGTTACATATCGTTGTTATTATTGTTCTTTTCATGAATGTGAAAGATAAATAATATACCCAAAAATTATTATTAATTATTATAATCTGCGTTATGTAATAGTGCTTTATCAATAATTTCGTTTCCTTTCTAACTTTACCCGTGCAGTCTGTACAGTCCGATATACGGTAAGGTTTGTTTGGGAGATCCAATAAAGCTTATAAAAACCTTACGTATTATTAAAAGCTATGTAGCTTAACTACTATGAACAGACTTAACCACTATATTCAATTTATTTACATTTGTAGTCTTAAAAGCATGAGGTGAGCTTGATGGAAACAATACTTCGTATTTAAACTTTCTCTGCAACCGCTGTTGAGGACAGAGTAGGAACATATTCAAATAAGAAAATTAAAACGTGTAACGAAACCCACTTAACCAGTTGTCTCTAGATTGAAGTAGACTCTACAGGGCTGTGTCTTTATGTATATTTTCTTGTACGGAGGTCATAAATGTACACGTTTTGACGTATACAAATCTTTGATCGTGGAAACATGGCAAATTATAAATTGTGTTGGAAATATAATTCCCTCAAACCTGATGTGTTCATGCACGTGTAAACCTTAACACGTTGCTGACGAAGATGCAGACAAGTTCTAAAATTGTATACATTTAAATTAGAAAATAAAGCTTTAACGTTGTGCGAGCCGGAAAACTATATTATAATCTATAATTCAACTAAAATGGCAGTAATACTAATTTCAATATTTTGAATTAAAATTATTACATAATATATTAATGAGAACTTTAGTACTTATATAGGTTTTAAATATTTTATATAATCCTCTGTGATACAAAACGTTAGGCTAGTTTAAAAATATCAAACCTACCGACACAGTAACAAGTATTTAAGTGTAAATTAGTTTCCTTACCACTTATAACGAGTACATAATTACATGAAATAAATTCTTACATTTGTAAATAATATACACTTATTGCTAGACATTTATTGAAGAATTATTTTACACAAAGTTGTGGAATTAAAATGAAGAATTGGAATATTATTTTGAGACAGTTTATCGCACCACATTGCGTGATAAAAATACAAGATTAATACAAATTTACTAGTAGCTAATTTACTATATATTTTTTTTTTTACACATATCTCATGTTTTTCTATAGTTTCATAATAGTATAGTATTTTGGAATATAATGTCATGAATGAATGCAATATTTTTATATAATGTAATTCGATGGATATGCCAAGTTTAAGTTTTTAGTGATAATTGTTAAGAGTAAATTTCATTTTACAATTTTACAGGAACGTGCCACCAACTCGTGGAACTACTAGGTACGCTTAGCGTAAACGTATATTCTGATGGTCTAGACTCATCGAGCATTAAGTAACTTCTCTACCAACACTTCAAACTATTTCACGGAGTTAGAAAACAGCGTTAACTATTTTATTATTTAGTTAGATACAGATCGATCTGCTCCATAAATTCGTTGTACAGGTTCTTCGATAAATCAATACGCATATTATATGTTTAATAAAATATTTTATATCTTATAGTAATACTAGTAACTCGCATAAAAACAAGGGTTAATTCAGAAGATTCTACCCTATTAATTATTACACTACATTTCTTCATGTACTTTAGTGTTACAAACCTTGGATCGGTTGTACGCATTTTGTAAAGGATTTTACTGTAATTTTATAAGGTTTCATAATGGAGTACATGTTGAACTGTAATTTAATAGTAAGGAAACCTTATAAATTTAGCATTTTTATGCCAATGAAACTTAAAAAAATTTCAAATATTAAACGATAGATATAGATCAATTAAATAACCTTTAGATTGTAATATAAAAGCATTTATGGTTTAATATCTCACGTCTTTTTATGCATGATACCATTTTGAATTTATATCATAATACATAACATAGGAGTGCTTTTATACACACAAGTTTACGTGATTTTTAGAAACATTCATAGACACAATATGCTGAAACTAATAAATGCCTATAGATGAATACAACCCTTCTACTTATTGTGCGTAATACTATCGAGTATAATGTATAAAGTAATATATTGAAATACAATTTACAATACTCTACAAATTTTTATATATTTATATTTAAATATATTATTATCATAAAAATAACACAGAAGGGATGACATTTTGACAAATATTAGATAAAAAACTACTTGAATATCACTAGAGAAGTACGCTCTAAGATCTCATAGTTATTGATGTAGTCATCTACAACATGCAATAGTTTTTGCTTTTTTAGTCAGTCGTTTGATCTAACAATCATAAGTAATTTTCTCTAAAGAAGCTATTGAACTGCAATAAATTGAATACAATAACTCCAAGGGTTGGAGAGGTTTTTCGTAGTCTTCGGACCTAGGTATGTGAATAGACAGACTATAATTATTATTATTTCTGCGTTATCATTTTCCAAATATTTCAATGGATGCTTGAGCAATAGATATTTACACTTATCATCTAAAATTATGTAATATAAGTAAATTTATATAACTTATACAAATCATTATATTGCGTTTACATTTAATTTTGACCCTTTAATTTCAATTCGTAATAAGGTTGTAAATTTTAAGTATGTACTTTGTTAGGAGAATCTTGATTTGTTTGTATCGAAAAAACATTACATATAATGACTTTAAAATATAATGAGCTGATGGATTTTAATAAAATGGTATTAAAAATATAAAAAAACACCTGCGATGTTCAGTTTCTTACACGTGTAAAAAGAACTTGACTGCAGCTAGGAAATAAAGATATAAATTTCCATATTGTTGTATGCTTATAAACGTTTTATTGTTATTTTTCATCCCTACATAAGTCTGCACTACCTTCAATATTTCAATTTTATGCATAATGTGTACCAATGAAATTATAGTTGGAACAAGTTGAAGGGGCAGTAAATGTATTTATCGTCTTACCCTTCCTTTCTCTAGTACTGTTTTCACATTCAAATTCACCTAAAAGGTTAGTTATGTTTAACAGATAGTACATTTTGGATGTTCAAGTTTAATGTAACTGTTTATTCATATAACTTATGAATGCAATCACAAAAACAATTACTTATCAAGAGACTAGTGTAATAATATTTAACAAAGTTTATTTAACCATACCTGAGCTTTTCATTGACTCCTCTCACTTGTTTAATTAATTTAACAGTTGCAAACAAAGCAATTTGATTATGAACGTAATAGTTTGAATACACAGCATAAACTGTGTTATTAAATACGCCTTAATTTTAATGACGGTATGTCTACAGTTTGCAATATGCTGTATAATGCAAATGGGATATTGAAATATACATTTTATACATTGTATAAGTATTTTGTTATTATGAAGCGTCTGATACGTCCGAATATATTGCTACATTACAAAATTTGTTGCAATACATTTTGAAAACATCCATTTGAAAGTTGCATTTATGAACTGTATAACCAATATGTTTAATCAACCAGCAGTGAAACCATAAAAAATATATGATTTGAAAAAAGCGTCATAACAACAAATTAAATATTGTTAAAATAAAGCGAGCAGAAGGATGGAGTACGAGGTGCATTCTAATGCAGCTGTTTATTCAATGGCAGAGGACCATAATCTTAGACCTTCATATACTCTGGGGCTTGTGTCTAATATTTTACAATACTATTGGAGTTTTATCGGGCAAGTTAGTTTTCTAGTACATGATCTTTACAGTATGTGGAGCATTTGCTTTATTTTATTATGTATGTATATTTTAATATACACAAATAAGTCACTGCTCACATTTTGCACGGTTGTTGTAGGCTAACGATAATATTTCACCACCTATATAGTACATGACTATATCTACATCAGTAATTACACTATAATAATGCAGAGCATGTGGAACAACAATCATTCATTACGTCTGTTATGTCGGGTTTATATCAGTAACATTAACCTGATGCGGAAACATTGTTTAAGAAAACTGTTTATCTAAGCCGTCAATATGTCAATATAACAGCGTAAATATTTTGAGGCAAACTTGAGAGGGATCTCTGTTATACGCCGTAATTATTGCTAGTAATATAGTGTCAGACTCTACACATTAGTTCCAGAGGTTTACATAGGTTGAACAAAGGTTTACATTTTCGTCTTTATGTACATTTTCCTCTGTGTCCTCACGATTGATCGTTAAAAAAACTCACCGATAGACTAGTAATTTGCATGAACTTAGATTCTTCCACATTAGCAGCACAGTTTGGTAATAACTCCATTGAATTTGTATGAGCAATAGCCAATATCTTTACTATTGCTAAAAATACTATTAGTCTTGTGGATAACCATGATGGTGAAGAGAAAATAAGAGAATAAATCATTAACTATGAAATCTTGGATAGGTTAAAGATCAATATTTAAATTAAAAAGTTCATTTAGAACAGAGCCATAGGATTTAGGAATGAGTTAAGCGAATATTAACAGAAATATTTGGGTTTATCAAGAGGATAGAGACAGAGGGCGAGGATAATTTCTAAAAGTATGTATATCCAACAACTGCACAAAAAATCATCTTATGATTATTTGTTAGCTCAATTGTCAAAGTGCGATTTGAATCTTTAATATTCATTTAATAGACTTATTAAATTGGCAATATTTAGAGCCTGTGCTATTGTTTTAAATGTAAGTTGCGTACAAGTAAACATTTAGGCCTATCGTATATAATACTTGTACATATAAATAAAAAAAACTATTTTTTAGAAAATTCTATAGCTAAAACTAAAATTAAGGTGTATAAATATTGGTTTACTTTATTGTATGCGTGACGCAAATGAATAATATAATTGCAATGACGTGCGGTCATTGCGAAAACATTTTAAGCGATTAGCAAAAATCGTTTTTGATAGTAAAATACTAATTTTTATATTTTATTCATAGATGTTTTACTTAAAATATATATTTTAAGTATTTGTTATAACATCACATCCAACAAAATTAAGATTATACACAGTAACCAGTAATATATTGTGACACAAGGAACAGTCTTGAAATATGTGCGTATGCATATACGCAGTGCAATTCCAAAAAACTTTAAAATAATGAGGGTGTCTTTTTTGAGTCAATATAGAAAAGAGCTTTAATGAATATTCGTCACAAGTACTAAACGAATTCCTTTCGTAATTTTATGAAACGGTATTTCTGAACTTTAATGTTTATAGACAATGTAATACTCCTAATGCAAAGTTATCACTTATTATATTTTAATTTAAATAAAAGTAACTAGATACAGTGAGCAATACACAGGTGATTTCGTCTAAAATTCCAGACGTAAATGTATGTTGGTTAAACGTTGTGATTTATAAATTTAGAGTGCAAATAAATGGTTTAAGAATTTATTTCTAGACAAAAAGTATAGTATATATTTGAAAATTTTACAAAAACCTTAATAATTTAAAGTGTATGGAATCTTCCTTAAAACGAAATTGTAAATATCATGTAGGCCTAACTATATTTAAAATTTGTGATTATGAAGTGTAACTATCGCAGATCCTCCAACGAATCTATGAATAAACCAGATTTATTTGTTTATGTCTGTGCGTCTACATAAACATTACCTTATGAACGACGCAACTTAGAGAATTGTATAATGGGTTGGCGCTCTACCGCTACCAATTTATACCGAAATAAACTGTCGCTCTCAGAACAGGATGTTGTCTTCTGTGGGCTGAACCCCAAGCTTTCCACAGTGTGTTGTTACCCGATGTTCAGCTTGTGGTTAACGTACATTAATTGTTATACATAAAAGGAATATATGATATTTTTAAATAACATATTATTTTCATACCAGGATTCCAAAAATTTAAATGTTAAATACGTAATGGAATTTCACTTTGAACATCTTTTTAATTCAGAAAAAAACAATACTCTGTGTTAAAGCTATCATTGATAAGTGGCCTTTCATTCCTATAACTATACACTTCATCCCATCATGTCTAACATTATAATAAATTTCCCCCGTTTAAACAAATTGCATTTGTTCTATGTGTAATCATGAAGAAAAGATAAAGTAGCAGTATAGATTTTTCCACTGATTGCAATCATAAGACATTTTAACATGTAACATATTAAGTCGTGTTGCTGATCTTCCCCAACGCATACAACAGCATTGATTAATATTAAAAATGTATTTGAAACTGCTATTCACGAAAAAATGAGAATGTCTCACGTAGAAATACATATCAAGAAAGCTTTCATTTGTAGACTTTAAATGTTTCATTAAAATGATCAATCAGTTGACTACTGCAATATTTATCTTTTTATACAAGAGGGTTTAAAAATGTGTTTTCGTAAAATCTCCTGCCACTCATATTGTGGCACAATGTTTTTCTGTGTTGTACGGGTCGCAGTACTATATCGTTACTATTTTTAATATGGATTTCTCTGAGAAGTGCTAAATTCATGTTAGGGCTATAAAATTTTTTGAACGCTATTCAAATTAGTCTCTCTATTAATTGGATAATAAAAACTTTTTACATATTAGCAAAGAAAATCAGTGATGGATTTATATGATTATTAATGAGAGTATGCCTTGAAAGCCAACACTCCAAAACCAAGAGTACTTGGAACAACTGAAGTCAATAAAGTCCTCAGCCAATAATACTGCCATTTTGGATTAACCAGTCCTTTCCTTTGTAATGCGTAACCAAGTGTTCTGCGAAAAAATTTTCAAACATGCGACTTTGCAATTACGTTGTCTTGAATATTAACGTGCTAACATTTGATGATGAATAACATCAATGCCTTTGAATTCTCCATGTAATTGATCAGATTTAAAAGTGTAGAGAGCAATGAAATTTTACAATTAAGTAATGTTTACTCAATACACACATGTACTCACAATATTGACATTAAAATGATAAATCATTCAAATGAAAGTGAATGATGATGCAAATGGTTTTCCGGAAATGCCACAAATAATAATAATATATTAATTTTGTCTCTGTATATACGAAAATTATTAAACATAATTCCAGAAAAAATTAAATTAGAATTTTTTAAATCCATACGAAAAGTAATTAATCATTACTGTAGAAATGTTCTTAATTTTAAACACATTAAAATAGATTTAAAGTTTTTATTGTATTATAAATTTTTCAAATGCCTTTTAAAAGTGAATTTTTTTAAGAAATAATAATTATTACCTAGGTAAACAAGTTTTAAATGTTTATGTTTGCTAAAAGTAAAAAAGCGATACTAACAGCTAAAAATGGAAAATCATAAATCTATATACAAACCAGAAGTCACTCGATGCTTTGCACTCGATATGAATAACAGACTAGACATACACATATAGTTTATAAATTATACATATTGAAAAACACTCCTGAAAAAATAAAGTACTGGTATATATTATAAATTCCTGATCTAGTTAAGAACAATTGGACCCATTGTTAAAGAGAAATGTTTTGGGACCATAAACTGGGGGAGTAAAGTATTTGTTATGTCTCTGTGAACATTTCAATATATATATATATATATATATATATATATATTGAAATATATATATATATATATATACATTATATATCCGATTAAAGACAGGAATATACATATATATATATATATATATATTCCTGTCTTTAATCGGATGTAGTTAAGGCCCATAATATTTTAAGGTTTATTGTTAATACCTTTCGAAAGTTAAACACAAGTATTATTTATATCTTGAATCAATAATTTTAAATTTTACTGCAATAGAAAAGTATACATTTTTAGTCTGAAAAGCATTGCTTGGTCACTGATATTACACATTTAGCCATGGAAATATTCTTGTGGTCTAAGGCTTTTTTGGTGCCGTAGTAAGGTTTATTCTGTTGCCTTAATGAAGAAAATTATTGATGTGTTGAAAGCCTGAAAGTTCAACTTTGATCAAAAAAGGGCTACTCCTAACTATATACAGACATATATGTTATAAATTTTCCATAAAAATTTATTAGTATAATATATTTCTAAGTAAATTGGTGTTACGAAAGCTTAAAAATTATGAAAACAATTAAGTTGATATTGCGTTGTATTGAACTAACTGGATGATAGTGGTATATAAATAAATAAACTGAACAGTTATTGGTTTGAATTAGGGCAATTAAGAAGATCAACTTGACAAAGTTAGACTAAAGCTGGAGTAATTGACGGCCTTGCTAATCATTACATGTAGTATATTTAGCGCAGTTCAATACTTCCTCCATTAGCTGACCAACTGTAGATCTAGTAGAATTATATATTACATTTTTATAAAGATCGGTGGTTCTCGTTATTTACCAAACCAACTAAATTGATTTTTATTTGTAGTTTTTTTTTCTATTTAATTACTTGTAGTAGAATTGATAACAAATTTAATTAAAGGAGAGATGTATGATGTCGTATCTTCAGCAATCAGAGTAAAAGTTTTAATATGTGTAGCGAAGTTAAACTCTTTACTTTTAATTTACATATTTTATAAATAACTTTCAAATCTTCTATTATAGTTTGGACGTTACCAGAAAATCTTTAATTTGACGCCTATCATATACAATGTCCTATCCATCGCCTTAACCCACAATGCGCGTCATATATTTGCATTATTATAATACTCAAAACTAACAACTCACGTTAAAAAATCTTAATTGTTATTTATTGTCAATGATCTATCACAATATTTATCATTACGCTGTTGTTTAGGGTTGTAACAGCGGAAGAACTAATAAACCATTGTCTCACTAATTTCACAAAATTGCTGTGTCATAAATCACATAAAAAATGTTTTTAATGCGGAACCCGTAAAAAACAGGCAGCTTGTCCGTCAAAAGATAAGATAAACGGGATAAGTTTTTTAGCCTGGCTTTAATTTTTTCATGAAAGATATTCACACTACGTGCCATATTCTGGGTTAAATAAGCTAATTTAATATGTAGCATTAATGCTATACAATAACCTAACAGTAATTTAATATATGAATATGCAGTAACATAAGATCTAATTTTTCCAAACGTTTCCTAAAAATGGGTAACAAAGTTTTTTTTTTAAATTTTATAAACAAACTTGTAGATGATAGCAGTGCACTTAGTGCATTGAAAACATGTAGCATTAGGATTTTCATAATTTGTCTCAAAATTCAAATAATTTAATACTGTAGCTCAAAAAGAAGTTTCTATTTTATTTCAAAAATAATTTGCATTTATTAAATGGATATGTTTAGAAAATAAAACCATTATCAGAAACTCGTACTTATTAATGTGATTATAATATTTGAGTCTAGTACTTCGTTCCATCTCTCTGATTTTAAAATATCCTTTACCACTCAAATTTTCAGGATTGTCCGTCTGGGGCATTTAGAGTGTTTTATATTTTTAAGTTTTTTACGTAGTAATTGTTATAGTTATCTAAAGAATTCTTTGGTATTTTCAAAAAGAAAACTCATTCAATATGAATTCTAGAAACCTAAATATATAAAACCAGAACTTCTTCACACTACACTCTCATTGGGATTAAACTATAATCATTTAATACACAGAAGGATTAATAACTACAACTCTTAAAGCACATGTATATTTAGAAGAACTATTCTTACACTCAGTTCATATGATCTACAAGGACAAGAAATGAGTACATTCATCAGTTAATTAAATCCACCCCTTAACAAAGTAGATAGCGTTGAACTAGGTTTATTACGAATCCTTTGTTGCCAATTTGATTCAGCCTCTTTGTATGAAGTGAATTATCCAATAATGAAAGTTGAGTAATCTGAAAACTCGCTAAATTAATTAAAAGTCGTGTTTTGTTAAGCGCTCAAATGATCCCTCTCATTAAGAGAGGAATTAGTTTCAAATAACAACATCAGACAAAAGAGCAATAAAACTTAATGCCTTGTACTCTTCGGTATTTACCATCTGTAATTAAATAATGTGTATCTTGTTTAAAAATGTAATAAAGGTATTACTATATACAGATAATAGTTTTGGAAATGGCCAAACCCGTGATTTCGCAAGCTATAATTTTAAAACTTAAAATTTTATGAATATTAATTATATATATATAATCTCTTAAAGCAGTTTCAAAAGAAAACTACAATCGTATAATGTACAATATTTTGTTGTATTACAACTTATGTATATAGTAACATGGTGTATATATACTCAAAGACTTTATACATTTCCTAAACGAATTTTATGCTTCAAATTTTACTTATAAAGACTCCCGTAGAAAGACTACCTAACTAGAATTTGATGTATTTTTATAAGAACACTTTCTAAAGTTTTTATTCATGTTAAAAGGACCATTCAATACTTTCACTATACCAGTTAGTACCCTAATACAAAGTATTCAAAACGATTAGCTATTCAAGAAAAACAAATATAAATTAAATAAACAAAATGACTTACAAAACTAAATTATTCTTACAAACTTGCGATAAATTGAATTAATATACGGATAAGTTATAATGATACAGCATTTTCTTTACATGAACCTAAATTGTTTTAGCTAATTGAGTCATGAATTACACAACATTAGCATTGTAGTAAAAGCTGCACTACATATGAAAAAGTCATCAAACGAAATAAAAATATTTTATAAATACCTTTAGAGTAATCCTGAAAGGACCATTTAATGGATAAATGTGTTAATCAAAACCAAGTTTATAAAGTGTCATAGGTCATTGAAAATAATTTAACGGTTGTAAACCCTGTCAGAAACCGTATTGCTGTACATAGAAAATCTTGTTATCTAGTCCACATCTTCGTACTAGCGTAAATAATAAAACATATCCAATGAAAGGGACTATTGACATTATATATCATCAAACTTTTAATTTCCGTGATACCAAGTTTAGTGGCCAAAATTGTATAACATCCTTGGTATCAGAATGACCCGTCATTGTTTCCATGGTCATTAATCATGCAGAAGCCTCCACTGTACGCTATAGAAAACATAACCAGGAAAATATTTTTAAAACTTTATAAAGCTGTATCAATAATGTAGAATCGCAGCATGTATTCCATTTTCTGCTGTTTTAAAATGAAACTTTCATGTATAATTTTGAAATAAAAATTTAGTATTTAACTTAGTTCGAGAGGGATGAGAGACTAAAAATGTAATACAAAGCTCTAGCTATATATAAATTCATTTATGTAAGAAAATCTCTAATTTTATCATTTTTATCCAAAATAAGTATTTTTATTGCAAGAAAGGTGCTTTGGGTTTAATTTTTTTATGTGTATATAAAGTATTTTATAATAACAGTATAAAAGTAATACTAAATGAGCCAATAACCATATTTTTATATTTTAGTCATTAAAGCCCGTTCAGATATTTGAACTGCGCTCGTATTTTAGAACTCAGCGGCTAAAATGGCAGTTACTAACACAAAACGTACATGTCCACAAGTTTATGGAAATAATAAATTTTAAACATAATTATACAATACTTTACGTTAAATCATTACATACTAAAACAATTAGTGTTTTGGCTCCTGTTTTCTAACTTAATTGCAAATTGCATGTAGTTCCCCAATAAAACATTAATTCCAGATTGTAGCGCTGATTCCACGATAGCAATTATTGCATTTGCCATTACAGTTCAGCACTGTGTTATACAGTTTTAATTGTTTTTTGGTTCTACAATAGTAAATTGCCTGTATGTGTCCTACATGAGCTGAATTCTCATAAGTTTATGTACGTGAGTAAAAATAAATACCTGATATTTTTTATGAAGTAAGTAACTTAAAACTGAAGCTGCACGAGCGTATTTTATTGCCACAGTTCCTTTTCCAATATCTACTACTACAATAGGTTTAATGATTTCAAATTGTAAAAACAACGAGCTTCACAGGTTAATAACAATTTTAAATTGTATTAGTCCTGTATAAGTTAATGGCGGCAACAATTCATAATGATTTTAGGGTTTTGTCCAGAGATTCCACCTCTATCTTTGACTATAGGCTCAAGGCCTCCTTTGTCAGTTCCTCGAGGCGACATTGCTTTTCCAAACTCCCGCAATTTGCGTATGCTCTTCTTGCTTGTAGCCATTTGTTGTTGTAACATGCCACTTTCTGCAGCATGACGCCTCCATTTGAATTAAGCATCCCTTCCCACATTAATGTAATGCTAAAGCACCTGTATGGTCTCAGGTTTAAGGTACAGGAAGATCAGTTCTCTAGGTGGACAATATACAACGCGATGTCATGCAACGTAGGATACACGCTACGGTGAGGTAAGATCTACCTCTAGTAATCCGCCTCGGTTACAATGAGCTACGCAACTATATGAACAATTCCGCTAACTATTTCCTTGCGGTCCAAATATGTTTATAATATTTATATTTTGTACTTCTTTTAAAATGTTACACTCATCACCCAAATATACTTAGTTTGTATCCAAAAGATCCATATTAGTCTCAATCCAAAATTTATGTTTAATAGAGTTAAAATTTGTTTCGGTGTTTAAAACATCATATGAAATTAGCGACTTTAATAAAACATAATAGTTAGGAAGTAGTTATAGTTTCTTTATAGGAGAACACTACCTCAAATAAACACTAGTCCACACACATTAACTTAGAAAGGTAAGAAACATTTATGTTTAATTTGATCACTAACATTATTTACGGAAAATTGTCGTTTAAAAATATGTATTGTAGACATATAAAAACCATCAAGACGTGGTATATTTTATTTGTAAAAACATGCTATTTCCAACATATTGTAAATGTATTAAGTAATAATAGTAGGTGCGGTTAAACCAAAGTAGACCGATAGATAGACACACAAAAATAATGTTATAGCTCTCGCTTCACTAACGCTCATCCTAATAATGATGTCATTACATCTCATCAACTTTTGTAACTAAAAATAAGTACGTTCTGCTGTACGTTTTAAAATATTTATGACGATTTTCTGTAATTTAAAACTGTGAATCGTAATTCCATGATGATAGTCGTTCCTATAGACTATTGTTTCCACGGTTCAAAGCTTCCAGTGTTGTCTCCCCTTTGCATAGCTGTATTGTCAGTGTCGACGATACATCACTTCATAATCATTTTGAAGTATACATTGAACTAAATTATTGTACTCTAGTACTTTTTTTACTTTTACTTTTTATACTTTTATTAACCTTATACTACTTTAGAAGCTTTTATTTTACCAGTGTTTTAGTTATTTAGGGGTTTTAACTGCTAACTAACTAATATCCCGTAATATTAGCATACCTATTAAGTCTACCAGTACATGCGGTTTTAAAATACAATTGTAATGAATTTCGAAGCTAAATAATCGTCTGTAATATTGTTTTCCAAATATAAAGTTGAAAACTGTAAAAGTATGTAGTATTAACGAATATGTATAGTTAAAGGTTTTATTAAAGCTGCAAACAAAAATAAACCTTAATTATCTTCTCGTCTATCTAAATTAAATAAAAAATTTGCATGGCATGTGAGTAAGGTTTATATAATATTTAACACAATGTTAAAAACTAGTGATAGTTTTATATTAATTAAAATATAATATATAAACCTAAAATGGGTTAACCCAGAGATATGTTGTATAATCGAAACGAAGTATATTACATTTAAGTCTTACATAATCGTTGCTAAAGCTTACTTTTAGATGAAAGTGAATTAATGCTTGGTTTGGTTGCATGAAAGTGCCTGATAGTCAGATCTTGTCAGTTCAGCACATTCCAAATTACAAGAAAATTTAAATAAAGTGAACAGTTTTGTTTTATACGTACATATATGCAATACGCCTTTGTCATCAAATAAGGAATTAATGGCTTTGAGACCCTTGAAAGTTTAGATTCAATAAAATAGTTCTAGTAACTAATTTCTTTATTTTTAAAAACTTTAATTAGTAAGTGAAATATTTTCTTGAGTATTAAACTATTACGTTAGTTACTATATTTCAAAATTTAATAGATTTAGTTTTAAGAAATTTTATTAGATATCTTGATGATGTAACAGAAATACTCATATAACAATTTTTAAATTTTAAAGGTGAACGATAATATTGAATTTTAATTTAATATCTTTATGTAATCTCAAATTTATATTAAATTAAAAACAATTTTACATGGCCATATTTATTTTAAAATCATCCACTAAAAATAGTGCACTAAAAATCAATACAATTTACTATACATTGATTTATAATGGAGAAAATAGTTTCTTTTAAAAGACGTTAGCAATTATATTCGAACTTAAGCACCATGGATCGACAGAGACATCGAAGAAAATCAAAATCAGTGAAAATAAGGTTTATTTTGCTAAGCTGTGAAAATCCATATAGAACATGTACTGTAATCCTATAATATGAAAGTACAGCTGGAATAGAATAGAATCGATATCCTTCTTTATTAAGACGACCATATATTCCTTTCTTACATTTAACCACTTACACAAAAAACAATCTTAATAGTGCGAAATAAGGCTTATCTAACTAAAGCTTACTAACACAATATTCCATTCACAGTCCAAAGAGTGCTACTACGAAACATAAGCATTCGTACTTTTTAAATTTACAACCAATCATATTTTACTAAATATGTGTTTACTAACGAGAGAAGAAACTACACAATTTACATACAAGATTCCAAAACATTTTATACAGCAAAGGTTGTGTTTTTAAATATGATTAGCACTTATTTTCTTACATTAAATCTTGTATTGGTTTTATAAGCATGGATTTAATGTAAATATTTAAGTTCCAATAAAATAATTAATAAAATAGTAAAAACTAACCAATCATTATAAGGAATCAAAAAGTTACAAAAGCAAAAGATGAATTAGTATGCATCAATAACAATTCGTTCACCTGTATAAGTAAGGTATCTGATGAATAGCGATGTTTATAAACATACAACTACCACATCCAAATTCAACCCTATAATAGTAATAGTCACCGCTATAAATCTTTTATTCATTGAAAGCTTCGTTGATACAGAAGCTCCAAATTTGTATGTAAACATGTAAAACATAATGAATAAACTATAACATGAATTCAAATGTCCTTAATTTGAGAAACAGTAAGTGTTGTAGCGTGCGTGCAGTAGGAGTTGTAAAATTATAAAACTATATTTTTAAGAACAGCGAAACTACGGGCGTCGAACAAAAGATTGCATGTGTAATAAAATAGTACACGTTCTTTATCATAACTATTGAGGGATTTAGGATCCACCGCCTGAAAACTTTTGGCCGTTAATAGGTCCCGTTCACGTTGATCAACGTCTAAATAATTGGTTTAAACAAATGGAAAAACAAGACGTCATCGGGAAACGTGAACTATAAAGTTACTGAATACTTATAAAATAAAAGAGTTTTTCACTAATAATTGGAGTGTTCGTATTGTGTGTGTTTCTCATGCGAGGGAAAATTGTCGTTAGTTAACAAAAAAATTGGAGAATTTATTTTATAGATCCGTTCATTCCTTCTCCAAATATCGTATTTTCATTTATGGGTGGGGTGAATTCTTATTTATCACGAACTCAGTTGAATTCAGATCAGAGCCAGGACACCAGTGGGACTACATTCAACTTGTAAGCGCCTCTTGTCAGCGTTGACGCAATATCAAGACACCAACGTGTTTCCAGTCACGGCGCAGCGCGTCAGGTGTTACTAAACATATTCCTGTTACTCATAAAATTTAGTAGCTCATACGTCTCATAACCTGTCATAAAACATATCTACTTCCAGGAAGACTTTATTCTTAAAAAAGTAATAATCAATACAAATGAAGATCACACTAAACATTCGAACCATACCATAAACCCCGACAATAAAACGTATTACCCATAAATAGTAAAAATATATATTTTAATAACTGATATTTTTGAAACTTTTTGTAATGCAATAAAAAAGTTTGAAAAAACCACATGACTTTCGCATACGTGCAATAAAAGTAATAAATTAAAAACCCCTAAACAACGCAATTAATAATAGCGTGTTCTATGTAATTAATATTTCTAAATCAGATGCCAAATACAATTTTGATAACATAATTCAAGTAATATTTAGCTTTTTAATTTACACATTTTATTATGATAAGATAGAATCACTAGGGTTATTGTCTGACCACACGTGGTGGCAATCTCAATACGAAGATCTTAAATACTTTTGTGTAAGTATGCTGCTTTGCCTCAAAATAACGATAAACACAAAACTCTAACAGTTTTACATTGTTCTTAAGAGTTAACCATGATGAAAAAAAAATTTGAAAAATTGAGTAGTCAATTGATATTTTAACGTTTTACGATACATTTACTTTCTTGAATTGCTTGGAACGACTTTCGTAGCGTTGTCTCGCATCCTTCTTGTATCTATCTTTACACGTAATACATAATAATGTATATTTGTGCTTTAATGTACGCATTTCGGTAATATGTGTGTGGATGTTTTGTGTGTGTGTGTGTGTGTGTGTGTGTGTGTGTGTGTGTGTGTGTGTGTGTGTTTGAAAGAGAAAGTAAAAAATATAAACAAGATGACTTTTTATACCTATACTTTGATAAGCTAATAAACCAAGGTCCCAAATTTAATCTCGTATGTGTGTGCACTTTTCCGTATTAAATTATTTATTCGTATTTTTGAGGTAATATTCCAAATAATCAGGTAACAATATACTCTATTCCTTCTAGTGGCCATGCCGTCGAGTACTCTTCTCCTATTTCAGCAATGACGTAATCTAAAAGTCGGTAACGTTCCAGTTAAGAGGGTATTCAAATCAAGTTTTTACCTGTTCATAAGTCTGACTCATTTTTGCACTAACTCTTGATAAAAATGTACTAGAGATTTGAAGCTTTGTAAATAGGTTTCTTTTGATCTAGCGAAGAATATTACTTATTTTGGGGTTGAAATTTAAAATGAAACGCCGTCCGTCTGTCTAACCAAAAAATCATTTCTTTACTTCCTATCGGCTCACACTGTCACAATGGTTTATTATGATCTTAATCATGATACTCGTAACTTAAACTCTATACAACCACATTTTATATTGATTTTTTCTGAGTATGATCAATACACATCACTGGGGGGAGAGGCTATAAACTTCTCAATTCTGTAAGTCTACTTTATGTAATTCAGGAGAGTCAAGGAGCATTCGTATATCGGTGTTATGAGTATAGTGGTGTTTTGGCCACGAGAAAATATCAGATTAACTAATTGGTTAAAAACTGAGAGGATTAATATAACGTTTTAACTTGTAAAGTAGAACACATGTTGCTATAAATTTGAAATTTTGCGTGCAACCTCAGCAAAGACTAACCTTTTCCTTTTATTCATGTTTTAACATGCAACTGTTTATTTTGGACTTAAAAATAAATTTTATTATTATAATTATATTTTCAGTAATTACATTAGACATACTAATTAATTTTATTCGGTAATTTTACATTAAACGTTACAAATATCAACACATTATCATTAGTCGAATAGTAGCTTATATGGTGGAAGTAATAGTCACTAATTTACATGTTATATCATGTTGAATAAGTCTGATTGGTCTAATAATAAAGAGAAGCAATAATTATTCAATTAATAATTACTTACTGTCCTTTCAGTATATCGTGTATTAAACAGCATTAATTAGTAGGAATCTAAGAAATGTATTTAATTTGTTCTCGTAGTTTCAATAGTTTTCTTCGATGTACTAGCTATTTATTTCCTCACGATACCTCAGGTAACATTTCAAGATAGGACAAGTCTTGTGTAACTTGTAACAAGAAAACTTTTATTACTACACTTGTTGTTGAAATAGTAGATCCTGTGAATTTCCTCTTTAATAAAACTAATGTTCTTAAATTTCTGTTATAATAACAAAACTGTAATAACATAACATTATTTTTATACGTATACAAATAATTTGTAAACGCAAAAAAGATCGCTGCTTTAAAGTAGGATAACATAAAGCTAGTGAAATAAATAGTTGAAAAGAATGCCACACTTAATAATAAATGTTAAGAAATACTATAAGTAATGTAAGTGTATGGTTGTATATAACACGTCATGTAATTGTGGGATTGTGGGTTATCTACTAAAATTGTCACATTCACTCGCTATTGGAGCTCTCTCTAAGCTTCTTCTGCTACTGATTCTGTCTAGCTACACTGTACGTCGTCATGTATACTGACTGATCTCTTTTCTATTTTACGATTTATCCTAACTGATCACAATATATATTTATTCACACAGTGGTATTAGAGTAGTATAATTACATAGGCAATTATATTACAGAATAACATATGATTATCAAGAAAATTACAAAAACTGCTCTAAAACAGTAATTATATTTAATTATTCCAGTTTATTTAAAATATGTAAGTTTTCGTAAATGCCAGTCACAAAATATATTTCTTCCATCGTTCGTATATTTTGAAGTGAAGTGATGTCAACTGGCAGTCTTTTGGTTAAAAAGTAAAAAGTTAACTAAAATGACGTCAAAGGTAGAGCTGAGCGTTACTGAAGCCTAACACTCATGGGGCTAGTTAAACTCTAGTTCGTCAGTCTTTTTACACGATATTTGGGAAAGAAAACTAATTTATAGACTTTTTATTGTGAATGCAACAAATACAAAAATATACCTTTTTTACTTTAACAATAACGATAGTTACAACTACACTGAGACATCCAAATTTAATTAGATCGAACCCTAAACAATGGTAGCGTGTAACGTTGCAGACAATGGGCGGATAATTCATAAATCTACGATAATAGTTCTGTTAGTTTCACTCCCATTCGATGATTCTGATTATTCTGCAACGTTTTTACGTTTCTAAAGAACGATTGAGATTTAGTATTAAATACTGTTGCCTCCAGTTATCTGTCATTATCATTTTATTTGAAATGGGTAGTTAACTATTTAAAACAACGTTATTTGACATGGTTTCCGTTACAGCAGGAAAACATGCAACTGTGGTATAAATAAGTTGTAAGTATAACTATTTTGAATAATATCAAACCAATGATCTAAAAAATAAATCTAAAACATAATGAAGTTTGTAAATTTTTCCTTTAAATGTTATAATATTACGAATTAAATACAAATAAAATTGCATTTAATAGAATGTCAAAAAACATGAAAAACCGTGAAGATCAGTACCATAAAGTGTATCGGGCCAGGAATAAAATACAAAGAATAAGTACATACCGCAGCTGTGTGTGAAATGCCATTAACTGTCCTTTATTATGCTTCTTTGCTGCCATCACTTCTTCTCTCTCTCTCTCCCCCCATTAAATACATTTTGTCAACTCCTTTGCCTGGTAATTTTTAAATAAAGTAAAAATAATATTAATATAAGGTGGTTGATTAAATTAAAAGAGTAGGTTGCTGATATTTCTACGTAGTGTTAACTTAGTCATTCATTTCTATATTGTAGATCAGCTTAATTAATGATTTAATATCTGGTGTGCACACAAGAGTGATTATAATGCAAGTATGCCTGATTTGTACTTCTAATTCAAAAGTTCCAAAACGACCAAATAGATAATATTTTCTACAATGACTGTTTGTGTAAGCGTGAAGGAGAACTTAAGGCAAACGCTGAGGATAGTTTTATTAAAATTAAAGCATAACTTTTCCATCTGTGAGTACATTTCAAATTTTACCAACTTATTATGGGTGTAAATAAACCTTAAATAATGTTTTATTTATTTGAAAATAATAATTTTTTTTGGATTCATAACTTAGGATCAGGATGCTTACTTTATTCAATCGTAGTCTTACACTTCTTGTGAATCGCAAACTAAACAATTCAAATTGTTTATTAATTTAATAATTTTCTCTTTTAAACTCCAAATTACTTCACTTCAGATTACTTACCCAGTATGTGTAACATTAAAACCATAAAGAAATATATTTTTATAATATTTATGTTTTTAATTGCTTATCCTTAAATATTGGACAATTTAATAACTATGCAGCTATTAAACATTGCTAAGTATATTACAAGACAGCGATTCATTTTCATTCAACTAGCGTTTTAATATTAAAGTGGGTTTTTTGTTATTAATTATGTTAGTTTTATTTTTTTATTACACTACTTGCATATAAAAGAAATTAATTAGCCCACAAAGTATGATATTAGGCAATAATAATGAAAATGTTTATAATGAAAGCGCTGTTTACTAGGCCGTACAGTTGTTATTGTACAACTCGAAATTATATCCGTTACTTCATTATACTCATCGATGTTCGCACAGATAAAATATTTACATTTATATTTACTTCATTAATTACGTCCAAATTTGTAGATAATATCAGCTAATATTGCTGAAACACGTTTTATCTTCGGAAAATAACATTGTAAGGTTGGAAAAAACGTTTTGAATTTTTTGAGAGTAGGGAAAATAATACGATGTAAGATCAGTTTCATATTTAACTATCAATAAAACTTGCACAGGGTTGCATAATATGTTACATTACATAATAACATTCCAAATTCACCTACTGTATCAGGATATAAATGTTTAATTAACTATAAAATATAATAAAATTAAAGTTGAAATTAAATAAAAATTTTCTTTTATTCTCATTGAGAATTTATTTTTTATACTTACGTAGCACTCAATAAATTAGTGTCAAAATACTCTGATATTGTTTGTTTATTTTAAATTCGGTGGTTGTAATATGTTAGGTTAGTAACACGAGGAAGAGATCAGATTGCAAATATCTAAATGTAGTGATTTCTTGTATCACAGAGCGATGTTAATTGTCTGAACAGATCCTGTTTCCTTTACAAAATTTCTATCTTCAAAACTTTACTTGTAACATTTACCATACAATTTAACAGTTTATTATGTTATATAAATATAAGTTCACCTTTTTCAAACAACGTCTACTAAAGTATAGATTTAAATTACAATCCAGATAATGTAGTTGCCTTTTCAGAGGACATTCAGTTTTTATTTTAAAAAACTAGAAAGTTTCTACCCCATTCTGAAATTAATTTATTTACAATTTTACTGTAACTCAACAATAAGTGCGTAGAGAAACATCGAGGAATACACGTGGGGGGGGGGTTGCAATACGAAAAAGTCTGTTTCAGTCTATAAGAACAAAATTCTAAAACATTATTTGGCAAATATTATTGTTTTCAGAATGTATTGCCAACGTAGTGTAAATTTGGAACAGTAATAATGATTGAGAGGGTTGTGATACGCTCTGTAATACGCATTCTGCCACTTGCAGGAGTCTAAACCACAAATTAGCTAAATTGCCTGAATATCCACACTCTAACCGTAATGAACAGGTTAAACTGGGGTAATTATTTAACAACAGTCAACTGTATCGTGTGCGATAGTAATATTTAACATTACGCATTCGCTTTCGAAATATTACAATATTAGAATTTGCTAAGCTTAGATATCCGCAAGTGACAAACAAATATTTATGTGGGAATGTTGAGGAGATGATTTCCTTCACTATTTTTAAAACTCAATCTGAACTCCAAAAGAAAATTTAGAGTTAAATTTATCAGTTTCAGTGATGGCAATGTAATAAACAAATATTTTCTAACCAACATACTTAGTTAAATTGAAAATAAATAGATATGTAAAAATTAATTGGTTTATAAAATTAAAGAAAACGCATGTAATTTTAATTTCTGTTTATGTTGATGACGTTTAAAATCTCGATCACTTTAGGTATAAACTTGCGGCTATTGTGAAGTGGAAAGACATAAATGGCAGTATAGGAGCGGAGAGTCAATTTAATAACTAAGAGAGTAATAAGTTTTAGAGTTAGGCTGTAATGGAAAAATAAGTGTATGTTCCTACAATATTTAAAATTTCTCCTCTTTTTTCATCCACCTTAAGTATGAACAAAGAAGTTACAGATACTAAATATTACCGGTACATTGTAGTAGTGTTGTAATAAATGTATTATAGCAATTCCCTATGTGGTAAATATGGAATACACTTTTGACTGACAAACTCTTAACATTTAAATTTTCCGGTCAAGAAATTAAAATTTTTAAATTAAAATTAATTTTCTTTTAAATTATAATGAATTTAAATAGTATGTTACAGCTGATTAATTTTTCCTACATTTTGGACATATTTTAATAAAATTATTCTACATCATCCACAGATTCTAAATAATACCTAATAACAAAACAATTAATCAATCTTTCTTATCGCTAAATTACAAATTCTTTAGGAAAGAAACTCAAATTATATAGACATCAAATACACACATCATAAACACTATAGAACCCATTCAAAAAATCATTAATTATGATAACTTTTAAGTTTTCCTGAGATTCTCGATATGATATGGATACTAAAACAGTGTTAAATTAAAGAAATTTACTTAAATGAATGCAAACAAATATTTAAATATAAAGAAAGAATGGCATTTGGATATGTGGAGGTAGCAGGATTTAGAGCGGGAAGAAATCTATTTATCAGATCTTAATACAATTAATGTCAATAAATGAATATACAGATAGTGTAATTCATGTGCTTTATTATAGGTATTTTACGTTGATCCAATACTGCACTTGATTTAATGTTTAGACTATAAATTGGAAGATGTTTTATATCATAGTAATCTACTGTATTTGATATAGTAATCCATATAAGTGCATTTCCGTAACATTGTTTTACTAGTTACGAGTACACAGTACCTATAATAATATATATACTAATGTATTTATACACTATAAATTCAGTAGCTTGATAACAAACTAATTCGAAATAAAAAACACAAAATAATGATAAATCATGAAGGGACTCTGACAAGACCAAAGAAAATTATTTAACAATATTACTCTTTTTCTTAGGTTTTAGGCTATCTCGTTATACGTTTTAGACAACATGATATTTCTTTTTGAAAACTAGTTTCTTTATTATTTTGCATCGTAATGTATAGTACGATTTAACATTTATTATTTATGTCGGGAGTGTCTCTTAATATACAAAACCAATATATTTATATGCATTGTATGGTTGCCCTGATATGCTGTCAATCGTTTTTGAGAATTGGTCGCAGCTTTGATTTAAAGCTTTTTATTCTATCTAATGCCTTCGTAACTTACAAAGGGAAACACATGATAAATATTCTTTAAAATGTCTAACCATAATGTTTTAAACATTATATTAGACTTTAAACAACCTAACCTTATAGTTTAAAACCACCCAAGACTTAAATTCTGTTAGTGTTAATTTATTGTACATTATAAAGTCCTCGACAACATAAAAATTAGAATATCAAAAAGAGTCCTGTACCGAAATTGAATATTTTACATATTTATGACAGTTTTAAACTAAAAGTTTAATAATAACAAACGAGGACTAAAACTACCGAAGCTAAAAATGTATTTGATCGGATTATATTCCAAGGATTGATTGAAATTTTTATGTGTACTCATTGAAAACAAAACGAAACAGAGAACGGTATTTGACAAAGAAAACAAAGTTATATGTTCATGCAGTGTTCACTGACACCCCGTATACGAATCTTTAGTCAATTAGATTGAAGAGCTTCATAAACCTGCCTTCAACGTGTAAAAAGCGGCATTTATATGATTCTTATTTTTTAGCGTATCTTTGCTTTTTATATATGTAAATATTTTATGATTAAGCTATATTATTTAATATACTGCCAAACTACAAGTTTTAAATTATAACAGCAAGATTTATGTTTTATGACATTAAAGTTTTTGCTGAAATGTCCATAAGCTCTATGTATTTTTACAATCTAAACTGAATATATTTTTTAACATTTTTTATATTTAAATCATTTATAACTGGAATTCTGCCTATAGATATATTTCAAATACAGTAAATTGCTCAGTGTTGTGAATTCTTTACATGCTCATACTACAGGACATGGTTAATATGAGGAATTTGCAGGTGTGATAAATTGCATCGTATCGTTTGATCCTCGATTCCGAGTGCTTACAATGAATACATTCTTAAGTGGTTAGTTTTTATGTTTTTATATCGTATGTAATTATATTTAAATAGAGATATCTTGGTAAACATTGATTTTATAAATTGTTTCAAACTTCAAAACTGAGTTTTTAATCCTACCGAGTAGTCAAAATATAAAAATAAAATACTGTCAACGAAGAAGAAAAATCTAAATTATGTTCACGTTCACCAATAACTATTACGTGCAATGCACTCTTATTGGACTGCTAACCAGCTGACGTGCCAAATACTTTTATCTCTGGCAATAAATTTGCTAAGACAAATTACTTTTAAGTATGATCCTTGTTAATGGGAAAGTGGTGTAGGGGAATATCAAACTATTACTATCAAACAATAATATTTATTCATAATAAAACATTTATATATTAAATATATTGTCGTACGTGGAAATAGCATAATTACCCGTCACGAGACAACACGTATTATTGGTACTTTATCGGTAGACCCGGCCTGCCCAGTGATGATGAAGGGTCAGGAACACTGGGCTTGTTGTCACACTTCATCCAGGACATTCTCCGCTCATAGAAGGCTGAAATAGATCGTCAGACGGTATCATCCTTAGTTCTTCGAAGGCCAGATCGGCGCGAGTCCTCAGGTTAAAATCTGACCTAACCTGAATTAATGTGACAGGCGGTTTCCGGGTTAGGACCCTGAAGTATAGAGGAGATGAGTGGATAATTCACGTCTTTTGTTAGAGTCCCACACTATAGTGTAAAAATAAAGTGAAATATTCTTTTTTGGGCCGAAAGATGAGAGTCCCAATGTTCAAATAGTTTTCTATAAAACTATTTTAGATGCCTTGAGGTTAGATGTATTTTAGTCAAATTTTAGTCCATGTTGTAGGTCACAAGATATGTGTAACATTTAAGCTTGGAGTACTGAATCACATTAATTCTTTAAAGCAAAATTTATATATATATATATATATATATATATATATATATATATATATATATATATATATATATATACAGGGTGTCATTTAAGTCTGGAACCTCTTTTTTAATTTTTAAACCACAATATAAAAAATCCCAAAGTTCACACGTGCTTACTGGTGATAGTAACGCACACATGCCCAATTACCGACCGGATAATCCCTTTGGGGGACAGTCCCCAAGGAGTCAGACAAAATTCTTAAATAGCAGCATAGGTCTAGTTTTGCAATGTCCAATGTCACATTCTAACAGTAGTTGTGTTATTGGTAATAATTATTGATTCCTGGCTTCGATTACTACATTGTCAGACTATGGGAGGGGAACATTTTGAACACTTACTTTGATCACAGGTACTTAAAAATTGGTGTTTACTTGTAATACTTTAATAATTTACATTGTTCAATTGTTTTAAAATTCAAATAGCTATAACTACTGAATGAATCCACCTTTTGAAATCCGGTTTGCGGCATTGTACTCTGCTAAGTAAGACCTTTAATTTGATACCAAACTAGACCTATGCTGCTATTTAAGAATTTTAAGAATAATTTTTAAGAAGAACCCAGATTGGCGCGAGTCCTCAGGTTAAAATCTTACCTAAAATTCTTAAATAGCAGCATAGGTCTAGTTTGGTATCAAATTAAAGGTCTTACTTAGCAGAGTTACAATGCCGCAAACCGGATTTCAAAAGGTGGATTCATTCAGTAGTTATAGCTATTTGAATTTTAAAAACAATTGAACAATGTAAATTATTAAGTATTACAAGTAAACACCAATTTTTAAGTACCTGTGATCAAAGTAAGTGTTCAAAATGTTCCCCTCCCATAGTCTGACAATGTAGTAATCGAAGCCAGGAATCAATAATTATTACCAATAACACAACTACTGTTAGAATGTGACATTGGACATTGCAAAACTAGACCTATGCTACTATTTAAGAATTTTGTCTGACTCCTTGGGGACCATCCCCCAAAGGGATTATCCAGTCGGTAATTGGGCAGATATGTGCGTTACTATCACCAGTAAGCACGTTTGAACTTTGGTATTTCTTTCTATTATGGTTCAAAAATTAAAAAAGAGGTTCCAGACTTAATTGACACACTGTATATATATATTGAAGTTTTATATTAGGTTCTTCCTACTCCTCGGTATCTATTAATTTCTTGTCTTTCGAAGTCTCGAACTCAGAGAATAATCAGGCACTATGAGCTCCTGACCTCAAGTAGCTTACGGCTGCTGGGATCATTAGCAATATTGGAGCAATTAACCAATCGAATATACGGGCCTCTGAGAGCTCTAGACCTCCGAAAGTTCACGGCCGTATAATGGACTAGATCACCTGTATCTTCCGGTACATGTTACCTCCAGTTAGCTTTCAGTATAGAAAGTTCCAGGTCCAATTTAGGTCTTAATTTTTGGCCTCTGTGTTTCTAGCAACTGAGTACTCCCGGTCACCATTCCCTGTCAGCCTCTTGAAGGTCCCGGTTTTTAAGTACACTCGACGTCCATCTGATCCTGGCTCTTACAATTTCTCAAACTTTAGCACCTACCGTGCTCTGCTAGGTACCGATCTGTGGGATCTGTCGACTTCTGACAACTCACACATACTAGCAGCTTGCGGTTCTTTGACACTTCCTATCCTTTCTCTATATACTTCCTATACTCTCCTTATTTGATAGGCTCTGGCGTTTGAGAGCTCTTGGTCACTTGCATATCCCGACTTTGGTAGCTTCAACCTCAAATACGACACAGGCTTCGGCAGCGCTCGGACAGCGGCAACTCCTCCAGTGCCCAAATTTTGGGGCCCCTTAGTAAGCTTTGAGTTGCCTCTTCTATGTAAAGGCTTCTATCAACCGTTTACCTCTGAGACCTCTGTGTCCTTGGCTCCAAATGCAGTTATGTGCTGAACTTTGATATTATTTGTTCTACAAAACGTTATTACATTTTATTTAATATTCATTTAAATGTAATTGTCTTCTTGCCCAGTTATTCATACAATCCAGTGAAAGGTTTTGACAATGGGCCTCCGTTCTTTCCAATGCCAGCAAACCCGAAAACCCAAATTGGCACTGCTATGCACTTGTAGAACGTAACTCTATTCACCCAAACATGCGTTAAGAATTGCGGCCGCAATTTTTATGGCAAATGCATAACAGCATTGCTTACAATTTCATTAACAAAATGCAATTAGTAGATTTCTCACTATCATAGCAGGATATTCATCAACTACTTCCTTCATAGGTGCATACTAAATAGCAGTACTCTAAAAGTTTGATTAACAAGTATAATTGGCTGGTTCTTAAGGAGTAATTCAGTACGTGTAATATTTTTTAATTTTTATTGGATGGAATTAGTATATTACTAATAAACTAAAACAACTTAATTCTGTATTTAAACTGGAATTTTGATCATAATTCTACCGCATATTAATAGAATTCGATAAATATTGAAACCCTATTATTTTATCTCTGCTAAAATAGTCTATCTTTAAACTATTTAAAGCTTGATTTTAAAATAAAATATCTATTTTGTTTATTTTAATCGAAAAAAATTGTTATGGCGACTTAGGCAAACAGGAAAACTGGCAACTGTGAAACCACCAATTGAAGGAGAAATTATGAAAGAATTATATAGCAAACGAGGTAATATTCAAAGCAAAATTGCCTTGGAAATAGTTACTTATAAAATAATTTCGCGGATGAGAGATCCAGCAATCAATCAAAAACGCAATTTGTCGTCTCCGAGTCTGAGACGTTAATCTGTTAGACTTGTCTTCATCCTCACTCGACGTCTCACGCTCCGTTACTTCTCCTAATCTACGCATTCTTCAATTACCACCTACATCATTCTTGTTATTAGATTAAAATATTGTTATTAAAAAAATTATAAGTCCCCGTAAAAATATGGGTAGACACTCAGTATAATGACTAGGTTAACCATTGACACTGAATAATACATTATAAAATATGCATTCTATTTGTAAGATATGAATTACAAATGGACCACCACATAGAAAAGTTTTGATGGCGTAATTCTATGTTAAAGATGTATTTAATTGTACGGTTCCCCCTTATTCACTCATATTTTATTAGTCTTATAATTTAAAAAAATTATAAAGTTTTATGTGAAGATTTTACTTACTACGAACACTTTATATATTTTGTTAAACAAACATGTATTACTGGGTAATTATAGATTAATAATAATTGTATGCGTGCAGTGAAATAAAACATGAATTGAAGTTTGTTATATAAACAAAAATGAAACTGATTGCCATATAATTTGTAGTTCTTCAAAATACCAGCTTTTATAATTGCTAAAACATTTTGCAAGGGATACAGGAAAAGTGACTTTTATAACACATTTATAATATAACAAGAATATGAGAACACCAGCGTGAACTAGCGAGCAATATATGGGTATTAATAAGAAATCTTTTAAGCAAAACTTAGATATTTGTTAGTTTAAAATAATCTTGTCAATTTCATCAACAGTTAAATATACATTATTTGCTATACATAAGATGCACCCAAATTGGAAAGGTTGGGATTTAAAACACAAAAAATCAAATGACGGAGTACATAAGTTGGGCACTCTAAAAGTAAATAACAATTCAAGTTTATGACTTGGAAACAACTGAAGTTTGATTGACCTTTACTCGTGCCAGGGTTGTTTTATACAATTTCAACTTCAACAGTTTGAGTTTCTTGTTTTACTGCTTAAAAATAATGTGATTATGTTATTTCTATATAATTTGAGAATCATAACATATATGTTTAAAATTTAGTTTATTAAAAATAATCAAAATCAATTTAAGAATTTACATTCGATAGAAATAAGGGGTTAATCATGTTTCAGTAAATACTTAAACACAAGCTGAGAGCTACATAAACACTGTTGAAGATTCCGCCATAAAACAATTTAATACTAGCTTCACCGGTTCCTCTATTTCAATTCTGTCTTATATTAAACTTTTAATTTTTAATAATGCAATTAAAGGCAGATATTGCTGTTGTACTTTAATTGTTTTTGTTGTACGAGTATATCATATAATATACAGTATTTCAGATTTTAAAATAAGTGAACCCTTTAATATTGGATTTAATTTAAGTGAAAATTCTTTTAGTACAGGAAAGTGTCCCTAACAACCCTAAAAATTAGTGTAAAACGTCTTTAGACATATTTAATATTAGTTTGCAAAGCTCTAGGAAACTAAGGAAGTAATGGACTACAAATCAAATAACACGATATATTATGATAAATACCAATTTCTATTTGGTCTATGTTTTAGGCCTGTTGTGTAAATTAGAAACATGCTTTCAGCATTGGTAATTTAATATGTGTAATATTAATATTGGTAATGATCCGTATGACTCTAAAATTAAAGAAAATATAAACAATTTGATAGCAGTTTTCGTATTTAACAAAATTATTAAGATTTAGTATGGATTTTAATTTGTATAATGGCAGCAGATGCAACTGATTTGCTTAAGAATAACGTTATTATTGGGATTGAAAAGTTTCCTTTTAACTTGTATAGTATTCTCAATGTAATTCGTGTTTTTTACTACACAGTACAAATATGCTATCACAGTGGTCGTGTTATATTTGCCTATGTGATATGAGAGGAATCCTTATTAGACGGCAATCTAAGCAGTCCACGGCAATAACCAAATTTTTTAGAATGATAATGTAGAAAAATATGGGAATTCTTAAATATTGGTGAGAATTTACTGTTTATAAAATTAATAGATTTATTTTACATTCCAGCTGTGCTTAGAATTTTCATATTTATGTTAGTGTTTTCCAGTAGAAACTTTCAGTCCACTTAAACGTCTTAAACAAGCTGAAAAACACATGTATATTATGTACCTACTTATTTGTTCTAAATTTCAGTAATTACGATAGTGTCATTAGAAGCATTACAGTTATTTGTTAATTGTATTGCCTAATTATTAAAGTGAACATGTTTTAACTATTACTATTATTTATGGGAAATCGGTTCACTCCTTGTACAAATTTGGATTTGTAACAAGTTTATAGTTACAAATTATTTCTCTGAAACTGGTAACTGAATATAAGAAAGAGGTTTTCTACATGGGAAAACACTCTCATCCAATACCAATATTATAACCTTGAAATATAGTATGTAGCGAATGTACAGTAACGTTCAGCATGTTGTCACTGTTATAGTTCTAACTGTCCACACTTCTGGATGCTACTTGCTATGTGTTCTACAGAAACAGACACTGAAATTTGCAGAGACTAATCAGTTATACTAGTAAATATCGTTCAATCTATATTATTGTTTCACATAATTTTCCTTCTTCATAATGCTATAAATGTATTGTAGAGTAGGTAACTTAATTATTTTGTAGAGATTAAATATTCCAAAATACTAACTTGTTATGAGTTTAGGGGATTTGTTAATGGTAGTCTTTCGAGGGCATTATGCACAGTTGTGCCAAATTTCATCGTTGTAGAACATAGGATAGTTGAAGAAATAAAATAAAGTTAGTCTGTTGGTTGCAATCTTATTTTAGCTCATATGCATATTTTATTTCTTTGAAATGTAAATTAATCTTTTATTTAACTAGGAGCTTGTGTAGTTGAAAGTATAAAGTGAATCAAGGGGTTGCAATTCCAATCTTACTCCCTTGGATAGTTGCTATTCATGAAAATGATTGTGTTTTTATTTTTATATTGAGTTATGAATAAACTTTCCGTCAAATTTATTCATTATAGAACATTGAGACGTTGTTAAATGCAAGCATATTTATGTTCTTGATGTTGTAATCCTCTATCGATCTCTATGCTAGGCTCATGAAAAATGTGACGAGAATTAGTGATTGACGGCCTTTGTTTTTATACAGAGGTAAGTGCAATTACAGTTAATTGTTAAAGCAATTTTGGGTTACTAAAACGTTAAATAACAAATATTTTTAATGCAAGTAGTTAGTCATCGCTATTCATATATTCATAATAAATCCTTGATAAATAAAACATGATAGTTCTAAAAATTTTCGTGTATTCAAATCTTGAATGTCAAAAAAACTCCCAAGTTGGAAGAGATTAAATATCTGATTTATTGTCTCACAAAATCCAATGTGTCACTGAGATCTGGGTAACCTCATGAATGTCCAAGAATGGCACTAACCACAATTACCGAGATTCTTCGTTGCAAGGTTAGTTTGATAGGTTTAGTTTACTGCGGGAGATGTTCATTAGAATTGGTGAGGTTCCCTTAGAGTCAAAGGGATTCTTCGTAACCAAGACATAATAGCGTGCGAAACCTTGTCAGCTTTGACTGAAGTGAAAGGTTTAGAGCTGGCTTCCCCTTCTTTTAAGGGGACACGACTTAATACCTAAATTCTTCTTCATGGATCTTGAAAGGAGGCAGTCCCTACCCCCAACCTTACCCATCCAGAAGAGCCAGTCACTTCGGAAGCATCGCAAAGGTCCTTTTAGGACTAGGTGCAATTTCAAACTTTCTTATCCTAAGAGAACACAATAAAGGTTTTCATTCACTATATGGATAGAAATTACACTCATCACTATTTCCTTTCAATAAAACATTATAGTAAACAGTGTTGTAAACACCATCGCTAAAATTTATTCAAACACCTTATTTTCCAGTGTAATGTGGCGATATAAGATAATTTTGCAGTATCTGAAACCTGTTAACTGGCTCACCAAAGGGCATATGAATAATTTATTGTGAAGTAATTGATATTCATGAGATCCAATTTATCACATCCCAACCTCAAATTCTAAGTGATAAGTAAAGCAGTAGGCGCCCATATTATGAAGTGGTGATAATTAGATAACCCCTCTGTTTGAACTCTTTAAACATTATGGAATTATTAGTTCATTAGCACGTAAAGAATTCATCACAGCATATGTGTTTTTGTTTACATATTACCAGTTGGCATAAATACATTTTTTTTACATTTAATCTAAGTGAAGAGATACTCTCATTTGTAGGCGCAGCATTGAATTTATTTTCATTTAGATTACACTATATTTTGTAGCCTGGATGTAACTGATGACAAAACTATATAGAGAGTACTTTTTGATCGTCCACGTCGCCCACTTACTTTAGATCTCTTCAGACGAATTTGACTCCAGATGATAAGTGTGTAAACAATTGTGTTACATTCTATAAATATTAATATTAACATTTATATTCTTTTGTAAAATTTCTTCCATATCTACTGTATGAGTAAAATAATCATAATTACTTCTGAAAAATATCGAATATAACTTTATTTGTACAATAAGTATATGCATCATTATGTAACAACGAAATATACATTTCACATATAAATAAATAATAACTACATCTTAGTATATTAGGTTTAAGCGTTTAAGACAAAGTTTAAGGACTTGAGAATTACTTTTAAGCAACCACTTAGTGTGGTATGTCTTATAATGTTGTTGTAAATTGTCATTATAGAGTATTTTAAACTTTTACGAATAGTTTTACTAGTATTTGAATTCCAACGCTGTACTAGAAACATTAAAAAAGATTTGATTTAAAAACAGAATGGAGTATAATTAACGTAGGGTGTTGGGTTAAGTCTTAGCTGTAAAGTTCCAGCAGGGCATGTTTCTATTGTTTTATTGTAATCAAAAAAATAATGCAGTTAAAAATAATTGAATAATAGATTAAAAGGAGATGTTAATTACTGGTAATAATCCCAACCATAACCAATTAATTACTGTGTAATGTTACTCTACGTCTCGTTAGTTATTTTATCAGTTACTACCAGAATACAACTGGAAAACGCCAACTGTAATTACTTCTAAAGAGACCTGCAAACTTGTCTCCAATAAGTTAGGATTTTTATAACGAGTGATGTAGATGGTAATGACCCTACCGTCGACATCCCATGATCAGGTAAAGAGGCATCAATATTTAAGTCTTATTACTTTGAAAGAATATGATGGAATATCTGTTTCAGGATCATCCAGTAATAAAGGGGTGAGGAAGGTACTGTCTCATGTATAGCCTAGCAATGGCCTTTAGCAGTAAGGGAGCTCTACCTACTGCAACAGTACTTCTTATGTGAATCTATCTATCCACACGTATAACCCAATATCTCAACCTTTGTGAAGATGTTCTACTCTTGAATACCTTTAGCATTTAAAGTGACGCAGGGCTTTCTTTACACAGAGTACGTTTGATTTAAAAATATTGGCCAGCTTTATGGGATCACTAGTAAGATGTAAAATGTTTATAAATAACAGTAAAATCGAGTAGCCTGCTATCGAGTTATAAATTGAATATTAGATATAAGAGTTAGCTTAGGTACAATATATGTGCACTAGAGACAACGAGAACATTTGCTTAGCAAATTAACACTTGATATTTAGTCTAGATTTCTCTGAGGTTGAAACTATGAAAACATTGTCTTCGTCGCAGAATTATTTTAGATTTGTTAATATGGCCGTGGATCCTAGATTCCAGCAGTGCACTTGTTGAAGTGTTAGATTTCAGACGCTGCTCTAAGCGGAAGGCGGAATATAAAAATTCTAGTGTAATATCTATAAATATTCACAGCAAAACTCCAGGTATAACGTATTTGTAAACGGAAGCTACTTTTGTAAACAAATTAAATTATATAAGATAATAAAACAAAATAAAATTATTCCATTTTCTAACCAGCATCTTCATCTATAATAATACTTTAATGATGAATTAATTGTTGCCTGACCATTATGTAGCATGAATCACAGCACTTATGATATTGCTGGATCTCTAAAGATAACAAATCAAAATTTCTGGTCGTAAGTCGGATTTATGAGTTAGATCTGACAGAAAGAAATATTGTTGAGCAGGATTGTTCAATGTACAGTAAAAAGATTGTGTAAACTATTATTCTTAATCTAGCATTGTTTTACAAACGCTGTAATTTCATGTGTAAAGACTAGTAATTTAAGTGTTTATTGAGTACAGTAATTTTATATTTATTCTTAGGTGTTTTAACATTTTACATCTATACACTTTTACGATTTTTTCATCTATTCCTGCATTTATAAAATATCATGATATGTAACTAGTTAAGTCTTTGAGAACAACATTAATTAACGAGTTAATTTTGATTTTTTTAATACAAAAGTTATATTGCCAACTTTGCTCGGACATCAATAGAATATTTCCCTATTATTGTATTCAACATGTATCGAGTATTCAATAAATCCGGTAAAGTGAGAAAAATGAAATCTCACTGCTTGAAATTGTACTTTTATCTTCCCTCCCGTATAGGCAAGTGTTACTAGGTTTGCTTATTCTCGTGCCTAATTAGTCCAAATTTAATCTTCATTTTTCACTCTCCTAGTTGTGGCAGAGTAATTCACTCACAGAGTAAAAGGACATCGATTCCCTAATTGGACTAGTTAGTGGTTATGTCGCTTGGGGTCTTCATTATAATTTCAGAAAGGCTTGCCAATGCAATCTATGCCTGAGGGTAGCACATCATAAACTACTGTTAGACACGCTAAAAACATGTTACACTAGACTAAATACACTCTCATTCCTTCGCTGTATGCATCTTCCTTCCTGAGAAGTCAAGGTGGTGTATTACAAGTGCAGCACCCGTACATTAGTATGGCTAGGTAACAAAACAATTAGTTAGAACACCCAACATGTTGTAATATATATTTATTTATTTATTTGTATGTATATATATTGAAGCCAAAGTAGAAAAAGCTTCTCTAAAAGAGTAAGAGCATCACTCTGGGAAAGTGAAACTGGCTCTCCTGACGGCCGCAACTTCCGAGATTTCTTGTTCTTTTACGTGTCTTATTTGTTTGTCACTTGTGTATAATTTATACGTAGAATAGGGTAAATGACCCATTTTTAAACTAATGAAATATCTCACGGGTAAAATATTTATGTGATTTACTATTATGGCTATGATGTACCATTAAAAGCTCCAGGGCATACAGCCTAACGGATATTATTATTTAAATTAATATATGATCACCGGCTACTGCTTTAGACGTTTTGCCATTCATTACATATTATGGTGTTATAGCTGATCATAGATCTTTATTTTTTTATGGTTTCTTTCTGTATTTTTTTAGTATTTTGTTATGAATTTAAATTTCAGCAAAGTATGTTTTGATCTAAACTACATTAATTAGTGTTGCAAAATATTATTAGCATTGTTATAAAGTACATCGAACTGTGGCTTCAAACAGTAAAAGAATCTTTGGTGACTTTACTAGAAATTACTTTTAATTCTAAAAGTTTTTCTCTGCCATGTCCTCTAGAGTTCTGTCCACAATGTTGTGGTCTTACAAGCAAACAGATATGTCTATAACTCTTGTAGGCGCAGCTTTCATATGTATTACGTTTCATTCATTTAATAGTCGGCGTTGACAGATCACAGCATTTGATTGTATATAGAGTATTTTGAGATTTTCATCTCCAAAAGCCACAAATGAGTTCACTCAAATCTCAAGATCAACAAGGAGAGTGAGTGAAAAAAAGATAAAAGCGAGGTGTACATGCACGACTATAAACCACACAAAACCATGTGTAAGCCCCATAACCCTATAAAAATTACACAGACCTACTCTGTACCACGATACACATTGCTCATTATATAGTAACAATAAAGACATACCCTCTTGAATCTACAAGGCAATTCTACCTACCTATCTCAATATGCTGAGTAGCCCCTGGCGTCTCTCAGGGTTGTTGTCGCTGGTAGCTTGATATACTCTGGTATTTAAAAAATATCTAAGGAATACGAGGATTAAGCCATGTCTCAGACACACCAAACGCATTTGAATCACAGCCACAACGATTTCAAAGATTGACAACGATTTCATCAAACCCTGTATTGAGAAATCTGATGTTGATGTGTCCACATTTAAAGGTGTCCATTACTTCTCATGCCGATCAGATGTTGAAATTATTCAAAGCCTTTTACTCAATGTCATATCAAATATAAATTCTGTTAAATAATTTTTAAATTTTGAAATTGTTTTTGACAGCGTATACCATATCAGACATACTATTTAGAGCCCCTAATTTACAATGCCCATTGTTATATTCAGAACTCACCCGGTAGCCTTTTATAGGATTATTAATGTCTACATGAATAAATATTACGAATAGACTTATCTTACCCTATAAAACTAATCAATCTATTCTTAACATCTAAAAAGTTCCTCTAAAACAATAGTCCAGATAATCTCAGTAAGACACACTCCTTGCTTTATTAACTTAAGGAGGCAGTCTCCAATAAACAGCACACCCTTTAACCTAGGGGAGTACTAAGGGGCTGGTGACTTTGATAATATAGAGTGAGATCTCAGAGAGCACGTTACTGGAATGAGATGGGGGCAGTGGTCCCAAGGCTGCAGTCATCCGGCCGTTCAACTCCAGGCACGGTCAAGGTGCCGACGTGTTTCACGCTGGTCGATGTACTAAAGCATAGACGCGAGCAGCTCATCGAGGACAGAGTCTGCGCCGAAGTTTCGTGTCTGTCGTGCCCGAGCCTCAATACGCGTAACCTTACTACACATACACCTGCCGTCAGTCTCCAGCCTTACTACTATATTCAGAAGAGCTTGGTGCTTAGCATTCAGAGCTGGCGGTTTTTCCAGACTCTCCAAGAGCATCCTCTCTGTGACCATAGACCCTATTTCGCCGAAAGACTCTCGAAAACTGGACAATTTTCCCCTAATCTTAGTCTATTGGCATTGAGTCTGATGGTATCGGCTTAATAGTAGTCCTCCAGCTCTCAAGACGTAAAATAATAACGCTTAAATCTTTTGTTCAAGTCCATGCACAGATCTTAAGCAGAGGAAAGCTTCTTCTCAAGCAACTAATCTATTTTGTTCTATGATGGGGTAGGACAAATAATTCAACTTGTCATTAGCGAAGTAACACGTGGAACAAGTTTATTAATTGTGCCATCACCAAATGATGCTGCTGTTGGTTTAAGCTTACTGTAAAGTACCGATGCTAAATCAATCACCTTATTCTTGAAAACATTTCTTCACTGTCGCAAGAAATTTACTAGATATAGTTATTATTACAGTTGACTCAAAATATTATGATACAAAAATTAATAAAAACTTACAATAAAATATTGAATAGTAAATAATAACAACTTTAAATTATCAGGAGCAGTAATCATAAATGTATATATAATCAGCAACAACGAAGCACAATAACAATAACAACAATTGTACAATGTGGCCAAAAACAATAAATAGCAGTTAGAAGATAAATAAACAGCATATAATAAAAGTAAGCGTATGAAGTTAGCCGGCAATATCCTTTCAAAGAATTCGGCGTTTTATCCAGGAATAAAACGGCTCCAAAATGTTCCAGCCGCATCCCACAGACCCTTGAGTTGAGCGGCAAAACGTTATTGTTCTAACATTTGATGCGGCAAAGTTGGTAGTTTCGCCGCTATCTATACAGCACGGTCCGTAGAAGCAATATTAGCCGTGACACCTTTCTGCAAATACTAGACAATTGATCACTTCTGTTTCCTTGTATTCCTGTATGTCCGTCTCTATATCTGTCGGTCTACCTTCTTCAAGAATAATTGTAAGTCAGCTTTATAGTAGAGAATTGAGGTACTTTGAATTTACATATTAAGAAAAACTGAAAAAAACCAGTAAAACTCACTCCAATAAAAAAAAAAATAAAAATTATATCGAGGACTTAGAATAGAATAGAATAAACTTTACTTCTCATAAATATGCACACATTACAACATATTCAATACAAATGTACAACAAATATAACTGCAAAGCACATACGTACATAGCAAAATAATCTTCTGCATAGCACGCGATTACAGAGTATATCAGTACTGGCTGACCTTGAGACATTAACATTCATGTCACACATACATACATACATACATACATGTACTAAGAAACAAAGTATTGGCCTCCAAGGCATAGCCTGTTTTAGGCACTTACATAATTCATAGAAATAAAAGAACTAGCAGTGATAGAACAACAATTATACATTTCCAAATATTAAAAAATAATCCTAAAACCCTCTTTCCAACAAAATTCATTCAGATTTATACTTGCAAGATAAACAGATAAATCACACATACACTAATTATATAAATAAATTATAAATTATAATCCTCATTAATCAAGAGGAGTAATTAAATTTTAAAGTAAAACATCTATAAAACACTAAAATCTTAGGCCAAACTAAAATATAAATTATAACTTTGAATTTGCTCTAATTTTCAATCATATTCTTATTTAAATGCGTACAATACTTATCTACACGTAACGTAGCTATGGCGGGAATGGTTGATTCAATATGAATATTTAGTTTAGTTCAAGTCTACCTTCATCTTAAACGTCTGGTTCGATCACTCCACCGATGTTGAATGAACTACCCATACATCACTATAAGAGGGCCAGTGGGCCAAATATCCATGGTGTTATCATACTGTGTAATTTAATTAATTAAACCAAAACATTACCTAAGTGGGTCGTGGGTCGTTGACCACACGCACCTTATTTGCAATTTAAAAAGGAAGTTTACACTCAAGGATCGTTGGCTCAACAATCCAAAATTTACATTACTCGTACAATGCTCATAACTTATATTGTTCTTTGTGTCGCCCGAGGACTCCATTTTGATAATAATTAAACTTAATATAATATAGGGTCGATTACACCGCTTTTCTTTCACACTTCACGTCTGAAAAAATCTAAAACGACGAAATTAAAATCAAAGATTATGGACTCTGCAATAAGTAGAGGTAAAATGAATGGTAGCTAAAATTAAAATTCATACATTACTAAGTTATCTTGTGCAATCTATACAAGATAATAAGTTTAAATAGTGCTCAGTTTATATAAATCAAACAATATTAAAGGTATGATAAACATTGTGTACATCATTACCCGATTGTTTAGCCCTAGTCTATTTGTTCAACTATCAATGACTTTTCTATAATCTTTTTCTATAATCGTAACAAGTTACGAAGATGTTTTCTGTTAAAACTTAGGACAATAATTAGAGCTCCTTACGAATACGAATCATCTGGCACCTGTAAAAACTCTCCTACTCAGAAAAAAATAATTAAGAAATTTAATGTGCCATATTCATTATTTATTAAATTATGTCACTCAGGATAAACTAAAGATTGGCTAAATATATTTTGTTTGCTAATCCAAATTTAAAATATTTTTAACAACCATATTAAGAAAAAAGTAAAATATTTTAATTAACCTATTCCATTATAAAAATGGAATTGATATCTTGCATAAAAATTAATATGTATGTATTAATATTTATTATGAGCCCTTTCCATAATAAATCCACCTTGTAACTAATATTATTATGTTTCAGCCAGAATTGCTTTAGTTATGTTCAGTCATTCATAACCGATGTTTATACACTGACAATATGCGTGAGATGTAACTTGATTGACACATAGAATTGACACATTATCCAATGTTGCAGTTAACCGTGTCAGTTCAGAGTAATTAACCGTAAACTACACGGGATGGCACTCTCGACATGACGCATCGCTGATGGATTATACCTGTCACTCCTCTCGCAATGTTTTGTCATTTGTCAAAAATGTAATCGAAAACACTATTTTTCATTGCTTTTTCTGCTGTTGTGCAATATATAATATCTCTGCAATGCAATCTGTCTTGTGGACGTGTGTTTTATTGTATTGTTTTGTATCGGATTACCAAATAAAATAAACCAACGAGACGTTAAACAAACTTACAATACAGGGTAGGAGTACATCACACCACAATGAAACTTTAGATGAGGTTGTATTAAAATTGAATGTCTAAAGTACGTTTTCATTTTTATGACGTCCTGTGGATAGACTTGATAGACATTATAGGTGAGAAATATTTACATTCCCGGGAAACAAAAAAGCATTGTTGTTGAAGTCTAATGAGTTCAATAACTTTCAGACAAGTTCCATGGTTGAACCAACGAACTATACTACTGGAACGCGCACTGCCCATAAGCCATATGTTGTGTTTTCCGGTCGCACACAGCTATGCGTTACTGGTGTATCCATGGATTTTCAGGTGCTTAAAGTGGGCAAGAACTCATCCGAGTTGTGCGGCGATCAACGGGACGATACGGCATCACGCCTTTTCATGCCGAAACACAAATCATTGCTGTTATTTGCATTGTTGGCAACTCTTCCTGTTTATTCCGTCAAGACGTCTGGTTTTGAGCAACTCAACTAGTTAGTTTTCCTTTCATTTGTCCATGTTAGTCATGTTTCTTATTTCGTGACATGGTGAAGAGTTGCTCTGCGTACAACTCCACGTCCAGATGGACTAAAGGCAACCACATTTGTTTTCACAAATAAGTTCTTACTATATCAACCATGTCAATATTTATTTGCAACTTCCAAAATAGTAATTTTCACCAATATTATATTATTAATATTGCCAAATTATTAACTGGGTTATCCAAATAATTTGGATAAATGTAAAAGTACGGTACGACTGTTAATGAGTAGCCTACATAATAAGCTATCGTTTTTTAATCATTAACAATAATTATATCGTTGAATAAAACATGCTTATCACTTAATTATTTTATCCGCATTGATCCAAGATATCAATGTTGGTCGTTACACTTATAAATGCATAAACATATAAATCATTGCTAAATTGTACATGTCACAGCCGAGAATAGTATAGTCAGGACCACATTCTGTATACAGATTGTGCCCACAACTTTGACTGTATGGCTACGCTAGTCTGTTATGGGTTAAATAATTGATATGAACGATAGTTTGAATAAGTTTTAAACTGACTAGTATAACTGAAGAATTAGCTAGTTTAAAGTTGGGAAATTTACATACATGACACATTTCTCAAGATATCATGCCAAATTTGTTCAAGGCTATAGAATATAATTATTTTCAGAGCTGGGTAATATTAAGTTATTCAGCGATTCTTCCCAGGTAAGTGGCAGTACATAATATCGGATTAGATTCACAGATCCATTTTTTTAATAGGTTTTATGGAGCTTAAGGTATATAAAATCCTACAACAATCATGCCATAGCTTGCATTGACCTGTATTACTGCTGCAAGGACACTCATATATGACAATAAACGGTATTGTTAAGTTTACAAGTGTTAAATAAGTAATGAGTACAGAGGGTCCGGTCAATATTAAGGAAAAAGAGACTTAAGTCAGGAACTATACTGTACTTGACTCGGAGGTTATCTGAGTATGACTAAGTGAAGATTGAGCATTAGCCCTATTTAACATAGCTTATGTTAGTGAGGAATCATTCAAGTACTTATCTTCATTGATTTTTCAAGACTTGAACATAATTTAATATCCATTAAGTCTTTCAAGTAGAGCAATTCCAGTATCATAATTCTATTACTACAAGGGTATACACGTTTCTTGGTTTTACGTGTATAATATGCAACAAGAATATTACAGAGGGAACTAAATAGAAATTATGATTTTCATATTGTTAAATTAATTTTAACCACAGACAAATACAATTAGGTAAATATATTCAGGCGTTATTCACATATTATGTAAAATAATATACTTATTACAAAACAGAACGAAAACGTTAAGTAAGATGTAAGCTCGGTAACGGCCCGACCACTTGGGATCTACATGTTTGTGGGATGCGGTCTATGTCCTGACCTCACATTAGTTAGTGCTTAGTCCTCAATTTATGATCTTGGCCTTGAAACTAACTTATCTGCACCCAGACGTCTCTAAGGTAAGATTGCAACAAAGTAGGTATTTAACAAAACAATTATCGACTAAATAGTGTAGCATTTAAAATATCCATTAAAATTTTAAAGTTAATTCAGTGGTAGAATTTGAAGAGGAGTCTTAAAAAGAAATCATAAAACTTTAACCGTTGTTTCAAATGCTGTTATTTTTTAGCCTTAAAACTTTCTCGAGACTATAAGACATTACTTGTAAAACAATTACTTTCTTACCTTAGCATATTACATTTATATTTATATATTACGTGACTGTTCATTAAAAGTATTATTATAAATATTTTTACACATAACTACCTTAACTTAAATTAATGAATAGTTTAAGATAAAACAATGTATTAAAATATTACCTAAGACGTGTTATAACGTTGAAGCAAAAATATATACTTGTAAATAAACAATTCGTACTCAGATAAGATATATTCTGTTAAGGATATTAGTGTTTAACATCACATATTTAGATCTTAATAAAGTTATGACATTAGGAGAGAATTTGTAGATTTGGGCTTCATAATGACGATAATTAATATTAAGTTTGTTTACGAAGGTAGACGCAAGTTCAGGTACCTCATAACACTCATTTTAATATAAGTGTAGAATATGTAGAAAAGAGAGACCTGTTTCTTGAATATTATTTGTAAACATCAGCAAATTACCCAATTTATACACCTTAAAATTACAATAGCTTCAACGACTAAAACAGCTTAATCTTATAACACCAGTTTCAAGACACATTTTCCTCTAATTAGTATATTTACTTTACTAGTTTGAAGATACAACTGCAATGTACACTGACTACAATGCATAGTTTTTTTAGAAGGACGAACATATAGTGTACTAATAGAAAAAAACTAAATTGTCATACTTTTGAACTACAATTCGATGGGAATCGGTATACTTTCTAGTTGTGTATAGTTCAACAACTGTAAAATATTTACAATCAGGGTAAGATGATATTCATTATTTGTTTGGCAATGTAGAAAATGACTAGTTAGTAGACAAAAATGTAATGTGAAATACCTTATTAACTGAGTGTCACTGAACTCTCGAAATTGGTGTTCTCGGTGTCTATCCAATGACTTCTGGTAGCCTTATTTCCCTTCATCCGATCAATAACTTCGTGGCTATACAGGTTCTTACTTCTGTCTCTCTGTCTATATATCTTCGTCAATATATTTAAAACTAATTTAGATGTGGAATTTTAATTTAACAAGAAGTTTAGCGTGTAGATACAAAATTAATTTAATATCACTAGAGAAGCACGCTCTACAGAATCGTATGTTGATAAACTAAGAAAATGTTATCAAGCATTATGTTGGAAAGCGCTTGCATTTATTGTTCATTCATTTCTTATTTACAGGGAGGAATTAAATGTTGCAACAATAAATTTCCCAAAACATATTAATAAAACCGATACATTAATTGTATGTCAAATCTTCACTGACAAAATAAGCATGAAACTTAACCGAAGATGACATGACTGTTGATTTTGTAAAAGATTTCCGCTACATAATACTAAGTTCCATATGATGGTAAGTAAATTTAGCATATTTTGAGTGGTTAAAATGCTGATAAAAAGGCTTCCAATTATGATATGTAATTGTTACAACTAGTAATACCAAGACACATTGTTCGTGATTTCATCTTCTGTATAATTTCTCTCTATTTATTGTGTATTTATATCTAACATCTAGTTATCCTACGAGACTCCTAATTAGATTTCTCAAAAGATACTATATGAACTGCAATAAATTTTATAAATAACTGCAAGGATTGCAGCAATTTGGATTAGTCAATTTATCAATCCGCTGGTCTCATGTATAGATATTAAGTAATTAAACAGAAGTTGTTATTAAGGTTGCTACTACACTTTTTATTTATATAGTACTATAAAATATAACATTTAATTAGATGATAATTTACGTAAAGAATTTAAAACAAATTACATAAAAAATTTAAATGTTACTGAAATATAGGTTTTTAGAAAGGTTCTTGTAATATAATAACAAAAATTCAAATTAATATTTAATAGTAATAATGATTTAAGAAAACAACTTAGAAGGCGAAAATCTAAAATGTTCTATACGTGAAAAATTAGATTCAGATCTCTATACTTCTTCTTTTAACTACTATGTTGACTTGTTTTATCTGTAGGAAATGAAATTCCTGTTAGCATTTGCACTTATAAATTTAAGCTAATGAAATAGTGGATTCAAAATGTATCTATAAATTACATTAGGGAACCTTAAACTAATCGAAGTAGTAATGTAATAAAAGATAGAATATGTCTATTCTATACATAAAGAGGAAAATATTGTTTTATTTTTACGGTCAAACATGAAAAGGAAATACATCATGAACTAGTGTGTATGGTTCACCATATGATGGCTGTAAGTTGTCTTCTAGTCCAGAAAACTCAGGGATTTATGATAGGATGAATACATCTCAGAGACACAATTCCGGAAATATATTAAACATTCAGAGGTTTTGATTTACCATATAGCAACATTTTCTAGTAGAAGTTAGTTTTTGGAAATTTGCTTTTCCATTTTATTTATAAACAATCAAATATAATTTATATATTTATCAGAAACAATTAAAAGCCTAATAGGCGAGAGCCCCTTGACAGGAGATTTCCACCGATCGAAAACTTGTAAATAGAGCTTTATTAAGATCGCATGCAAAGGTGCATTAAGTAATATTAATACGCAATAGTAAATAACAAACAATGTCTGACAGTTATTCCTATATAAAAATACTAACTGGAGATGGACACAGGATGGATAGTTAAAAGAAAATATCATGAGGGGCAGTGATGATCATTGGATATTTATCACAGTCGTCGTCTAGTTACACAGTCCTGGAGGTTTATTATTGACTTCCGAATTTTATTCATCAGAATATCAACGTTAACTTAAATGAAATGTGTAATTTAATTAAAAATGTTTTTATTTATTTTAACAAAAAACAAAACCAAAGTTTGGTCTATTTTACATGTCACTACTACTTAAACTAAATAATTGTAATAAAGCTTAACAATTAGTATTAAAGTTGTACGCTTAATAATGTGGTTTGAGTATATTTTTATTTTATTTCCTAGGAATTAAATACTTTTTATACTCTTGTTTCAAAGGAGTATTATAGGACAATGTTATTAGAATTATAATGAAATATTGTTATGTACATTAATGTAATGAAAAGTAACTGTAACCCTTTTATGATTTAGAGATATATATGTGTATATATATATATATATATATATATATATATATATATATATGTGTGTGTGTGTGTGTGTGTGTGTGTGTGTGTGTGTGAAACTTTTTAAGTAAATTAATTTAAACCATGGAATACATGTTTGATAGTGAAATGACTTAACTTGACTTATTTCCTTTATTCCTTAGGTGGAACATAGGGCTGCCACAAAGTCACGCCATTCCTCTCTGTTCTCAGCCATCTGCTTCACGTTTTGCCAGGTTTTTTCTTACAGTTCTCAACTCTTTTTCTGCTGTCCGTCTCCAGGTCATCCTTGGGCGGCCCCTTTTTATATGGCCTTGAGGGTTCCAATCAAAACTATGTCTAGCTATGTTGTTATGGTCTCGTCTCATTGTATGACCTATCCAGCCCCATTTTCTGCGTCGGATTGTCAATTCGATTGGTTCTTGCCCACTCCTACGCCATAGTTCCTCGTTTGTCACAGTATCTGGCCACCATATCCTGTGAATATTACGTAGGCAGCGATTTACAAACACCTCAATCTTCATTGTGAGCCGTTTAGTTACCTTCCATGTTTCACAGGCGTATAGGAGAACCGACTTCACATTACTATTAAAAATCCGTAACTTAGTGCTTTTTCTTATCATTGCCGATCTCCAAATAGGCCACAATTGTGAGAAGGCTTGCTTTGCCTTGCGTATTCTGCTGGCTATGTCCTCGTCTGCCCCACCATTTTCACTTATCATGCTTCCCAAATAACAGAAATTAGGAACTCTCTCAATACTTTCATCCCCGATCTTGAGATTTTCCTGGTTTTGACTATTGACTCGGATTTCTTTTGTCTTCTTAACATTAATTCTGAGTCCATCTCTAGCTGCTTCCAATCTGAGGTCATTTAACTTGCTCTGCATATCACCAAAGGTATGGGAAAGGAAACATAGGTCATCTGCAAAATCAAGATCTTCCAATCTCTCTGCCAACCTCCACTGTATACCTCTCGGTCTGTTAAGCGCCCTTCTCAAAACAACGTCAAGAACCATAAGAAAGAGAATAGGAGACAAAATACATCCTTGTTTAACTCCTGAAAGTACATGAAATGGTTCAGAAACTTTACCATGATGCACTATTTTGCAGGAATGACCACTATACAATGCCCTAACTAGATTTATTATTTTCTGGGGAATACCAAACGTCTGCATTGCCTCCCATATTCTTCTTCTATCCACACTATCGAATGCTTTTTCAAAATCAAATTTTGATAGTGAAATAGGTCTAAAAAAATGAAAATTATACTTTTTGTCACTTTCTGCCTACGTAGTGAACAAACAATAAAACAATAAACAGTACTTTAATTTTAATAAAAAATATCTACACAGCTGTAAATAATATAATTGGCTGTATAATGTTAATATGACACTTAAATATACACTTTATATATGTATTGTGTTATTATGAAGCGTCTCATAATATGTCCATATTACGTCCATCGATATATTATGTCCATTAGTTCTTGTTTTAATATAAAAAAATGAGTTCCAAAACATTTTGAACACATACAATCATAAGTTGTATTTATGAAGTTTATACCTAATATTTTTCATCAACTAGCAGTCAAATGGACGTAACCATAAAAAACAGATAATTCAGACAAAAATGCGTTATAATAACGGTTTAACATAAGCGAGCAGAGGTACGGTGTACAAGATGCATTCTAATGCAGCGGTGTATCCTGTGGCAGGTGACCTTAATCTGGGAGTTTCCACACTCTAGGGCTTCGTCTAATCTTTTAGAATAATATTCCAGCATTATCGGACAAGGTAGATAATGGTTGGTACATGTTGTTGACAGTATGTGGCGCATTTGCCTAATTTGATTATATTTGTACATATTAATATACACAAATAACTCACTACCCATATGTTGCACGTTGTTGTAGGATAACGATAATATTTTACCATATTATGTATAATACACGACTGTATCTATATGAGTAATTACACTATAATAATGAAGAGCATGTGGAACAATAATCATTCACTATGTCGGTTATGTGTTGATGCAGGGACATTCATGGTTTCATGAAAACATGTTATGATCAATTATAAAATTATAATAATAAGGCTTCAATGTAACAGCGCAAGTATTTTGAGACAAATATAATAGGGGAGAGACCTATGTTATGTGTTATAATATTACATCAAAACATTTATGTACTGTTAGAATGTCATTAAGTAATATTCTAATTACTTCATGCTCATACTCAAAGCATATCGTGTATTAGTAAAAATTACAAGTTTGTAAATTACCAAGTATAATATTTTCTTATATACATTATTATTAAATATTACATGAGGCAAGATTATAATCTGATCATATAATGGTGCATTCTAATGCCATGATATCTGTGTAAGCATTAGCGAATATTTGTACCTGATCACGTGGATAACCACGATCAGGTTATATCCAGGAAAATAATAGAATATTTTTTTCACTATCAAATATATAATAGGCCTTAGATCAATGTTCACTTACAAATAGCCAGGTGGAAGCATTAGGTATGAGGAGTGAATTCAGGAGCGACTGCCAAAATTTCGTCCCTTGTGAAATAACTGGAAGTACAAGGAAAAATCTGTAGTATTACGAAAAAAAGTGCTATAATTTATACGTCATTGATGAAATAAATGTTTACGTTGTTATTGAGATGTGTATAGTACACAATTATTATTAATCGTATTCTGATTCAAGGGATAATATCCTGAAATACAGACATACGCACATCCAAAGAATAATAAAATAACATTAAATTATTAAAAATTCAGGATATTCTTCTTTATTTAATATAAGAAAATGGTTTCAATGAACATAACATACACCTAAATCTTCAACCAGGTTATTTACATATTTTCAACATATAATTTGCGAATGATTATGAAACGGTACGACTAAACTATACTTTTAATAGCCAACTCAATGCTCTTATAAACAATTTAAGTTATATTATCTTAAGGTATCTTAAGTAACTTATAAGTTAGTTTGGAATTTCAATGAACTGAGCAGTACATAGCTAAAATGTTTAAAACGCTGGAGTGGTAAACAGGCATATAATGTGTGAGCTTCCGATATGTTGCCTTTGCATAAAGTTCCATAGTAAGCTGCATTTTGAAAAACAAATTTTCCAGACCGGAAATTCCTTTTATTATAATTCGCCTCAAAGAGCCTAGACGCTTTTCACATGGCTGATATGGAACAGAAAGAGCTCTATAATTCAGAGAGTTTTTTTAGTCAGGAGATAGTGACGGAATAAACAGGTATTATCACCCTTAAAAATATGTAAGGTAAAATCCTTATAATATTTAGGTTTGAATTACGAAGTATAAAATAAGTAAAAAAGAACAACTTTTTTATCTTATTTCATATTGTTACAATAAAAAAAGGCCAGTCTTCCTTGATAAAGTCTGCTCTCGTATTACAAATTCTAAAATACATTTTCAGTGACATTATTAATAACCATAACTTATTTGAAAAGGATCCACATCCCGAAGGATGGGGTATAAATAGTAAAAGTCCGTCTTTAATTTTACTTATATCGTCACTGATTTAGAATTCATCTCCAATATTTTCTCATTCATTACTCATTTTAAGGAAATAATACAGCATGTATCTCTTTAAATGAAGGAATTGGCAGTGGTTAACATTAGTAAACAGTGGTCCTCGAATACCAGAAAATATAGTTCGTTTTGTTTTAACCAAAGCCACGAAAACACATCTTAATTAAGGTAATTTAAGGTAAGTCTATATGACCACTGATAGGGGCATTGGCCTATCTTATTAATGGTAGTAAAGTGAATGATGGATTGATTTTTTCTTAACTGTTTCGTTCCCATGTATAAACGAAGTGTCAATATTTCGATTTTTCTAACTGAAGTCTATAAATAACATGTATTTATACGATGATATGCATATACATGTTTCGCTACATAGACATGTAAATTATCTGCTTAAAATTGTGCTGTGGTTACACGTATTTAAAAGGTTGTAAGTGTTAAATACATTACAACTCAAACAATTTAACTTACAGTTTAATTCTGTTTTTTTTAATAATATATAAATACAAGTACAAGTGTGTCAAGACAGCGTACAAGTTATTTTGTGAAAGTTTTTTGAAAACGTTTTTAAAACTCGTGTTATGAGCGTTATTGATAAAATAAGGAAGGGAAATTAAAAGAAAGTTAAACTGATGGTAACGTATAAAGAATGCAATAAAACCAGTGACAACATTATACCACAAAGCGGGCGAACATTCTGCAAAGCTAAAACAATGGTTTACCTCATCACTGCCCCATTTCCACCTTTACCCAACTCACCCCTTACCATTGTTTTAAAGGTCCTTGCCATCATTTTAAAGGAGCATTAACAAATACAATAACGTTGTTGCTAATGGCGAGATATGTTTTAAGAGTGATATTATTATAAGTCATATGTGAGCTACTGATTTTACATATTCTTAAATATAAAAACGGCATAAACTATCTAATTGATATTATTTAGTTTTACATTAACCTTTCACTGCCAGTATGGTAAAAAGTTTTCTTACAATTTCTAACCAATGTTCTATAGTGTTGATTTTGAACCAATTCATTATAAATTTATTAAAGATGTAATAAAATGAATCATGAAATAAAATAATAGAACTGCTCAAAACATACTTAAATACTTTTCACCAAATACTTTTCAGAAATATTAACATCCCTGAGCAGACAAATTAAAAACTTTTCCAGCCTACAGGCTGCCACCAATTGGCGTTAAAGACGTTACAATCCCTGGATGGACATGGATCACCATAATTATACATAAGTAGACATATTAGGTACACTTTATTTTATTATCCACGGTTGAGAGATTCAAATGGTAATTTGACAGATTCTTTATTAGGTTAATTCTATATGAATAAATATATACATATGTCTCGAAAACCTAATTTGGTAAAAAAAAGTGTTAACTTCCGTTTGTTTAGATTAATTTTCCATATAAGTTACATTAAGTGCCTTAATTGAGTTTTAATTGTGCCCCAATGAAGAAAATGAAAACCAACTTATAGAAATTCAAATAAAAACCAACTTAGATGAAAAAGCTTCTACTTTTGACTCTTTTAAATTAAATTGTGTCTAAGACTTTTGAAAACTCTCAGTAATAATAATTTGCTTTTATGTCCAAAAGGGAAATATATAGCTTACTTACGTGTAAAAAGAAGTTGTTGCTGTCCAGAGAACTACTATAGGGCCGATTAAATTCATTTCTGCTCTAATTTATTTACGATTAACTCAGTTAAGTTTATTTTGTTATAATGACCTAGAAAATAATCACACGTGGGTTTTGGAATTTAACTTAGATTTAAAAGCTTTTACCTGCTGTCTGCGATGTTTTTCCTGCAATATATTGACTTTTACCACATTCAAGAAAATATGCACATACATAAGCTTGACAGTTTGACTACTTTAGTCAAAATGCGTCTACTTCCGTCGCTTGTATTCTAATTCTGGTATAAGGCGAAGAATGTGCTTTGCTTTTCTTCAATCAAAATATAGTTATTAGGGGAGACAACCAGTTTCAATAAAGTTACATGCAAAACATTCAACGGTGTTTTATCAAGGTAGGTTTCAGGGCTCCGTTTAAATGTTTTTTTGCATTAAATGGTTTATTCGTCACTGGTGCAATCTAAAATAAAAACTCTATACTAACTCTGTTTTAGCAATCTGTATACCACTACCGATCAAGTACTGTATACTGATTAATTTTTTTTTCGAAAATGTAAATGTCAATAAATACTTTGGCCACTTTCGTGAACTTCAGTTAACTTTGGATTAAGTGTCGTAAATATCGTAACTATTTTCCAGAGCTATTAAATATTAAGAGAAACCTTTTTAGTGTTTTTCGCCTCACAAAACTTCCTTGTACTTTTACTAATATTTCTAAACAAAAATTATCCAGATCGGTCCAGCCGTTCTTGAGTTTTAATATTTTATTGTTTTACGTTTAAAAGACAAGTCATTTAATTTTTTTCTATAAATCTACTGTATTAGACTAAAGATGTTTCATCCAACATTTTAAATCGACATATTTAGGATATACGGTTACTACCTCACGTGTTAAAATGTCATATGTTTGTACTCTGATTACAAATTATTTATTCTGTGACCATCTCATTGGCATATTAGTTACCTATAAGACCAATGTGTAAATGTTTGCTAACGCTCAGGCAAATCCCATGGAGTGAAATGCAGATCACAGAGTTAAATGTTTCTAATAAATAAGTGAAGCTCTTTCCAAAGTTTCAAGTGTATAGGCCAGTTTAATGGATCTTGGAACGATGAAATTGACGTTTTCTATACAGAAGTGAAACCTAATGGAAATATTTAAATTCTATAAGTCAGTTTCTTGGAGATCGTGTGATAGCATTTGATAATGCTCAGTCAATAACGATTGCAAATTTTTGATATAATTTTATTATTACATATTATTTAACGCATTAATATACTCCAATAAAGGAAATACTTTTTAAATAATTTCAAAATACGTTCCAAGAAGCATAAACAAAATGTTACTATAAAATCATAAATTATACAAAAAACGATGTGGTAATCTTCCAAAAGAAGGATGTTTATTATGGGATTTATTAACACCTGAGAGTGTTTGTGTGGTCTTGACTGAAATAACGTTGCATATATAAGTTGTCAATGAACAATGGCGTCGTCGGTCCCTCATTATCCACCAGTTCTTCAGGTAAGTCAATTTATCACTTTGATAAATTACACTTACGTCCTGCTTATTTCGGCAAAATATTTTCTGGTATAATGACTTTAAAATGTAAGTGGGAGTAATTGTGGTGAAGTAATCCCGTCGCAATATTTCGATTCCGTGAGATACTTTACTTAATTTTGTAGAAGTAACTTTGATCACATAGTAGTATAAGTTACCTATAATTACTGACTTAAACAATTGATTATTTCTTAAATCTCTTGCTAGTCAAAATTATTGGATTTAAAATACCATGGCAATACTGGTTTATGTTTCTACAAACTCAGAAGTTTAAAATTTGCATTGGCAATCGATGAAATCATATAAATATAATGCAAACACACTTACTCTAACCAAGGTCAGTTATGGGTTAATGGTTCAAAATGCAATGAAAACCTTTTTCCTATTGAAGATAAATATAATCCTAATATTTTTCAATCAATAGTTAGAATATACTTCAGTCACGATTTGAAATCATGTAGTACTTGCCTTTTTCGTAATTTATATTGACGTTATTTTAATAAATATTTCAATTTTGGATGTAAAAGTCTTAGATACATAATTTGAGCTACTTATTTCCCTGTCTCAAGTTTGGAAAAAATATTCCTAATTCATAACAGTCATTATAAAAGAGAAAAATAAATGTATTAAGGATTAAAAATATTTTGAAATACTACAAATACCCCTGTACACCTTTAAGTGCACTCTTATGGATATATCAGCATACTTAACTAATAAACTTACTATTTCACCTTGAATACATATTTTGTTTTGGTCTTAAGCTAGAGTACGCGATACTGAATTATCATGAGTCTGATTAAGCTATTACTGTAAAACTGGAATTTATGTTCTAAATTTGTTAGTGCATTTGGCCATAGATGACTTTGTAACACCTTCTCTTAAACGATCTTCTTTAGTTCCAATGATTATTGAGTAGTACTGAGCAACGTTTTGGAATATAATCTTATTCATGCAATTAAAAAAATAATAATACTGAAAGTACAATATTCCAAAACTTTATTGTAATCTTGAATTTTGATAAAACAGATGGGACATGAAAATATGACATCGTATGGATATATGATATTCCTGATGAACCTAAAGTAAGTCGCTGAAAGACCAGCTTCTCCTTCAGATTTTGAAAATAAATATCCAATTTATGTATGTTTATATACATACCAATTGTTAAAAAAGTTGATTTGTCGGGTTGAAATTTGTAGTGAAAAATAAACTCAACAATGCACACACTAGACCATTTGGCGTCCTAATGTCTATGTGTCAAAAGTAGTATTAATTGTATTTAACTAATGGGTAACTATGTTGGCAATGAGAAAAACTAAAAATAGTTACATGTTTTAACTGAATATATAGTGAGGTTGAATCATTAGATATATTTCAGTAGCTTATAAATACACGTGATAACATTATTTACTGAATATCTTAATTTCGTAACAAGCTTAGATATTTAGCTTAGCCAGAAATTTTGCCTTCACAGCTAGATAAGGGCAAAATTAATTTTTAATATCATTTTGAAATTGGGTTGACTGATTAAAGATTAGATAGATGGAGTACGTATCTCATACGTGGTATTTCTGAAGTTTCTGTTACTCACACTTTCTTGTCTCTGTCTTTCATCTATGAACGCTAACCAATATTTTGTAATAACTTTGCGTGGATGTATTTAGATTAACATTACTCTAAATTGTTAAATATGGTATTTAATACTAACACGTGTATATGCGAGTTATTCAATTCCGTTCATATATCTTGTTTAAATAATAAGCACAATAAACCTTGCATTAATCTTTTTTATTTTACAACGCAGGTTTGAGGCCCTAGTTCATACTTGAACATTTAAAATTAGTTACTACAGAGGTTTATTGTCTGAGCGTTTTTCAGAGTGTCTCCTACTATTTAATTGCAAAAGCAGCCAGAAGGTAGAAATTACGGGTAAAGCCTGATAAAAAAATAAAATGGAAAATAATCATCTATTGTGGGCCAGGATGTTACCTGTTGTGCGTCGAACGAGATGCCTTCTACGCTGATCAAAAGCCTGTCTCGAATTTACCAAGTATAATAGTAGGTAACAATATACAAAATAAACCTTTATAAATACTGTTTAATGTAAACAGTACACGGCGGGCATATGGATAATTAGTAACAAATTTTAAAATGGCCGTTAGATTTAAATTACACCTGTGCACAGAGAGACACAGAGAAAAGCAGAGGTATGGTATTTTACTAAACGTAAGGTCAAGCAGTAAATACAAGGCTAAATGTGATCGCTTATCAACCAGTTCTTATTTTTGGAACAGGTGTTCATGAACAATTCAATTAAATTATTGTAGTTGAGACCAATAACTGCCTTAAACAAGGGTTGAATACTCGTATGTTTCTTTATTTATAAATGGATAGCAATAATTTTATAAACTTAAATGTTATATTGTAAATATAATGTATATTAAAACAATCAAGTAACTGTTCAATTAAACGGTATATCCTGTAACTATTTTATTAGAATATTATGTTTTAAATATATTTGAAATACAACGGTTTTGATCCGTTTCTAACATGTTCGGTTTACTTGCGTTTATACTAAATATAATACGAAACATTTCAATTACTGACGAGAAACATTTTAGCCAAATTTCATTAGGCTTGGTAAATCTAGATATTCACGAAGGTGTACTTTTTCTGTAGTTATAATCTGAATACTAAAGAGTGCAGTTTTTAAAGAAAATTAGATAAATAGATTTTAGATAAAAAAAGTAATTTTTTGTGATATTGTATGTTTTAATCTACTCAATGAATAGCGATTAAACAGCATTCATAAGCGCAGTACGTTAGGTCGTCAATGGAAGTGATAAACGAAACTAATTAACGTTTAATCTATCTTCATGAGTGTACTTTGGAAACAGCCTCCATCAAATTACATTAATAGGCAATTATTCAGATGATAGGTTACGTAATTGATTGGCTTTCCAAATAATAGTCCCTAAATAAATCGATTGTAAGTCAAACAATAGGGTTTGTTTTGATAAACTAATTTCTTTTGCACATGACAAGTAATATTTAAATATAAACAAAGTACGTCATGAGTTAAATAAATTAGAGTAGCTGTATAATATGTATTATTGAATTCACGAAAAGAAAACATTGCGTTAGATAGGTGATGATAAAGCATACGAAGAGGGTGAAAGTTCAACATATTCTAAAGTGCATGAATTGAAATAAGCCACTATAAATTAAATTTGGGATTACACCAACTGCAATTGTCCGTGTTGAATTCGTTAAACATAAAATTATAATTGGTGAGGGGGTTTTGGAAACTTCCACAAACTTTAGTTTCTTTTTTTGGATTTTCTTTTTGATGACATTGTGTTTTTACTTTAGTTAAACGGGGAAGTTTTAATATCATTCAACTAAATACCTAGAGCTTATGTGCGGGAAAACCTTTGAATGCAAAGCGGTGAAAATTATTGGTAAGTATATGGGAATAAAGGGCCATGTTCTAGTTTCAAAGAATTAATGCCGTTATAGAAGTGGAGCATTTATTGCACAGAATAGCTGATCCTGTTTTACAGTCGTAATTAATAGACGATACAAAGTACAAGCTTTCATGGAAATGAGCATGTCCCGATAACAGGAAATAGTCTGAGCTGTAAAACAAATTATATTTAATTTAAAAAAGCAATATTGATTATTCGAACCTATTTCGAGACTATGGGTTCACATGAGCTACTTTAAAGAAATGGTTTTAATGTATTATCGATACATAATTAACCATTATTATACTACTTCCAGAACGGTTTTAATGACTGATACAGAGTCCCACTCAACTACATTTTAGGTATATTGATGGAGATTGGAATATAGATTTTGGATTCTACATATTGGGCAAATTGTTTAATTTAAAGCAACAGCTAGTGTGGAAACACTTAACCATTTCTAAAAAAATGCTTTAGATAGACAGTAATGTAGAACATCACATATACAGATATATAATATCATCATATGTAAACGATAACTAAAGCACTACACTTCTTGAAAGAACTCTTTGCTCTTCTTCTCTTGTTAAATTATAAAATAATGTTACTAATCTACATAAGCTAACGCATAAAACAACCATGGCATTAAACGCGCTAATGTCATACTTTAAAATATAAATCTGCACTGTATCAGGTCAAATAAATAATATATAATCCGTACTACAGGGAGGGGCAACTAATAGAATTACCTAGCACACATTATAGCACCACATTATACACCCACCACAGCAGGTAAGTGACGAATAAAATTTGTTTAAATCAACCAGCAATGCATGTATGTTAAAAAAGAGTCACTTCAACACGTAAACAAAAGCCTGTTTTAATGTTTAAAAAAGAGAAATATTAAACTTTTTTGTTTATTTCGCATTTTATTACACTGAGCTATAGCAATATTGACAAATGTAGCACTTGGATGATGAAATTATCGTTTCTAGGTTCTCATCAATTGCTAAACGTATTTATACTTCAAAAGCATACGCGGTTGTAACACATTGGAGTCTGGCTCGCTATTTGCTGTTTTTATAGCCTGGTCTGCATAAATTAATGGGTTTTCAGTTTTTTTTTAGAAAACTGTTAAATATTATGTATATGATATTATATTTTCTTGAAAGTTCTATCTTTCCTCTTTAAATTGATATGTAAAACTTTATTCCTATAAAATCTAATTAATTTTTTTTTTAATTTCAAAACTTACCTTTTTTGAAGAAAAATAAAAACTCCCGCATGTCTTGTGTTACTTGAAAACTAACTTTTGAATAAATAAAACAAGTAATTTAAATTTTTTTAAGGCATTTACTATATACATATTTACAAATAATTTTAATTGCCAAAAAATTTCAAATGCTAAAAAAAATCACACAAAATCTTTTTTAGTGTGATACTCTTCGAAACAGTCAGGTACACAGAGTGCCACATTACAGTCCTTGCAGTAGAACCTGCTGAAATCCAGATCATCATCGGTGTCATCAACAATATCAGAGTCCGTATCTAACTCTAATTCAGCTAATATACTGTCCTCTTCCATTGTTTTTTGAAATGCGCGCCTCTCCATGATTGTTGTCGTAGACAGACTGACGACGCGCCAGGCCACGTCAGTCGATAAACAAAAGCCTCAAGCGGGTATGACGTAGTAGCGCCTAGCGGAATTTTTCTGAACTAACCAACAAAGCTGGCTTTCTAATGCAGCAGACGGCACTCGAATATCACTCGGGCAACTCCGTATATCAATCGGCAAAGCTGTGCTCGAGTCACGCTCGAGCGCCGGCCGGGTGATTAAACAATGACGCTCGAGTCTGGCTCGAGCGTAGACTCGAAATAAATTAAAACATTAAAAATAAAGAGAAAATTCCAACAAAGCAAATACATCAACTATTATTTTAAAAGGGTTTAATATAGTTGTAAAATTTTACGAATGAAAGCTCTATTTAGAAGAAAATCGACTCTAAGTAATGGATACGTAATTAATTATTCAACAAAGAAAGCAGGAAAATGTAGATCAATAATTACGACAGTAATAATGTAATCCTTGTTATTTTTAATTATCAGGAAAACTTTAAGACCGATAACACTGCACTTGAAGAAAATCGTAGTTTGAATGTAACTGTCTCACATCATGTTACAGAATCAAACATATTTAAATAATCTAGGGGCAATGTCAAAGCAGGTAAACTCATGAATAATCCTTAAAGCAGTGCATTACAATAATAAAAAAATAATAGAAATGTTAGTTTCAAGTTCTATTTTTATTTTATTAATCAATAATCAATTAAAAGTATTTTAATTTAAGAACTACTCATATAAATTGGAAGAAAAGTACAATCAAAAGGTAAATCATTAAATTGACCTACAACATACCTGCCTACAGGCAATTAAATTTACGCATTTTAATGCTCCCAGAATTAAAATTAATTTTATACTCGTATTAACGTTGGAAAAAACAGAAGTTAATATATTGTCATTTATACAGAATACAGGAGTTAATCGTTAGTCTGACAGAGATCACAACGAAACGCGGTTCGTTTATTATTTAGTACAAGTTATATATTTTTATAATTATTAACTAATATAATAGTAAAAATAATTGATAATTCTTATGATTTTTTAATTATTATTTTATTGATAATTATTAAATATTATAGTATCATTAATTGATTTTATTTACTTCTATAAAATTCCCATTTTCGTCTCTATCTATGAAACTTATCGTCCTAATGAAATAAAATTTCAAGAGTCTTCCGGAATTAAACTAGAAAAATAATAACCTAATCTGTAATCTGTGTACCAAAAAGTAAAAACTTAAATAATATTACTCCAAATTTTAGCCGCAATCCTAATAATATTTTGAAGCATAGGTATTACTTTTTAATACAATTTTACTTGTTAGTATGACACTGTTAAAATTAAATAAAATTAACGTAATACTAGTATTTATATATTGTAGATTACCAATTTCTAGTCAGTAAGGTTTTTTGATTATTAATGAGAGGCAATTTTAGACGTTTTATGACACTCAATAAAGTACAACAATAATAATCCTAGAGAGGCTAACGAAAACCTATGGTGTGAAATGAAGTTATTACAGATAAATAAAAATAGATGAGAAAATAAATTATAGAAATAATAAATAAAAGATTGAGATAAAAGATTAAAGATAAATAAAAGAAAATAAATGGAGAAACTTTCTATTCCACGTTTTCAAACTTCCTTAATATTTTGACAAAAAATCTCGTATAGCATTTATTCAGATGTTTTTATCAGCTCAAAGTCCTCTGGCATTTACATGAGGACTTTGAGCTGATAAAAACATCTGAATAAATGCTATACGACAATTTTTTTGACACTGATATCAGTGTTCAATAACTGTGAATTATTATCTTGTAAATAAATATAATAGTGATTTATGATAAGGTGTGCTGTAATATGACGACAGAGTAAACATTTTGATTAATATATAGTTTGCAATTTTAAACAATTTCTTACAAGAACCCGCACCTTTCACGTGAATAAAACAGTGAAAATAAAAGATTTATAATTATTTATAGTTACTGCCTGAGTCCTGCCAACGTTGTTGCTAACAATTATTGGAAATCGCCAGTGGTATTTAGATAATACTAATGATTAATTTTGTACTACACACAACAAATGGTGACTACAGTGCTGGGGAAAAAAGTGGTAAACACTAATTTAGAGACGACGTTTTAGGAGTCGTCCAAACTTTTTGAAAACGTTTTTAATTATGGTATATTCGTGGTTTTATCTTCAGAGTAAAGACGTTGGTTGGGAAGGAGGATTTTATACATAATTAAGTTCACCAAGGCGCAGCTTAGTAACAGTTTGACCAGAATTTTCATTTACCATAAGCTTAACTTTACTGAGCTAAGGATCAAGTTACCCAGATAATAAGTTTATTAAAGTGTTAAGATGGATGGAAAGTTAAGTTCACCAAGAAGTCAATTGATTTAGTTATTAAGTACAACTTTAATAGCTTACCACGATATTAAGTTCAGAGTAACTGACATGACTATATTAAGCATATGGATTGCTTTACAATTTTATAAGTTTAATAAACCAATATGAGCAGGTTTTTAACCGTGTAATCACTGTGTTAGACTAAGATGCCCTCTGTAGAGTTGTTATATCAATATAAAGGACCAAGTCCTCACATTTTCACTCAATTACTCACTAATATTTCTTAGACTAATAGATATCGTAGAAAAGTGAAATTTTTACACGTATGTCTAATGATTTAAAGAGAAAAATAAAGCATTTAATGAAGACCACGCTCCCATATAGATTGCAATGGGGTTTTATCCCCTAAAGAAATATATTTATTTTTTCGGCTACTTGAGTTCTTAAAAATGACATTTCACAGAAACGTGTCTAATGGCTCTTAGAATAAAAATACAGATTTTTCATGAAAATAAAATAACTATTGGAGTTGAAATATGGTTAAAACAATCGAAAAATTATATTTAGTTTTTATACTTTTCAATGTTTCACAAAAGAACAGAGTAAAGAGTTTTAAAACACGCTGGTATTATGGTCTCAAAAACAAATAAAAAATATTTACTGGACATGAGCCTAAGGGATAAAATGGGTTTCAACTGCTACAATAACTGTATTTTGTTCAGCTTCCAGATGCCCTAAGATCATGAAAGTCCATGATGAGTACTTGAAAGAAAATTGCTAACAACAAGACACTGTCTAATTTTAACAACAAATTTCATCAGTAACAAATTTAAACCATATAATGCATTGGAAATGTAATTAAGGCTCTATTAGATAATCTAATTAAATAGATAAAGCTGTGTATGTTTGCATATAAGGCACTCGAAACTGGTTAGCTCTAGAAATGTTATGTATCGTTTTGGTTTTTAAAACATTTAAAAAGAGAATTATACCCAGGGACTTAACATATCTGTAACCTGGGAGGCAAAGGGCACTATGTCACAAAACTGTTTACTTTTCAGGAGAAACAGTTTGAAAAAAATGTTTCAATATAAAATGTTATATCTTATCATTTATATTCAATACTAAATTGATTTTTTTATATTTGATATTTTAACTTATTGTCTATTTAAACTAACTGTTTTAAACAAAAAAATGGTCATTTACCTATTTTAAAATATTTTATTAAAAAACTTGTTGGACTTGGTGCTTTTTTACCTCTGAGAAAAGTAGCGGGTTGTTAGAAATAAAAAGGACATAGAGTTTTAATTCTGTGAATTTTTTACAGTTTTAATACTTCATAGTACTTAACTGGTTTACATAGCAACTCAAAATTAAATAAACACTGTATTTCCAAAATAGTGCCAAGTAATCAGAGTCTTCTTCTGGGTACATGGAGATGTTGTTGCTTCTCGGTAGATTTTTTGAAGTAGTCATGGCACACAGTTGGGAGAGTTGGGAGTATTGGCAGTAGTGCTATCAGATCATTGTATTTTGCTACATTTATTGGTAGTCTCTGGTGTGATACTAATAGAAGAGTTTCCGGGAACGATAGTTCTTGTCCTCTACGGGATCGAACATAACTCATTTCTGAAAAATCTCAAATGAAGTTTTGAAGAAGAGATGACCCATGTTTTTCTTGTTTGGCTTGTATGTGTACAAAATGTGACATGAGAACAGTGTTTTTTGTCAATATCATACTTCCTGGACACAAACGGAGAATCTTTGCCTTTTTAGCAAGGACTCAAAGTTTTTTAAAATCCTCTAATTCCATGTTAAATACAGAGTATTTTGAAGAAGTTTGCCGCACCAATTGTTGCCAGTCCCAAGGTGTCAATATGCTCATACTGTTAGCTTTCTTTATTTTTCTCTCTATGAGAGCGTGAACAGTATCAGCTTCATATGCGTATGACCTTGAGCAAAAACTTTTGATTAATGGTTTTTATCATAGATTTGTTTTTTTGTGTTGACCATAACAGTTGTCAGTCCATAAAGTGATTATCTTGAACAGCTGAACCTGAAATCACATTGTCAGCCCACTTCATGATAGCTGGGTAATTTCATTCCCTCCTCTTGCTCATTTTGTTTCGTCCCACATCAAGCAGTGAACTGTTGAGTCACAGGCATCATGTATAGTAAAGTCAAGAGTCCACAGTTTTCTTTTGTAGAGGCTCAGCCCACTTGTAATTAAAGGTGTCGGTAAACACTTCTGTAAATCACCAGTCAAAACTTTATAAGAAGGATCCTCCTTGGCAATTTTTGAGTCTGCGGCTTTCAAATCGTAACGCTTTGATCATATATGTGATTCTTGTACTCAGCTTGTATTGCCTCTCTTTCTAACTGACTCAAATTACCTTTAAGTTTAGCTTGGTAGGAATCGCATGTATCGCATGGGTCAACTTCAGGTGGTTTGAAGAGAGATTGAACCTTTTGTTAAACACGTCACGATACACCCAGTTTTTACCAATATTTTCTTCCGGGATGTTATTCGATTTACAGAACTCAAGGTATATCTCATACATTTTTTAATTAACATAATGCAAATCATGGAATTTGAGGTTATGTTCAGTAAACATCTCAGTGGCACCATGTCAAAATCACATGGTACCTAATACCAGGTCTTTTATAAAAGTTTAAAAGTAAACAGCACTATGTCCAAATGGTGCCTTTTTCCTCTACGGATTTTACATTTTAATAAGAGGTATAAAGCACTATAACTAGTTGGTGCTTTTTACCTCTCAACTACTCAGTGACATAATGCCCTTTTCCACTGGCTATCTCCCTTATTAATAAACATTGGACTTAGTGCTTTCTACCCCCAAAAAGAAACATACAAGTAGAAAAACTTGGTGCTGATATCCCGATTTTGAAAAAAATGGACATAGTGCCCTTTACCTCCCAGATATAGATATGTATTTTTATTTTCTTGGTTATAGCAACAGTAAACTGTAGAAGGGTAAATATATTAGAAATAAAATAAATTTGAATCGCCGGAATAAAAAAATATTTGCAACAGAAACTTTTTCACGTCATATATATATATATATATATATATATATATATATATATATATATATATATACACATTTATTGATATTTACATGTACCCACACAAGCAAAACCTAAAATATTAAGCAGTTAAAGATTTTATTAACTTCTTAATTTCCTAACATTAGGCACTAAAATTAAACTACCATATCCATACATAATTCTTTTTTTAAATATCACAGGGCTATAAAATATTATTTTTTTTTTAATTCTCACAGAGAAACATCAAATAATACTTTTTAACTACAAAATTGCATGCAAGTCGCTGGTAAGCAAATGAATAATAAAAATATTAAAATGCCTACAGGTGGTTCCTCACCCGTGGATAAGTACTACATATTCAACTAATCCTATATGTACTTGCAGAGAGAGGTAAATATGGTCAAAATATTAAGGTTGAATCTGAAGGCAGAATAATAATTTTCCAGTTGGTTCATTGCTTTCCTTGTTGTTTGTTGCTCGTTTTAAGATATACTTTCTTAGTTTGTCCTCACCCATGCATGTAGGCGATTTCTTTTTCTTAATCTTCACGTGCTTCCTCTCGTTATTCTTTATTAAAATAATATAATGAAGTGCGGGGTAGGAGAAAGTGCTGTAGCTAAATATGTCATTTAAGAACAGTTAACTTTGTTTCAATAGTAACTCGTTACGAAAACAAAATCATTATCATCGACGTAAACAAGTTTTAAAGGCAATACAGTTTATAATTAAAAGTCCCAATAAATTAAAGCGCATATTCATTCACGTTTACACCAATAACTCATCAGCTCATGTCACGAGAGGCGTACATTTATGTGATTAGAATCCTCGTTAAGGTTTTGTCTAGGATGGCGCTGCAAGTGCAGTAATTACAGTACCTGGAAATGCTGTATTTGGGCCAGTTACTTGTTAAAAATTGTTATTTGTTTTGGCCTAAAGCGTAAATATTAAACTATTTATATTGTAGTTTGGTTGTAATAATGAGAACCTAAAATGTAATACCCATAAATGTTTCGTGTTACTGCTGGGTTACTAGTTTCCCTACGTAATAATTGTACATTTAAAAAATCAATACACACACACAAATAAATAAATATATATATATATATATATATATATATATATATATATATATTTCCTCCACAAATTGTAAAATCTTTTGTTGATTGATTATCCTGACAGGTGCATGTAACTGTTAAATAGGTTCAATATATCCTCTCGTCATCGACTTGAGTTAACGGTAGAGTTGAATTACTTACAGTCCCTATACATTGCTTACTTAAAGAACTGTCACTCTCATATTGACAATCTGGCCGCAAAAATTCTAAAGGGTCTATTTATGATTAAATCATTGAGAGGGAATGTGTCTCCTTTGCATCTACCATGGTCATGTTCATAGCCACTTGTCCTATGGAACTTCACTTTGGGCGAATTGTTCCTATGCTCACAAATTATTTGGGTTACAAAAAAAAGCTGTCCGCCTTATCTGTGGTGCAGACTGGCGGGATCACTGCAAACCACATTTTGTTAGGCTAGGTATCCTAACTCTACCGTCAATGTATGTTTGTTCAGTTCTTATGTATGTAAGGGAAAACTTGCAAATCACTACTCAAGTTAGTGACATACATAACTATATGACAAGAAATAGACATAATATAGCACAAAAAAGATCCATGTTTTCAGCAACTCAACAAAGTTTTTTGTATCAAGTGCTTCAAATGTATAATACATTACCAGAAAATTTAAAAACTCTGACACTTCATAGTTATAAAATAGCACTTAAGGAAATGCTATTGAATAAACCACTGTATAATAACAGATTTTTATGGTGAAATAGCTGCACTATTTCCTAAAGTTTACATTAAAGTTTGAAATTGACGACTGTCATGCATTTTGTAAAATGTCAACGACAATAAAGATTTCTCATTTCTGAACAGAACACCCAATAAAAATTATTCATTTTAGTCATAAGCTTTGGGACAAAATTTATTATTCTCCCTTTAGATTATAATCTTTGAATGTGCTTTAGTAGATATTATTATTTTTTACTTTATATTTATACGTTACAAAAATATAAAACTATGTTCGCAGGATTGATATCAACGTTCTTCTTTGGGTTTACACTCAGAGCTTCTACCTTCTATCTTCCACCACACGTCGTACATCTTATCTGGGGCGAGTAAATACGTATCGTGTAGTGTTCTTGATTCTGTGATGATAACTTACTTGGAATTATACTCTCAGTACTGGATCGCTGTTGTTATACCGTCATGCATAAGTCTGGTGTTTTTTCCACTTCTTACACTTCATGGCGCAAACGTATTGTTTTATATACCAAACTTATATGAAGGAAACACTGACCGAAATCCAATTCCAAATAATTAATAAAAAATATAAAAGTTAAAACAAATAAATTATTTTTTATTTCGGCAGGACTTTGAACGAAATCTTATAACATTGTGTATTGCATCTACGTATTGAAAATGTATTCAGCTAATTTACATGTTAAAGTAATTCGCATAACGAATAAAAACTTCCCATAAACAATCAGAAATGTGGTATCTTACGTAATAAAACCAAAGCACGAGAGGGTTAAATTTTTACCAATCTCTGCCTCTAAATCTACTTTTATATTACTTTAGTAATTAAACCGTATTAAATTTAAATTAATAGTAGTAATATGCGTATGAAACTTGAACGAGAATAGTATTGTTATTACTTTTATTTTAAATTAAGGCAAAGGCATCTTTTACTGAATATTAATATTGCTACACTTATTGCATTTATTTATTACCACGGACAAGACACAAATATTTATATTGGACGTACTGCTTAACACATATCTGGAAAATATTTGCATCAGACTATTATAAACGGAAAAAATGAATTTATAAAGTACAGAATTGACCTAATAGACTGGGAAAATTAACAGTTTAGCGCAATAATTCAACATTGTTCGTTTTTACAATGGTAACTCTTGTTGCAACCCATGATACGTATGCCACGGTAAGATGTGTTGTTGTTTATTTTTGAATACTTAGGGTGTATTACTAATTAAAATAAACTAAATAGCAGCAAGGATGTAAAAACTAAAAGTTGTAAAGATTTCAAGGATTACAATTTTGCACCAGCAAATAAAAATGTATGATCGCCTCAGTACTTCTTTTAGACCATAAATGCTACAATGCCAGTAACTATTATAGTACATTGTATAGTACTTTTGAAAGGAAGATATTCCATTACATTCACGAAACCCGGTGGGTGAATTATGAGGTTAGCTGCAGTTCACCTTACTCTCTATGGTGCCTGACGCTGTTACAGACTTGACTACTAGAAGCTGGAGTCTTGTTCGTCTGAAGATATCGAAAGGTTTTGGTCACGAATATGCCCAAGATGAATTACTTACGACGTTTCAAAATCAGCAACACCTATAATTACTCTGTTAAGTGTAATCCAGGTAAAGAGGTCAGCTCATTGTCCCGTCAGGTGCACAATTAAGTGCACAAAGAAGTTTTAGACATTTTTTCTATTCACGGTGGCACCTTTGTGGATTGAAACACGTCTCTAAAAGAGGTTTAAGTTGATCGGACTGTTAGAATTATAACCTCATGTTGGGAAATTTCTGTGTTTATGAGGTGTTCTACATCTTAATTTAAGATTTTAAAATTACATGCATTATGATAAACTGTTAGCAGAACTTTTAAGCCTAGTAGATTGTACAAAGTCAAATTTGCAAATCAACTTTGATATAGTCCACAAATATATTATGGCCCTATAATAGGCAAGTGTTAAAATTTCTTTTCAAAACGCGCATTTAAGGAATTTGATTGATTCCAATAGGTGAAAGGTTAATGGAACGTGGCTTAGTGTAATACACTTACGGCATTCCTGAAATGTTTAGGACATGCTGGTTTGTGTGTTGTCAGGCCTCCAAGAATACGTATAGTCTGCATAAAATTTATTTGAAAATTGAAATATTCAATCAAATCTTTTATTGAGTTTTATGTTAATAATGTGTCTCACTCTGTGATATTCCTCATCTAAACTAAACATTCAATAAATTACAGCTGATTAGCTAGGAAGGTTTGATTGTTCCCTTTGGCGTGACCATTTAGTTATTTTTAATACTTTTCCCCAGTAGTTATTTCAAGAAAATTTTTGGCCTTCGGGATGTCTAAATTCCATTAGGCAGCCACGGGCCGTCGAAAAAGTCTCAAATCATTGCGATAAATGTGACACGAGACGCGGTCCACTACACCAATTTGTAGCTATTCATAAAGATAAACAAAACTATATTAATATTATTGGAAACCTACAAATAGTTTTATATATATATATATATATATATATATATATATATATATATATATTTCATATCTGGTCATTCCGAGTTCACAACCTAAAAGCATTTGTAATTGTCATAATCCTCGTAATAGTGTTCTAGAAAACAACAAAAGCAATGTGTTATTATTTAAGAGAGAAAAAGCTTGAATATTGTATGAAATTTAGCAATTGGCGTCTCATACTTGGCTAAAATAAAGGTCATAAACAAAATACAAGATTGTCTGGATCACGTCCAAACTTAAATTCTCTTGGTTTTGCGGAATCCCTTGCCTACGGGTTTTACGGTATGTACGACTGTCAGCCAATCTTTACATCTATCCTTGGTCAATAGACTATTGTAGATCAAATAATAAAATTTCGTCTCATAAATGAGTACCTTCTCTAACTACCTGAGGCTATTTTTATTTTTATTTTCACATATGTATTTCAAATTATTTTAATTAAATATTTCATTAAATCTATAGCAGACAATATTTATTTGTAAAGACTTACTGTTTCATTGTGTTTATTTCTTAAATTAATTTAAATTATATAATTATACCCTACTATTTTGTGATGGTCCTTTTACCAAGTTGGATATCAGTGAATTGTCAATAGTGAGTTAATTGTTACTTATTAGTAGCGTTGTGATAGGGGGACATCCTTTTTTAAGCCCCTCTTTTTATACTGTATGCAGATTACCCTGTTGTTAGTAATATTAACTTGTGTAGTAACTTAAAAATTTACACAAGAAATTAATGAACACCGTTTAATACCAACAGGGTTTGATGTTTTACAGTGTAATATATAAGTTGGTAAATTAATCAAATTCAGATAAAATGTTTATTTATACAAACAGTAAGCAAAATGGATGAGACAGTAAAATTGTCTTGTTTTCATAAAGAATAAGGTAATTAACACTATACTATAAATCTAAAAGCATTGGAATGTGGAGGCTTACATGAATAAGAAATGAAATTCTGGGAGAAACAAAATAAGAGGTATCTGTGTGAATTACGATGGTAATTCCGCAACAGGTAAACCTCCATTTACCAAACATGGCTCTTATTGGCCTATGATACTGTCTTTTGTAGGTCTTAAACTAAATCTTCTTATTGTTTTCTCACCAGTCCGACAGGGTAAACTGCATACAGTATAAAAACAGGGGCTTAAAAGAGGATGTGCTCCTATCACAAGGCTACTAAATTAGTTTTCCACCAAAAGTAATATAAATAAATATCACCGTTAACACCATAAAATATGAATAGTATTTGACATAAAAACTGAAGGGAGATGAGAAGCTATGCTACAGATATAGAGATATCACAACCTCGCACCTTTCCAAACATGAGAATGCTTGAATACAAACCTGAAGAGTCGAGATTAAACAATCACAAATTAAAAAAATCACATCAGATGGTTTTTATATCTGCTCTCCCCTTGCGGATAACAACTGAAACTGATTGACATAATTTATAACACTACATGTTAAAAAGGTAGTTTTAATATATAAGCAATTTAATTCAGTTCATTAGTAAATCTTTCAATTTTATAAATGCATATTTAAAATGTGCAACTCAAACATATAATGAAGAAATAATGTATTTAATGTCATATAAAATTCGTTGCAACAAATATTTTCAACATATTTAAATTTTTTTATGTTGTTTTAAGCTGTAATAATTGTTTCGCAAATCTAATTTTACGGAAGTTATACATATAACTCTCAGGAATTCACAAGAAGTAAATAACACTGTAATAATGCATTTTCGTTGCATTATTATGTATATTTGTTGCATTATTATGGATATTTTCATAATCAATATGGGTTATTGATATTTTGTTTAAAAAATTGACCTATACTCTAGGAAACATATGCGAGTCAAATAAGTTTATTATTTTAGAATATCATTTACATCTTCTAAAAGCTATACTGGCTTAAAATATTTGTAGCTTTGAGCAAAAGAGCCTTTAAATTAATCTTCTTACTCGTTTAAGATTTCCTCAACCGAGTAGTAGGCCCGGTCAAGGAAATGGTGTTTTTTCGGAATATTCCAAGGACACTCCTGAATCTGAAATTGTTCAATCCAGTTGTATATAAGATTTAGTCAGTTGACTGGCTACTGAAGGTCTCTGTGTCTCAGCTGATAGTTAAGTTCATCCTGGTTTTTTTTTTTTTAATTTTGTTACATTTGTTATATACAGGCAGAGACTTTTATTAATATATAGGGAAGCCATAATTCTAAAGTGGATGAAAGGTTATTTACAGTACCCAAAAGGCGTAGTAGACAGTCCATAAGATCTCAGGATTGAGAAAGAACCCTAATCTTAAATCAAGCAGAGCTTAATTTTCATCCATTAGGCATACATGATACGTCCACTTGAAGGTACTGTCCACCACGACTCCCAAGATCCTCGACGATGGCACATAAGGAAAATCTTTATTTTAAGGTGCATAAAGTCGGGTTTTCCGTGCAAAACTATAAATTGGCCTTTTTCTTTTTTCAGAGCTAGACCGTTTGATAAATTTTAACCGTCTGCTTCCTCCAAAGTTGCCTGAAATAAACTATTGAGCTCATTTTATATGAAACACTCATTTTAATGTTATTAGAAAAGAGGACTGAGGACCCCAAAGGCCAGTGGAAGTTTATTCCAGGAATAGAATACAAAACAGGAATACAGGAATACAACAATAAGTTCTCTTAAAACATATAAGATTTTAAGCCAACCAAAGTGAACATTCCTAGAAAACATTGTCCGTTAACTACTCTGAATTACTATTTTCTTTTTCATATTTCATAAACCAAACTAACCTGTAATTTTATTGTAAACTTTATAGTCTTATGTGTGGTGTATTGAAATCATAACCAGTTCTTCCAGCCCGTGTGTGGTTATCCCTTGAGGAAGGAGTATCTATATGTTCATACATTTTCTTGAAATATATATATATATATATATATATACGCAATTTCAAAAGAAATACCATACTTATAAATATGGACTAGAATTCTGGTATGGTATTTCAGTAACATTGCATGTCAATTGCATTCATTATTGCTGTATATTAGTTACTAAAGAGTATAAAAAGCATTGTTTCTAAAGCAATTATTTTTACAAATGTTTTTCTAACTTCGAATTAAAACAAACTCAAGTTTGAACTACATCGGTGTAATTCAGTTGTTGATGGTTCTTCTGTCCGGAACGAAGAGACACACTTTACAAAGTACACAACTGGGAGCAACAGAACAGATTAAACATAGATTAACTTTTAAGTGGGTTAACAATAATAGCTTTGTTCAACTGGTGAGATTCATTCTAAAAGGAAGGCAGTCAATCCTAATATATTGATAGTTTTAATGCTTTTTTAACACTTCCTTGACAAATTGTTATCATGAAAATAACAGTGTTTAATATAACTAATGATAAATTCAATAGAATATGAAGACCCTGCGAAAAATGTTCAGCGATATCTCCATACCATATAAAATCCTGAATAAAATGATATAATATAAGGTCTGTACAAGTGCAACATATCCGTTGTACTTATACTGAATCCTATAATTTTATTGTGTAAGCTAAGTTTACATTCTACCGGACGAGAATAAATTATTTTAAGGGGACTTTATAATAACAACTCGATTATTAATAATCATATTATTTGGCAAAATGAATTTATAAAAGCTGAACGTGTGGTATTATTACGGAACATTATACATGCATATTGATGCATTGTAAAAATAAAGCAATATCAATGTCAAGAAAACAAAATAATATTCCAAAAACACGTATTAAATTTTAATATTTATGTTGGATTGTAGCAGAACAAATATATTATTAAAAACTTCAAAAAGGCTTGAACAAAAGATAAAAATGATATATTATTATACATGTTACATTTCCTATTTTCCAGAAACATCGTAACCTTTCGAATTGGCTTATACATTGCACAATTTTATTCAGTTTAGTGCTTGTGTAGGAAGATACTAACGAAATCGATTGAACCAGTCGGTATGTTCCGAAATCTGGAGGAGTTTCTATGTTCAGTGAAATATGTGGTATAATCTCAGAAATATCTGATCCTTCTTACTAGGAAGAATAAATGAATCTTGAATTTTTGGAGCAAAGTATAAATTTAACACAAACACTATAATGTCTTTAATCGGACTATATCGTTTCCCTAACGGAAACAAAGCAATTGTATTGAAATAACTACTGATTTTTTTAGAACCTAAATAAAATGCATAATCTAATTTTAATTTTTTTCGGCCTGACATACGTCGTAACTCTTACACTCTGTTGGACTTTGTTACCGGCAGGCAGTCGTTGCTTGAGTTTGTGGTGACGGGCATGCCAAACCATTTATTTCGCTCAGCTTGTTTAAGTGACAGGCGCTGGTGCCTTTGGAGTTTGTCCTGCTACTGCCGCCACGCGCACTTCACGTAAAATAACCGCATAAAACATCAATCTTTTAAATAATATCTTATAAAGAGTGCCGAAAGAGTGATGTTGATAATACATCATAATGCTCAGTTAATACAATGTTTTATACATTTTTGCTAATATTTAGCCTCAGTTTTGATGTTGCTAGTTTGAAAAGAACATAAAAAATAACACGTAATAAATTCAACAAGAAATGGCTTGCTTGTGGTACAAAACGATTCAAGTAAGCCTTAAATCAATAGGCATATGACTTCAGAAATAAACCCTACTCTACAAAAAAGAATGCTACATAAATCACAAAAATGTATCCTAAGGTAATAAACGCTGTTAGTTCGAATACGTATATAACATCCTATCTTTATCCTCTAATAAGAGTAAAGATACATGGAAATGTATTGCTCTATCAAAACTCACAATTACGTTATCAATTTTTAAACTGAGTGATAAGGCAACATTTTAAGAAGGGAGTAGTAATGTATTAATATCATATTATATTATTACAGTCGGAATTCTAGTGTATAATACTTTATATAGCATATTAAAACTGATTGGTAGTTTCCCATCACGCCACTTGTATTTTTATGTCCAGCGTTCTTTTGTCTACTTCCGCCCATCCAGCTGCGGCTCCCGTTACCTACACCACCACGTGTTGACAATTAATACACTTCCGTTTCTATTCTCCTACTGTGTGTGCTCCTTACAATATATAACAGCGTTACATAACACGATAAAATAGTAACTAATCCAAAACAGAGGTATTTTTTATATTTATAATTACGGATGAACAATTTTAGCTCTGTTTACATTTCGTCCAAAGGTTTTGTACCTTGAAGAAATTATTTATCTTTTTAGTTGGAAAGTAAGTACTTTTTGAAAGATCAAGTTTGTTTTATTATTTGTCACAAAAAGCATCCACGCCTATTTGTATTCAGAGTTTCCAAACGATAAAAAATACTGTACATATAACTGCAACATAGTTTGGATCATGTTACTTAACTATAAAAATTATGGAAATTTTAATTACATAAATTCCTTTTAATATTTAACAACAACCCTAGCCAAAAATGAAACTGTGGGAAAAATAAATAGTTTTTCTTTACTACTTTACAACAAAATATAACAATAACTACTGAATTAAATTTTTTAAAAGTTTAGTAACTTTACTAATCGGTTTTATTAAACTTTTGTTAAAGAATAGTTAATCTTGCATTTCATGAATATACTTCGCAATGAAACATGATGCCCGCTCGACCAACTAGAGCACAGGCGCCGTTCGTTGGTCATAACTCGCGCAAGCAAAATACATGGACTTTTAAACTTTTAGCTTAATTTACTTCAAGAGTAACTTGATCTAAGATCTACGTATCCATTGATATTGATGTTTTAAATCTAAATTGCTCTGGCTACGCTAATTAAAATGTTTAAAATAGAATAAAGTTTATTTTGGGTTATTCTTTGGCAATAAATATATGCCACCACGAGATTTTTTTGTTAGCCTATTTGAATTTAAAATTTTTCACTACGTTATTTTGTTGCAAGTCATAAAGTTTGTCAGTATTAACAATAAAAGAACTCCATATTATAAAATTTTGCATGATAAAAACTTTTCTGTATTATGACGAAAATAATTATGGGTCATACCTTTAAACCTGCCCTAGTTTATGTCAAAGCCGAAATTGAAAACTCTATCACAATCCCTTGAGTAGTTTAGAAAACATCGATGTACAAACATATCAACACATAAAGCGGCTTTAATTTATACAATGTATTTATGTGGAAGTATTAAAATTAAATAAAGCAAAAAATCCTTTCTCTGTACAAAGGAATGATAAAAGTGTTATAATTAAAAGAGAATTAAATCCTTTTTTCCCATATTTAGTTCGTGTCCCACAGTTTCCGAAGAAGAAAGAAGGATAGAGTTGTCAACAGGTATGTTATAGCGTAACAATAAGAAATTATATTATTTATCATAACTATTTAAAACTAACAGTGAAACGTGAAACATTAAAGACAATAGGGTGAGTGAAAAGAGTTTATTATAATTCATTCCTACGAACTAAACGATTTGAAAGCAACATTAATTACGACTAAAAACATATGTGAAATATTAGGAAATAGGAACTTAAAAAACTTTTAACTAAGACAAAATTGATAAAATATTCTAATTTTTAGTTGGAATAGAAAACACATAATAGAACATTCTGCAGTAAATATTAGAGTTCTGTTGTGTGGGGAGAAGGGAAGCATCGCAGACAGGTCAATGTATTACTAGTACCGCAATCCCAGTCTCATGAGGTCAATCACCGTAGACTGTCTCTGTACGACTGTTTCACTATTTGAGTTGTATTCGAATCAAATAAAATTATTGTGTGTTACTTTTTGTATGGAGATTACTAAAAATAGGAAACACGTTGTTAAATTTTAACATTAAACTTTATAAAGTTTCCCTTATCATTATTAATTAAAGAATTCTTACAGTACGTAAATTCTTATACAGAATTTGATGTACCTATTCCTCTTGGAAAATAAAAAAGTAAAAAAGAGTGTACGAAGTTCATAATGAAAGTCGTAATACATTTTTTTTCACTATACGCAAACGATTTTTGGCACTTATTTAGAGAGTTTGAAATTTCTACACGATTGTATATACACTGGAGTTTGATTTGAATAAATATTCGTTACACTTGTATTTATTTATGAATTAAACCATATTTATTTCTGAATTTGTATACGTGTGAGTGAGGGTGAAGGTGAATCGATCTACAGTCAAAATAATTAATTTAGAAAAGCAACCAGAACTCCAACGGAAGTAAATTTAGAAAGGGGATCTAGAACGGTAAATCAGAAGACCATGGCGCATTGATTGGATGATTCGGTTCACATGTACAGATGAAATAATTAGTCTGGGCTCGCGGCTCTGGCACTACTACTAGCCGTTCAACTAAGGTTCGGCTCGCTCGAGGTTCTATTTCGCTGTCACGCGCAACGTTTCACAAAACTCATTCCATTTAACACATGAAATGAGCATTTTGCCATTACTTTATCGTAATAAAAGTTATATCAAATTAAAGAGAACACATTCTTGTCTTTCCAACCAATACGTATAAAAAATGTCAATTCTAAAATAATAATGTCTAAATTAGTAAAAACCAAGTACAGTTTTAGTTTGGTTAATTTTATGACATGAAATTTTCGCTCTGCGAGGAAGTTTATTTATTATTCTGTCAGTATCAAACTTCCCGTGGAAAAGTTTTAGAAAATCGATTAAACTGCATTTTTTTGTCTAAAAAACTTTTTTCTACGACCCCTCATTCCGGGGGAAATTAAGCGTTATCTTAATATTTATATAACACTCTCGGCGCGCGAGCTTCTCCCAGTCTCAGTACAAGTCTTCAGTTCTTTTAGTGTGAAAGCAATGACATTTTGGCTTACCTATAAACCTCACCTAATATATTTTCTAGGATAAAATAAGGATAAAAGTTCAGTTTTAACATTTTAAATCTTGAACTGTCTTTAAAATGGCTTAAATATAAAGCTAGATCCTTACATAATAGAATAGAACAGAACAGTCTTGTATTCACAACATTCTCCACAGTTTTTTTAATGACAGAAGTAGTTTTTAAAAGATGTTAATAAATAATAATAAGATATGTACAAAGTTAATACATACGCTTCAATCCAAATTTTCAATGCCGCTCAAATCACCCAAGTCTTCAATGCCGCTCAAGTCATCTGGCGCGTTTTCACTGCTTTCACTGTCACTTGCTGCCGAGTGAAATGATCATTTGATTCCACGAGATGGTCGATTTGGGGCTCAGCTGAAGTATAATCATTTTCAATTTTTTCACGTGTTCGCACTTTCTGGCCCATTCCTCTGCACCTATAAGTGAAAAACTTTTCTTCCGCTAAAAGACTTAATACTTGAAAAACTGCACTGAATATTTCTACTGGCTACGTAGTTTTTCACTTCAGCCCAAATAAGTTCAATAGGGTTTAAGTCCGGGGTGGTATGGTGGGAGCCGAAGCACAACATGTCCTCCACTGCTGGTCACTAGTTCATCAAGCTCATACCTAACAAATCTCGGTTTATTTAGAAGAATAAACCCTGTACAGCTCCGGGACTAGCAAATCATCCGAAAAAGGTATTTGATGTTTAGAAAGCCAATCTTTCATCAATTGTTTCTTACTTTTTGAAGTAGGTGCTTTGTCTTTTTGTACATTGTGATTAGGGGGCGTTATCAACAACAACAATAACTGATCTTGGTGGTATGTTAGGCAGAAGTTTTTCTCTCATCCATTTTCATCATTGATTCCGTATTCATGTTATCGTGGTAATCACCCGAATGACTCGATGCCTTCCACATTGTCAATGCATTGGGAACAAAACCAGCTTCACTTCCTGCGTGTATCATGATCAACCGTTCCCCTTTCGAAATGGGAACACGCATTCCTTTAGTTGATTCGTCAGACCACGATGAACTTGACACATGACTTGTCAGTATATAAGACTCGACTAAGTATATAATTGGACGTCCTTCATCTCCTGTAACGTTTGAGTGCTCTTACATACGAAATTCTTTTTTCTCTTATTTCATTAGTCTCGATCAAAAGCTTTGCGGTTATTTTGTGTCCTTCTCCATCGAAAACCAAGTTCCTTAAGAATGTTGTTGAGGCTTGATTTTGATCCTTTAAAGTCGATTCCGCTGTTTCAATTCTTCATGTAACAAAGATAAGGTTGGTAGCTTGTTTTTTAGAAGATGGAACTCGTACACAACTCGCCTTATCAGAGCTTTGTCAAAGTCATCCAATCCTGTAATAGGCTTTTTACGATTCCTTTTCAATTTGTTTGGGGTGAGAAAGCTACTTTCACCATTGTCATTATTAACGGTTAAATTTTTAAGCTCTTTATTAATTCTTGAGATTTCACGTTCTGAGACGCCTGTAGCTACTGCTGTTCGGACACGGGCCTTTGCCAAGGGTATACTTAAAGTTTTTTTTTCATCAGCCTCCTTTTTCATGAATGCATATACATTACTGACAATTTCACGACTTTGACTGTACAAAACTCTACCCTTCAGTTTTGATTTCACGCGGTCATACATATTGCTTATGAAATAAGCTTCTTACTAAAACAAAATAACACAATACAAAAACACTGAACGTAAATAATTATTCACAGTTAACTGCACACAGTAAAATACACACAGCTTAGAACAACTCACTGTTAATACTGAAGTTTAACGATGCTCACTCTATGACAACAGATGTCCACACTGGTATTATATTGTTTGGAGGAAGGTTTGCTGGAGGGAAAGATGAGTCACAAGTCAGCCAAGCCCTTTCCGGCTGGCCCGACCTTAAAGTCCCGCCACCGTGGCGCGGGCGTGATGTTTTCAGGAATGACCGATTCACACACCCCTCTTCCCCCCGCGCCTAGCCTACCACCGAACCGGCCGCGCGCGCCCAGACTAATTATTTCATCTGTACTTATGGATTTGAACAGTTAGCATTTATTTCTAAACCAAAAACAAGTCCATAAATTAATCATGATTATTTTTTAATAGTTTCGTTATGATATAAGTGGTAACTCGACGTATATTTACCAACAATCGATCAATACTTTAAGTAAATATATTCACTCGTCTTAGTAAACATCAGATTCTTTCAGTTTGTGTATTATTAACGGTTTGTTTAATAATATGTATTTGTAACCAAATGGCGGATATTTTTATTTTTTTACTTTGGCACTTTGGTTAATTTTTTTACTGTGACGATTATTTTTTTATTATTTTGACATGCAAAAGGTAAGCTTTCGAACTCATTTCATTTAACGGTTATTGCAAATGTTTCTAAAAGCCAAAATATTTTTAAATTAAAAAAACTTTACGGGGCATTAGCCAAAAACAAGTTATATGAGTATTTTAAATATAAACATAGTAGTTTCTATCCCTTTAGGTTTAAAATTTATTTAAAAACCACGTATTTTAAAATAAGTAAGCATTATTGTAAGCAAACAAAAAATTTTTAAATGTAGTGCAACATGTATGATAATCCTTGTACTATAAAAATAGTAAATTACTTATAAGCTCATAATTCATAATTATAATGAGGATAGAGAAGTTAATATCCATACGACATCCATTACAGTGTTTTTAAGTGTCTTCCTATTGAACTTTAAACATATTGAAAACAGCTAATGAAGAATGATACTTGCATTACGATAATACATATTTTATTGTGTTCAATTACCTTTTTAGTCATTTCTGTTCTTTATTACCTACATTCCTTTCTCCATTAAATTCCGATTATTCATGGTCATTTTGAACTTCACACTAATGATCTAAGAAATAATAATGCAGTTTTTCTTTCTTTATTGTAACTTAAACCTCATATTGAAATAATTCATACCAACAAGAGATGTATTTCAAAAATATTGCACACAAAAATAATATGAAAATTGATTGGTGAGAAGACAATGTCTGTGTAAATTCCAAATCCAATCTACAATAAAAGACAATTATAATCACAATAACAACGTAAAAACAATAATATATTATAATATGTTTATAGTGTGATTATTCTAAAATATAGTATTTCTGTTGTAGTTAAAGTCTCAAGTAAATTTTTTTTGTAAACTATATTGTTTTATATATATGTGTGTATATATATGTATATAAACATATATATATATATATATATATATATATATATATATATATAACTATATAAGTAACAATATAGGTTTTTAAAAAAAAATAAAAAAAAATATTACTATATATTTTCATACTTGCTTTTTTAATCTACTCCAATGTTTCCATTGTTGGTCACAATGCAGCCTTTAACATATTTATAAATGGATTAGTAACTATTTTAGTTATATTGAATATATAAGAATTTTTTTTTACTTTTTAAAAATAAGTCTACAAGTCTGTGTATGAATGAGACAGTTCTTTATTGTAAATGCACCTGTACAAGGTGGATTAAGTTATTACGTAATGAATTATACTTTATACATCAAAGGCGCATGATATCTATTGGTGTCAATGCTAAATAGAAATATTATAATCCCTTATCAACTTGAATGGATTAAGCTTACCTTGATGAAAGTCGTATACTAAAGCTAAAGGCTGTGTTTGACTTCATTAATCCTCTCTACATCTGGCAGTAGCGTGCCTAATGCTGTAAGTTACAGTGTTGTCTTTTTAAATTATACGATTTAATTTCCGCTTTATAGAGAGTATAACATAATAAAACATATAGACCTCACTTTAGGTAAGTCATCACATATTTAAAATAATATATTTTACTGAAATTGGTATATTATATGAGTATGATTGTCAAGTATTTATTATCTGATAGAGAGTAGGCTACATGAAACTGAAAATGATCCCACCTGATGAGTTTAAATGTGACCCAGTGATTACACTACGATTATTTCATTACATGAAAATGATGCCGGTTTTGTATCCAATTATGGTGCAGTGTGGAAGTACTGTTAAATATGATACAGAACGACCACTAGACCAACATCTCAGCTTACGTGTATATCTTTTGTACAGCGCTGAATTTATTGTACCAGGCTGTTGTTTGTTGACTCATTAAAGGAACACATCTCTGTTTCCTGTTACTTATATATATATATATATATATATATATATATATATATATATATATATATATATATATATATATATACATATATATTGTTATATTGTAAGGTTCTGCTCCACCATTTAAGACACCGGTGTTTCACCATGTAATGTTACGTAGAGATTCTTACTATGTAACATTTTGAAATATAGAGTATTGATATATAATTATAGAATAAAAGAAAATATACATATTGCTCATGAATATACATACTAACAATCGTAACTGTAACGTTGAATAAAATTTGGTATTAGTTTCTAATTACAAATTATTTTTTTAAAATTCTAAATACAAGATTTATATTTAAACATTATATTATATTATATTTAAACTGGCGATTTTCAGTGGAACCACTCTGAGTGGTTTGGTGGGGCATTAGTACCTAGGCGCTCTTTATGTCTAATGGATGAGATTCCTCTTATTTCCTATGGAACACAATTATATTTATCATTGGCTGGTTAATGTAATCGTAAGTGACATAAATTATAACAATTATAAATATATACAATAAATTATGATTAGAAATAATTTTCCGTCAGTCTGTCTATCTCATATCTTCAAAACGAACGCACCTATGGAATTTACTTTTGAATGAAGGTTCATTTCTATATAGGCAATACTGCAATTAAAGATAGTGAATATCACACCATCGTATTAGTTAAGTAATATACAAGTGGTTAAATTGTGTATTCCTACGAATATAGCAGAATAAATACATATATAATCACACGTATTGCATTTTTATGTATATATTTATTCCATAAATATATATATATATATATATATATATATATATATATATATATTTATTTATTAATTATACATATACATAATATATGTATGTATATATAAAACATATACATATAAATCGTCCTGGAATGTTAATTATGCCATCTATAAATAATATGCCTATTACTCATTAATCACAAGGAAAGCACCTGCTGGTAACAGCTAGTTGAAATATATATATATATATATATATATATATATATATATATATATATATATATATATATATATATTTTTTTTTTTTTTTTTTTTCTTACATTGATCGATATTCATTGTTAGATTTATTTTCATGTAATAATAAAACTAAATCTCAGTTTTGATAGGTGTTTAACTAAATAAAGAAAATCCAGTACTCTCGAAATTTAATTAATAACAATATTTTTTACTTTACTTATGTTACTTAAAGTTTTTATTTTCTTTCACTATAAAGGTAAAAATAATTTGATCTTTTACAGATACACTTTGCTAATAATAATATTTATTAATAATAGATTAAAGTCCTTAAAATAGCGTTTTAAAATGATAAAAATCCAATATTAATAGAATGGCATAACATTAATTATTTTATGAACAAAACAATGTGAGGAAATATACCTCAGATTATTGGCAATGAATTAGAAATCTTTTTGTATACACTGAATCAATCTTTTGTACCTTATCGCAACAGAATAATCTTTTAGCAACGTAACGTACTGAGATTAAAAGTGGCGTTAAATATCTGGGTAGGAACGATATATAAACATAAATATCTCACGTTAAATATCTGGCTGTCAATCAAAAAATAAACATATATAATTAACACACTAACGCAGGAGTCAGAGAGTCAGGTATAGGCAATAGAAGATGTCCTCAAGCTGTGTATACTCCTGTGAACGTATGCGTACAGTGTGTTTACTGTTTAATGTGAAACACTCCCTTATGACAATGTTGTACTGACTGTTTCGATATTGACAACCGATGTGCTTTCGGTGTATATATGTAATATATACACTTAATATTTATATATGGTGTATATATTAATATTAAGAAGTGTATATAAAAATAAATTAAGAAAAATGATTGTACAGTAATTTATTTGTCTTGTTTGGGTGTTTTCTTTAGTCTACAGGTTTTAGTTTTTATTTTTATTTCCCAGTATTGTAAATAGTGTAAGATATGACAAGATTTGTTCTGTAAAGCAGTTGTTATACTGAGAAACGCTTGCAATAAAGGCATTTTTATTTATTTATTTATATATAACTATATATTTTATAAGGTGCAATATAAGTGTATATATTTATTATATACACTTGTATATTTATCATTACTATAAAGTAATGATAAATATACAGAGTGTCCCACGAAAACTTTTAATCGGTAGCTTTTATATTAATTACTTGTCCAAATGGACATAAATATGCACCTAACATTTTCGAAACCTACACAATTTATTAAATAGGTTAAAAAAAAATATTCTGGGCAAGTTTTAGCTCTCTAGCAATTGTTGAAACAAAATGGTAGCAATTTGTAAAACTAAACTTTAACAACAGTAATTTTTGTTGTGTAAAGTTATTTACTTTCATCTCCTAGAGAAAGAAAGCATTTCAATCAGGCAATTAGAACATAGCCTATTAAATACCAACTATTACAGTCCGCAATTATTCGAACCGTAAGCCATCCACAGCGACACACCGATAACAGCGCTTAAAAAATAAACCGTAAGCTCTTATAAGAAAATTATGCGGTATCCGGAGATGTTCCTCCACTTGATCGTTTAAATTGCTCAACATTGTTAAAGCTACAAGTATAAACTTGTTCATTTAAGTAACCTAAAAAAAAAAAAACGTTACACACACTTATATCCAGGGATCAGGGTGGCCAAACTAAAAAATCACTTCCACGACCAAAATTTTCATTTAGTAATCGCTTAGCAGAATTTGTGAATTGAGGGGGAGCACCATCTCGTTGGTGGATTGATTGATCCAATTCTGATTCATTATCTCATTATCTCAAATTACGACTATGTCTATTCACAGCACCATTGAGTTAGAAACTAGACTCGTCTAAAAAACCAATTTGAGTATGCAAATTAGAATCTAGTTCACGAAACTCAGTAATACGAGAACAAAATTCCACTCTTGTCTGGATCATCTTCAGAAAATTATGGACTAGGTGAATTTTTTTAAAATTGTCTAATTGCTTCTGCAATATTTCTAAAAGCAATAGCCCACGCACAAAAATTCACTTTTTCAACATTAAAAGCTATTTTTCGAAATTAAAAATCAGTAACTGTAATGGAGGAGGTTAGGTTATGTTGTATAATACAAGCAATATTCTTAAATCACACAGCTCTTTTCAACAATGAGCGTTATTAAACAGCTGTTTATAAAATTGGAATGCAGTAATTATATCAGGTAATTCAATAAACGAATCTTTCAATATGTCACCATTTTGTTTGTACGATAAGTAAGGAACATTAATTTTAACAGAATATTTTTAAACCTGTTCTATTTATTGTATAGAGTTTGAAAATTTTCGGTGCATAAATGGGCAAGTAATATTAGATCAAACGTTTAAACCTCTCCGGGGAACACTGTATAATACCAAAAGCCAATTACTTTTGTACATATTTAATACATAGAATAGAAGTTTTTGACTAATAAAAATAACAATAATAAATATTATAATACTTGAAAAGTTTAAAAAAAGCTAAATTTTTACATAAAAACGTCAATTTGTTAAAAATATTACGTATTAAACTAAGTAAAAATTAAAATTTACATTTTCATGCAATTAACACAAGTAATTAAAAATACATTTTTGGAAATTGCTTACAATATCTTTGTCGTATAGAAACGTTTACTTATCAGATAAATATTGCTTTATCTTGCTATCAGTGAGAATAACTATAAATGTATGCTATAATACATGCTTATAATATAATTATAGAACATTAATCAACAAACTTATTGTATAAAAATTTTTATTAATAGTAAATTAAAAATTGTACAAAATTTAAAAATCTTTATAACGTGTTACGTATAATAAACCGTCTCGTATAATCTCACATACAACGGGTATTATGTACCACCTATCTGCTGATTTAAAGCACGCATAACATTGAGTGCACTTTTAAAATGTTCAACAGATTATTTTTGGATTACCTGTTAGTGGATTCAGCACTCAAATTAATTTGTTACCTTTTTAATGTCTTCCCTCAAAAACGTTGTCCATACCCTGCAAACTAGTCTCTTTTAGAGAATTCCATAACCATTAAAGGTATTAATTTATTATTAGTTTCCATATCATATAGCTATGAAATGCAGATTGAGAAATAAAAATAACAATATACCTTCGTTAAACATGTCAAACTCTAGTCATACACTATTCGGTGTTGGTGTGAATAAATATTAAAAACTAGTATTATCCATCGGGAGTTGTCATGGTTTAAAGTTCACGAAGACAGTTCAAACACAACAAATAAAGAAATAGTAGGAGAAACACGATATTATATTGGTCTATCACACAAGAGTATTAAACATGATATAACATCACAGCTGGCAGGGGACAGGAGAACTGACACTAGGTGATTCTAGTTCTCAGTGCATCGACATTTTTAGCTGATCAGTTGGTTGGTGAGACGATATTGCGATTGAGTAATGTGTTTAACAAATAATGGGATCTGAATTTTAGCTTCTCATTTAACATGAGTTTAACTAGTAAATTCTGTACAAAATGTTCCTTTTAAAATGTTAAAATGAGTAAACGATTTTATATTATTCTGAGAAGGAAGGAAACGTGTAGTTCGAGATGAACGTTATATCACTAAGGTGGAAAACATTATAATACATAGTAAATATAGACCACGTTGAGCAGTGTAACCAACACAAAGCAAAAAAGCAATAAATGTATGAGTGCATTGAGTGGCAAAGTTACAGGACGCAACAAGGGAAACACAGTCCCTTGACGGCCACCGCGAGACTATGTTTACTTTGAACCGTTCTTAGCTAGTAGTAAGACAAGGACGTATTCAATATGTTGTACGCCCTCAGCGTTGTCAGCTGCATCTTCTTAGACACAGACACTTTTGTTTCTTGATTCCGATATATAATATATATATAGTAGCTAGTGTATGTTTATTTATGATAAAACTATTATAAGACAAAACTAAAAGTGATCGTATCCAGAGTATTTTTATTTATCGTGTAAATACTAGCATTTAACCGCGGCTATGCCCACAATTTCCTGCCAAATAATAGTAACGTACATAAATAATTCTGTATACCTGGATATTCACTCCATGGGAACTGAACAATATCGAAACATTTTTTAATCATATAAGAATATTTAGATTTCATGTTTGTAGAGCATCGTGTCAGGACTCGGAATTGAAATAGTGAAACTAATATTTATAATACAAAACTAAGTGCTAATTATAATCCCAACGAATCCTCTATATGTGATTAAATCACTGAAATAAATCACACATCCTAAAAGGTGAATCAAAGTATATATAATCCCAATGCTGCATACCATAATATACCGGATGTCACACGAAGAGTTTTATTGTATATTACTTACGCATTTTGCCCCAATATTTTCAAACTCTAAGCAATTCATTAAATAGGGTTTAAAAATATTCTGTGAAATATTTAGCTCTCTAGCAATTGTTTTAACAAAATGGTCGCATTTTGAAAAACTTAAGTTTCAAAACAGTAAAAAACAATATTTTTGATTTAGTACACTTTTCTATTGTCAAATTCTGGAGAAATAAGGCTTTTAAATCAAAAAATTAGAACATAGCCCATTAAGAACCTACAATTACAGTCCACAACTATTCGAACTGTAATCCATTTACCGCGACACACTGATAACAGCAATTATAAAATAATTCACAAGCTCTTACAAATAAATTATGTGTTATACGATCAACTGGTACCACTAAGAGAGGATTATATAAAATTGTTACGATTGTTAACTTCAAAAAGCTATCTTTTAGTCGAAATTCATGCTCTGTTCTTCATATTTTATTTAAAATCAATTTGTAGGTGACAGCTAAAATTCTATCTTTCAAACCAACAGTATTTAAAAGACCTTCAGTTAATCATAGGACCGGTTGTGTTCCTTATCTACCCAATCCAGTCCTACTTGTGTACGTGATCCAAGTAACATATTGATTTATAAAGTAAACAGCCGGAAACCGTAACTCCCTAAGTTGGGGCTCATCAACCCAAAACTCTGTGTACAGTACCGTTTCCAAGTAATCTAATGCCTTCCTACAGCCTAACCACTTCTTACGGTATAACTGATGTACCAAACAGATGCCTTTACGTGTTGTAAGTAATAGATGTTTAACTTACAAAGCGATAAGACGGACCAATCTCTTCAAGTTCAAAAGATAAAAAACAAATAAATTCTCTTCCAAGAACATCCAACATTAGAACGGTATCATGAGAGTCAATTGACATATTTTGGGCTGCCAATTATATGATGCAGATTTCATTTTGATAATTAGTATTATCCATGTTGAGTTGTTTTCATGAAGAAAAAATAGCCTGCCCAACTATATGTGTAATTATAAACTAGATAATGTCTCAGAATTTAAAAAAACTAGCCGAATTACATCATGTTTCCATCGAGTTCACTTTGTTTCTGATTTAGTAACCCTCATAAAAATATTAATAAATAATCGTCATAAGGTTGTATAAAATGGCAAACACTGATTGCAGAAGATTTCAGTCATTAAGAACCAAGCCCTCCTTTAAGATGTATGTGAGTTTTAAGTCATAAGGAGATTTAAAAAACTTCATCGGCACTCTCTTCATTACGGGTATATATTTATTTTATGTTTTTGTTGCAAAGGCAATATTTTTTAGTAAATAAACCTGCCTAATATATAAATTCTAAATTTAAATTCATAAAATTTGTATAAACCTCAATAGCCTCATTTAAATATTAATCATTTTGTAAAGCACTGACTCCCCCCCCGGCTGTTCATATATATTATATAAGTCAAATATGTATATTATTTAGTAAGTTTTATATATTATAAGTATATATACTTATATTTTTCTCATTCATTACGATACTAGTACGATTACAACTTGTTTGTTTTGTTTATTTTGAGTTTGAATCGAGAAAACTTCAAAGAATGCAAAATAAAAAAAAAATTAGTTATACTTTGAAAACCTATAAACAAATCACTGTGAATAAATATTTTGACCGCTGTTGAAATGAAAGTTTGCAGAGATATTAAAATTTTTGGAATAAAATTATGAATATGCATATTAATATTTACAACTAATGACTTCAGAAAACTAATTTGAATGCGTACAGATGGAATTAATCTGTGCTATTCATTTCTTCATTATACTCAAATACGAAAGTTGATTTGTTTTATCAAGACAAAACAAAATTTTAGTCAAACTAACATATTTTTGGAAATACATAAATATATATAAATTTTTGAATGATTATCCAATGTTATTAAACTTTTATAAATATTCGCAGGTAAATAATATTAAAGAACAAAACTCTATTTTTACCTTCTGTAAAAAGAGGGAAGTTTTAATAACAATATTATCACAGCTAGTATGGATAGCTCAGGATTGCATAACTTCAAGCAGCACGATATGCCATGAGCAATTAGTAGTTAACTTAGGTTTATATATACCATGAGATTGGATGGGGAAGGAGGTATAAAACCCAACATGTTTTGATTTCTCAAAGGCTTAAAATTATGTATGACGAAATTTTCTAGAAAAAGTTAGTCCCCAGAAACTAGCTGCTTATAAATATCAAGGACACTTCCATCTATAATAGACGAGAGCCCTTAGACTTCTAAATTTTTCAATTATCAGAAAGTAGTAAATAAATGTTTCTAAAAGGTTTTGTGTAAAAAGGTTTGATATATAGTAATAAAGTTTATGTACCAATCACAGTTTTTGACCAGTGATCCACTGAATTACAAATTATGATCGGGATTGCTTTATTATAAAAAATTTATTTATTTAATTATTATAATAATTTGAAAACATCAAATTTCTTGTCTGTTTAGATAGTCCTGGAATTTGGTTACTGTCTCTTTACATTTTATTCATGATATCAAAGTTACCTTTATTGAAATATGTACTTTTCGATGTTATTTTGGAGGCAAGCAAAAATATTCTAAACTTTGATTCCTAACTCAGATATCCAGTCGAGCTGGGTTATAATTTCCAGGGTCTGGAATTTAATTCAGCCGTCATTTACTGTTAAGAGTCAAACAACATAGCCCTGTGGAAGAAACCCATATTAAACAAAAATTTGGGCATACTCCATGACGTCAATTGCAATAAAACTTTGAACAGTTGAAAATAAATAACCTTGTTTGGTTAAATAAAAATTATTCTGTTTTCCAGTATCACAATGCAACTACGATATTCATCAATCAAGCAAAAACCGTTCAGGTAAAAAATATTTGTAGGAGAAGCAAAAGCTCGAACAATTATAACTGAATAATTGATGAAATTTAATTTACTCTAGACAAATGTATCACTCCAAAATATAGTATTTTTTCTTTAAGAGCTATATGTTAAGTAAACATTTTTTGGAAGAAAGCAAACTAATCACTTATCGCACAACAGGTTCATTTTACTTTACCCAAGTTAAGAAATCGTTTAAATGAAACGTTTTAAGCCAGGCACTATAACGGTATATTAAAATTAATTCCAGAGCTCTATAGTACAAAAATAGTCAACACACCCTATATGCACAATTCGCCTAAAATAAGCAAAAGTAACGCAAAGTACATATGTTTGAAGGTAAATAACGGGGTAAGGTTGCCAGGACGTTCGCTGCGAAAAAAAGGACTGCATGCTCTGAAAGGTATAAAGGAAAAAAATAATTACCTACAAAAGCATAACAAATTTAATAATAATTAGGCGACAGAATTTTTGGTGGAGAAAACATTATACTTTATATATATATATATATATATATATATATATATATATATAAAAGAAAGTCGTGTTAGTTACACTATTTATAACTCAAGAACGGCTGAACCGATTTGGCTGAAAATTGGTAGGGAGGTAGCTAAGGACTGGGAGAAGGACATAGGATACTTTTTATCCCGTTCCCGATTCAGGATTCCGCCCCACTGGTCTCTAAAAGTTACGGAAATACCCGTAAGAAATGCATTGCAGCAAACATATGTTATTAAGTGAAAGAGCCTGTTCAAATTTAATCAGCTGTTCTTTGTAAACATATATAATGCGACGAACAAATATGTTTATATGATTTAATTACGATTTTAAATTTCTTTACATTTATAGTTTAAAAACATAACGTAAGCTTAAGAGAATCAGCAAATTTTGTTTCAATAAAATAAAAACCATACGCAATTTCGTTAAACATCTGGAGCTCATAATCATTAGACTGTAATAATATGTACCTAATATATGCCTATTTTCGTTTTAAAATTACATTGAGCGCCATCATTTATTACATAGTATGTGTGCAAATGAATTCGACTTTTGACTCCTGCCCTCGCTGGGCTAATATAGTTCAATTGTATACAAAAATCATAGAATATTAGAAAAAAAATTCCAGTTATTTCACAAGTATATCTTTTTAAATCTTAAATAGTTCATGAGCTTGGAGTATCTTTCAGTGACTATTTATCTCAGAAGGGTAATAAGGACGTTCAAAAGAAATATGCGTCCTATGTCCCAATTTTTCTGCAGGAAATCGCGTGCGAAGCCGTGGGTAACTGGGTATCTGGTTGTAATTGGTATTTTATTGAAAATCAAGAGTTTTCGTCATAAAATACTACGAATGTATTGACGAACTAGGTGTTACCCGCGGCTAATCGCGCATAATTGCTTTTATAAGTAATATAAGAACTTTTCTATAGATTGTGTGCGAAGCCGCGGGTATTATATATATATATATATATATATATATATATATATATATATATATAATTTCCAGGGTCTGGAATTTAATTCAGCCGTCATTTACTGTTAAGAGTCAAACAACATAGCCCTGTGGAAGAAACCCATATTAAACAAAAATTTGGGCATACTCTATGACGTCAATTGCAATAAAACTTTGAACAGTTGAAAATAATTAACCTGTTAAAATAAATTTATATACTGTTTTCCTTCCGGTGATCGCACTGGCATCCTATCCTTAAGATTTCCTTTTACAAATACTTTATTCCCGCAGACCTGAAAGTAAATCTTTTAGTCAGCTATATATATATTAAAAATAATATCAGCTGACTAAAAGATTTACTTTCAGGTCTGCGGGAATAAAGTATTTGTAAAAGGAAATCTTAAGGATAGGATGCCAGTGCGATCACCGGAAGGAAAACAGTGGTAATGCCAGTCACGACTGTTGTCTAATTTTGGGAGGAGATAAATGTTAGGAAAGAGATACTCGTAAACGGAAACTCATTAAGGATGAGGTGCCAGGAAATAAATAGTTAGAATTGTGAGTCCTGAAAATTTCATAAGGAAAGCTTTGAACACGGTTTATTTAAGATTCAACAAAAATTACAAAAATACTTATTTGATTGATTGGAATCCAAAATATCAGTTAGATTAAAAGAAAAAATATGTTAAAGTTATACAAATTTTAAGTATATTTGTTAAAGTTTAAATTTATTGTATTTACATTTATTTATTCCATTAAATTTTAATATTTATAAACAGCAAATGAAATATTCGGAGTATGTTTAAAATCAAATAACTATCTTAAATAACCATAAAAGTATTAAGAATACATTTCAGATAAATTAGTTCTTTTGATTGACTAATAAAATATTAAGTCTGTTTAAAATAAATATTGGAAAAGTTTTTAATGGTTAAAATAAATAATATTGCAAGGACAGTCAACAGTCACTGTCTCTTGCCTGTTGCTGTGGATCGGCGTCAGGTCGCAACGTAGGTTAACAGATGGCTATAGCAACAGTCGTCCGTGTACTCGTACTTCATTTTTCCGTAGCCATTTTCTCTTATTTATATAAATGAAAAGAATGATAACGTAATGGGCTAGTAATTATGTAAATTTTACATTTATTTATGCTCTCTATGTTAATATTTTCAGTTAAAGAGTCAAATTGATTGTCAAAATAGGGACATAGAAATAGTTTTTCCAGTGTATAAATCTTTCACCTATATATTTCTGGATGAACTTTGTAAAAGTCTCCATTTCAAACTGAATATTTAGTGTATGATACCCATGTTGTGTTTCTTAAGGAGACAATAACATTAATGCATTTTTATCATATTTTTCTTATTATTCGCTTCACAGTTTAAGTGGTAGTCGAAAACAAGCTTCAATTTTGGGGTGTGTGTTTATTACAAAATACTAAAGTCTTTAACATTACGGTTTTACGAAAAACAGTATATACAAGAAAACATTACAATTTTAAATAAGTAAAAAAAACGGTCAGTAAAAGACCGTTATTTGTCTTGTTATTTGATAGACTAAAGAGATTATGTACAGATAAAATGGTTTATGAAGAATGTAAGAAAGTTGAATAAGATCTTAGACTGGATGGGTACACTCAATCACTAATAAGAAATTGCATTACCAACACTACTGAGTCAGCAATTTAGAATATATTAAATAAACGTTTCCCTTGTGCACTTGTACACACGTAACACTTTTACACAAAGTCTCGTATAAAATATTTAAGAATGACATACATGATTAAAAAAACTGTGAACAGAATAAAATGTAGTTTCAATAGTAAATACATAGGCTAAAACATGCTACATAATTTTTGACCATAGACCAACGTAAGAATTGGAATTGAAACCTAACATAATAAAATAGAAAACTATTTTCTTTCAAGGCAGACTACCGATCAGGGAACCATCAGTATAAATTAGGCCAATTGGTGGCCAATTCTGAAACACTAATTAACAAGCAAACCTAAAGTATCAAACAGTGTACAGATTTGTAATAATACAATGCGGAGTTGTGGCAGTAGTTTTAAAAAGTTTATTTTAAATGAACCATTGATAAAAAAAGCTGATTACCGTTTCCTTTGTGCCACATTCTTTTTTCTGCCATGAAGTTGCTGTTTACTACATTTAATTTTAGCCTCTGGTTAGTTCTTTAAGGTTAGTTGATTTGTGTAGACCTATTCTCCTATTCTCCTGTATAGACCTGAATCCTTTAGTATCGTGTTGACCTGTTCTGTTTTTATTAGGTGAATGTTTTAGAGGTAACGTGAATGGAGTTGACACGCTACATAGTTTTCATTGCTGATTCAAGTATGTACTAACGTTTACCGTCATTGCTGATTACCGTTTCCTTTTTTTTGCCACAATCTTTTTTCTGCCATGAAGTTGCTGTTTACTACATTTAATTTTAGCCTCTAGTTAGTTCTTTAAGGTTAGTTGATTTGTGTAGACCTATTCTCCTATTCTCCTGTATAGACCTGAATCCTTTAGTATCGTGTTGACCTGTTCTGTGTTTATTAGGTGAAAGTTTTAGAGGTAACGTGAATGGAGTTGACACGCTACATAGTTTTCATTGCTGGTTCAAGTATGTACTAACGTTCTTATATATTTTATTTCAGTTTGAACCCAAAGTGTATTTGTGTCTTAGGTTAGCTATCCACACAAAAGAAGCAATTATTTGGCATGTCTTTAAATGTATTTTTATTAGTTTTTTATCGCTGAACGCTGGATCATTTCTTCAAGTGGGACACACTTATACCGTTACTGCTTTTTCTTTGTTTCATTATAAACAACTATACATTTTAGAATATACACCTATATTTCATAAAAAAATAATTATTTAGATACCAAAATAAAATACTTTAGTAAGTGACAGATATGGTTTAGTATTCCGAATTAAATGATTTCGGAAAGTATTTTCTAAGAATAAATTAACTACTTAATGTAAATTGAAATTGAAATTGTATTTCATTTATTGAAATGAATTAAAGTTATAGGATAAAGAACATCAACCAACTATTCTAATTTATTGTATAAATAATGTACTTTTTTGTTGTGTTCTAAACGCATTCTTTTCTTCAAACCGAATGTCATGTTAATTTTCTTGAGGTTTTTTTGTCTAAATACGAATTTTGACTTCTTACTATGATTATGTACATTTCAACGTTAGAAATTTTACATTTCTTGCAAAACAACTGGTATTATATATCTGAGTAGCTATGCAATATATAGTGGTATTTACGTACTTAATATATTTAAGGAATTTCATTATTTAATATCGTGTGAGATTCTCTGAACCACATATCATCACAAAAACCTGGAGTGTGTATAAGTACTTAGAGGTCATTGTAAATATCTACAGAATGTAGATTTGTTATCTTTTTGTTAATATAAATTTTTGACAACCAATTTCATATTTCGTATTCTACAAGCTATACATTTAACTTCCCCTTCTCCATATGGTAAGGTGTAAGAGAGGACCTAATAGTCCTAACCTCGCCAATTGAATATGTTTTTCTATGTGTTCAATAAAGACATTTTTCATTTCATTTCCATTACTCTTATTTTTAGATTTTACGATTTTAGATGGGAATGATAAATCCTTACATCAATTTTGATGTAAATTACAATTTGAAAAGCCGTAAAAATAATACAATTTTATCTTTTTTTTTTAAATTTACAATTCGTAGTCGAACCTCATAAAATATATGTAACAATCTATTTAATTTCGGAAGTTAATATTGACTTGCCTTTCAGTAGGGGTAAAGTATGAGAATAAGGTTAAATATTCTCATAAATAACAAATTTCCAAAAATATCACGAATAATGCTTTATATTTAGTAAAATTTATACAATAGAAACATGTTACGTCAAACACATCATTATATATACAATATACAATATAGATCATCATAGGTACCAAATAAAGTTTGTAATTATCTTCGGTAATTTTTTTTTAGATGTATCATAACATTAGGTTGGAATACGCCACACTAGATTTTGCGAAACAGGCTTTTTGAAGTCATGCATTTTGGAACATAGATCTTGACGTTGCCTATATATAAGACAAGTTTAATGCGAAATGTCCAATTATATAAATCAGTTAGTACATGATCGCGCGGACTAACATATGGACAGAACTGACATTACTCTAGTCTCTCGAGTGGTAGCCTTCCCTAATGCATGACCAATAACGTTTCTGAATGACCAAAATAATATTGTTAAATATGTGTTACTAAATTTCTGTAAATAGTAAAAAATGTACTTTACAAGTGATACGAAGAAAGCTTTACATAAAAGCATAAAAAAGTGCTTTATAGCAATGTCACAAAATACATGTACATAAAACGATTTATTAACACATAGAGTTTTTGTATCGTTGACAAAAATAACGTCGCAGATATAAGTTGTCAATGAACAATAGCGTCGTCTCTCCTTCATTGTCCACCAGTTCTTCAGGTAAGTCAATTTATCACCTTGATAAATTACACTTGCGTCTTGCTTGCTTCGGCAAAATATATTTTGACATTATGTGATAATAATTGATAACCCAGGAGGAATTGTGGTATTGTACTCTTGTTCTGCTAATTCAAAACTGTAAAATATTTTATAATATGTCATGGAAATACAGCAAGCCATATAAATAATAGATTTTTGCTGTGTACAACTGTGTACTAGATAGTAAAAACTAAGTACAGAAATATAATTATGTGCTGTTCATTAACAAATAGACTAGTACACGAAAACAGTTCTATAAAGTTATGAGGTAAAATATGTTATTCATTAAAGTTTTATAGATTGCTATAGTTGTAAAAAGAAAAAAATAACCGAATTTATAGTTAAACTATTGTATTCATTTGTGCAGAATTTGAGTAGTTTACACGTTATCAACTATAATCGGTATGTTCGCTTCTAAGTAATGTTTAGAAAAATATTATATTGTTTTATGTATAACAATAAACTGATTTATGCAAATAAAAATATTACATAAAAATTAACGAATTACCTTTAATTAAATCTATGAACTAAATTTTATAACTAAAAGCTTTAAAATTAAATGTTATCATAAAATATATTTGATTTATTTTGTCATAGCCACATTTTCATTAACTATAATCACCTATTTATTTGATTTCTGTATGTTTCCATACACAATATTATTGATATAGAAGAATCTGTTTCCAAAAAGTGAGCTATTAACAATATATAGGCTACTGATGTGATAAGTGAAATATTACAAAATTTTTTGTAAATAGTTTCTAACACCAATCGTTGTTACATCGGGTTTTAAAAAGTAATAAAACTGATAGAACAATATTTCTGTCTAAAAACTATAAAATTATACAGAATCCGTTAATCGAATATATGAAAAACATTGGAAATAATGTTGTGTTTCATTATCATATTTTATCTCAACAAAAAAGCAAAAACGATGTCTAATTCTATGAGATATAGCATCTCAATTAGTAAAGAAATCAACAATACTCTTTTTACTGAATTAGAATCATCAATTTTCGACGTGGTTTACTTACTTGTTTTACCTGTTCTTTTATTGATATACCAACCAACACACATAATTCTTCCAGTAAAACCTTCACTTAGAATAAATAATTTACATATTTTATCAGCCAGAAGCCCTAACATATCATAATCATAAATCTGGGTGAGCTTTTATTGGTTCATATCGAATGTGTATTCTTTATTTACTCACGTTTTTAATTTAATTGTATGTAACTAAGTAAGAGAAATGCTATGTAATTATTTTAACTACCACGGACGCATACAGCAATAATCATTTATTTGATACTTTTTTATTTCGGGCAATTGGTGTAAAATAATTTGAAATCTGTACGACTTTCCACAATCTAAATTGTTATGTTGTCGACAATTTATAAAATTGGATTCAGATATAAAAAGCGTAATTATCTATTAATATATAATAGTAGGTAAACCGGGAATTAAAAAATAATGTTTAATCATTTAATACTCAGCATGTATTAATAAATAATATTTAATAAGTAATATTTACAATAATTTAAATTTATACATTTACATATTGTTTAAATAATAAGTTTAGTTAAAATATCATATTAACTAAAGTATCAATAGAGGGGCTTGCAGCATTTAATTTCTGTCCTAATGTCAGTCCGCACGATTTCCATAACTAACGGATCTACAGAGTTCAAAATGTTATATTAAGTTTCTTATATGCCAACGTGAATATAATTTATTCCAAATCTATGGAATACATAGTCATCAATGCAGAATAAGACACCGTTCGTGAAGTAATATGATCAATGTTACCATGTGGTCAACGATGGACTAAAAATAATGGCATAAGTAAAGATATGATAATCATAAATCTAAGCAGACCAGCAACATAAACCAATTTATATGTTCCCACTAGGTCTCATGATCTCTTTATTTAAACAAATAACTAAAATAAGTATTTAGGTTTAAATCCTAACCGTGTAAAAACTAGTTTCTAACAGGTTTCTGTATTTACAACAACAAGTATTGGCAGTTTTTACTCTATATAAATATAACTGTAAGACATTCAACTTAAAACAACAACATAAAAAATAGCTTTTAATCCAATTCTAATTTATTGAATTAGTTAGTTTAACGATTATATGTTACTAAACTAAACTTCTATCAATTCTAAAGCAGTTGTTATCAATCTGACTCAGTCAAATATCTGTAGCAAATATCCATTAAGATCGAAAAATCCATTAAGATGATATAAGGCACTTTACATAAATATCGAAGAGCTGACTTCCTTCCTAATAATTTAGTACTAAAAAGCAGAAAAATTACAGTAACAAAAGATAATTTAGGAAAGTAATTAAATAAAACTCAATCACATTTTTGTAGTAGTACTGGTACATAGCAGTTTTTACACACAATGAATATTCCTCGAATATTATCACGCTGTATTTACACCTGCTCAACGTTAGTCCATTAATTGAATTGATAAACGGAACTAATTTACGTTTAATCTATCTGCATGAGTGAACGTTAGAAACGACACCCATGAAATCAGATTAATGGGTAATTAATTATTCAGATGATAGGTAACGTAATTGATTGGAAATCAAGCTAAAGCAGTCTAAACACATCGATTTTCATTCAAACACTTGAATTTGTGTGGTTGCGCTAAATTTGTTTTCTCATTATTAATAAAGTCCTAATTTACTTATTGCAATACGTTGAGTAAAAACTATGCTCAAGTTCGTGTTGGGTCCAATTGTACAAAATGTGATTGAGTCTAAAGACTGACATAATTACTTTTTTCGCCTTTTATTTGTATAGATTGAATATAGCATGTACTTACAAGGTAATAAATTATGGTTTTGTATGTAGTTTTTGTCAAGAGATGTAGCTCCAAGGAAAAATCTTAAACTCACTCACCAAAAAATAAAAACAACATTTTTAACCATATATATCGTGTTTATTGCATAGAAGTAACTTCAACACATTGACTGATATGGTCAAACATGACTACTATTCCGTCTGTTCTAAAGTCGCTATATGGCTTGTTCCGCAGTGAAGGTTTAAATCAACAACATATCCTTTCATGATCTCAGGAACCTTTAGTAGCTGGAATTTCCAAATACTAAACTCTTATTCTTGTCAATGTTCGAAAGATCATCAGAGTCTCCGACGGTCTAAAAATTGAATTTTAAGGGGCCAAGATGCTATATTATGAGAGCTATCATAATATGACAGATGCAAAAGACCAGAAACTTTTGTCTGAGAAACATTTTATATAAACAGTATACAGATATGCTTCGACATATCGCTCAAGCTGTAAAACCAGGAATATAACATGATTATTAATTTAAACCCTTACAAGTAAATAACGGATTAAGAATTAATAAGCGTTTATTTCAAAACAAAATAAAATATTTTATATTATTATTTTTTTTATATTATTGGGTAGGGCATTTGAAAGTTTAAAGAACTCATGAATATTAATATATTTATAATATTACTTGAACAGTAAATGTTTAATTACTCGTTCTGCATAAATTGCATTTTACCAAATTTTGTAACATCATAAAAATATAATACATGAAATCTGTTTGGAACTTAATATCTAGTGATTTTTAAACCCATAATATTAAAAGTTCATGTTTAATAGCCAAGAAATTTTATTTTGAGGATAAATAAAATTGTAAATTTTTCTAATTACAGTATCTTTTAATAAAAAAAAAAACAAAAAAGGAATATTTATTGGGATTATATTATATATATATATATATATATATATATATATATATATATATATATGTATATATTTATAAAATACACGCAGAGAGTCCATTTGATTTAAAAATGGATGATAACTATTCAGTATTTTATATTTAAATCAAACTTACAAATCTAACCGAATATATTATAATATTATATACTACTCTATACGTAATTGATATTTATAATTTAAAATGGTCTGTAAATGTTAAAATGTTCATTAGTGAATTCAGGAAATAAAATGAGGCATCTATAACTCGTAAGAACGGCGTATTGCAAGCAGGTTAAACATATTCTTGCAGTATAATATACACGATTATTACCTTTGCACTTTTTATAATCATGCCTTTGTAAATTGCGCGAGTTGCATATCTAACTATTTTAACAAATTTGGCACTAAATACATCGCAAACAAAAAATATATTTACGTTTAAAAAGTCTACATGTATATAACTTTTTAAAAATAGTTAAACTTACTAGCTCGATTAAAATTTGAAGCACTTTCTCCATAAACTCAAATTTAAAATACAAACACATATCATGTAATTATAAGTCTAGTTTCCAGATTTCTAATAATCGATTTTATATTGTAAGAAAACATTAACGAAACAAATCGTACACCAGATCTCAAATTAGATATATTTCGCTTGGATTTCGATTCATTTATATAAAATAAGAGCTCATAAAATTTAATGCTATGTTTACAAAGATGCTATGTAACAAACGTTTTTAAAAATTTCCAAACGCGCTTCAGTATAGTGTCCTAGTCAAAGTATGTTCTTTATAAACATGTATATTGCATTTTTGAAATTTATAACTATTTACTGGACACGTAAACGCCGACGAACATACAAAGAGCAGCTTAATATAAAATATAAATAATAATAAAATTGTAATACAACTATGTTTGACAAATTCTTTATGCTATTATTAATAAATGAAGCTCTTTTAATGGGATTGAATTATTATTTAAACACGATAATGAACATGCTCCTTTAATCTTCTATGTGAACGTGTGGTAAATAGTAGTTTTATATAATGCAGAACATTGCCTAAAGAAATAACATATAAATAGTTTTTTGTCGACACAAATCATAGAATATTGTATATCTACCCAAAATAGGAATATAAAGCAGTGTGTATGTGTGTTTGTGTTCATGGAATTAAAAAAAATACATACCTTTATACTATTTATAATTCTGTTACTGGTGTGATTGCAGTGAAATATGTTTAATGTTTAATTGGACCTTTTTTATTGTAAAGCACGTGGGGATTTTTAAACCTTGCTCCCTAGCACGATTAAAAAAAACCTTTTGTATGAACTTAAATTTAGAGGCCTCTGGGTCATACAACCCATGCCTTCATTGAGAGAATATTTTTAAAACATTGTACATTTACTGGTTGTTTGAAATCTTCCAGACTTTGTGATGATGTATCCATTAGACATCTACATTTTACCGTGACTATATATTTTACCAATTACTCAGAGTCAATTTGTCCTTTAGTATATTTATGTTGAGTATACTAGTTTTCGATACATCATAAAACATTACAATATTTATTTACGTATAAATATTGAAGAGTGTACTTTGTAGTATCTACTTTCTTACATAGTATATCTTAGCTTACCGTGATCTTCTTCAATGTTACCAACTGCAGGAATCTAAAGTCCATACAACACCAGATATGAACTTTTTACATACATCATATATGGACAATATATGGACAATTTATATATTGGGACAAGATATGGACAATTTACATCAATGTAGTAAATTGAGTCAATTTAGGAATTCCAAGTAGTCGTTACAGAAAAATATCAAGATGTAGTAACGTTCACGTTAAATCCAAAGATATTTATTTATGAAGTAACTGAATATGCTTTGTCTCATAAAACTGTTCAAAGAGTAATTAATGTTTAAAATGTATTATTGTTAACGTGACCTTGCCTAAAACTTAATGGTTCAGACACAATTATTATATTTTTTACTTAATATTCTTAACATATTCATTATTAAATTGTATTTAAATGTTGCTTCTACTTATCTGTTGGATCAATATTATCGTTAAGTATATAATGCCGTACTTATAAAAGTCTTACTAGTATTAAGTCTTATAAAGTTCTCTAATTACAAGTTCACTGAAGTAATCAGATTTTAGTTTCCATATTATTGTTCATGAAATATTTATCAATCAATTATATATTACAAAAATATATATTATATTACTTTCCAAACCGCAATACAATTATTGAGCTCTTCTACATACAATTATATATATCTAACATTTTAAAGTAGAAAAAATAAGGTATTTTCTTTATCGTGGAAACAAGGCAAAGTCAACATTGGTGTCGGAAATAAAATTCACTCAAACCAAACCAATAGTGGCCATACAGGTGTAACTCGTACTAAATTGCGTGCAAATGAGCGGGTAACTGCTAGAAGTGCAGATATAAGAGACAATGTAGTCTGACACTTACTATACATTTAAACACTGTTTAAAAATTTTCTAGATCTTGGGAAGAAATGAAACTCAGCATTAGCGTCGGAGATATAATTCACACGAACCAGAAGTCTTCTTGCAGGTTTGCTCTGTAGGTTGTAGAAAAGCATCCATGTAGAAGTATTGCTTTTCACATGGACAGTTATATATGGCATGCTCTTGAGGGGGCAAACAATTCAGTTTGTTTGTGTTAGCTAAAGATTGGCTGGCAAAAAAATATTGTAGAATCAAAAGCGTTAAGGGATTGATGTTGTAAATAGTAATACTATTATAGTATGTATCATATATGATAATTATTTATATAGAATAAATTATAGTAAATAAGAAAATAAGAATGTTAATGTTTTGTAATTTCTATACTCCGTCATTGTTTAGAGCGCTCCATGCTTCTTCATTGATACACCACGTTCGCACATACTAATAAGAAGTTATAAGATAAGACGTTTGCCGGGTCAGCTAGTATTATATATATATATATATGTATATATATATATATATACTATATATATATATATATATATATATGACAGGGTGAGTAAGAAAATATGGTAAAAATTTCAAGACGTGATTTCTAGAGCTAAAAGAAGAAAAAAATGTTATATAACAGGTAGGTCCGAAAACCGCTCCATTAATGAGTAAATGGCTGGCGAAAGATTTTGCTTTGTTTTCGGTTCACCTGGTGAAATTTAAGTGAATTCTGAAAGGTTTGTTCTTATTTTTAACTCAAATATGATATTATATTTATAAAGAAAATACACCTGAAAAAATCAAATAAATCCACTCTAGAAGTTTTAGTGTGAAGAGTTTTTGAGATAAAAGTATGCAAATTGCCCAAAAATCTAATAACAAAAAATTACCGTCTTAAATGTTTGATGGCGATTAACATTGTTTTAAATGACCAAATAAACAAATTGCTTTTCCTAATACTTATTGTAGAGAATTTTTATTTGAAAAATCCATAATAAGCAAAGTTAACTAAATGTGTTAAAAAAGTTATGGATATTGACTCGCACGTATTACATACTACTCGCAATCTTTTTGCTCGTTTTACTAATAAGGAATGAGTAATCCTGATTGGGTTAAGAAAGCTGGGATAATATAATTAATCATTTAAACAACAACTGTTTCAAAAATTTTTAAATTAATAAATAATCAGCTGGGATTTAATATTAGATGACACATATTATTTTCACCTCATTGTTGAACAAAACAACAAATACTGTAAATGATACTATGTGCTTGTGTTAAGTATTTTACCAGTTATTTCCACAATTTTATTTACTGATTTGTGTTTGTGTGTTTCATTATTATAAAATGATGGTCAATGTTCTCATTGTGTATTCAAACCTGAATTAGCAGGACATGCATTTAATGTATGGTTTGGGACGCTGCAATTAGTACTTCACAAGACGTCTGTTCAAGAGAAATTTCCTAACCACAAGGTGGTACAAGGCGCAAGATTTTTGCCACTATTTATTCAACGTCCTCTCGATAACAGGTTATTTGAAGTCTTCGAAATGATAGTAATGAGGCTCGCTCCGATCATGTAAGACTGTTGAATTAGAAGAGTTGGTTCTTAATGAAATTTGATAGATTATCATGAAAAGAGCCACTAGAGAATTGTCCACTACTAGTTCAATGACAGCCTATCTAGGTATTCGGGAGATATTCGGACGAATACTACACGAGTACAGTGTACACCCTTTACCACTTCCAGCATGTCCTAAACTATTTTGCCACTGACTAGCTCCCTATGTTGTTTTTTGTCGACTGGCTTCTGTTAAGAATTGTGCTGATACAAACTTTTTAAATACAATGTTGTTTACCCAATGGAGGCTCAACTTTACAAGAAAAGACTATCATTAACTTCCATAACAACCACATTTGGGCAGACTAGAAAATCCTCATGCTATAAAACATAATCGCCACAACATCAGTTTTCAGTAAATGTTTGGGGCTGGAGATTTTAGCAGATCATTTAGGTCGCATTCGGCTTCCTCCAAGCTTATAATGGCGGGGTTGTGTGGTTGTCTTTTTGTTATGTTTTGTGTTTGGCTGTGTGTTGGTATCTTGTTTGTTTGTGTGTTTGTTTTTTGTACGTTTTGTTTTTTGTTTTTGTTGCTGTGTTTGTTCTTTCTTGTGTTGGTGTTTTTTGTTTTGCCTTTTGCTTCTGTTGTTGTTGTTGTAGCGGTGTGCCTTGTGTTTGTGTGCTTTTGTGATTTTTTCTTTGTTTGTTGACTTGTTTCTTTTGTATTGATTTTGTTTGTGATTTTTGTTTTGGTACTTTGTTCTTAAGGTGTGGTTGTGTGTTTGTGTTTTGTTGTTTTTTTTGGTTGTGTAGTCTGTTGTTTCTGTTGTTGTCGTGTGTTGGATTGTTTGTTGTATTTTTTCTCTTGTTGTTGCTTTTGTATTTTGTTTTATTTGTATTGTCGTGTGTTATTATTGTTTTTTTCTTTTGTGTATTTTTTGTTGTGTTTGATTGTACTTGAACTTTTTAAGATACGAGCTACCTAATTGCTTGATGATGTACCTCTGCATTTTGCGCCAAAAACCTGTTGTTTATGCCTGGACGGGATGGCTATGGTACCTTGCGCACTACTTTTCTGGCCTGTTCGTGGACACATAAATGAGAGTTTCACAAATCATCGATAGGCCGAGGTGGGACCAGTTTCATAGCCAGCAAGATCACAGGAATTAAAATCTTTGAACTTTTTACCTTAGGGGACATTTTAAAACATTAGTTTACCTCTTCCCCAATAGATACCATTGAAGAACTCCGATTAACACAATTTCTAAGGGAATAGAAAACCATTAAGCAGACACCTGGAGGTTTTGGAAACGGGTCTCCAATATTGATGAGAAGACGCCTTGATAGCGTTGCATTTCGAACAAAAGAAGTCATTTGAGCATCATTTTTTAATCTTACGGTGAGGCTAAAGCGATTGTAGATGTTTATTGTATTTAAAAATAAATTTTGAACTAAAAAATAGTTTCTTTATACGAGCTGTTAATAATCAGATACTCATTTCCTTATTATAAAACAAGGCAATATATTGCTGTGCACTGTGTAATAGTCGTGAGGAAGCAATATTATAACTTTTTTACACATTTAGTTAACTTTGCTTATTATTGATTCGTTGTTCAGAATTAAATTCTCTACAAATCTGTATTAGGAAAATAAACAATTTGTCTATTGGTTCATTTAACAATGTTATTCGCCATCTAACTTTCAATTCGGTATTTTTGTTATTAGATTTTTGGCACATTGCACACTTGTATCTCAAAAACTGTTCACACTACAACTTTCTAGAGTGGTTTTATTTGGATTTTTCAGGTGATGTTCTTCTATAAAATATATCTTATTTGAGTTAAAAGTTAAGATCAAAACCTGTTCAGAGATAATTTTATTTTATCCAGGGTGAACTGAAAAACAAAGCAAACTCTTTCGCCAGCCATTAATCAGTTATGGAGGCGTTTCCGGACCACTTTATATACATTTTTTCTTATTTTTAGCTCTAGAATCACGTCTTGATATATGTTTGCTACCATATTTCTGACTCAACCTGTATATATATCGGAACCAATCTCTTGCAGTGTTTTATTTTCTTCATACGGCAAATACAAACTCTAAATATAATGCCCCGTTTTTCATTTGACGGGTCAAATAGTATTGATCTAATTCATAGAGTAGGTACAATAAATAACCACAAAAAGCAAACAATTCCCAGGTAGCACTTTAGGAATAAATTTGGTGAGTGTTTAGTATTTATATTGATACTTATAAATAATTGTAATACATTATATTATATAATATATTAATATTATGTATTACTTCTAATATAATTATCGTTATATCTATGGATTCACATTTACTGGAACCCCTATATAAGTATCCCTAAATATTTAGGTATTTCCAGAGTTACATAGAGAGTGTTAATAAGTAGAACTGTAGGTTAGGATAGTATTTTTCTTCTTTTCTTAGCCACGCATACAGGTGATTTGCATGCGTTCAGAACCTCCAATCCTCCTCCCTATAATTATTTCATGTAATGATATAATGAAATACAACTGTGGAAACAGTCAAAAAAACTTTAGAAACTGTAAAAAAAAATCGTTAATAACTAAACCTTGTTCGAATAGTAACTGCTTTCAAGAACGAAATCATTATCATTTGTGCGAACACAAGTTAAGACAAGTATATGATAAATATACGAAAATTCAATTACATTTAATCGCGTTGACACTACTAGTTCATCAGCTAACGTTACAAGAACCGCGCATCCAGGTAATTAGAATGGGAATTAGAGTTAGGTTTGTGAAACGAAACACACCCATCCAAGACATTAAATAGATCCACCTCTTTTGATTATAACAGCTCTCTTCTGTTCCAGGACAACTTTGAATATAAAGTAAGCTCCCAATCCTACTACTCTTCTCTTCAGATAAAATTATTTACGATAAACGAATACCGGAACCTATATGTTTATTATTAAATACAAAGGCAAATCTCGAAAAATTTTTAGACATAGTATATTTTAGTCAACAATGCAATATAATGGTCCCATAACAAGGTAGTGTAGAAATCTACACTGAAGGACTGTAATTGACACCATTACCAAACAATACAATTGTAATTGGATTAATATTGAAAAAGAGGCCTTCGTTGAGCAATTATTTATTATTCTCAGCAGATACGAAATTCCTTACATTACTTAGACATCCTGTTTTGTATGCTTTCATCAGGTCTCCCCAAAATACCTAGTTTTTCATATAAATAAAATTGGCACTACTGTTGCCGTTTCATTTGGTCACGTTTGCATATCGTTCTTTGAAATATCGTTTCTAAAGCAATTCTTAGAGCACATAGTAATATAAACGGCTAAATTCAGTGATAAGTAAACACAGGAGCAAGCTATTCAATAGTCCATTAGTTTGTAGATAAGCATTAAATACACTAATTGGTCGTTATCAGTGAGTGGCAGTGACAACGTGGTCGGCCAGTCTTGGTCGTGTCGAGCGGAGACGTGGCGTGGTGCGTGTGGTCGAGTGGTTTACTGTTGTTGCAGTTCGTATTTAGTGATTGTGACAGTGCATACATGACTGAGGCTAAGATCGACCAATATTTTTCACCACTAGCCAGAAACTCCAAAACGCCAGCGACCCTCAACGTCACCTGATACTCCAGGAGAAGAGCTTCATGGACGCCAACATGAAGGACGAGAAGGTGGGTGATATTACTCACGGACAGTTAATGGCCGGACTTAGTGGTCTGCTTGATCAGAAGCTTTCCAAGCTAGCAACAAAAGAAGATTTGGTTCAACCTCTCAAGACAGGTGAAGGGAGCTAGCCGAGGAGAATAAAATGTTTGAAAGACGATGTTGTGCGCCTCCAACTGCAGGAAAAGGTTATATGTAAAAAACTTTTGGATCTAGAAAGCCGGTCTAGAAGAAACAATCTAATATTTAGAGGGCTTAAATGGACGGAAAAAGAGCCCAGATTACAAGCAGGTGGTCCTAAAGTTTTGTAGGGAAATGTTAGGCTGTGGGATAGACTGTGGGTTAATCGGGCACATCTTCTGGGGAAGGACGGTAGTGCGGTGATAGCTCATCTCCCCGAGGATGCGGATGTCGACTACATCATGTCCCGAATTTCATCCCTGAAGGGAACAAGGTACACTGTGCACAGGGATTTCCCTATGGAGATGCGTCATAAACGTTCGTGTCTAGCGGCGGTGCGGTCCGAGGTGGAGCGTGTGGCTGGCAGGATGAGGATGCCTTTGGCATTTGATCACCTTACCATTAATAGCACCAGATTTACATGGGAGGATGGAAAGCTAATGGCAGGACAAAGAGACGGCGCGCTGACCAGTTTAAGGACGCTCTTCAACCACAGCTTTATCGACTTCCTGGATGGGCTGAGAGAGCGGGCTCCAAGACAACAGCGACAGCCGGGAGCTCCAAGACCGGAGAGAGGTGCGAACACGGCAACGACGACTGTGTGAGAGCAGGTGCCGCGGACCCAGCACCGCGGGGACGGGGACGAGCACTGGACCGGCTGCGAACACCACCGAGGGCTGAGGGGGACTTTGCCGATCCTGCATCCGGGGGGCTGCCGAGCGTGAGGGAAAAGAGTACTGGTTATAATTTAAGAATAGTCTGCTACAATGTTTGTGGTCTAAAACTTAAGGCAAGTGATGTTTCCTTTATAAATTTTATTAGTGATTATGATATTATTATTTTACTTGAAACGTTTTGTTTCTGAACAGGATATCGAATTTATTGTAAGCAAATTTAGAGATTTCAAAATTCAGGTCAGTCCGGCAACAAGATTGGCTAGCTTTGGTAGATTTATTGGTGGGTCTGTATTTTTAATAAATTTAAAATCAGCTTTTGCAAAAAACATACATTTTATAGCAGTAGAATCATTTACATTAATTCAGATAAATGACAGCCATAGAAGCAAACAAATCAATTTATTGCCGGTTTATTTAAATTATAATTACTGGAACAGGGACTATACTAGTCTACTGAATTTTTCCGAACGTAATCATATAGACAATTTAGTAATTTTAGGTGATGTCAATGGAAGAGTTGGTTTTGAGCAAAGTATAACAGAATTAATGTTAAATGAATTGAATAGTAACCTTAGTGTTAATAGAAAATCGAAGGATTCAATTTTTGAACGGGAAAGGGAAACGAATATTGGAACTATTCAGTCATTTGGGATTAATTATTTTAAACGGACGATCTCCAGGAGATCAAAAAGGAGAATACACTTTTGTAGGTGCTATGGGCTGCTCTGTATTGACTTGGTGGCAGTGTCAATAGACTGTTTACACCTCGTCCGTGACTTTCAAGTGGTTTTCCCACCCCGGTTCTGACCATTTTGCCAATCGAAGTAACTGCTGAAGTGAGTGACCTTGCCGTTGAGGGGAGAGGGGAGAGGGAAAGACCGCTACCATTGTTACCTAAATTGAAATGGAACAGATAGCGGTAATAGAACATATGTTAATAAAATAAATAGATTATTTATAGATTATGAGTTGAGTAATGACAACCAAGAAAATGTATGTAGGGTAACCGAAAGCATAATTAATGCAGCAAGTTTCAAATTAATACATAATCGGAAGAATTATTTAAAGAACAAACAGCCTTGGTTTGATTATCAATGTTTAAAATTAAGAAAACGTGTATTTCAGTTACTTAATATTTTTCGCAGAACAAACTCTAGCAGCATTAGAATGAAATATTTGGAAGCAAATAAACTTTACAAAATTTTGTGTAGGGACAAAAAAATTGGATATTATAAATAAAGTCGTTTCAAAATTTAAACCAAGTCAGAGATACAAGGAACTATTGGCGGGCGATCAATAATTTTAAAAGACATTCTAATAAGAATATAGGGAATATTACACCTGGAAGAATGGATAAAGCACTTCGAAAATTTATTGAACCCTCCACTACTAGCCAGTGGTGTCAGCTATACGGAGCCGGCAGTAGCAGATTATTATTTGGACGCGGAATTCTCTGAAAATGAATTAAAAACTGTATTATTTAAAGCGAAGTCTGGTAAAGCCCCAGGCTTTGACAGAGTTCCCTATGAATTTTTCAAAAATGCTCCAAATTCCTTACTAACCACTTTACTAAACAATTTATAACAAAATTTATAAAGATGGCATTATACCAGAAAGTTTCAAAAAATCCATAGTTTACCCGTTACATAAAAAAGAAAGCCCAAATGTGGCAAAACAAACTACCGTGGTCTCTCGTTTATTGATTGTATTGCTAAATTGTTTACTGGTATGTTGAATAACAGGAGGTTATATAATTGGATTGAGGAAAAATAAGATTATTACCGAATTTCAAGCTGGTTTTAGAAAGGGTTATTCCACAATTGACAACATATTTAATTTAACATGTATGATAAGTTTAAGTTTATCGATGGATTCAGGAAAATTGTATTGTTTTTTTGTGGACTTCACCTCTGGCGTTCGATTTTATCGACAGAAAATCGTTAATATACAAAGTTATCGTGTTTGGGAGTATCGACGGCGGATGTTACAATCTATAAAACACCTGAACAATGGCACGTCTGCTAGTGTGTGGTGCAGGGAGGGCTGACTCGTGGTTTTGCCACACAGATGGGCCTCAGACAGGGCTGCATTTTGAGTCCGTTATTATTTTCTCTTTTTATTAACGATTTACCGGATGTTTTGGGAGGAGGATGCAGTTTTTGGAGGCAAGCGAGTTAATGTGTTGATGTTCGCGGATGATATTGTACTGATAGCGCCTACAGCCGCGGGCCTCCACACATGATCAGCAGATTGGAAACTTATTGCGAAAATTGGAATTTACAGGTAAATTTGAATAAATCAAAAGTTGTTGTTTTTAGGAAAGGGGGTAAACTGGGAGCCAATGACAAATGGTTATACAAAGGTAAAAGGGTGGAGGTGGTGAATCAGTATAAATATTTGGGAATTAGTCTTAATACAACTTTATCCTGGAAATTACATTTCGAAGAAAAATCAAAATCGGCAAAATTTGCAATCATGTTCAATTTGGGGGGGATTATTCAAAAATAACAAAGTTCCACTGAGTGGTAAGTACGCGTGTTACAATACAATAGTACGGTCTATTTTGTGTTATGGCGCTCAGGTGTGGGATGCTTTGAAAACGAGAAGGTTGAGTCGGTACAAAATATTTTCATTAAAAAATTATTCTCTCTCCCTACTAATACGCCAAAATTATGTTTTATATTTAGAAACAAAATTTGAAAAAGTTGCTCTTTTATACATTAAACTATAATCTTGATTATATTTCTAAACTTTTTTCATTACCTCAAGATCGGCTACCTGTAATTCTCGCGAAGGAAATAATCAATAAACGCATCTATTGGTACCGGGAATGGATAAAGTTGGGCCGCAAGTGTGGTATCACTGTAGACTTAAGGATAGAGGAGAGGGAGAGAGAGTGGCGGATCAGCTGAGGAGCGTGGTGGAGGGGTTGAGAACCGCGTGGCGCGCTGACTGTGTAGGCAGAGCGAGGACCTCTCTGTACCACTCACAGTACCTGACCCTCAATATCGACCTTGGCGACAGGTCGTTCCTCACTGATAACACAGATGTCAGTATTATATCTTGGGCAATAAAGGCCAGAGCCGAACTTGTTGACCTCAATTACAAGCCATGGTTGCAGGAAGGAAACTTTTCTTGTTCATTGTGCAACATGCATGAAAATGAAAACGTGTTTCACTACGTTGCGGTCTGCCCGATTTTTATCGCATATTAGGAAATATTATCTCGGAAAATGTACATTATCAAAACATGAATATGACTGCTATTTAAACGGAATGGATTGGCAAAGTTTAGGGAAATACATGAAAATTAGCTTGGAAGTATAGGTGGGAGCTCGTCAATGAATTTAATTTTTAGTTTCTATGAAATTTATTTCCATTTTTATTTATTTGTTTTTTTCTTCTTTATACATAACATTATATAACTACGTTGAAAATATACCTGTCGAACAAAGTCTCTAAATTTGCAAAACATTCAAATTATTTTTGTAAATTATTTTATTTTTTTGCCACTATTACCATATTTGCGATTTATAAATATGCATGTAAATATAGAAGATCGAAAGTTAATTTTACACAAAGTTTATTTGTTGTACTTCATATGTGTGTGTGTGTGTGTGTGTGTGTGTGTGTGTGTGTGTGTGTGTGTGTGTGTGTGTGTGTGTGTGTGTGTGTGTGTGTGTGTGTGTGTGTGTGTATTGATTTTGCATTTTACGCTACAGGGAGATAAAAATATAACAACTGAACTAATTATAGCAACAAATTACATTGATGTTAATGTTATTACTTTTTAAGTTTAGATAATACAAATTTTAAAGGTGATTTTTTTTTGTTTTTTTGAGCTTTTGTTAGATATGTTTGCCTTCTAAAGCAGAATAAATGTGGAAAGTGTATATGTATATATTTAAATGTAGCGACCAACCAAACAGACGGTTTAATACCATTGTTTTATAGTGCAAATACTATCAGAGGATTATCATGTTACCTTATTTGTAATCGTTTAAATAAAGCACTTTTTCTTCTTCTTCTTCTTCTTCTTCATATAAATAAAATTAAACATTTTACTGTCAACTGTAACTCTGTAAATAGATTATGATATTATAGTAAATAACGCGGTAGTCGAATTGGTCATACATCTTATGACAGCGTTGAATAAAAAAAACAATGCTATTCTTTTAGATGATTTACAGACAAAAATTCCAAAAACATTGCACTATGGAAGAAAATTAAAGTCGTAAACAATACAAAGATTTCCTGGATCACTTCCAAACTTTAATTTTCTGGGTTTTTGCTCAATCTCTTGCCCTCGGTCTTAATAGTATATCTGGTAGACAGCAAATTCCCGCATTTATCTATGGTTCATAGCCTATTGTAGATTAAATAATAACGCGTGTTCTGATCAATACATAACCTCTCACTATCTGGGTTTCTACTTGTACTGGACTATGCCATCGAGATAGAGATATTACCGCCCCTCACAGTATCAAACATGATAATACTGACATGACACACAGAGACGTGTTGAGGCATTGTCCACTCAAACATCTCGACCAACGAATGACAATGATGAACATCAGATGTTTACGATATCTGCTCTCTCCTTGTGGCTAGTAAATGAAACTGCTTTACGTTATATATAAAACTATCTGTGAATTTTTTTTACAAATATTATAGATATAAAATTTTGACAAAATAAAATGTATTTAGGAATTATATAAATAATATAGACTACCGTAAACAATGAGTTAATCTAACAGACCTATATAACAAATTTTTGTGTGTGTGCGTGTGTGTTTAAATCCGTAATTTGTATGTTTTAGGGAATCTATTTCTTAAATAACAAAAATAGATTAACAAATTAATTTATCTAATTTTCTATAAAAACTATTAAATACCATATATTACAAATACTACTCTGTTATAGCGCTCGTTATGTCTGAAATGATTGCATCGAAAAGTGTAAAATGTTTTAAAATTTAAAAGAATTTGTGCCTGTAAGGAATTTCCAAGAAGTGAAAAGCGCCAGGTAACACTGTATAACATAGTAATAGGATGTTAAATAGTACGTAAATTATTAGAGTAATACTAGGATAATGGTTTTTTAACACTCTCAATTTAGGGTACAAAAGTGTAATTCAGCAGTTGCTGATTCTTCTGTGTGGAACGAAGAGACACTCTTTACAAAGTACACAACTGGGAGCAGCAGAACAGATTAAACAGAGATTAACTTTTAAGTGGATTTAACAACATTGGCTTTGTTCAACTGGTCAGATTCGTTCTAAAAGGAATAATGTCAATTCTAATACGTTGTTAATCTTAAGTACTTTTTGATCTATTCTTTCTCATATAAACATGGTATAAATCCAATTAGTTTTTTAGTTTTTTTGACGCAAATTAAAACGAATAGGATAAAAACTTATGATAAATAAATTAAGTTTCACATAACCTTTTTATGTTAGTTCTTTTTACTTAACATAAAAACAATTGAGATGAATAGGATGAAAATTAAAATGTAAGAAAACAAAGGATTGTGTAACTCTTATATGTTTTTTTGATAATCATTACAGTAGGTGGTCGGTAATTTTAGTACATTGTAGATGAGACATATAACTAAAAGTAATTCTTAAAATTTAAATCTTATAATTATTAAAATCAGTCTATATATTATCATTTAAGGTATCGTATATAATCTGAGTTTTCAATATCATTCAAAACTAGCTTTACATAAATAAATATCTATAGCAAGAATATAAATTCCAATACTTTGGCTATATTTGTCTAATTTAACCCTTTAACAGTCTCCGGTTTAAAAAATCAACCACCTAATTTGCCTTTGTATGGGCAAGGAAATTTTATTACTTTTGCGGGAACAGTCTCCGGTTAAATATTCAACCATTTACAATGTGGTTCATAATTCGGTGACAGAGCATGCAGTTGTCGGTCTTGTTGTTTCCTGCGGCTTGGTAGGTTGTATGGAAGCTTACTAATTTTGTTCAGCTTGCCTGTTGCTTCCTGTAGTCAGTTTTAATCTGAAGAGTGGCAAATGGTTGATTTATCAACCAGAGACCTTTCCAGCTCATGAACCAAGCAGCAGTTGGTGTGATAACGAGTTAATATCAAATTTATCTCCTGACAGGTAAATATGAAGTTCTTTGTAATAACTTAATTTTATTTACAATGTTTTAGGCATTTGATTTATCAGTCATTTATCGTTGTCACCGTCACTTGAAATTATTTAACTACAATTTTGTCTTTGCTTTTACACTGAACCTAAAAATCATGACATTGGAAAATATTTAAAAAAAATATATATATAGTCCTCAGAGTTTTACATACATTAGTATAACACTTTAAAATTATGACAAAAGATAAATTAGGGCGTTTTAACATATAAATAATCAGTGCAGGCAAGATATTAGGCCAAAAGTACAATAATATGGTATTTATATGATAGCAAAATTTTACAAACTGTTATAATTTTCCACCATTACATAATATTTTTCTGTTTGGAAATGTATTTTATGCTAATAGCTACCAAAACAAATAGACCTATGAAATAGTAGATATTTCTGTAACAAATAAAATTATTTTGTCCAAAAAATGAATAATTTATAGAATACTTCACTGTTGGCTGACTTTATACATGTTTGAAATATTTGGAGGACTTTTTAATTTTTTACTAAGTGTCATTTATACTCGTATTTTATTATCTAACTAAATGTTATATTTGTTTTTTTCATTTTTTACATAGGTACATTCATATATAAATATAGCCAATTTTATAAATATGTTTTAAAGGTGTAAATATGTACCACTGACAAGATTTTGTATCACAATATTGTGCAATTTTCAATTCTGTTTAAATAAAAGGCAGTTTTTTATGTTTTGCTAAATCTATTGTTTTAATTTTCCTTCAATTTCATAAATTTTCTAAGTGGTTGATTTTTAAACCGGCAAAACACATACATAGTTCATTTTGCGGGAACGCTCTCCGGTTGAAAATTCAACCGCCCTCTAAAAAATTAAATAAACATAAAAAAAAAATTATTTAGTGATCTGTAATGTCTAGTGTAAGCATTTACAATGAAACAAAATCGTTAAAAATGTAAAAAACATGGTAAAAAAAGTGGTTGGTCATTTCAAGATTTTCAGGGTGGTTGATTTTTTGACCGGAGAGCTTTCCCGCAAAATGGCAAAAAATTTTGTTTGCCCTATAAAGGGTTAAAAACAAATTAAATTAACAATGATTATTAGAAATAATGTAAGAGACTATAATATTCTCAAATCTGTACATAACATACCCTATATATAAACTGTATTGGATTGGAATAAAATAGTACCAAGCATTTTATTTTCTGAAGAAAAACATGCCAAAAATACAACCATTATCCATAATGCATAACCCTAATCCAACCCTAAAATGTATGTAGCATGCTAAGTGTACATTCTAAGGAGTATTGTATGCTATTCAGAAGGGATTTTATAGAAATACCCAAATTATCCGTAATTAAATTATTTTGCAATGTAGATTGCAAACCATAGATTATAAAAGAAGTAATACAAATAATTAACTGATACACACGTAACCAAGTATTTAAAATTAGTTAGTTTTATGTAAACTACGTTGTAATATTTGTTATATAATGTTGCAACGTAATATAAAAACATTTATTATCAAAGACTTCAAAATCATATATAATAAAGTACATTATATATTACACAATCTAATTCTAAGTTTGGATAAGAATGTAGTAACGAATTTGAATAAATCAAAGAATTGGATTGTAGCTAGTTAACAAACTAAATATACATGTATTATTGTCAAATGGTTATAATTAACTGATAATATTGAATCATCATAAAATCAATACTATAAAGTATAATATCAATAAGTTTTTACAAGGACATTGCTAACTCAGTTTTATATGTATGTTTCACGTAAATATTTAACTTTTACTCTGTAGTTTCTTCTCATCACAGTTATGCCCAAAACCAAAAATTGTTTATGCTGTAAAACATGCATTTTACATACAGATACATTAAATACATATAAATCTTACTGTGTTGCATATTTGTTCTGTACACTCACATTAATACAAACAAAATATATAATGTGTTTGGTTCTTTCCATGCATATTTCATAAAGTTGTAAATAATATTATCCCCTATGACCTAATATCTATATAGCTCTGAGTGACATATAGTGATCTATAGTCATATAGTTCTGTACAGTTTACTTTATTCACTTCATCGTTTTGAAAATTTAAAATAAAAAAATGTAACGGAAATTTAAGTTTAGTGTACATTTCAAATGTGGAAGTGAACACTGCACCATTTTCGTACGATATTTAAAAACACTACGATTTACGATAATGTGTTTTATTTCATATTTTGTTATTTATAATTACTGAAATTTTATAATATAAGACTTACTAACATATCTAATTCAAATCTTTCTAAAGTACTATTGACCTTATATTTAAAACTTTTAATAAATTAATGCTAAGTTTAAAATATGTGTATTCTTTTAAACGCCATAAACACCCATCTCCATAGCCAAATAATAGGAATTATAATTTGATGTGTAACAGCTTAATATGCAGAGAGCTAAACAGTTTAAATTAGATAGATAGATTACTGCAAGCTCCTTTGTGTGTGGTGAAACCTTTTCATCCATCAAAATCTTTGGTTGCTGCAATTCATTTTAAACGAATACAGAATATCCTTAATGTCGGAGTTTATAGCTTTTCTCAGTGTATGATGTGATAGCGTGTTTAAGTGTTTTTAAAATGTGAATAGACATATTCCATAATTAGTTAATAAATATTGTTTCAGTAAAAAATTGGTTAATAGAGTTCTATATAGTAATACTTGCCTGATAGAACAAAAACAGCCAAAATTCACATTATAATCTTTGTAAACTGTGTTCGTTTGTGCCGTTTTTCATTCTTTACCGTGAACCATAGGTCTTCTATATATATATATAGGAAACTGTACGGTGGTATTTTTGCTTTCTGATCTGATTTTTTTGTATTGTCTTATTGGAAATCTCCATCATAGGGATTATTATAATCTAAGTCTATCTGAACGATATTGAAACTTTCTTCTCTGTAACCCGGTCTCTATCTAATCTATGGTATCCTCGACACCCAGAGAATTGCATTTTACTTTTATACAATATTTGGTATGCCGGTAACAACACATAACGTTCTCTAATCTCTTACGATTATCTCTATTAGTAGTATTAGGGTGATGAACCCTTCCATTATTACTTTGGATGTTATAGCAATGTTTAATTATGTCGTCAGTTTATAAAATTCTTTATAATATGCTGAATGGCGACGCGTTTAGAGACTGGCAATGCTTTTTATAGTATTCATATACGTAGTATACTGCTTAACAGTAACTCAAAAGTATTCAAAATTATATAATATCTGCGTTAAATGTATCTTGTAAAATTACCCTTTAGATCTTCTGTCCCGGAGTATGATTGTTTCGATAATTTTGCTATGTAAAACTGCATGTAACAGTATTCGTGGAGATTAACTTGGTTTCACGATTGACGGCTGTATAAAGCGAAAAGAATACTCCCAAAAATTGTGAGTTTTTTACGGAAAAATGCAAGTAAGTATATTTCATTTATCGTATAATTGATAGAAGACCTTATCTTTCTGTGTGTGGAATGGGGTTGCGTTACCATTGTGGTAGTTGTTTACACTTAAGAACATTTAGAAAATAATGTTTAAATGTTTAGTTAAATTTAGACTATAATTGTATAAAGTTCATTATTTGTTATTTTTAACATTGTTTAGAAAAAATGAATCATTAAAAACTTATAAATTTTAAATATTGTTAGAAAATTTTTATGTCTCCCAATTTAGGCATAATTAAATACCATTTTAACATTATCCCATAAATATGAGCATTGTGTTTAAAGGATTTTTTTAAGTCTTATAATAATAATCTTATCCTAAAAATATTGTACTAAAACTATATAGTTTATTTTATATCCAAATACATAAAAATAGTCTATTTTCAGTAAAGTTAAACTTTTCTTGTATAGTGAGTCGAATGTTAATGACATATACTGAGTATAGTCTAAGCCCTGAGTATAGTAGTGTAGTCTATTAATACTTCTAATGTATTGGCAAAACAAGCCCAGTCAATGTGAACTTAAATAGTTATTTGCTATCGGTATATAACGCTATGATAGTGGTCAATTTCTTGCAGTCGAGATACTTACGTAGGAAAGGTAAACAGCGTCCCAATTCCCTATGTTCTAAGTGGAAATTGTTGAAAATGTATCACTTAGGTAAAGCGTGATTATTTAAGACAAAATAGCAACATATTTAGAATTCTTCATGTAAACATGAATATCTACATAAATAATAAGTCTGATTGTTACATAACTATTAAATAATTTTTAATGTTTATCTTCTGCTTTTTGCAGTGAATGAAGTCTGAAAATGTCACGGCGATATTTTATTTTTGTGATCCATCAGGCTATAATTGTAAATACATTTTATCCTCCTTCTGATACATAACATTATAACTAATCAAAAATAGTAAAGGTAATAGTTTTTATTTTTAACATAAATAAGTCGATAACAGAATATCTTTCTTATTTCCTTTGATTAAAAACTAAGAAAACGTAATTGTAGCGATTATTTATTTGCATGCTACTAAGTAATTATACAACATCCAATTTCAATTCTACATGAATTAATAGTTCTTTCCGGCGCTACTGAATTCCTCAAAATTGGCAGGTTCTAACCAGATAATACGATCTCATTATGTGATACCATTGCTAATCTGTAGAAAGCACTTGATTTTAATTTCTACTAGCTCTTGTGCTACACACTTTCTGGTAATAATAATTGTTTTTATTTATTAATAAATTTTATCATTATGGACACGTACTCCTTAAAAATTCTATCCTCATGTTACATGTAACTTTACACTACGGTTAGACCTTTAAAGAACCAAACATGAGATATAGTAACCGACTAGACTATTGTGCCTTCTATGATATAGGTTTTATTTTCAAATATACTTAGAATGGTTAGAAAGACGAAGACACTGTGAAGGAAAGAAAGTAAATCATGTACTTTGTTGCGTATCGTATGACTTATTTTTAAATAGCATTATTTTCGCAGTTCTAAAAACAAAATACAACCAAGTGGCTTATCTTTTGTATTTATTACAAACACTTCCCTTCCATAAGCACAACTGTAGGTTTTCGTACTTTTATTAAATTGTATATTTAATTTAGTGTAATTCATTAAAACTTTTTTTTTACTTGTAAATAACACATTTAAAATTGTTTTACTTACACCCCATATGAACAAATTATAGAAATCTAATTTTATAAATCATAATAGTCACGTAGGAAGCAGGATCAACGATCAATCGATTAATATCTAATCTAGATCACAAATTAATGAACCTGATTTTAATCATATGAGCCGTGTTATTTGTAGTGGAACCACTTTTAACAAAATTAGAACTAACTATTTCTTAGTTATCTTGAAAGGATTCGTCTTACTTTGAAGTGAGTTGAGTACTAAAGCGACGAAGAGGCGGACGGCTGTCTTTGACTAAAATAATCCTCTTTACACCCAGTAGCAGCGCTGGGAGGCGGACAAAATATGTTCCCAAAGATATTCCTTATTTTCCTCTCTTGCACACCTAAAATACTGAACATAACATGTATACATTTGTAGAAAAACTAATAAGCTGTTACATTTAAAATTATATTTTATAATTGTAATAAGAAAATATTATACTGAAATAAACATGTTTGCTATCTAGAATATTCTATACGAAGACGACGTTCACTTCCTGATGACTGGTATTTTAAGAATAAACCCTGCCTAAATACATTGGTTAAAGTAGGTTTTTTTAATGTCTTAGCTCAAAAGTGTAAGTACTGTTTTCCAAAGCACATTATTAGTGACAATGCACCCTTACTTTTAATTTAAATATTGTTATATTTATTGATGATGGTGTGATAATTTTCGTAGCGATGTATCTTTTCTTTATAGTTTGTAGTTATTTATAAAACTCACATTGTACTTTACTCGTTCGTTTTTAAGACTTTATTCGATACACTATTAATTAAAATTAAACTGAAAGGATAACACAATTGTCTAGCTTAGGTTTCAACGAAGGATTTATGCAAGACTACTGGACTAGAACCCTATAGCTAAAAGTTAGTTCCTTTGATTTAGAAAATGTTTTGGTTTATTAATCCGCTTATTGTCTCATACCAATGGAAATTAGAGACTTTAATTACGTTTAGTTAAAAATTTTGAAGGATAGCAATAGACGTTGTAAAGGCCTTCTCAGTATCTAACATAAATTAAAAAGGTATACTTAACATGTATGTAATTATAAATAAAATTAATGTATTTATTTTATTTCCCATATTTTCCGTATTCCATAATTACCATGAAAGAACGATAAAGTACACAACCAATATATTGCAGCGTAATAATAAGAAACTATAGTAATTATCATAACAATTTAAAACATAAAGTAAAAATGAAGCATCGGCAAAAATCCTACTGGTAAAAAGACTTTAGTACAATTGGTTGCTACAGACCAAACTTTTTAAAGTTTATACTATATATAAAATAATAGTAAAACAAGAACTGTACATATATTTTACCTAAGGCAAAATTTGTATATTAGTGTATACTAATAGTAAAAGTTGGAAAAAATATACTATCTAAAATGTTATGCAGTAAATATTAGAGATTTGTTGTAGGAGAAAGAGAATGGGAACGTCGCAGATAAATCAATATGTTACTACTAGTTCGCAATCCCAGTGTGGCAGGACCAAACTACGTAGATTGTCCGTGTCAAACTGTATTAGTACTCGGGTGTATTCATTTGTATGTTCGAGTAATACTATATACAAATATATATATATATATATATATATATATATATATATATTTGTATATTGTATTACTATATTATATATATATATATATTTGTATTACTATATTATATATATATATATATATATATATATATATATATATATATATATATATATATATATATATATATATATATATATATATAGTGATACCCAAATTTATTGAGATTAACACAGTTTTCTTTTTAAAGTAAAGGATTTACCCAATTTAATTTATCAATAATAAAAATATATTATAGTCAAGAAAAATATAGAATGTATTGTATTTGTCATGAAAAACCACGTGCTAATTTTTGAGAGTTCTAATAATTTTTAGGCGTAAATATGTGTTGTATAGACCCTTACTAAATCTGTTATTAGCTATTATGTTTAGATTTTTAAAATACTCTATGATACTTAATATACGAACCATGAAATGTGAATTAGATTGTATACTCATTGGACATGTATTTACGAGTATTTATATATATATATATATATATATATATATATATATATATTAGGCAATATTCATTGTTCATTATCAATACTTGTGAGTAAGGGTGCTGATCAAGCTAGGTTCAGTCAGAAGGCTCAATTCAGACAAGTAACTAGAACTCCAACGAAAGTACATACGGAAGTATATTGTGAAAGGAGATCTGGAAGAATGTGAAATAAGAAGATCGTGGCACATTAATTAATGTATCTGGTTAACTTGTGCATATATTCAACAACAAATACTATTTCTTAACACGTAAACAAATATAGACTTGTTATTATTATTATGGTATAATAATAATAATTAATAATAATATTTTATTATTATAAACTATTCCATTATATACATTTTTTAGATTCCAAATCCTTGTACCGTAGAGTATATATTTCACTGCAAATCTCTTTACAATATGTTGTAAGACTTTATTGTATTTACCATTATTCATTCAATAATAATTCGGTACTTTGGGATTATACCGACCACACCCAGACATGAATCGTTATTTCACATTTTGCTTCTACTGATTACTAGATTAGCGTAGAACAATATTTCGTCAATATAAAACAGGAATTGTCTTATCGCAAACCCCTCCCCACCCTCAGACAGAGGTCAAAGTCGAGCGGTCTAGTAGATAACGTGATTGCAGAGACTCGCCGCCCGTTCAGCTGGTGCGTCGCTTTGTTATACTTCCGTGTTTTACCTCTACATTTCTCCAAACACAAAATTCAACAAAAACAAACATTACCAAACTAAAACTAAACTCTTTATTGAAAAAACACTCAAAACTTGTTTTTATTCTTGATCACACTCCGCCACCCAAAATGCGAGTGCCTCCGGCCATCAGCGCGGGCTTCGGCATGCCCCGCGCTGATGTCGGCGAAAGAAAAACATCCCTCGAGATAGTACCTATCAGTAAAATATCAAGTTCTAGAGGGGCTGATCAGAAATATAAATTGAATTGTAATGGAAAGGCAATTATGTACCGTGCAAATCATGCGATGCCACGCCCTGCCCTAATCTCGAGGATTCTCGAGAAAGATAAGATAACAGCGACAACAATACCTATCACAATACCTGGAAATGTTTGTAATTTTGTATTTAAACAGTTGTTTTTTCGTTCTATCATGTTTGTTTCTATAAATTTATATTTTTGTGTTCTTCGTACTGATGTGGTCGGTATAATCCTAAAGTACCAATAATTATTCTTATAAAATGAATGTAGTTGGAATCGTCCAAAATTAAACCTATTAACCCATTTTCTTTCAAATAAATTCTGCTTAGTATAATGAAATATTATTTAAAAAGAAGTAAAATCGGCTCTCTGGAGTAAACTTTCAGTAATTTACACAATAATGCCATGTATCTCGCGGGAAGTCATCAGACTTAGGATTTACTAAACATTTTTAACTCCTCCTGTCAAATACAGTTATAATCACGCGTATATATATATATATATATATATATATATATATATATATATATATATATATATATATATATTATTATGTATATTTAACGTAAATATACTGTACATAATAATACCTTTATTATTTCCTTTATTTGAATACTAATAGACTGATGCTTATTATTTCCCTAAAAAGCACACTCACTATGGGGTTGGAAATATGGTATGACACCTTGTGTAGTATAAAATCACTTCAAATGATCAGGTTGAATCCAGTTGCATTCTTTTATAATTACTAGCTATCATCATTTGTGTTACAGATCTGCTGCACTATACATTATTGTGCTACATAACAAGTGATCATTTGGATATTTTAATATTCATGTCTCCGTTTTTATTCCTATATTAAATTGCCGTATCACAATGTCAAGGCAAGGCTATTAATTTGGAGTACCGTATATGAAAACTTCACAGCTTTGTACCATAAAGTATAATTTATAACTATGTGTAAATGTGTGATGTGTAAAATGCATTAGAACTCATTAATTCGTCAATACTACAAACTGCAGTTTAAGTTAAATATTAACTTTGTATTTATGATCTGAAATACATAAGATCAAGCACGGCACGATTATTATTTTATACATTAAAATGTTTACAAATATTTCAGCCTATTTGTAAAACTTCAGCTGAAAGTGTCAACAGCTGTTTAGTGTCAGTTTCATTTGGATTATGAAGCACTAATATTATAATACTGTCTGAATTTCCAAATATTGCAGGTGATTTTATAATATTTCTTTTCTTATAAGCTCTCTCAAATTTAAATGAATATTTACAAAAGTAATTAGCCAAATTGGTCAAGCTGTCACAGAAATTAGTGCTTGGCAATAATACTCATTATCACATTGTTTCCTAAAGGTCACTACACCTTTAGTAAATTCATCCTTATTTTACTTGCAATTTTATTACACTTGTCTTATTCCATTTTAAACTTTATTTTATCGATCGTAAGATAAAGTACAGTAACAAGCTAGGATAATTTTGGCTTGTTCTACCTCTGTTACAATGGTTGTAGTTTACACATATACTTGCAATGGGTAGAAAGGACTACTCACCGAAAACATCTCTGTACAGTATATTTGTTTCTGATTATCTTATGTATGAATAAAATGTAGCGGAAAAGCGCATCTTATTAATCCTTATATATACTTACGAATAAATAGTGTAAACTATCTAACAGCATTATACGTAACTATTATATTTAGACTACAAAATAGTTAAAAAGAATTATGATAGTTTGGTAGCGTATTTATATTTATTTACTTCCTAATATTTCTAGAATTAAATCCCAATACAAATGAAAGAGTTTGCATAGCAAGAAGCGTCGCTGAGGTTGCTTGCAAAATTTTGAGTCTTTAGCTCGTTTCATTCTAGTGTCGTCCTCCGGAGAGTAAAATAACACAGAAAATATATGCTGACACACGCCTAGTGAACAAAGAATACAAAATTCTATCTTGATAACCATTGTTGGTTAAGCATAAATATAGAACTTATTTGTAAAAAATGAAATTTATTACAAAATTTAAAGTCTACCTAGATAAAATCTTTGAAAGGATATATGTGTAATGATACATTCACATTTATTAAGTTAAGTTTGATAATAATGTTTAAATAGCAAAAACTTATATAAAGCAAGGAGCGTACAACACGCAAGAATACGTATTTATTCAAAAATTCCCTCATTTCTAAATACTTGTTTAAAAGGCTTAGTCCAATTAAAGCGTTAGAAAGCTAAACGTGTTACCTAATATATGCTGATCAAGTGTTCAGTAAAAAATATTTTGAAGTTTGACTATTTGAGCTTTAGTGAAACTAAAAATGTAAGGCAACGGAAGAAACTTTAGCCAATACAATTCTGAACAAAAGATATACGTATAACGTAAGATTACAGGTAGAGTTTCACCTTCTTATTACACTAAATATCCTATCTTTTATCTAATTGCCGCATCTTAACCACATAAGGGATGTTCCACGTGGAAATATCCCGTTTATTCTCCATTAAATTTTATGATTGCTGAATCACGAGATGTTTCAATGCGCCTATTCTGCATACCGCTACTAAGTATTTATGTATTATCACTTATTAATACAATTTCCTTCGGAGTTAATTTCTTGTTTAATTGATTTACATGCAACATTTATGGTGTCGTATTTATAATCATTATTATTTTTATTTCTAAATTTTCGTTTATGATTACCATTGTATCGTAGGCTATGATATAAAGAATTTTAACGTAATACTTGAAACTTGTTATTTAAATTTATATTTCGTTTAGCATAATGATGGTTCTTGTCTGAAACTTGAATACTAAATATACATAATAAACTCAAATATTTCACTGTGAAATAAAATCTACATTGAAATATCAAAACTAATATAAATATTAAAAATATTAGTCTATATTTTTTAGATTTGTAATTTATATATCAAATCATTAAAGTTGTTTAGTAACTATTATTGTAGGTTGTAAATTTCTGTATGACGCTAATTCAAATGTGTAAACATGTGGGTAAAGATAGTACACGAGTTAAGCTGGCAATAACACTTGGCAAGGGAATATCTTGCGCTATGTTTTAGAACCGTCAACAAGAATTATGACGGTTTACAACTCCTCCATTTGATCCAAACAACTCTTTCTTTAACCAGTTGTATTTATAAAACTTTAAATTCGTAATTACAGATTCGAATTAAACATACCTAAAATAATCTAAAGAAGGGATTAAATAATATAACCTATTAATTGTATATTTTATTTAACTACATATGTCGCATACGGCAATGCTCGTAGTTTAACTAAAACACAAACTACTAAAACAGCAGTCCTTGTACTAAAAATATCTATGTAAAATGAGTACGCATTACACTTTACCATTTTATATCATTACTAGTTACGTAATTTCATATGACTTAAATACAAATTACACAAAAATTACATTTTTTATCTGTATGGTGTGCTGCAATGACGCAATATAATGGTTTTATATTATTAGATGTGAAATCTATTACGGAACAAAATTTAAAAAAAATTAATTAATAAGAAGTTTTGCGAAGAACTGCTGCCTTTTTTTAGTGTTTCGCTTATAGTAAAATAAGACCAAACCCACTACTGATGCCATATTATCAAGACATTTATTACCATCACATTGGGGTTTATAGTTTTAATCCAAGAATTATTAAAATACTGGCCTTGAAATTAGAATGTTTATTTTGTATAGACTAAGGATTAGGTTATACAGTATCATTTATCAAAAAACCATAATGGTCTTATAGCAGCTTACTGTACAGAAATCCAAAGTGGCATGAACTAACTGTGGACCGCAAAATAAACACAATTAATTAACTGAGTAGTTGAGAGAGTTTGTTGTAGTTAACACAAGATGTACGCGAGCTGTGTTTACTCTAGTAAACATATGCGTAACGTGTGGTTTAATGTGCAATTAATTATTCCTTATAGCAATAGAGTTGAGTTGAGTTCAATATTAAAAACACATGTCTTTTTTTAATAGCAATAATTAAAATACCTTTTACTGTGGTACATATTTAATGCATACAATGATAAAAATGTATTTGACTAACTAGTAGGATTATAATAGGATATAACTAAACTACTAATTATAATTAGTAGTAATTTAAAACAATACTACTAATTATAATTTTGGTCATTTTAAACATGCTCAATTTGCCAATAAAAACCTGTAAAGTTGTCAAATATTGTATTAACGCAAATAAATAAAACTACAATAAACATTTTTGTCCTTTTAATATTAGTAATTGTACACATATTTTATTAAATTAGTTTAAAACTCCATTTCATTAATAAATGTCTTGTCTTAACAGTCTCGTCTGTTGCTCTAAAATATTGAATATACTAAATACAACGATTTACAATCTTAGTATCATTAAATGCATTTTTCGTTCTTGGCTTAGTAAGTACTATTTTAAAGTACCTGCATTGTGAATGGTTTCATAAAAATTTATTTTTCAAAAAAGACTTTGGTTACTTCAAACACTTGCAACATCCAATAAATGAACTGGTAGTTTGGTAAGTCTCAGATGTTTTAAAATGTTTTATCCACTTAAAAGACTGACTGAATACATTAATATATTACATGGTAATTGGTTAATTTATACAACTACATACTAAACTTAGTTTATTATGTAGTCCAGTGAAAGTCCTTTAGTTGTTTGGAACAAATTGTTTCATATTTAACTTTTCCATTCCGTGAACTCTGTCTTATCTTAATGTATTGTTTTCCAACTTGGGCGTCACTTCGCGAAAGCGGTATTTCATGTGATGCGTCAATGTAGTAAACAATTTTACATTTTCTAGTAACTAGTTGGAGAGAATCCCCATATTTGCACGATCTAGATGAGTTCACAAATGGTTTTTACTACTGCTATATGAATTCAATTCTTGATATTTATTAACACAGTTAGACATTCTGTGTTTTGTGTACGTCAGTGTATATCAGTCAATAAAGAGATGAGGTGGATAATTGTAGGTTATATTATGGAAGATAGTGGAATATCCTTTTAATTAAAATACAACAAATATTCCAGATTCTGCCAGGAGGGGGATTTCATCAGGCAAAATCCTAGTTTAAACATATCTTTGAATTTATTTTGTTACGTTTATGCACATTCACTAAATTTCAAAGTTATTTATTCGTAACCACAATTGTTCCCAAAAGTTTAATTGAAAACTGATGTATATTATTATTATAAATGATAAATCTTAATATATTCTGTTTTAATGAATAAAAAATAAAAATTAGTTTTTAAATAAATATATAAATATCAATTACTCTAGAACGAAATGGAAATTTTAGAGACTTTTGGCTACATGCGCAAATTATAATAAACCACAAATTTATTGGCTAAAAATTGCTTTAACTTGGTAGCAGTGAGATCTACCATGAATGGATGCAAGATATTTATATAACATTATTCAAAGAAGTTATTAATGAAAAAATTTACTAAATTAAAATGTGAGAATAAATTATAAATAATATACTTTAAAACATGTTACGTTAATAAACAGCCTCGTATAATCCCACACACAACAGGTATTATGTACCACTTATCTGTCGTTTTAAAGTACAAATAACATTGAGTACACCTTTACAAAAGTTCAACGGATTAATCTTGGATTACCTGGTAGGTGGATTCAGCACTCTACCCAGTTTGTTGCGCTTGTCATATCATCCCTTAAAATCATTGTCTAAACTCTGCGAACAAATCTGTCTTTAGGAGAACTTTATAAAAATTATAGGTATTGATTTATTACGTAATTATTATAATGTTATTATTTCTTGGTTTTATTATTTAGTTTTATATAAATATTGTGTATTTTCGTATTAATTCGTGTACATTTTATTAATTTCATCTTCCTTTATCAGTTGTATTTTTCACAAATACCTCTACGATTGTGTCAAAAATGTGTATGCACTTGTGTATACTTGGTGTACAGGAGAGTTACATTTACAACCAATTACAATAGTTGCGTCGTTTATATAAACAGAGAATAACAGTGGATTAAGTACAGATCTCTATGGTAATTGTCTATTTACAGATTTCCACACGGGCTCACCACTGTTTGGACTAACATATTGACGGTAACCATAGATATGTGATTTAACCTATCTAACTGACAAACTGACTAGACTGACCTAAATTGTATTTTATAAGTTTCTTAAGCAATGTCCCTGATATTTAGTAAAAGGTAATTACTAAAAATAGCCGTGATATGGTTCCTGTCCACTTACTGGTTATTACATCTACTCCGATCGGATCTATCCTGCAATTGGAATTTTTAGTTTCTACAAATAAAGGCTTAAAACTGTTTTTATATAATACGTCATATGCATTATACAAGTCATTTGAGAATGAGAGATTAAAATTCAGTCAAATCCTTTATCTACAATAACACTAAAAGAACAAAACTGGTAATTTGTTTTATAAGACAATATTAAATTATGGGTAATGACCTAAAGGTAATTAATTGTGAATGAGAAGAATGTAAAGATAATTATTATGAGGCGTATTAAGTTTTAAAGGAAGGCTTACTTTATCAGCAAACATTTAAAGTTTAAAAGTAATAACTAACTCAACGTTTTCCGAAGATATCCTTATTTGATTACATGTGCCCTGACAATAGTTTACTTATTAGAATATTAAAAAATATGATTTTAGTATTCACCTCTATGATTTGTTTTCAAAAAAAATATCATAACTTTATTTTGTACAAATATAATTTTAAAGTATATGGAAACCTCTACAAAAGTAAATTGGGAATGTAATTATCAACACCTAGGTTTTAGTTTCAAAATAAAAAGTATACGTAATAAATTTTTAGTTCATTTCTGTAAATAACCTTCCTTAAATAAATATCTTTAAGTCATTACATTAATAAATAAATAAATAACATCTATCTTTAAAAAGGCGGTTATAATAATGAGTACTTCAAATATGATTTCATTATCTTTGTTTTTAAAGAATATTGATATTAAAATTAACTTTCAAGTCCATCCACAACGTGTTTACCAGTTTTTCTAAACATATACAACAGTGTATCCCTATGACTCTTACTCTGAATGGTCTACGTTTACAATTGTTATAGTGTGAGGATTATGATAATGTAAATTCAATTTGTGTGGTTGGCATCCATTATTAGCAGAATATGAACATGCATTGGCCTGACTAAATCCCGGAACGTATAAAAAAGTCAAAAGGCTGCAGTAGGTGTGATAATTCAATAGTTAAAATTCTCTAATTCTACAGTTCGTAGAGTACGAGTCTCCAGGAATGTCTCTAGGAAGATTTAGTTCTGAATTATAAAGTTAGGGGACAGAAAAGCTTAACCACTGTACTGCCCACTCGCAGTGTATAGTACAAGAGTAGCGTTACATTTTGAAGCAAGAAATAACAGCTAGAAAAGGAACACAAAGTAAATAGCTGACAGAATAGAGTGGTGAAGAGTGTTAGCCACATTAATAAAAAAAGTACTACATATTACAACACAAGAAAAGTAATTAAGGTATATTTTCATCTATCTCTTCTAATATGCCTTCCCTGGATTGCAACGAATATTACAAAACAATAGGCCGTATTGTTATAGCCATTCTTATAATTAGCGCTTAAGAACAATTTGTTTTCTTTTCTTAAAATGAGACTTAACTAAACACTATCAGTTGCTGATCTGGTTAGGATTGTATAAGTTTACTATTGCACGTTAGTAACTACTGGATTGTTCATATTTGTAACATATACTAGGAAATACTAAAGGTTACAACTATAATTATTTAGTCAAGTATATCCACTAAGCATTATAATGTTACTTACATGATTCGGATAAAAGTAAAATTGTTAAAAAATTGTAAATAAGTTTGATGTTCTGGGGAGAAAATTAAATGTCACTGATGTGTTATAATACAAAATTGTATAGAATTACGTCTCGCTGGAATAACAGACTTACATTTGTCATATTTTGTTAAGATGCAACAACCGTTACTGTACTAAATTATAATGTACTGGAATACTAGAATAACTTTAGTAACTTTAATATAATTAATTATATCTAAAAACATTATAAAGTAACTTTTTTAGGTCCAAAATTAACCATTTTTATTAGTATTCTACCCAACTACCAGTTTATAAGTAAGAACTCATTTCGTCAAGACTTTAACCCGTTTTTCACACTTTCAGGACCAAAATAACTAGGTCACTTCAAATTTTAATCTGTAGCTGTAAAATATCATGAAACGATATTGCACTGTATAAAATGAATGATGAAATAAAATATTTTTGTGAAAAAACCCAACGGTTAATCTACTAGGCGCATTATAATTGAATTAAACCTTTGTTTAAATTAAATTCGTATTATGTCCAGTATTGAGTCACGAATGTGAAAGTACATTACATAATTCAAGGCCAGAAGAATGTGAGACAAATAATATCTTATGACAGACTTGAAAAACGTAGTTGAGTTTGTATTATATTAAGAGTAAAGGATACATTAAAAACTGTTAGTAAAGTACGAGAAAAACGTTAAATGGCTGCAGTGATAAACATTATAGAAAAGTTACAAGGCAATGTAGGCATAGACTACGTTGAATAGTGTAACTAACACAGATCAAAACAGCAATAAGTGAGTGAGTGACTTGAGTGACAAAGTTACAGGACGCAACAAGGGAAACACAGACCCTTGACGGCCACCGCGAGACTAAGTTTACTTTGAATCGTTCTTAGGTGGCAAGACAAAGAAGTCTTTCATGTGTTGGATGCTATTAACGTTGACGGCTGCATTTCCTTATACAGATTTAGGCTTGAATTAAATATAAAAGGTAAGACAGTTGCTATTTCATACAGTAATCTGTATATATTTAATTGATAATGGTTGGTATTATTTGCAATAAAAATATTATTAGAGGAAGCTGGAAGTATTGTTTTTCCTACATTTGATATGATATATAAGAAACTAGCATTAGCCAGCGGTTATGTACGCAATTTCTTTCTGGATAATAGGAAGTTACAGAAATAATAAACACTATATCTGGATACTTTGTGGTAACTGAAAAATATTCTAGTCACACCTTTATGACGACTGCGAATATCCGGCCTTTTGTATATGTTAAAGAATTGTTCAATAATAATGTCAAAAATCGTATGTTGTTTAAGTTAAATGTCTAAGTATAACAAAAAAGTATGTAACCTTAGAAATGATGTAATCAAATTAATTCTATATGTTATTTCAATGCTTTTCCGAGTACCTAGACGGGTGTCTAAAAATATATTTGCCTAAAATATTTGGTAATTGTGCACCCTGAGGAGTTCACGATAGTCAGCCATATTTCTTTAAGAGTGAGCTCACATTAAGGGTGAGTTATCAATATATCAAGCACATTTTGATTAATATATTATTAAATGATTGATAATCACGGACAAGTAAAAATGTGTAGTTGTAATTCAGGGAAAGGAGGTTTTCGGGCTGTTATAAAAACTGCAACCTGCCAAAATCCAATCATGAGGGATTTACCAGTTTTAAAGAAATGGTACTATTAACCGCTTAAAGCTCTAGCGCTCTTATATTTTTTTAATATGTTGGTTAAATTGTATTTTGTAATAATAAGGATTAAGGCTATAACGAAGGAATCAAATTGTAGAAAAAAGTAATACATTGAGAGAAATATGTATCACTTGGAGTATTAAAATCATAGAACGGTCTGAAAACAGACTATTTTTTGGTGCAGATTATCTCAACACGGTACCAAATGCATTAAATTTCAGTTACTATCATAGCAATGCTGTCCTTCTGTCGTCCACGCTGAAGAACTGTGTTTACGAGAATGGTACATAGAGTGATATGCTGAAATTAAAGTTTCTTACTAACACAAGTAGAGTTGTTGAAATATTTAATCTTTTTGTTTGACGAGACGGTATGTATGTTATATCAGTAATTTATTCCAAGTCCTATTATATTTTATATATGGATTTATGTAAATGTTTAGGAATATCTTACCAGTAAGGAGAAAATGTTCTATAATATTTATGTTTGGTGCAGTGAGTTAATATATCACAGGATTAACTGATTTATTTTATAACTGACTTAAAAGAAAACTTATGACAAATATTTGGAAAAAGCGTCAACTCATCGAGATCCAACATCCTTTAAGTCTAAAATAAATATCATTGTTGTAAACTGGTAATCACATAGAGACGAATTGAAGTATAATTAATAAAAAGTGATTTTTTTATATTATTTAGTACAAAATGCTGTTCTTATTCCTACCAACAATATTACTAGTAGATGCCTCTTGCATATTTGAACTTCCAATACTAATTACATGTAGAATGAAATGTGTATATTTGTTTCATACAACAAATATAATATCCTATCACGTATTAGAGGGATATCTTAATTATATATACTAAACTATACTTAGGAATGAATCATTAAATATTGTCAAACGGATAATGTAATTGTTCTTTATCCATAACGTCGTATCTTCTTTAATTGCAAATGTGTAGTAAGCCCATTCAAATATACGGAGGTATTTGAAAGTAACCTCAAGAGAAACTCATAACATCTCACTCTTACCATGTAGCCTAAATTATATGAAAAGATTTGAGGTATATACAGGCAAGGTAAACCTTTATCAAATATTTCACGGCACAAAACTATATTATCATTTGAATACACAAGTACCGACTAAAATAATAGCGAAGATATTATTTTATTAAAGAATGTTTTGAGACTAAAGAAGCACATGATTGCCTGATTATGAGTCTACGTAATTCCATTGTATTACGAATCTGAAATAAAACGACATAAATTGAAATGAAGAATATATCGTCAAATTGTTGCGAAACCAGATAGCCTGTGATAAAATCCATACTGAGCAATTTGTACGTTTGTCGTTGGCTATAGTTAACCATCAGTCAAATTCGATAAAGCTTTAATCTGTTTATATAAATAGATACAGTTGCGAATCATTCCTGTTATCATTCGTCACTGAAATTCTCGACAGTGAGAGCGATTTATTTTTTTAAAATTTATTTTGTTAACGATGTTTTAACATTGGGCGAACCGGAAACTACAAACATTTATATGATTAATTTCAATTTGCAGTAATATTACTATCAAAATATTAACGTAAAACAAGTAAATGTAATTGTGGTAAACATTTGCAATACATCTACGTTTTTCAACAGGTTTGTAATCCTCATGTGAACGTTTGGCTAATATCAAAATTAATAATTTACTAAGCCCGTTTGAATTATTTATAAGTACAGTCTAACTAGAAACCACATAAAATAATATTTTACACACACACACACACACACACACACACACACACAAACTGTTGGGACGACAAAGCAAGTTTAATTAAAACTTCTGATGTTCTAGTTTTAGCAAGCATTAAGTAATTTATTTACATATAATTAGATTTATTACAATCTATCCAGAGAGCATCACCAGCTATTTCTTTATTTATTTAGGTGAAATTTAGATATACACCATACATTCGTAACGCAAAGTAAAATTGCCTATGACCTAATAACTCGCATAAAGTCGTTTAACTCACTGCGTGTGCATATTTTGGTTGTCTATGATAAATACATTACTGTACAGTAAATTAGCAATCTAGTAATTTTTGCATATTCTACTCATTATTTGGTTATATTTATTATTTTATTCTCCGTTTAAAATTTTTATTCATAAAAATAAGTACTAAGTACTCTTACAGCTACATACTAAACTTTCAATGTCTGCCTGTCAATAGAAAACCTTTTATAAAATAAAAGCGATAAAAAATATTGTGTTTAATCTATAAAAATGATAAAAATTAACAAGGTGGGGCTAAGAACATGAGACATAGTAGTTAATCAGTAGCCGATAGTCGCTAAAAACCACACTTTAAAGGTTGTATTAGTATTTCAGATTAATATAATATAGATTACCTTAGTATGATGGTAAGCTTTTATTATTTCTTTACACATTATTTACGCGATAAAAAAATTCGGTAATGACATACTTCTTCACATATTATTACCAAATATTTTGAGTTATGTTTGTAAACGTGTTTAATTTTGTGCAACTACAAGTAATTTTTGCATATAAAAAAAATTAAAAAGATTATAAAATATTTCCCGCATATAACTTTATTTGTATAACACAACAGGTATAATAATGAATAATTTGAATTGAATCGGGTTATTCTTTACGTTGTTCATTGCGATAGACGTAATTATAGTTTGCAACTTGATAAGCTCTCCTCGTGTATAATGATAACTTTTAAATATTTATATTATTCAAATAATTTTTGTTCTAGTGCCTGTTTTGAAAACTAGTTAGTGTGTGAGATTTAGTATCCACATACTCATCCCTATCAAATAGCTTACAGCTAGTGTTTGTTTTTATTGTAGAATTAAACAGGCTTTAGTTAGGCTTGAATACTGCCTGACGGTTCCATTCAAGAGGTTTACTGTTCATAACCTTTCGTGGTAAGACATATTTTAGAAAATAACTATTACAGTGGACAGAAGTTGAAAGCACCTAATGTATCTGTTGAAATATAGTTGCATTAACAAATATGTTTCTTTAAGTTACGTACTCTGTCGTGCTTACTATTGAATTGTTTTCACAATGACATTTAATCATTAGAAATGTTGCAAATTAAGCGTTGCTTCAGTGTGGTTGGTTTGAGAATGAATTGCTAATGCTAAAAACACTCTTAATTTGTCTGTTGATAATAATCGGTTGCCTACACAGTGATTTGACAGTTACATCTCTTCAAGATTAAAATAACTTCAGCCAAATCAATTCTCTCCTAACAAGTACATGTATTATTATAATACATGTTGATATAATAATGCAAAAGTCGGTTATTTTCTGCCAGAGACTGCCATCTATATGATACAGTTGTTCCCACTGTTATTAAGTAGTATTTATGTTTCGATTGTTTTCATGCACATTGAAGTAATTGCAATTTCATTAGTTACTATTTATGTTTAGGTTTGAAGCAACAAAATAGCCCTCCCGTCTTGATGTGTAATTATGAACAAGAAACTTTCTCAGAATTTATTACTCAAGCCTAATTACATCATGTTCATGTTTTGTAAGTTCACTTTGTTTGTTACTCGTTATCCGTCTTAGCAAGAGAGGTAGTAAGTTTAGGAACTAGTTTATACTTATCATAGGAAGTTTAAGATATGTTTTTACCATAATAGATATAAAATTCACAAAATTAAATCCAATGGCTACAGTAATTGTAGGACTTATGCAGAGTAAATGCCTTTTAGTTGTTCAGTTAATCAGGAAACATCGTTAAATTCATCAGCACTCTCGTATTTAAGGGTGTTTACTATGTTCCTGGCAAAGGAAAATTCTATTTATAAGTAAGTAGATTGATTTATTATGTAAATAAACTTCCTTTGCCATCACTTACTCATTACAACCTTTTATACATGTTATCTTAGCACAGTTAAAAAACCTGTGTTTGGTTTTTTAGTTTAAAACGAGAAATGTATAAATACTTAATACAAATATAATGTTAAGTTTAGTCACAGTAATGAAAACTAATCACTCTAAATAAATATTTGACTCCTGTAGAAATTGAGGTTTGCAGAGACATTAAACTTCCTGGAATAAAATTGTGAACATTCATAGTAATATTAAACTAATTTGAATGCGTAAGCTGGAATTAATTAGACATCTTTATTTCTCTACCATAATAACTGCGAGATTAAATTTTTTTATCCATTCAAAATAAAATGTCAGTCAGCTAAAATATTATTTTGAGATACTCGAATTGACTTTAGAAGTTTTAAGGACTATCCCCTTAAAAATGTATACAGAAACTCTTAGGTTATTAATCTTAAAGGGAAAAATGCAGTTTATATCTTATGGACAAATACCTAAGATCTATATATCAATATGATTACAGCTGGTTCAAGACAGCGTGTCGAGCATTTTATATATCATGAATTGGAAGAGGAAGAATGCATATAAGACAAAGGATTTATATTTAGATCACCATAAAGGTTTAGAACTTCCATACAACAAAATATTATAGAATTTTTTTTTAACTATACACTTCAAAATATCAAGAACAATTCAACCCCTTGAGAAAAGATTTCTAAAGCCCTTAGACTTTACACTAATATAAAGGTAATAAGCAAACATTACTAAAGGTTTCTTAAAAAAAGGTTTGATACGTAGTAATGATTCCTGTACTAAATAACGTTTCTGACTAGTAATTCTGTAAAACACAAATTCTAGGAATAGAATAGCTAGAGTAAAAAATATGTACTTTTAAGGGTGTCAATGATCATTTTGAAAACATACAATTCTAAACTCGTTACGCAGCCCCGGAAGTTCTTTATCAGAATATTAACGTTACGTTATTGAAATAAAATCAAAGTTATAACGTCTTTATTTGTATCAGGCAGATAATATTTCACAGCTCTCTTCAATTTAACCACAGTTATCCTAGTCTAAATTCAACCTTTATACTCAATTTAGCAAATATCCACTTTTTTATTTATGTAATTTTGAGTTGTTCATGTCTTCATATTTCTACGAATAAAACAATATTTTATCCTTGTAATATAATTTCATAAAACTGTTAATAGTAGAAAAAGTAAAATAACACACATATTTAAAATTAATTATTTGTAGAAAGTAAAATTAAAATTTTAGAAATGTGTCCAATCAAATCGGATATATTATTGCTGAGTAGTTATGCACAAGTGTATATTATAACAAGGTTGCATTCCGCACAGCAAATGTCTCGTAACAGGCTTTGCTGACGATCCTTGCACACATTCTAAATCTCCTTAATATATTATTTAGATGTCCAGCTTACGTCCAGTTATAAATACGATAAATTATATAAAAATATTTTATTTGCATCTTTAGGCTTACGTAATACTCAGCAAAATCCTATGGCTGCACATCAAACATCATACAACTAATTCTTGTTTGTGTTGAAAGAAACAACAATCTCAAAAATCATTCTAGAGACATCGTGTCTGGCTCGTGACAGATCTAAATTTTTCCATTAGGTTATGTTTAATAGCATTGTTAAAATAAAAAATTTCTATGGAGATTGGGAGGATACTACAACGCAAAGGTACTATGAAATTAAGTTTTGTTACTAGTTTTTGACATTGAGTTTCCACTCTATTATTTTTTTTAACTTAATGATAAAAATGCTACATTTTAAAATCTTCTTCGATTGTAGAGAGTTTTTTACCAAGTTGATTTATACCCCTAGTTTTTCGTTTACATAATGAAAATGCATGAGGCAAAATGAAAATATTCTCTAACGCTAATCAAAATACCATGAAATTACATGAACAATGATCGAAATCAGCACTGTTCATATGTAATGAATTTTCATATGAACATCCACATCTTTAGTTTATTTCGATTTTGAGATATTGTGCAGTCATACAACTAAATAAATACAGACATACAGACATAGAGCAATTGATTTTTTTCAGCGCCATCAAGAGATAGGCTTTGCTAACACTCTGGTAGTAACGTTTTCTATCTAAATTTCTTATTATAGCATTTTTTTATTAATTATTAATTCACTGCAGTTTGGCTATTCATACATAAAATTAAACTTTAGATATTGTGTAATGTTTACAATTGTTTTATTAATAGCTGGCCTTTATAGTTTAACACACTGTTGCAAGCTTACTGGAGTTATTTATTAATTTCCTAAAATAACAATCACCAAAAGGTTTGTTGGTTATGAATTTCTGGCAAGAATCAAATTTTACCAAAGATATAACACTGTTGAGATTCCAATCTAATTCACGATGTCTGAAATGTATATCTTTAATTACCTTTGACTAGGTGTATACTGTAAAAATTTTGTCATATAAATAATTCTTCACGCTTAAGGTAGAAGATATGAACTATTATCATTACAAACCTGATGTATATGATTCATAGATACGAGTTATTGGCAAACACGCTATATAAACATTATTTATATAACATTTTTAAACAATATGATTAGAGACATTTTGCTTTGAATCATAATATTCACTATGATGCTTCTAAAAGGCTTTATGATATAATTTAATACCACACGATTTACAAGTTTACTATTTCTTTGTCACTATTAAACTCAGAGAATCTTAGTATTGTCTCATTTTAGAATTTCTATATTTCATGATACTTGGATTAAAAATGTAAATTTCCGTCCTAAATAAGTTTAAATATGGTTTAGAGTTTTAACAGGTAGGAGAACCACAATTAAATTTATATTATGAAAGTTGTAATGTAATATAGAACTTTAAATACACAATACCATTTTGAAATACATTATTATTTAAAAGAAACCTTAAAGCCTTAAACGGTCTTTAACACAGTATATTTAACATTTTTTTAAGGCTTCATATCTTGAATACATATTGTTCTCGAATTATAATTCTAAGGAGAAGTCTTATATAATTGACATTATGGAAGAAAGAAAATCTTAAAGCCTTAAATTAACAAAAATTTTTTTGTTAACTTAAAATTATAAATTAGTTTTAACGCAATAAATGAATAATTATTAAATGTACCGAATTACTGAGAAGTCTGCATTAAGTATGCGATAAGAAACATTAAAACCTCCTTTTACATATATAAGGTATGGAACAATGTTGAAATACAAAGCAACGAGGCTAAACTTACTCATGTTATTCACTGTAATGGTTGTTTCAGCCTCATATCAAGCTAGATAATATTGTTAAACTTGAACCAACATGAACCAACATGAATTTCAGAGAGTCGTGCAGACCTGCTTTCAAAAAATTGCAGCTGTTGACTCTGCCATGTCTCTATATCTTGGAGGCAGTTTTATTCTGTAAGTCAAAATGTGCCCTGACTAGGGGCCGTGACGTGCATGAATATGAAACGAGAGGCAGAGACAACTACCGTACTGGGCGACACAGAACGGTGGTTTATGAACACATGCCCTCGCAGGCAGGTGTCCGTTTCATCAACAGTTTGCCTGATTCCATGAAAAACGTACAAACGCCCAAGGCGTAAAAAACTCGTCTGAAGCGCTTTTTAGCATCTAAAGCATTCTATAGCGTCAACGAGTTTTTGAATTATAGTTGGGAGACCTCCAATCTAGAAGACTGACACTGGCGTTGGCGGTGGAGAGAATTGGCGAGTAAGTGGTATGGATGAATGTAACGATTGTATGTCTGAATGTGGTATTGTGAACGAATGTAAAAATTTTAGATTTATTCGGTATGACCTTTGCCACATAATTGTATTATTATCAACGGCAATAAAAGACTTGACTTTGACTTTGTTGATTAATTGATGATCAAACTTCCTCATTAAAAATTAACAAACAGAAAAGAAAAACCCAGAAGCTAGAAAGCTAGAACATCTGAGTTCTATACACACACCGATTAAGTATTAGAAAACTCATATCAAATACTACATTAGGTGAGGAAACAACAATTTTCCGAGGAATGAGACACCTACACGCATATGTAGGCCTACAGAAGTCTGTACTTCAATACGGAGTCTTGTCTTATATTTTGCGTTTCAAAATAATTTCTGTATTCTACCTTATTTGGTATTATAATGAATATATTTTGTAGTTAAAATAGTTGAACCTAATCATTGAGAGTTTTTCAGTTATTTAGATCCCTTAGAAAATATATAGGCTATATCTGCGTGAACATGCCTAAGTATAATAATGAGGACGATATAAAAGCTTAGAGATTCAAGGCCTAGAATCAGTACCATTGAAATATATGATACTTAACTCCTAACTAAGAAGTAAATTTCAGGGGCCGGAATTAAACGTTGTTTTAGCAGAAATAGGCTCCTCATACCAATTTGTGTATTAAATTACACTCATACAAATTGAATTAACTGTTTCTGCCTTCATATTTTGAGATATTTTACTAGCTACATGGTACTGTATTAAAACCAGATCGAAGTATTTTGCTTACCACCTGATTATATTAGCTGTTAATGTTACTTTTTTGCCCTTACCAGCTTTAATCGACAGATTCAATGAACACGTTAAATCGAATATGTTAGTGCATATAGTGGAGGATTGGAGTCATGAATAGTTCGTCCTATAAAAGTGAAAGATTTGTAATCATTACTAGTAGAATGCGTATCTATGTTCATAAAATATTCCTAAAATAAATAAACACAATTGCAAGAGAAATACCATACTTGTAAATATGGAGCTCAATTCTCTGAATTCTGTTTATTTTTTTATGACTAAACATTGAAATTATATCGCGTGATTACTGTATTATAGTTTCAAAAGAGTATTAAAAGAGCGTTGTACCAATTACTTTTATAAATGTGTCAAACTTTTTCAAACTTCTTTTTACAACACACTCAAATTAAAGTACAACTTTGTAATTCAGCAGTGGATGGTTCTTATGTCTGGAACTAAGAGGCACACTTTACAAAGTACACAACTGGGAGCAGCAGAACAGATTAAACGGAGATTAAGTTTTAGGTGGATTTAACAACATTGGATTTGTTGAACTGGCCAGAGTCATTCTAAAAAAATGAGTCAATCCTAATACGTGTTTCATCTGCAGTAAGTTTTGTTCACTTTTTTTACCATAAAGAGAAATAAGGTATCAGTCCATGTACTTGTTGTTTTCATTAAACATACTTACCAAAGTAAAATGTATAGGATAACTTAGAACTCTTTTTATTTAATATAAAACCAACTGAGAAGACTCAGATTTAAGTAAATAAAATGAAATTTTATTTAACTCTTACATATTTAGCTTTTAGAAGCAATACACTATTATATGTATAATTCGAATTACATAGTAAATAAAACGTTCATGATTGTATGATACAAGAAATAGTTCCTAAAATTTTTTTGTTGATGAGCAAAAGCAGTATATATATACATTAATTTATGAGAAAAATATCATCTAAAAATGGCGTTGCGTAAATCGAAAATTATAACAAGGAAATTTATATTATACTTATTTGGTGATTCTTGAATAATTTATTTATACGGAAATAACAATGATTTCTAGAAATATTGATAAGGTCTGTAATATTTTATCAACTCTGAAGACAACAAACACTAGACCCAAACAGTATAAATTCATGACGAGAATAAACAATTATCCAGTTTTCTGTAGAATGATATGCTAACAATACATCCATTGTACTTATACTTAACACTGGAATGTACATTGTTTCCTAAATGTATATTCTACGGACTAATATAAGCTATACATAAGGAATTTTATGAAAAGACCAAAATTATTAGTTTTTACTTGGTAATATCAATGGAAATGCCTTGATTATTAGAGACGTAATGTACCGTTATTCACGTATAATGTTCCATTTTTTTAAAGTGTACATCTCTCTGACACAAAAAAAGCATTGGTAAAACACGTTTTAATGTTTATTATTTATGTTAGATCGTAATATAAAAATTATATTCTCAAAGGCTTCAAATATATTTTTGAACAGAATATAAGAAAGTATAATATATTACTCGATATTATTTTGTTTATTATTTCGATAAAAAGGTTGCAAAGAAATCGAATCAAGAAAAGAATGTGATCATTGCTAGTCAATAAACTAAATTTACATATACAGTTTTAATGGTTATAATTAACCGATATTAAGACTCGTTAATACCAAAACAATTGTAACTAATGCTAATGAATATAATATGGAATGCAATTATAGATAGTTTATTTAAACTCGTTCTTGTCTCTCATGTTGAATTTACAGTCCTTTTAAACTGAATGTTAATTTTCCTATTATATTCTTAAACCGAAATCAATGAATCTTTATCACGTTATTATGATAGGCAGTTATATAATAACATTCTTACCAAGTGATTTTTGCAAGACAACGGAATTGATTTTTTTTCCGTTCTTACGAAGGGGGCTGTGCTGACAAATTCAAAGTGTTATCTTGTATCAAAAACAGCTGAAATTTGGTCTTTTTCAAGTATATTCTCTAGCGTAAAAAAACTGGACCAAATAATTACCAAAATTTGGTAACAGACGTTAAATGTACATTAAATACTTTAAATCATAAGAACTTTCTAAACAAAATTTAATGTTAAAGGAGATTTTCGTTATTGTGATGTTGTCAGAAGCTTACGAAAATTAAGTACATGAAAACGTAATATCCATACAATATATCGATCACTATACCAGATTATTTTCTAATATTCGAATTGTAAGTCTTATTGTAGTTTTGCTCGTAATATGTGCAGTGCCACACTCTTATTGCCACAGCAAGTCTACGTGTAATACGTTGTAAGCCTCGTAATGTCGGGCTGCAGGTGTGCGGCCCTACTCTCATACCTCCTGAGCCAGTCTACATGTATAACGTGTTGTAAGCCTTGTTGACAACCTTTTTCTTTCCCTGAGAACTTTAAAGTGGTTTGAGATAAGTCAGGGGTGGTTATGCAGTTTTCAACACTACTGTTATAATAATTTACACTAAAAAATCTAAGTAAGTACATTATAAATAATAATCACTAGAAAAATGCAATATGTTTTTCGAAATAAAACTAAGCAATGGACAGTGTATATCTTGTTTATGATTTTAATCTTTTAAGTTTCTTTTATGGATTAGGTATTTTGCAAAGAATTTAGAATAAAGAAAAAAGTATTTTAGGAATGGTTTCTATGTTAATTCATAAAAAAGTAATAAATTCAATTTGAAGACTTAATTCATTGGATTCTTTGGAACTGCAACACATTTAGACAGTAAATTAGTTAATTATCGGATTGAATTAAAAATAAACATTAATAACAATAATAAGTATGATAAACTAATCTTGAATGTAATAGGCATGAGTATAAAAACCATAATATTACTTAAGTTTGTTGTTTTCATATCCACCCTAACAACCTAATAGTTATTACCAATAGTAATAACTATTAGGTTAACTTGGTATATGAATTGAACTACACTTCACTCTAATATATGTCTAGTTGGTAAGTATACTAGGCATAGAAGTCACATTTGCTGGTGGGATGAAAGTTTACTTGAAATTTCTAAACAATATATACAAAAAGGTAATTTGGCTGTTAAATGTCATCATTTTTGAGGTAGTTAAATAATCAATTAAGATACTCCATATAATAAGCTTAAATCCACCCTGTGTATTTAATTGGTAAAAAAGGCTTATGGTTTAGCCTAAATCAATTACTTTTTTAAATTAAATATATTCCACGTCGAACTCAATGTTACTAATTTCAGGAAGCAATTGCTTGTTAAGATAAGCTTGATAATGATTTTTAAATCTTGTAGTAATGAACACTCTGGATTTCAAAGATTATATGCATGTTTAATTATGGTAAGAAAACCGATAGGCACTATCAGAGTTTTAAATAATATATAACTTTGCCATCTTAATACCAAAATATAATAAAACCGAACTTAAATGTTATCTTGGTAAGTGCCTAATGGTTCCAATGTTCTTTAATGTTTGTATTAAAACAACTTAATTATTAATAAAACACTACAATGCACTTAAATGCAAACATAGACTGACAAACTACCCAGTCGATAGACGGAATTAAATTAACGCCAGAAATCAAACCTCAATGGTTTTAGTCGAAATTATTCGTTCCTGAGGTAAACGCAAATTCGGGACAGACAAGGAGAGAAGAAAACTTGCTCAAAAATTGAAGTTTTTTGGTAGGCGAATGGTTAGCTGCAAATTCCATAAATAATATAATAGTACGCTCTTTAGATTAGGTTAACATTTCTCGAAGTTTTTAGTTCGAACATGGAAAAAATAACGATAACTATTAACAAGCTAAGAGATTTGTGTAAAATAAGCGAAAATAAAAATAAATAGACGGTACAGATATATTCTTTTACACAGTTTAAAAATAGAGTTAAAATAATTTTTATATTAGTCTTATATATGACTAGTTTGGATGGAAACTGACAGAAAAAACAAACTAGTGATTGAAAATACTAATGTATTCTAATAATATGACAAAATTTGTACTATGTTAGCATGATATGTGATTAAATATAAATTTGAATGATTATATAATTTTGTTTAGAATAATTTAATCTCCGATAAATTTGTTTTCAAAACAAAACTAAACCATCTGATGGGTGGTAAACTTTCAGTTCAATAATTATCACAATAATGTTATTTTACGAATATTCAGTTCATCTCCATTTCATCTTCCTCTTAATGCAGCGACTGAAATCTGACGCCGTCACGTCGTTATTTTGCTTTTGAGATCCATCAGACTGTAACTTGAAAGACTAGAAATGTTCTTCTCCACTTGTTTGATACAATTATGATTACTCAAGAAGCGTAAAGATGTTAATATTTATATTGAACGCAAATATGTCCTTAATAGAATATCCGTCATATTTTCCTTATTTAAATACTAATTTTGCATAATTCTAAGGTTTATATTCTGATACAAGTATAAGTAATTATACTGAATTCAGTAACAGGTTTAAATAATCTAATGATACTTTGCGGATCTAATAAATATCACCAACAGGTCAGGGTTCTACCTGTTTACAAAGTTTATGATTTCTACCTATCTTTTGTGTTACACACCTGGTTTAATTACTAAAAATGGTGTTATTTCCTGTATATCTATCCTTATCGATATTTTTCTCCTTACAAAACCCAACCTCGTTTTCATGCAATTTTATTTCTCTAAAAACATTTTTGGTCTCTAAACAACCGAACATGATATATATTACTGGACTAGTCTATTATTTATTCTATGACATTGATTTTTTTTTCACATTTAGTTACAAAGATTAAACTGACGAGGTTATCAAGAATAATAATTTACTTTCAATCGTATGGAATAATTTTTTTAGTAAAATTTCGCGACCCTAAAAACTAAATACAGTTGTATCTTCTGTAACCATATAAAAGTTCTATAAATGTATTAACCTAATGTAGTTTCTCTAACTTTTTACCTAATTGTGTAATCAATATTGAGTAATTAATTAAGTGTAATTTTGGTACTCTGTAAATAACACTTTTAGTCTAAAATATTCTTTTTTTATTTATTCAAGATTGTAAAGCTATTGTAATTACACCCCAAATGAATACAGTATCAAAAAAACAATTTAAAATCCATATTAGTCACTTAGGGAGCTGGATGAGCGATGAGTGGGTTCATATGCAATCTGAATTACCTCAAAAATAATTATCTAAATTTGTATCATATAAATCGTTTTATTTGTATGTGAATACATTCTGTAATATTTAGAACTATCTAATCCTTTATTATCTAGAAGGGATCGCTCTTACTTTGAAGAAAGTTGAACACTAGTTGAAAGTGACGAAGAGGCAGAAGGCAGTCTTTGACTAAAATAATCCTCTTTTCACCCAGTAGCAGCGCAGTGCTGAGACGCGGATGAAATGTGTTTTCAAAAGATACTTCTTATTTTCCTCTTTTACACACCCACAATACTGAAAATTACATGTATTTATTTGTGTACAAAATCTTTTATATTTAATAAAATATTTCATTATTTTAATTAGACAATAATATACTGAATTAAACATGCATGGAAACAAGAAAATGCTGCAAAGAAGACGTCCACTTTCAGATAACAAGTGTTTTAGAATAAAACCTTTCTAATTACCTAGTTTAAAGTCGGCTTTTAATGATATCTTACCAAAGATTTTAGGTACTGTTTTCCCAGAACACTTTCTAGCGCTAAAGCACTATACTTCATTTACAAAGTTTAGCCTTTCATAAGAATGATGTTATAATTTATTTTGGTATCTTATTTTTTTATCTCTTGTACTTATTCGCAAAAATTCATAATTTCCTAATGGCGTAAGTTTTATTATTTTATCTACCAAGCCAAATTTCGTATTTACTGTAAAGGGTGAAAAAATATGTAATTCTTTTTGTTTCAGCGAACGGTTTTATGCAACTAGAAGATAGTTTCTTTCATTAAAATCATATTTTTCTTCAAGAATCTGCTTATTGCTTCACACAAATGGCAAGGAGGAAGTAGCAATTTAATCAGGTTTACTTATAATTGTGGAATGATTCACAATAAACGGGGCAAAACATTTCCCTTCCCAGTATATAACTTTGTAAAACTAATAGGAAAACTAAAACGTAACTAACATATTTATTTTCTTTGTCATATTGTAATCTTATCCTACTGGTGCCACGGAAAAAAGAAGTATGGAGTGAACAATCAGCATTTTACATCGTAAAAACAATAATTTATTAATTATTTTAACGATTTAAAATATAAATTGAAACATGAATCATGAAAAAAAAATTCCTGTGCGTAAAAAGTACAATTGGTTGCTATAGATTAAATATCTTTAAAGTTACTTAAAAGTTGAAAATCTATTTTGCAAACGAATAAAATAGATAACATGAACTAAATATATTTTGACTAAGACAAAATTTGGATAATATTTTTATTTGTTAATTAGAAAAAGGACAATAACAAAGAGTTTTTCCGTACATTTAAGTTTTTTATGTAAAAAATGGAATGGGAGGATTGTAGACAGATCAATATGTTACTAGTCCCGCAATCACTGTAACGAAATCAACCTCCGTAGACTGTCTGTACTTGACTGTATTACCACTTCGGTATATTCACCCGTGTGTTCGAGTGAACGAAAAAGTATTTGTTGTTGTTCTTTTTTATATTGATAATCACAAATCTAGAGATTAGCACAGTTTTCTGTCCAAAGTGTTAGCTTTCTACAATGTTTATGAAAAAATATTTACTTACAGATATTCTAATAAAGAATGTATTGTATTTGTCTAAAAAAATGCATTTTTATTTTTAAGTAAATAACTAAAGACATGAATATTTTCTTTTTAAACCCTTACTAAATTAGTTATTAGTTTCAGTTTTTAGATTTTATAAATGCTGTATGATATATACGAACTGTAAAATGTGAATTTAAATTTATATTCATCAGAATTATACTTATTATTGTACTTATAAATCGTTCAATATTCATTACTGACGGTCTATACTTGTAAGGGTTTAGATTAAGCTAGGAACAGTCAGAGGCCTGAATTTAAACAGGAACCAGACCTTGAACAAGGTACATACGGAAGTTGGTTTTGAAAGGAGATCTGGGCGAATGGGAATTTAGAAGACCATTGCGTATTGATTCATTGTTCAGTAACACATACAATATTATTCATCAAATATAATTTATTTTCAAACATAAACAAGTCTGTACTCAATCATAATTTATATTATTAGGTTGCAAATCCTTGAAATGTAGTGCATATATTTCACTGCGAATCTTCTTACAATATTTTGTGAGACATTATTTTATCGACGGTTATTCCAATGATAATTCTTATGAAATAAATGTAGCTGGTACAGTATAAAACTAAGTAGAGTATCCCATTTTGTTTTAAATAAATTCATCTTTGTATGATAAATTAATATTTAAAACAAAGTAGACTCTGCTCTTCGAACAGTAAACTTCCAGTTCAGTAAATTTCAGAATAATGCTAATTTGCTTTTAGAATTCATCAGACTGCAGTTTTAAGACATACTACAAATGTTTTACTTCTCCTGTCGTTTATAATTATATACACGCGATCATACTACAGGTATTATTATGTACTTTGAACGTAGATATGTAATTAATGTAATAGCTTTATTATTTCCTTATTTAACTTCAAAAGGAGGGTAATTGTACTAAGCATTTGTATGTGCATAAAAAAGGTAACTAAACGACATTCGATGTGGGGATTATAATATTTTTTAATACTTTTTCCCTGTAATTTCTCTCCAAATCATCATGTTGGTTCCAGTTTGCACTAGTTTATAATTACCAGCCATTACACATCTACTGAACAATACAACTATTATTGTGCTATACAAGAATATACCGTTTAGGCATTCTGTTAATTTCCCTGCTTTTACTTGTGCTAATTTTAAAATACCATATCATAATATTAAGGGAGACTATCAATTTGAAGTACCGTATATGATAACATTCACATATCTGTTTAAAACTTTAGTTCTTATAATAGTGTTTAGATAAAGTTTACAATGAATTATAAGTTTTTAATTTGTCATTAGGGTAAAAGTTAGAAATTCATTTTACATTCAATATTGTTGTAACAATTTGTTAACTGCATTACACTAATAATGAAGCACTACACAATTATAATTTTATAAATGTACAAGTAATTTTCAGTAGATATATCAGCCTCTTTGTAGAACAGTCAAAGGGTGTTTAGTGTGATTGGATTATAAAACATAAATTAAGCAATATTCTGAATTCAAAAAAATTTCATGTAGCTTTTACAACTTTCTTTTCTTTAAAACTCCCTAAAATTAGAAAAATATACATAAAAAAGGATTCCCTTTCAAACGAGAGTATTAACTTTTATAATTACAATCGAAAAGGTTGCAACAAATTTATGAACGGTTGGTAGTGTTATTTTATTAATCTATTTCCTGTACAGAAATTACTTCTCAACTTTTTTAAAATTATGTCCTAATTTCAGGGTAGGATTTCGCTACAACATATCTCGTAACAAGCTTCGCTGAGGTTGCTTGCAAAAATTCAAACATATAGCACATTACATTCTTGTGACGTCATACGGAGATTGTTAATAATATAGATAAAATATTTTAACATCACCCTGCAGACAAAAAAAATGAAGTATTTTACGCATGGTTAGCATTATTATATAAAAGAATCATGTATAAATTAAGTTTCATGCAATCTTTTAAGTATACAAATAAAATATTTCGAAGGACATTTTACTATTTAATGCGTTCCCATTTATTTGGTTTAGCTTGATAATAATGTTTAAATAATGAAAGTATATGTGAGCCAGAGCAGGTAATGCTATGCATTTATTCTGACCTTTTCTCATTTCAGAATAAATATTTAGTAGATGTGATTCAATTAAAGCTTTGGAACGCTGAAAGTGGAGCATAAAATTTTCTGTTCAATCTCTAAGTTAAATTATTTTAAAGGGTGACTATAAAAGACTCTAGCAGCAAAGATATTTCAATCCGTAGAATTCTAAATAAAAGATATAAGTAAAAGTAAGGTTACAAGTTGATTTTTCCTCTCCTCACAATACTAAATATCCTGTCTTTTATCTATAACTGCCGCACCTTTAGCACGAGAAAGGATTGCTTCACAGTTAAATATCCATTTTATACTTAACGTACCTTGTATAGTTTATTCATCATGTACTGTCTACCGCTACTTTGTATTTTCGTATCCTCACGTGTTAAATGTACTGTCTGTTCGTTTTTTGTTAAATTGATTTGTATGCAACATTTATGATGTAAAGATTATTTATCATGGTTATTAATTTGATTTTAAAATTTTCCATTTATGATCACCGTTATATCAAAGATTTACAGATGTTAGTATTCCAATACTTGAAACGTAGTATTTATATATTAAAACAAACCAGACGACTGCTGCCATAGTATCAAGACACCTATTACCATTACATTGGGGTTAACTTCATAGAATCTCTACCTCATTATGGATATAAAATACACCTAACCAAATTTCATCAATTCTAAAATTTCAAATTTAGGTCAGTATCACCTAAAGAGCATCGTATTATAGAGTTTAATAAGCACTAGATGGGGACATAGGTGTCTTAGAGAGTTGCGATATTAGGATTTCCGTCTTTACTTCTTATAGGGATCACTGTAAAGGGTAAGACTGCTTCCTTTTATACATATACCAGATTAAATTTAATTAAATTATCAGGTAATGAATGTTATAACATCCATCCGAAGCGTTAAAATTCTGTTGGTCTCAATGTTAAATTGAAGTAATATAATCCTATATTCTCTTGAATGGATTAATCTCACTTTGATGAATGTCAAATACTAAAGCTGATGTCTGTCTTTGACATCTATAATTCTCTTTCACTCCTCAGTGGCGAGAATGGCGCTATGAGATTTACACGTGTCTTTTAAAATATATGATTTATTTTTTAATTGCATGTTGCATATAACATAACAAAGAAAATAGGCTTTATTTCATATAATGCATATTTATATAATGCATATTTATATAATGCATATCTTATACAATGCATATATAATGAATTTAATATCATATTGAGTTAAAATAGTCTTAAGATTATCTATACCTATAAACTATTCATTATCTGACACAGTATATGAAACTGAATCCCGATGCCATATTCGGATCTGATTTCGTTGCCATAATTATGATATCGACCTTTTAGACCAAGATCTAAGCTTCTTTGTTAATTTTTTACAATACTGATATTTTATTGTATTAGAATTTTGCTGGCTCACTCAGTAAACAAACAAATCTCTCTACATTTAACTAATTGGATACAAAATTACATAACATTTTTTTACTTCCAATACCAAAATCCTCGTTATTTATTTTAAGATTTGTTTACTTCTTGATAAGTAGAAACAAACCCACATTTGTTAACATAAGTAGTAATTAAAATGAATTAGTAAGTATCTTAAAGCATGGTACCTACGATCAAAATGAATGAATACTTTTAAACCCTCTGGCAATCAATTTGATTTGTACATTGCTTACACCAAGGGTCTATAAACTCACTTTTAAAATAGTTTATATTAGGCTTTTTTCAAATAAATTAACTAGTTTCATGACGCATCTGAGACATAAGTCAAAAAATAGCTATGTTAATGGAAAAAATAAAACAATATTTTTACCATATGCAGGACAATGATTATTTTGAAAACAATTTTTATTAAAAATAATAATGCGTCGTAAGAATTACATTTAAATGCTAATATAAAACATATATAAATAAAAATAAAACTTAATGTATTATGTGAAAAGATATCTCAATATAGATTTTATCTTTACACTTTGATAGTTATACATGAAACTTCATTTTATATAGACGAGATCAATACTATGATCATCCGAGTCAATTTATGAGATTTGGCTTAGCGTTATTGAAAAATATTACTCAATTGAATGGCCAATATCTCTTCTTTTATTAGGGCCTGGAATTTTTTATGTAATATAGTCTGTAAAAATGAGAAATCTCGCACAAATTCAACGACGACTTTTAGTTGACACTTGATTTGGCGTACTTCTATCTTATGTTATTTTCAATATACTACAAGTGTCGTAATATATTTATTGGTACATATAGAGCTTGAGAATAATGAAATATTTAGACTAAACACTGCTTTAATTATAATTATTTTGTAAATTTTCAATTTAGATCCAGTTTACCTTTCTCTTATTTCCAATATCTGGAATATGATGCTCTTGCAGACCTTCAGATGAACATGCGTCCAGTACTCAGAAGTCTGATACTAGACTTCAGATGCTGCACGTAAGAAGAAGGTTAACTGGAGCTAAATGAAACATTCACATCTAATCAGCCCACTATAGCTACTTTATGTGGAAAATACTCCGTTGCTCTACCGTCAGTCGACATCGTAGCTCAATTGTGCACCTGATAATACAATGAGAATACCTCTTCACCTGTATTAGTCTACTTTTTATAGTCTGAGTGACTGATGCCGAAACGAAGCGGTAAGTTCGTTTTCAGTGTTTCGTTCTTCGTCAACAACTATTTTGGTTCCCTGAAATGAGCACATCGAATCAGCCCTTCTCACTATAGCTGCTTTATAGATTTATTAGCTAAAAAAAGTTTGGATTAAAGAAATAAATTTGTATTTTCGCAGCTAACCAAGTGTAATATTTCGATATTGTGAGGCGTAAAAGGAGTTGATATTCACATTAATGTGACTGGTTTAATTTGAACAAATTTCATTTCTTAGGCTATAACCATAATAATCTCAAATTTTTACAAACTAAACCTGCATACATTTGGATGTGAAATATTTAGTGGTTTAACGGAAACCGTACAACTTTAACTCAACATCATATACTCACAAAAGCAATTAAATATCACAAGCTATATTCTAATCTCTGTAACTTATCATACCTTACGGTATAGCGTATGTCAATGTAACTCGAGAGCTTGTCTCGAAATGTGTAATGTTGTATATTGAAAAGTAATCTCTTTCCACCTACATTTAATTCTTCTTTTCTGCTGTATGACTCACTGTGGTAACACGTGTAGCAGGGATTACATTTCCACAGGTTTAATCTACGAAAAACGTTGTAATGAACTGGGTTTAAATTTTTTCTTGAATTGTTGACGTTTAAAAATCTTTCAATTTATATTTTAAACTTCCTGAAAACGGGGTAATATATACCCCGAAATAGAGAATTGAAATATTTTTGTAATATTTTCCTGAAATTAAAAGTAATTACTACTGTGTGTGCGTATATATATATATATATATATATATATATTATATATAATAAGAAACTACATATCTTAAAACAACATATTCTTAATAAACAATACTTCTTTTAAAATCTTCCGTCGTAGGAAAACAAAAAAAATTTACTTTCAACCAAAATGTTTTAAACGGGAACTATAAAGAAACTGCCTAAATATAAATGTGTTATTTGAACTAAACACAGTTTCTTAATTATTATTCTTATTAACTACAGATTTTAAACAAATTTTGATAATTACCAACTATTCAATAAATTTTTGTCATACGTTTTAAACCTTTGACCAGTTTTCATTCCCATACTGTATAATTCACTATATACTTACCAAAAAGCAGAAGGCTAGTGTTAGTTAAGATGAAACACTCAAACCACATGGGATCCAGATGCATGTGGGTTGCGGACCATCTCCTAACCTAACATTAGTTAGTACTTAGTCCTCAATATATAATCTTGGTCTGGAAACAGCACTCTTGCATCTAGACGTTTGCTCTTAAGGTAGTAATGCACCAATATTGATAGGTGTTATTACTCTTAACTTTCGTAGCATTTAAATATTCTATTCTGAGTGATTCTAAGTTGATTCCGAATGGAATTTAAATCCTCAGAAACTAATAGAACATAAACCATTTTTTCTAATTGTTATTTTTATATCAAAAAATTTTCTAATCACTATACAAGAGTGCATTGAAAAGCGATTAGCTCTTTCTATTAGCATTTTACATTTTCAATAAAATATTATATATTAAAAAGCTTTTATTATAACTGATTTAATCTAAGTTACCTACTAGTAAGTTAGTAAAAAGTAAATAGATTGTGTACAATTATTTCATTTAATCTATTATATTTAATTTACTAAAAATTTAATGTGAAATAGATTAATAATGGCCAATACAGCCATTAAGGTTTCTTAATGCCTTAGTTTAGATGCAAGTTTAGGTACCTTATTCGTATATTTTAAGGTATGTTTGAATAAATGTGTGAGCTGTTTCTTGTACAATTCATTTATTTTTAAAACAATGTGCAACGTATTTACTGAATAGGCCATAATATTTCCATATTTCCAAAGGAAGGACTGTTATGATACCCATACGCAAGAGTTATCTGACATTATATTTTTTAACTTATTACATTATTGTTATAACTAACAATAATGTAATAAGTCTGACCTAATAAATATACAAACTTAGTAAACGTATATTTTTCTATACCAGGAATATTATGTGTATTCTGTATTCACATGAGCTCTACGTTAGCCTGTCAATGGACTTAGTAAACATGACTAATTAACGTTTATTCTATCTGCATGAGTTTACTTTGGAATGACATTAGGTTAATAGGTAATTAATTATATATGTAGTTGGATTAGCAATCTAGCTGTTACCTTCCAAACACATAGCTCTTTATTAAAACATTCGAATTATTTTGGTTAAACTCATATGTTTTATTTTCACATAATTGCTAAACTTAGGATGTGTCTATTGTGATGTGTTGAGTAAACATTATCTTATATCTAAGTATCTACATCTACATCTATAATTCTTTATTAAATATACATTTTTTATAAAAAACCGACCGAAAATCAAAAGCATACTAAAGTGGGCATGGGCAGTCTAGAAATTGATATCAAATTTGAGTTCGTTGTTAGGGACCTTTCGTACAAAAGATGATTGAGCCTAATAACGTGTTTTAATGTCCAGAACCAGTTAATGCCAGCGATCGTGCTTTTAATATTAAATTATAACATGCAAGTATTAAACTTCCTTTTGAATTAAAACCTAAGGTCTTAACAACTACTTTATTGACCTTTTATTTTGATGCAATGCATAGAGTATATACTTACAAAAGAATAATACATGTAATCTTACGGTAATCTTAGAATAATCTTAGAATAATACATGTAAAATCCAGTTTACAAAATTAGGGTGGTTTGTCCATATACGAAGCCTTAGGTATAGGACATCAGCAGAGAGTAACCAAATTGTTAAATAATTTTAACTTGTAACGAACTGTTAATTCTAACATATATATATATATATATATATATATATATATATATATATATATATATATATATATTGTATCGAGTAGAGGTACGCCACCTCATTTGTCCCTCAAAAGGCTTCGATGAGATTGCATGTAATATATAACTTTTATGTTGTCACATTTTAAAAATCTCACGTAATTTTACTCAGATTATTTAAACATTTAGTCATGATTGATGCACTACTTAATATTCTTAAATTGCATATTGTATTGTATATAAAACATAATAATGTTATAAAACAAATTTTATTTCTTCTGACATATGTGGGTAAATAAACCAACCATTAAGACCAGATGACTGTAGAGACCTATTGGGGTCTTCAAAATTATATTTCATCAATATATCGGAAACAAGGTCATGCAGTGTTTTCTTTTCTTCCAAAACCAAACTCTGAGTAATTGTTTCTGTTTCTGAATTGAAAGTGAAAAAGGACACACAATTGACAGTTTTATCTGTTTAATATGGCGGATTGAATAAAACTAACTACAAACTATTACAAGACGTAAATATTAGATGAATGATCAATATTTATGTTGATATTAATATGACTTAACTATTAATAGTATTATTTTGTGTTACGATTTATGTCATTAGTAAAATATTTATGGATTAATTTCTACTGGAACCCGTATATATTATATCCCTCAACCTTTAAATATTGTAGCGTTACATAGAAATTATTAAGTAGAATTGGAGATTATTATAATATATTTTTTATTATAAGTTTTTAATTTTATTGCTATATACAAAATTTATTTCCTCAGCCATGCATGTTAATGTGAATCATTCAGTCAGACCCGTTTTTACAGACTGTACAAAGTATACAATATTAATGGAATATATTACATTGTCCAAACAGTGATTCGTTACGAGATAATAATCATTTTTCGAGTACTTGTTAACGTAAGTATGTGTTAAATATATAAAAGTTTAAATTAACGCATCCACAATCACGTCGACACTAATAACTAATCAGCTTAAGTCACGAGAGGCGTACATTTATGTGATTAGAATCCTCGTTAAGGTTTAATCAACACCTCCTACGCTGGTGCTGCAAGTGCAGTAACTACAGTATCGGATAGGCTCCTTACTTATTGTCAGTTTGTAATTTAGTCCAAATCATCGTTATAACAAATCATAATATTTTTACATTGCTCAGTTATTACTATTTCGTTCAGATATTTAACATATAAAATGGATTTTGGATATCATATATATATATATATATATATATATATATATATATATATCCATTATGGTTTCATATAATCTATTATGGACTATTGCTGGATAACTTGTAAATAAAATAAATAAACCAATTAATTTTGAAAGTATGGAATTCAAAAGCTGTTTTAAACGTCAGTGTAGTACAAATTTTATGTTTTTGTCACCGGTAACGCTAAACGACCTTATATTAGCAATTACGTCCCTAAAATAAGGTACTTCACCAGGTCTTGATAGAATAAGCTCAGTATTCATTAAGGAGATATATAGTAAAATAGCGAATGTCTTACTATATTTTATAAATCTTAGTTTCACATCGGGAGAATTTCCAGAAAATTTAAAGAGGCTGTCGTTATACCGATACATAAAAAAGATTCTAAACGTTTTTGTAGTAATTACAGGCCAATATCTCTGTTATCGTCTTTCACAAAGATATTTGAAAAAACTATTAAACAATAATTACTGAAGCTCTTTGAATCTACATGTTTTTTTAGCAACAAGCAATATGTATTTAGATAGGGAATGGGTACGGAGATAGCTCTGCTCGACTTTATGGACCGAGTAGCTAATGGGATGAATGATGGCAAAAAAGGTTTCTGGGTTATTTTTTGACATTAAGAAAGCATTCGATACAGTTCAACACAAAATTCTTCTTGAAAAAGTATATGATTGTGGGATTAGAGGTGTTGTATGGAAATGGTTTAAGAGCTATTTATCTAATAGGAAGCAATGTGTCAAAATCAATGAAACTGTTTGCTATTTTGGTGAGATAAAGTATGGAGTACCCCAAGGGTCAGTTTAGGAGCTACGCTATTTTTAATATATATTAATGACTTATGCAATGGAAATTTTAATGGCGATGTGACTTCGTTTGCTGATGATACAGCTCTATGCTACGTTGAGAATTCGTGGGAAGATATTGAGCTTAAGATGAAACTAGACTTACCGGCACTAAGATGGTGGTTTAAAAAATATATATGTTATTAAGTCCCGAAAAACTAAATACATACACTTTTCCTTAAGAGGAAATATACAGTTCAAAAACGATATGACTTACAAATGTTTGGAATGTATAAACGATAAGTGAAATGTATTATGTGGACTGGAAGTGAGGGAGGAATCTTTAAGATATTTGGGGTTGTGGTTAGATAAAGAATTAAATTGTAAAACAGATATCACCAAATTAAAACAAAAAATGAATAATGTATTAAGAATTTTTTATTTTTTAAGAACTATTTGTGACAAAGATCTTTTAAAAATGTTATATTTTTCTTTAATTAACAGTATATTGGAGTATGCATCATCGTGCTGGGGGAGAACATATATTTCAAATCTGAAAACCAGCATTACCTCTCAGAAGCACTTCATAAGGATGATTTTAAAACGAAATAGAACTGAGTCAAGCTATCCTTTGTTTAAACAATTACAAATCTTGCCATTGAGGTATATGTACGGTTTTAAGGTACGGAAAATATTCTTTATGAGAAGTAAAAATTTCAAGCTAACGAATTAATATAAATTGAGATTACGAAATTCAGAAGACTTACCTGTGCCAAAGCCATCAAATACTTTTAGTACCAATTTTTTTTTTTTTTTTGGCACCACGAATGTTCAATGTATTGCCTTCGAACGTAAGGAATACAAATTCAACCAAAGTTTTCTCAAAATACCTGAAGGATTGTTTTTTTAAACAGAAAATATAGAAAATATGCTGTTTAAGTTTAACGACTAAAGGAAAGAATTGTTATTACTATGTTTTTTATTGCTTGCTATTGTTACGTTTGTTATTGTGTGTTATTATTAGGTTTTGTTATAACTTGTTGTTGTTATGTTTTGTTGTTACTTGTTATTTTACGTTTTGTTATTACTTGATATTATATTGTTATTTGTTATTAGTTTTGTGTACCCAGTACTATATGTCTTTATAGATATATTGTCCACCATTCAGTTATGTATGTGAGATTGTGAGAGTGAGTGGTATTTAATTCTTTAAAAACGAGTTGCTCATTTCATTTACTAATTTATTTGTACAAATGCGATGTAAAAATAAAATCAAGTTCAATGCGAAATATTAAGGGAATGGCTCCAACGTGCACCATTTAATGTATGAAATTTAATTGTAGTATGTATTGTGGTAATCTGTAGGAAAAGGATTCAAAACGCGGAGATTTACATCTAAATATATAAGATTGTGTGCAAATTATATAAATCCCTTTCTGTATTTAATTATGTACAGTTTAAAAAGCCGTTTTTATTCAGAAATTTACAATAAATATATCTCCAAACAGGCGATGCCTTGTAGGTTTCTTATTAATATAATAAGAATAAATATATAATAAGAACCATATATATATGTCTCTTATTATATATTTATTCTTATTATATTCTTTCTTATTCTTGTTATTGTTTCTTATTCGTTCTTATTATATATATATATATATATATATATATATATAATATATATATATATATATATATATATATATATCTTTATTGTTATTATTATTACAACTCCCTAAAAACACAAAATATCTCAGAGCACTTTCAGACAGAATTGCGGTCTGTATAAAATATCTCATGGTTTTAAAGTATGATGGAGACCCCATAATATATTGAGAATGTTCCTAGAAAAGAAGATATCTGTTATAATCAAAAACTTTAACTATGATAGTAGTATTTCACTCCATAAATATCTGACAATGGTTTCTATTTATTTGCAGGATTGTTATGTGTGTAAAACGTAGCATACATATTTTTAGGATTGAGATTTTCACATTTAGTAATTTTAATCTGTTCTAGCTTATTCCCGCGGCTTCGCACGTTTTTCGTAAGCTTTTCCCATGTATGAACACTTCTGGTTCAATTGAATTATATTTCTAACGCCCATGTAGAGTTTACCTCGTTGCCGCGATCAAGAAACTCTGTTAAAAGTGTAATTTTGTAGCGATTGTACACGTACATGTATTATAATGTGGTCAGAGCCTTAAAGCTTTAAGTTCAACCAGAAATGTATTTTAAAGAGACGTCAAAACTTAGCGCCTTCTTATAGTTTTGGGTATTTAATATACGTAACTGTCTCTGAATGGCAGTTAAAAATGTGCAGGCGCTTTGATAACTTTTATATTTTTCCAGCGCTGCCTGGCGGTGAGTAACATCAACGGGCATAGCACATAAACCTTTACGTGGAAAAATACATATACATAAAAATCTTCATAACGGTCTGTAAAATAAATTCTGAGTATATAAAGAACATAAAGACAAACATTTATATAATATTCTTAACGTAAACAAACACACACACACACACACACACACACATACATATATATATATATATATATATATATATATATATATATATATATATATACAAAAGGCAAGCCGTCGAGCACACTCATGGCTTTAAATCTTAGAGATCCGCGTCACGTGGTCATTAGTACTCATTCCTTATTAGTAACGGAACAATATTACTTTAAATTTAAATGTTAAAATTAATTGGAATACTTTTCATTACAATGAATAACAGGTTATTATAAGTTGTCATCATGAAACCATTCATAGTTGTCAAACATTTCATAATATTGCTGGATAATATTACAAAAGCAATGTTATCCTTTTAGACGATTTAATAGCAAAAAATTCATAAAAACTTTTCTCTTCGGATGAAACTGGAGTTTCATGTTTTTATAAAACAAAAGTCGTAAACAATACAAGATTGCCTGGACCACTTCCAAACAATAATTCCCTTGGTTGTGTCTAGTTTCTTACTCTCAGGCTTGACGGTACATCTGGCTGTCAGCCAATGCTCACGTTTATCAATGGTTCATAAACTATGATTGAAGATCAATTAATAACGTTTGGTGTAAAAAACATATACTATCACGAGCTGGATTTTTTATTTGTTTTTAAATACATTCATATGTATATTTCAAAATCTGTTAATTTAAAACGTTAAATGTTTTTTCATAATACAAAATATGTTTTATTAATAATTGATTACTATTTACTTATTGGGAAAAGTTCCAACAACTTCCATAACTTTCGAACTATTTTTGCATATCAGTTCTTAGCCTATCAGGTAATGCATTTACGATGTAACAAATTATAGGGTTTTGTAAATTTGAAATCAAGGTAGTTTTTAGATACATATTACTATAGTGATGCGGACATCAAGACACAAGCACCCCCAACCTTAGCACAACATTACGAGCCATTCACACTACATGACAGAACTAACACAGCAACCATGGGGGAAAACATACCGGTAACACCAGCTGGGACTTACACAGGTCTCGAGAGTGAAAATACACCACATCTTTTAGACAAATTCGTAGTGGCAGCAACTTCAAACAGATGGAAAGATAACACTAAAGTTAATCTATTCCCAGCACATTTATCAGGCACAGCACTACTTGGTTCAAACACTACAAGCAAAAACAACTAGGGGAAGCCATACATTGGGATCAACTTGCTAAAAGTTTCACAGAGGCTTTCACTCGATTAGCACAAACCCAGAGTCTACAAATGAATTTAGAATAAAAAATTACGGCCTCCTACAACCTATTGCACCCTCCATAAAGCTCTTTGACATAATAACAATAGACTTTGTAGGTAATATTACACAAAGTACAAATATATCCTAGTTGCAACCGATGCCTGCACTAGAATGGCATTTGCAACCCCTTGTAGAAATTCAGATGCGAACACGGTAGCGCAAAAATTATTAAATCTAATCTGCTTATTTGGATTTCGTAGAATTATTAGTCATTACAGAGGAACACACTTTATGAATTCTGTAATTACACAGTTACTAAATGCACTCGGGATTGAACAAAGGCCAGGCGCTGCTTATATGTCACAAGTACAAGGTGCGGTAGAAAAATACAACCCCACGCTAATCAAGGCAATATCTCATTAAGTTGTGGAAAAACCCCATACTTGGTCAAAATATGTACAAATAGTAACATTTGCCTACAACACGTCTGTAAAAATTTCAACAGGCTACACACCGCACTATCTCATGTTTGGTTACGAATGTAACTTACTATCCGATTGTATATATTTACAGGTTAATCCCGAAAAAATGGTGTTGAAAAATATAAAAATTTTGGAGTAAATACGAAGATATGCCGAAAATCATGAAAATAGCCCAGGAAGCACAAAAGAAATACTTTGACCGTGACAAAACTAATTTCGATTTAAACCCCGGCCATGAAGTCTTGCTCCATTTCCCGAAAGACCACACAAAAAAATTTAGTAAATTCAAAATTAATTTAGAGATCCATTCATTGTGAAGAAAAATGTAAACGAAGTGACATATGCAGTAGAAATTTACCACAGGGGAAGGTTAACAGAACAACAAATACATGTTGCTAGAATGAAATTATTCTATAAGAGAATATAAGACAAATATGAAGGGACTTGAGTAATAATAATATATTCAAAAATAAAATATACAATATTTCTCAATATAGTTCAATATTTCTGAACATCACTTTGCACTCACTGCCTTGTATTAAAATTTGAAGAAAGTGAAAAGGCAAATTGAAAGACACGTATAGATACGTGATTTACGCTAAATACAACTACTTAACATAAATAAGCTATACTACTTATAAACTAAGTTAATAATAAATGTTGTAGTTATATAAATTAAACATAAATTGTAATGAATAATTTAATATTAAACATAATTGGTACTAAGGTTTGTGTTCAAAATGCTATTACAAATAAAATATGTGTTGGTTCATTTTAGGGTGTTGTATTGCCAATCGTACCTATTATTTAAATCCTCTCACAACAGCCCTTGTTAATAATACATTATGATATTTCACAGCCTTAATCTAAACAAAAAACCTTACAGTATATATACTTTCTTGAACAGGGAAATAATGCAAATCACCTTTTGGACAGAAGACTATATAAAATTTTAAAGACCATAAATATAAATTATTTTTACATATTTTTATATATTTGAGTGGTAATAAGTCAAACTCAACGTTGGTGTCAAAAAATTAATTTTTCCGACTAGAAGTACTTCTACATTTTGAAAACCTTGCTAAATGAGGGTATCTGCTACTATACAGTAAGAATAGAATTTAATTATAGATAAAAATATAGAAAACCTTTAAAAGAAAGGAAAAAGTACAACCAGTCTGATAAACCCGTCCTTTACCTATGTTATCTGCTGTAGAACCCTTAGGGTGTGCTGACAGAGTAATTAATGCAATGCTGTGTAGAGCTACAATAAAAGTCCATAAGACTTGTAAAATAAAATCCGTTTAAAATGCAATGCTATAATATTCATGGAACTGGTGATATTAAGTTCAAATGTACTACGTCGTATAATACAGCTATTGAATAAATTAAATTAAAATAATTTCTTTAAGTAGTTGTAACTTGGGCGGATAAAATATTGTATTATAGAAAGACTCATTACTTAAAACATTTCCTACTTATGCGTCCTATATATTTATTGCTACGGTCATAGTTTAAAATAAAGTTATTAAATATATTATTTAGCTATTATTTAGATAGTTGACTAAATAGTTTATAATTATAGTTACACTATATTATGTATTGAAATTAAAACATATCTATTCCTATGAAGAAATAATTCTAGATATTTTTTAAGATTTTATGTACGAAACTTCAACATTAATAAGTATGAGGTAGTTACTTTTGCAAAACACGGCACAGCACTATACTTGTACTATAACGTCGTTGTAAACAATAAAATGTACAAACTTCGTGTACCGTTCTTTTCTATATATGTAAAATGACATGCTTACGAAGTAATTAGTAGAAGAAAAGAATTAAAAAATCATATATTTGGAAATTAAACATCTTGCAAGTAAAAGTAATAAGACTACGTAAATCCAAAGGTGACTGAATTGAGATCCTTTGTGAAGCTACAAAACTGTCCCTCTTTATCGGGCTTGATTAAATATTCAGATTAGAGTGCTTGAGGTGACTGAAGATACAGTAAGTGCGATGAAATGTCACACTTTAGATGGACTAACTTACTATCAAATTATGTTTCAAATTATTATGTAAAAAAGTTATTTTTAGATTATTTGCGATTATTTTGTCATTTATATTAATTAATAATCTACTTAATTTGTAAATTGCACATTTCACCACTATTTTGGTATATTAACTTCAACTATTGCTCTAAAGTGTATTACAATTTTACTTACAGCAAAGGTTTTGCAAAAAATTTAACTAGCAACAGATTTATAAATATTCCAATATATACTTATACTTTTAATACAATTTAAAACTTTTTAATACAGCTTTTAAAATACAAATAACATATTCAATCTTTCTCTTGAAATCATATGTATCCTATTGGCAGGTATGGTTTAAGTATATGAACTGAAGACGAATTTTAATAGGGAGGTCGAATTATGACTGATCTATATTTATTGTTCAAATTTTTTATGTTAGATGTGAACAATAAGAAATAGATTGTATTAATATATTACGTCCTAATTAATAGTCTATAATTGAATTCAATCTATACTTGAAATAAAAAATTACATGATGTACGAACACCAATAAATTGGCCAAAAACCAAACAAAATTAATATAGTCAGCTAAGCTGACAAGTGGTATACATTATAATGTAAGCATGCCTACAAAACATCCATTGTTGGGCTGCGATTACTATTTTTTATTAAGAAGTGTTTATGGGAACAATGTGCAGGTTACTTTGTATTATTATCCCTGAACCAGTGTATTTTGTGGCTCTTGGTTTTTGTATTAAACTGATAAACCGCTGATATCTACTAATATGTAGCCAATTTATATATGGATGGACAATTTTGATTATGGATTTCTTAAATGTTAATTATTGGGGTATTTATAGTCACATTGATTCAAGTTTTGATAGAGTAATGATATGAGGTACGTTTGTACATTGCTACAGACATGTTGATGACAGAGTATGATATCTTTAGTATTATTTAAAAAAAATATCACACTTATTTACATTTAAGTCGTTATTAATTAAAATGCCAAAATTATGAAATAGAACCCAATACCTCATCTTCAATGTAAAGGAAGATTGCTTTAAAATTTTGTTTTTTATAAAAGTATACCTTTAGTATTAGGCAATTGTGAGTTGGAACCATGAGCTACTACAAAATAGCGTGAGGGACTCACGACTATGACTCAGTTTCTTTCAAGCCCGTCTACAAAGTCACGCTGAAACGTCAATACCTAACATGGTACAAAACAAGTGCAATGAATACATGAGAATAAATGTTTGTAATTGCATGGCACTGTCATGCTTATTGTAGTTTTATTTGCAATTGCACAATATTTAAGTGGCATGTTTCCTTAGAGGTCGCAAAGTAGTGTTTCACCACGATTCTTCTGCGTGAAAACTATTTATGTCAAAATTTACAATCACAAATCAAGTCTCATTAAAATTTTTTTCAGTTATGTGTATAACAAATTTAACTAACTTGCGCACATTTTTGGTTGCAATACACTCCTATCTACGATTTATTCATTAAACATTATAAAATTACTCTTAAAAAGGTTTGTCGTAATGTTTTAGATTCCATAACACAAAACATTATGCATTACAAAACGGAAGAATAACTATTAACCAAAAAATGATAAATATTAATACGCTCCGGGCACGTACATTCTGAAGCTTCGAAACATACATCTCGCGCAGTGTTTCAAGCAGAAGAGTTTGGTATGGACAGGGAAAAATTGATACAACAATACTTTTGTTATAAAATATAGGTTTTGAAGTATGTCTGTTTCTAAGAACTGACTATAAAATATCTGAAGTTTTCTCAGCCCACGTTATAACTCAAGAGAGGAATTGTGTACACTATTTCAGATTAGAAGCGACGTTAAATTTTATCTTGATTTATTATTGCGTATACATGAAAATAATCATCATTATTGTTCTTTAAAATTATACTCATGAATTATGAAAAATAAAAAATATCACGGTACTGTTAATCGCGTCTTCTAAATGTAAATATAATGTGAATTCAAATAATAACATAAATCTGACTAAACAATAATGAAACTGGAAGAAAAAGACATTAAAACAAAATCCAAGGTGTACGTAAAGTTATCTAGCCCACGATGCAAGAACCTAGAACTACAAAGTTGATCTGAAGTCAAGAACCGAAACTCAATTCGTATAAAGTACCTAAGATGCATTTCCTTAACAATCCTTTTATTTTATTTATATGGTACAAAGCTGGACTTACACGCATAAAATTACAGCAATAAAAGAGAAAATCCTTAACATACATCAGTGGCTTTAGTTATAAAATCCACAACACACTATATTCACTTCTGGAAGACCAAAAAATAAGAAATACAATCTTTAAATCTTTTCAAGAAGAGTAAATGTTTATATATAAAACATATAAATATAATATACAATTTTATTATAATAATGTAATGAGTATAACATAATAAATATAATATATATATACAATTTTATTATAATAATGTAATGAGTATAACATAATAAATATAATATAGTAGTAATAAATAAATAAACACAAGCCCACTTAGAAAAAAGCAATCTATTGAGGAACCTATCAACACAATTTTTCGAATGTGACCGGCAATATTTTCTTCCTGCTATTAAATTTGGAGAAAGTGTTCTCAACTTCCATTGATTAGAAACTTTATTTAAAAGGTAAATTGTATAAATAAATTAATGGTTGAGTAAAAACCTCTGCACACCATTTAAATATTGAAATTATTATTTTAAAAAATATAGGACCCTCGTGGTCTTAGATTTCAACTTTTTAATAGGAAAAGTGACACCTTGTTGTGTAACCAGTACAGAGCTAAATGACCCGCTTCCACCATGATCGCCCCTTCCATTGCAAACTATACTGTACGCTCTACTTTATAATTAATATAAACAGAGCTAAAGTAATATTTTAATCCATAAGATATAAAATTGCCATTATCAAGTTGTAAACCATTCTACTCCATTTCCAGCAAACATTTACTTAATTATCTTTTTTGAAAAATGTCTAAAATTGATTGCGGTCTGAAAATGTTATTTTCGGTCTCCCCAGAAAAAGTTTCTTATGTAACTTTAATATCATCTTATTAATTTTATTTTTGACCTTGAAATTTAAAATTTAAATTTAAAAATAAATATCATGCCTACTAGAGCATTTATACTTTTCTCTAAACTTTTCTTCTACTTTAATATATAAAACAATGTATTTAGTAAAGCAGGCTGGAAAACTTGACAGTTTGGATTCTTTATGAGGACAAATGTTATTAATAACATTGTACAATTGTTTGTAACAAAAATTGCTATACATTAACATCATGCAAAAGATAAAGCGGAAACCAGTCGGTTATCGCTAAACCACGATACAACTCAAGGAAGCCTACTCGACGATAACGATAGCCTGGCTTGTCAGTCGACCTTGACCCACACGTTTGTTGCATTGCGATAACACATTCTATTAGTATTATAAGGATCTTCCCTCACCGTCCGAAATTCGACCTACCTCAATAATCCATACGTCTTTAAATAAAAAATCGACAATGAATGAACGTTTTTATTCGAAAATTTTAAATGATATATTCAAAGTGTAGATTTTGAATGTTAAAAAAATTAATAGCACTCTACATATTCTATCTCCCTTTCTTAACTCAAGTTATAATGTCTTCCAAATATCGATAAGTTAAAATCTCCTCATATTTTTGCGAACACATGATTAACAACATTGTTATTCTATAAACTATCATAAAAATCTTGATATGTTACTACGGAAGGTCTGGTCCTTATAGAACCTGCACATACATATATAGATTTCCTACAATAATTTACATCTTCACCCATATATTTGTACAGTCTGGTAAATAACCTTCTAGGATATAAATGCTTTAACATACATAATTACTTTTTACTTATATTAAAATCCCCCTCCGCTTGATATTCCAGTAACACCCAAACATCAATCTGTTCAAAAGACATTGTAAATATCGGGGAACATTTCATCAATATGTATATCAGACTGTAAATTGGTTTCAGTTAAGTTTTATACATCCTAGCTACAAGCGTAAATGTGAATCATAAATAGTTTTTTAGCTCTGAGGACTCCTACGTTCTGATATAATATGTACTTCTTTAAAATTACTCATCTGTAAAATATGTTGATGGTAATAAATGTTAAATAAATAAAAAAAAACATCACTAATAATAACGAGCTAATAAAAATACATGTACAAAAAATGAACTGAAATAATCTTTATCAACAATAATTATTTGCAACAAAATAAACTATTAAGGGTGTAAGATTATATATATATATATATATATATATATATATATATATATATATATATATATGAAATATATACTTCGGCAAAAAATATATAAATAATACAGAATTAATGTCATACCTACAGGTAGCCTACTTACAATTTTACAAGACTAGATCAGTGGCCTTGAGATGGTATCTCACATTCTTCCATCACAAGAACTCGTCTCTGTCTAGACGGCTGATAAATATTAATATAATAGGTCTCAAGTAAGCGTTGTTTTGCTTCCCATGCTGTCAACTGCATTAATCAAGTTGGTTGTCCATTTCTGGAATTGAATCGCAGCGCTACCCTTCTCACAACGTCACGAATATATTCATTCTTTTCTTCGGAAACAACGTAGATAACTAATTCACGTCTGTGAGAGTACGGCTCTATACAGTTTATTTTATTATACAAAAATGTTATTATCTTTTCTTCGTAGTTCAACGCTTCAATTGTTTACACGCTGCATTTAACCACTACACTTATCAAACTCGTTATTTTGAGCTTTAATAATATTATTAAAATTATCAATAACAGTGTGACATAAATCCATTGACACCCCAAGCTCCAATTAACCCTCTTTATTTCCCTGAGTATTAGTGTGTATTATTTGCAATTGTTTTTAGTTTATCATCGACTGACTGAAATGCCGGTGTCATGTCGTCTGCAGTGCCGCTGTCGACTTGAGCGCTCTACGTGTCGTGACCTAGGAACTGCCACCTTTCTTTTTGAGCCAAGTTTATAACGTACAAGCTCTAAAAAATTAAAAAAGCAAATTACCAAGATACAAATAAAACACTGATTTTAGGTACACCGTACGGTAGTTATAGTTAGTTAAAATAGCTATAACATATATCCACAACCACTTTAGTATTTCCAGTATTATATTCACAATTATTCACGGATTCCACTCGCAGCATGTCACCCACGGCAAACATCACATGATAAATTTATTTTATCGAGGAATGTAACATGTTCGTAAAACATTGGATTAGATTCTAAGTGATAACGGAAAATACTGCCCTTGTAAAATTTTAAAAGTATGTCGAGTAAATTTGTGATGATATAAATACGTAAGAAAATAGAAAAGCGCTATTTAATTTAATGTCACTGATTTTTAGACTCTATAACATTTTCGATAGCGTTTTATGAGAGCTGCTAAGCTACTTAACTGAATGTGAATTTAACATAAAACTACTTATCTAAATTAAAGTGTAAATGTTATTAAATATATAGTATAGTTAAATTAAGCACATACCTGTTATTGAAGCATAAAATATCATTATCTCTAAGATGTTTTAGGGGGAAAATCTTTTTCCTTTCAATAATGAAATATTAAACCGGCATCGGATTTTAAATGTTTTAAATAAATAAGTGACCATATAAAAGAGTGGTGGACATTGTTTAGGTATATTAAACCACAATATAGCTTATCGAGATAATTAAATACAATTTGCAGAGAATTGAAGACATTTTTGAGATTTTTAAGTTAGTTTTTACATTTATTATGTAAAAGTATAAGTACTGATTTAAAAGTCCAAATGATTTTAGTCCTAATTAATGGCCATGGACATAATTTAATTATTAGAGAAACTTCAACCCTTTCTATTGATGAGTTATCAATAAACTGACATCACTGTAAACTTTGATTGCTTCACGTAAATAAAACTGTTTATATACAAACAGCATGATAAATTTAAATACAATATCATGTTTTATTTTTAGCGTTTATAAAAATATAGACTGTTCTTCATCTGTGAAAGTTGTTGTAATAGAAAATATTTTCCATATAAATCTGATGATTTTTATGTTTTCATTGTCAAGTGTAAGTCGAAATTAGAAATATTGAAACACGTTGAATATATACAAGCATTGTTTATACACATGAAGAAACACATAGCTCAGACTGATTTTTTGGAGAGTTGAGTATTGTGTCTCTGAGCAAACAGCTGTTGTATGATAAGTCTCACCCTCCTCCAGCTACCCTGCATTTCTTGCAATTACATCCAGCTCGCTAGAATCTTCCTACCTCTACACATCACTCTACATTCGGCTAACGTCTACTCCTTAGATTGAATCTATTCACATCTATATAATTGTATTTTTGTTGTACTTTGTAATTTGTTTCAAACTGCGTTTTGTAATGAACTTTAGTGGCAAAATCGTAAACATATTCTCTACCTTCAGTATTGGTTTCCAATTTCAGCTACAATAATTTTTATTTACCTAATTGATGTCAATTATATATCCTAAAGTCATTAACGCAAATAAGATTTATCTACTAATCAGGATTTGAGTTCAAACACTGGTTAGATAATAAGTAAGAACATGTTATAGGCAGTGTAAGTTTGATTGCCTGTTACGGAATTTCGCTAAGGATACGGATTACTCTTCAACAGAAGAACACTGTTTAACAATAACTGCAATTGGATGACGGTTACTGCTTTGTCTTAGCATCCGTTTTGGATCTCAGATCTATTTTTTCTGTAAACAATTTCAGGCAAATGTCTGCGTGTAAATAATTAATTAAAAAAAGAATCTAGTAATAATAACGAATTTAATAGTTGTGTATAAAATTAAAATTTTTGGGACTTAGATTATTCATTATGAACTATTCCTACTACATTTATACGATTTGCTCTTCAAATCATGGCTATTATGTTTTTATTCTTGGTCATGGCATATGAAGTAATTGTATTATAATATTCCGCAAGTACGGTGCTTGGTCCCGCTTGATTATCTCCAAAAACACAAACAAACACACACAAAAAACTGTTTTGGTGTTCCGGTCATTTACCCATCTAGTCGGAAATGCTGCCCTCCACAGGCTGTTAGAATAAACGTTTATTGCTAGTAAGCACCATTGCTTACACAAGTTACATGAGTTAGACACTTTAATAAAAATTCATTTAACAAAGATATAAAATATAAGTTTCTGTTTGAATATGGTATTTTTCTTTATAAAATCTCACCTATAACATGGTGATACATAATTAAGAGAAGTATCAATAATACAAATATGTCATTATGGAAATGGACATTGTCGTATATGGTTAGAATATAAATAAGTTTGAGTTGCATTGATCCTTGTTTTTAAACATTTGAGTTACTACCTGAGTTATGTCAAATGTTTTTATAGTAAATAAATATACCTCGTTTACTTGAATGTTCTGGATCTTGACTTACTACTTATATTATTAGTTTTACTTTGCTTAGTATTTATATTTATTAAATACTAGCTGTATCCCACGGCTTCGCACGCTTTTCGTAAGCTTTGCCCGTGTATGTGCACTGCTGGTTCAAGTGAATAATATTTCCAGTGCCGATGTCGAGTTTGCCTTCTTGCCACGATCAAGAAAATCTGTGTATTTTTATAGCCATCATACACTTACATGTAATTTATTATAAAGTGGTCTAACACTGAAACTTTAAGTTCAATCATAATTTTATCCTCAAGTCAAATATACTTCATAACTTCAATAGAGTGTTTGATTATTTAATATACATAACTGTCTCGTAATTGCAGTTTTTAGTGTGCAGGCGCTTTGAAAACTTGTATCTTTTGCAGCACTGCCTGGTGGCGAATTACATCAATGGGCATAGTATATAAACCTTCTCTGTGGAAAAATATATATACATAAAAATTTTCATAATGGTTGGTTAAATAGTTTACGATTCCATAAAGGTCAAACACACATACATTCATTTATATATATATATATATATATATATATATATATATATATATATATACAAGTCATTACTTTCATGGCCTATTGATTTTATTGTTTATTGATATCAAGAAGCTGTTACAAAAATACTTGTAAATACTAACGTCCTTCCTTTTAAAATGAATCGGACCAGTTCGACAAAGCCAATGTTGTTAAATCCACTTACAAGTTAATCACTGTTCTGCTGATCCCAGTTGTGTACTTTATAAAGTGTGTCTCTTCATTCCTGACAGAAGAACCACGAGCTGCTGAGTTACACACTTATACTTGAAATTAGGTGTGTTGGAAAAGGAAATTGTAAAAACTTTTATAACAACGTAAAACGTAATGTTTTAAGCATAAATGTTATTTTAAATATTCCATTGAAACTATGGTACGCGCATACGATTCACGTTGCAATATTCAATTCAACACGTACTTAAACACTATTACCGTATTTCAATTCTCGTATATCTGTATGAATTCTGTATTTATATTCCAACATAAATTTATAAATATTCATAATATTCATTCCCTGGCACGAACTCGCATCTCTCACTTGTGGGCATGATTCCAATACACCACACATTTTTATATTGTTTTCGAAATAAAAAAAATTTAGAATATAAAATAACTAGTAAACCAAGTTTACTAGCAGTTCCTAGCTTGGTATGTTTTCAACAGAGATTGGATATAATTGACTAATAACAATAATATATACTTAGCAATACAACAAAATACAAGCCTAACTACATTAAAATATAAAACCGCTGGTAGTGTAGTACAAAGCAATTGTGAAAACTGTATATAATACAGTGTGTACATTATAACACAGTGTATATATATATATATATATATATATATATATATATATATATAAGTTTGTGACTAAAATTTGTTATAGCCGAGATTCATGATTTTGCTGAACGAAACATCAAAACCTGACCTCTCTGGTGTTGTTACAAACATACACCTATTTATGGAGAGAATAGTAAGATATATTACTTTAATTTTTATTTATTTTCATATTTATAAGAGAATAAAACGTTAAACACATATGAATTTATTTTGGAATGTATTTCTCCCATATTATTTCAGCAAAGAACATAGTAATCTAAATGCCGATAACACCATGCATTACATAGCTTTTATTAAGTAAAACAAATATATCTCTATGAAAAATAAATCTCATTTCAGAAACCATGTCTTATATTTAAATAACCGTCATAATATGGGTTGTGGGCCGATACATTATTACGCATTTTGATGTATTGATTAGCTGCCTATAAGATACTCATCTTTTGGCAGTATATTTATTTCAAAGCCTTTTGCAAGAATCTAGGCTCTCAGGTCCTGACATATTTGCTGTATTAAAAAATCAATAAAGGCTAGAATGTGTATGTTATACCTTTTAAACAAATATTGATGACAGCAGAGTACCTATATTCAGTGAACAGAGGATTCCGCACAGAAAAAAACACAACGCACATAAAGAAACTATTAACTTAAATAGTATTATACTTAATAAGACTACCATAATTAATTAATTAATTGTCAAATTAATACTAAAATGACAAACAACTTTTAAGATATAGATAAAAATTAATCTTTATGACAAGATCAGTTAGTCTAAAGGTACATTATTAGGTACATAACTTCCTTCCTGTTGGTTACTTTAGAGGAAAATTTACAATCTTCACCAGGATTTATACTTATGTTAAAATAGAAATAACCTGAACTCCTCAAAATCATGCGAGTATTTTGTAAAATCATTTTAACCTTGAGATTTTCCTAAGAAGTTTTCACATTACTTTAAGATAAAATCCTAATATATCCATTTAATCATTTATAGCAAATAGCTTTTTAGTGACACTTTTCTTATCACGGCTTATTTAAACATACTTTTATAATGGCCGAACTCCTTATACGTTGACAGATTTTGTTAATAAAACTACCGTTGGCATTTTTATAAATATAGCTAAATATTTAGCAATTTGTAAAGTATTTATTACAGATGAAAAGCAGCTTATACATTCAAGTTACTAAATCGTTATTGTTCCTGGCTTGCGCAAACAAACATAAAAAGTGATTGTGCTCGCTTAATCAGTGACATATTTAATTAAAAAAGGTACCTTTTATTTGTATAGAAATATAAAAATATTTGGTATCTCTTAAATGATTTAAATTAATACTTGTTTCTTTGTCATTTCGAATATGTAGTTTTACTAGTTTTAGAGATAAAAGTTTTTAAATTTAAAACAGTAGCTAGCGGCTAAAATACACATTTCTCAAACTATGATTATAGCACATATTTTGGAATCGTGAGTACTATCAGCAACAGAAGTTTGTGACACCCTTTTTCGAACACCCTATAGAGATTATGTTCGAAATGTAAACGTATTTTTTATTTAGCTGCCTGTTAATACAAAGTATGAGTACTCCACATTACATTTCTCGTATGACTTGCTTCGCTAAAAGTTGCTTTTAAAAGTTAAAGTTTATAGCATAATATACTCTCAAGACGTTCCGCATGTAAAAAGATGTTCTCAAGACAAATAGACAAGCATATAATATTAAATATTACGTTGTTACATCGTCTCGGCAGACAAAAGAGAAATTTTATCGACCTACTGGTGATAGCCTTCAATGGCTCTGAGCGTAATTCCATAGTTGCACACGTACCATATAGACTTTATTTTTAGCTTTGGTTCATCTCAAATAGTCTTTCACTTAAGAACTTAAATATTAAAATTATGTATGAGATTTACTAAAATGCAAGCTTGAGCAAATATATTTTAACGAATTTTATTATTGAACTAAATACGGAATAGATTTATATGAGAATTTATTTCTGATCTTGTTCTCATTGAGATTTTTTTATCTGAACGATAACTTAAAGCTATTGTTTTATATATATCTATCACTTTTTAATTAGATCAGCATCAAAAAACATAATTTTTGTTCATAAACCTAGAGTAGAAATAATAATATTACAAAACTAATTTTAAAATAAATAGTAAATTTTAGTGTAAATTATTGTTTTTCGTTTTCACTAAACTATAATCAGCTTCAAATGCATGATATAAGGAGCTTGACGCTACCACAATGGGCCACATTGTGGTTAGATTATCCAACCTCAATTGAATTGGTGTTGTATTTGTGTCTGTTCCAGGTTTGTAAGGGGAGATTTATTTGCCCACTGGTTTTTTCCGAGCAATGAGGGAAATACACGTTAATATAGCGGAAATAATACGGCAACGATATTATTTTTAAATATTTATCTTTGAGGAAGCACAACAAACGAAACGGCACGTACACAATGAATTACGACAACATAAATACCACTATATTTTTAGATTTATGTTAGGAATAACATAGTTCACTGCGGTGTCAAAATATAAGAATCTGATTAAATATATTTACACCCCTTTATGAAATTAAAAGAAGAGCATATCAAAATTGTTTACCGTAAAAGAAATATATTTAACGTCAGTAGCTAGAGTAAAATTAATTGATAAAAAAAAATTAAATATTCAAAAGTGTATCTATCGCTTTTAAACCCGATAAAGTTTAGTAAAATTAACATTTGATACATGATAGTACTGTATATACATCATTGTTTTATTCAAACCATAATTTCTTAATTTTATGTTGAAACTATTTTATAACTCTTTTTAATTTTTGCTACTGCTTTGCGTTATGATTTCCATAACCTCAAAGTTCTACTGGACATTTGTTTTTTTTTTTTTTTTTTGGACATATTTACAATTTGTTATTCATCAGTTATACATTTCCACAGTAAAAATATGATCCAAATTTTTTTATGTAATATTGTTATAGCTAAATATATAATCACACACGCATTTTTGCACAAATACAAATAACAGAATGTATACATTGTACATACAAGCCAAAATAAAATATAAATTAAATTTTTGTATAGACTAATATTTTAAAGTTGTTGTTATTTATAGTAATTCAATTAAAAAAAAATTATCTTAAAATCTTTAATTAAAATGAAATTACAAACATTTTAGTTCTAATGATCTTACATGCATAAAGAGGAGCAATGCTAAATAATATTTAATTAGTACTAATTAGTAGTAATTTATGACAAAGAAATGTTACATGTATATGTTTTTTAATTGCAAAAACTGTGGAATAAGGTTAAGATAACTAATTGTATTATTCAAATTACCATTTACTACCTTGGAAATACTGCATCAGGATTTGAACTGACGCTCCTCTAGAAATTCTTAAAACATGTAATGGAACAACAATACGGAATAATTGGCTGCAATGTATATTTTTTAATTATTATCATAATTTACCTTAGGGATACCAAGGAATATTTATATATCTATGTTACCGTTCCGAGTGATAATATTTGAGCTGGAGATAGGTGGGTGGTTAGGAGTTCCAGTTTATGTAATCCATTGTGTGAGTTTGACGGAAACTTGAATCCAGTCAAGGGTAGCGAGAAAGGATGTAGTACATAGACTGGGAAATGTAAAAAGAAAATTTCATATCCTGTGATGTAAAGTTAAGCTCATAATCTTACTACGATGTAGAGCTCTAAAGCTGTATGTTTACTTTCGATGCTTATAAAACATTACACTTTAAAATTTAGAAGGACGGTAATAGGAAATAAACAGATAAGTTGGAGTAAATTTGTTAAAACATTTGTCTCTTAAAATGTTTGTACTATGTTTTTCAAAAATTAGATAGTAATAGCTTTTAGTAATTTGTATTGTCTCTAATAAAAATAATTTTAACTCCATGGTGCAATTTTTAGAATTCGGTTTATTTTAATTTAAAAATAGTATTACTACGTAAGTTCTTAAATAATTTTACTATACTACGTCCTCTATCAGTGTTATCTAATACATCAAGGAAATCTGCGGTATTTTCTACCACGAACTAGGTTTTTCTAGAACATTGGTATGTATTTGCAGTCTCTGAAAACTCTAAGTACTTTATTGATCTTAAAACGCTTTATTAATTTAGATCATTTGGTTCTAGAAGAAGTAGCCACTTTAAAAAAAATTAGAATTATATTTTTAAGCTATAGTTTTTCTAATATAACAGTTCTAGATAAATAAAATTTCATTTAGTACTAAAGTATCCACAATAATACAAAATTAACAATAATCTTTAACATAAGTCTTTGTTGTTAATTACTTAGGGTTATATATTTTGTCATGTTTATAGTAAATAAGCAAGTTCAGTTATTGTTTTTTTGAGTTTTTTTTTATTGCATTTACTTATGAAGTAGAATCATGTTAGGCCCTTTGTTTGTTGAAATTCGTATTATATTTTAATTTGAATCTCTGGTAGAAAAACAGAACAAAGATTGACTAAAGAAAGAATTGAAAATAGAGTTCACACGTAGCTCATCAATAAATTTGATGAGTATTTTAAGTGCCTCACAATATGTGTCGATATTTTATGAAAAGTTGTTTGATAAAGAAGGTACGGTGTTCTTTATTGAGGCTCAGGTGTATTAGCTAATTCTTTCTACAGAAAATGATAAAAAGCTCTCTAAGTAGTTTATGATGAGGAATAAAGTTTGTTTAGAATGGAGAGAAGTAGATAACAATAAAATTGTATATGCTGCCCTTAACGCGGGAATAAGGCTGGACCAAATTTCAGAGCATAGATCAGTTATTAATTCAAACTTTTCTTGTAATAAAAAATTGCACCATTTGACTAAGTTAAACCTTAGAAAATTTAACTTATTTTGAAGTAATATACCTGTTTTTGGGCTCAATTCAAAATTCTACACAAACAGAGTCTAAAACTTAACAAATTTAAATTTTAGTATTTAACACAGTCTGCAATTTAAAATTCTCTAGCGGTTAAGCTAGTTGTTAACATTTTTCCATCTGGCACTCACTGTGTTAAGGTTATTTCCATGTAGGTATTTATTTTATGGTTGATTACTAAGGTTTGGGGTATGGTTGGGGTACTTACTTACCTCATGGCTATCAACTAAAATGGGCATGAATACTTATTGTTACACCTTATATAATTTACAAACTATAAATATAAACAAATTTAACACAGTCGTTTAATTCATTTAAAATATGGAACTTCTTTCATAAAACAATGTTTATATATGTTTCATTACATATTAATGGCTTTACATCACATACTTAATTTATTATGTCACAACTTCAGAGACTAATATGGGATTTTTAACTATTTTGAACACTACTTGAACGTAGCCTGAAGGGATTTTAGAAATACGATAAGGCTTACATTCATCTCGATTACCAACAGTAATTTCATGTGAAATTTCAGTAAAATTTGTTGAATGTGCGCACCGAAAACGAGCAAACAAAGGTACTTTCACATAAAAAATATGATTAAGATTTAGTCTGATAAATCCTTATATGAAATAAAATGGTAATGTTTAAATCGTACTCCATATTAAATTTGATGATATCATTGATGATATAGATTATTATAATAAAGGTTTACGGTATATCTACTATAAGGTATATGGTAGAATATAGGGTTATTGATTACGTACAATATTTTGGGATGTCTGTAGTGGTTTTTCAGAGGAAAGGACAGACTTTCCAGGAAGGATGTGTGATAGATAAGGTCAGAACCTGTTTCAAAGGTTATATATAAATTAAGTTATTGGTAAAAATACCACTGTCCACCAGCACTTAGCCACAAACACAGTAGCTGCCTTCGCCGCACTGACCTCCGCCACATTCAGTGTCAACATGCGGTCTACGGCAGTAGCAGTCTGGACCACACTTTGGGCGGTTTGCTACACGTACGCCTGGATCTTTCCCACCGATGACTACCTTGACGAGAGTGAGTAATTATTTAAAAAATGTTGTTTATAAAAAGTAGGATATTATTACGTTCATTTTTTCCAATTTGATAACTCGATTTGTAATTACTCCGAATTAAAGTTACATTCTAATTAAGTATATTTTCAATTTCTGAGTTTATATAAGAAAATTACAATATTTTTTACAAAATTAGTTGCACCATTTTATTAAATCATTGCTTTTATTGCTACAATACAGTAAGGTTGTTTAAAAAACAAAATATAACAGAATACCTTGCAATTTATTTTGAAACAAAAATATGAATTTTAAGTCTATATTACTTAGTAATATATTGCGTAGTAATATTTCATTCAATATCAAGTTACCATAATAATTTATACAGGGTTAAAAAACATTAGGTGGCAGTTAACCTAGATTTTCACTTATATCGGTTTTATTACATTTAGTCCAAAAGGAGAATATATAATAAGAAAAGTAATGCTGTGGCTAAGACTAAAGGACAAAAATACAATAATACCCGGTATATGTTTTTAGAATATTATTAAACAGATCTTTCAACACAAAAATAGAAAATACGACTTTAAGTTATATGTAAAATAAACTGCATCCTCATATATGCCAATCCGTTATATACATTAAAGAATTGCATTTATGTTCCTTTTTATGCTAGTTTGTTTTAGCAAAACAAACGTGTGCACTGATAAGAATTTAGAAAATATTAGAATAAAGTGTAAAATAGTATCATCGATTATTTTAATGATAATTAGACTAAATGATTACTGAATTAATAAACAATATTATTTTACAATAATGGGTTACTCGTGACCAAAAATACCCTTACAATTTAATTGGTTATTAAAAATAAATTAACCTTTTTATATGTACGCCCTGTGGTATATAATTTAGCTTCTGGATGTTAATTTAATGCTAGATTTAAATCCTTTGGGCAGATGGGATCAGCTGGGAGAGAGAAAGTTGGAGTGGAATGTACAGGTCAGAGTATACTAGCACAGTGACTGACCGTGTGCTCTAATAACAATACAGCCTGTAGTAGAAGCCACATTAGTGTTCTTTTACACACATATAGTTTTTCAATACAATGATTAAAAGTTCATTCCGATTAAAAACATATAAAAAAATAATTTACTTTTGAATTCTTAAAAAATTTTAACAAATTAACCCAGTTAAAATTATTAGAAAAGAAACTGGTGATATTTGTATTAATTTCATACACAAACTTAGCCTGATAGAACTGTCATATAGACTATAAATGTTACATGAGCCTTCAATTATGTACTCGGGACAAGTCACTTCTTCGACTTTGGACTTAGTGAACATTTTTACATTGACCTAATGGGTAACCATATTGTGTAAACATGAGTATATTTAGAACTTTTTTGGTTTAGTTAACATATGCAGTAACATTTAAGTGTAATATTTATTTTATATTTTTGAAAATTTCAATGCGGTCTTAATGAAGCCTATTACATTTCGTTTGGTTTACGTTATTGTAACTTATCTAGCTACGAAGGCTTCATATACATTTGGAGATTTCAGCCCTACAGGTATTCTGTTGTTCCTCATCTTGCCAGTAAAGAGGCTTGCAAATGTATTTATATTGACATAATTTATCAAAAGCTACTGAACGTTTCCTTATTAGTTAAAACTCTTCTCAGTCAGATTTATATTTCCGCTATTATATATATATATATATATATAGTTCTATATATATATATATATATATATATATATAGAACTCCTAGGTTTATCAAGAAGCTGCCACTGTAAATAGTTAAAATACTAAGTTCGTATTTAATAAGCGGATTGCAAGACCAACAACTAATCCTGTCAGAGAGCAATCTACATACCATTAAAAAGCCCCAGTCCAAGTAACTCCCTGCTTAATAGCTATCACCTGTCAAATATAATCTAGGATTCAACATTATAATAGGATTTATGTAATATTACGAGTGTGGCCGAAAACAATAATGGATGTTGTTACGGAGGTAATACATCTCATTGATACCGAATTCTAAAGTACTGTTTCAGTTTGTTATCTGCATATATTGCGGGAAGGAAGAAGTAAACCGCAAACCTCAAGTAAAAATATACTCTGCCAAATTTTATTAAAACTGTATAAATTAATATGCTGGTTGATTTAGCTTTAGTTTTAATTTTCACACGGCACTTTTTAGATTTGTGACAACGGAACACGCCCAAAATGACATTAAAATTTTAATTTTTTAATATTCAGTTATTTCTTACGAGCTAAAGCAACCGCATTATTTATAACACAATACACTTTATCAGAATTTTATATATGCATAAACGTCCTGCAGCCTACCTGTAGTTCATTAAAGTTTCATTACATTTCTGACTTTTCTGTTTTTACAATTTCCGTTTTCTGTAGGAAAAACCTTTTACTGTATAAAACGCAGTCAGCATAAGGTTAGCACTTGGTTATAATTCAACTCTGTAATACTTTCGTGCAGCACACCCTAGAAACAGTTATTTTAAAAGTAAATTTATAATTTTGCTTGTATAAAACAACACATAACTTGTATTGTGGTGTGATTTAGTGCTTTAATTGAAGTATATATCCAAAAGTACATAGGAAGTTTATCTATAACAGAGCGTGTGTATTTGAACAATGTTTTGAAGAAGAATTAAAAATTATTTTTACTTAATAAGTACTTCTGCACTCTCTACGTTAAAACAGACCAATTTAAATGTTTTAGTAAACTGAATGCTTTGGTGAAAAAACTGTGGTGTAACAAATGTTAATCCAACACTTACATTACTGTTTTGGACAACGGAGTGACTGTACAGGTATGAAATATATTCAAGAGTTCCAGGGTTACTGGGAAATTTTGGGTGATTTTGCGGGATTTTGTTGTTGGATTCGAGATGTAGTGTTTAACCTCCTCCAAATAGAACTCAGTAAAAAACTAAAAATGATGGCATTAAGTGGCACCATGGAACAAGGCATTCCCGTTGGTATGAATCTTTAATATTGTAAAGAACTAATTTTATATATTTCGTGGTAATATAGAGGATGTATGCTTGACATACCGATTCAGTTATAAAATGGGCATTCAGCTAAATAGATGGTTTTAATGAACTGTAAGTGACCCTGTCAATCGCAGTAGTACTTAGCTTTTCAGGTATAGAATAAAATACTCACCTAACATATGTAAGAATTGCAAAGCTGAATCTGAATCAAAGAGTGTTGACACTGTTAAGAAACTGCATCTCATTAGTACTATGTTTATGGCTTATAAACATAAATATCTACTTTTTTAGATATAAGTACACCATAACATGGTGTAATCATTCTCTTAGCAAAAAAGTATATCCTACAAAAACAATTCTACAACAAACAATAACATCAAATATACTAGTGATTGTTAGGGTTACATTACTGTTTTTTCGTTTTACCTCCTAAAAGCTACTTGGTTAGTTCATGGTTAGCAATGAATTAGTATAAGTATAATTTGATAAGTTTTGGAGTTTTCCTTCGAAAAGCAATATTGAATGGAGGAATATGTATGGAGAACTGAATTTGCACGAGAGAGGTCTGAATGACGTTTCAGCAATATTAAATTTTATACAGAAGGTTAATTAACCGGAAACATATATCTTTTCCAGACGATATGTGCCGGTATGACATAGACCAAGTGTGGCGCTGTCGCAAAGCACACGAGTGTGACGCCCTTTCGGAGCTCATCATGAGTGGAGAGCTGACTACGTGCTCGCTGGCCAACCACCGCAACCCACTAGTCTGTTGCCCTCCTGCCTCCAACCGTATCGCCCAGAGCATCAGTCAACAGAGTTAGTAGTTCCCAACAATTTCTTAAGACCTCTTATTAATTTAGCTGACATTTGTATGATCCTTTATTATAAATGCATATTAACCACAAAATCTTGAGAGTACAGATTACTATTTATAAAAACATTTTTCTTTAGATTCATGTTAACTCAAAAACTACCAATAAGTTTGTTTGTACTTACCCAATACGAATGTACATTCAGCTTTATTAAAAAGATATAAAACATTTATTAGTTCATGCCCTTTATTAACTGTTTATAACTTAATCTGTGTAAATAACACTTGCAGATTTTGATCGAATTACAAATAATTGTTTCTAATTATCTTAAAAATGGATCTTCTAGTTCAATTTGACGACCAGATTAAAAGTTGTATGTCACTTTTGGATTTAAATATTAAAATGTTACGTTAAAATTTGTCTTAAATTTTATGTTAGTTATTATTACTATTTAATCTAAATGGCATATCACTTGTGTTTTGTTTATGAGGTATGTAAATGTGATAATCGTTGTCACAGAACCAAAAACAAATTGAACACTTACGTAAATTTGTCTTATTAATTATATTAATTTTAGTTTAATTATTTAAATTTTAAATTTAAAATTTTTGTTTTTATTTATTGGTATACTGGTTATCTTAAAAGTCCAATCTCCTACTCCCATATTAACTATCTTATTCACAGTGATAAAGTGCATGTTTGGGCATGTTTATATGAGCATTCGAGGAGATTTGTATGTAAAAAATGGAGGTATGTGGGAAGGTAAATAAAGAATTCAAGGGTAAGTAATGCCACGTTTTAAAGGTATCTTAAAAAGAAGAATAATAACATAAACAAGGGGGACACTTAAGACACCTAACATTACAAATATTGAGATTTGCGGCAGCAATATATAACCGTTGATAAAGTATCAACACCCGGAGATATCCACGATTGACAAATTAACTCTTAGCTTTAATTGTATTTATTGATCTTGCCACTCATTTAATATGTATATATATATGTGTGTGTGTGTGTTTGTGTGTGTGTGTGTGTGTGTGTGTGTGTGTGTGTGTGTGTGTGTGTGTGTGTGTGTGTGTGTGTGTGTGTGTACTTTTACATTACTAAATTAAATAGATGTTTCTTTATATAAAGGATTTGCTCAGGAAGGTAACAGTTGGATCTCATAAAACATTAATTGTGTAACAAACTTTAATGAGGGACTGTAATTTATTCTTCTAGCCTATTACGATAGCATAAGTAACATTGTAAAACTCGGTTGCAATTTCCAATATTGGCTAAAATTCCTTTTTCCCGACGGATTTGTGGTATACATGCAATATAAAGAGTCATTCATATTTGTGTTATTTTAAATAAATTGCAGTTTGATTACTAACAACGCAGAAATTTTCCAAAAACTTTTTTTTCAAGATTAGTAAAGATCCATGCTATAAATACTATTTTCAGAAATTTAACTTTACTCAGAGTGAATATTATTTACAATATAATGTTAAAAAGATCTTTGTAAGAAATACTCTGAAAGTAATGACCTATTATGCATAATACATTTGCTGATAGCTCTGTATTCACTGTATTTTTCAAAACACAATACTGATAGCGTCTAATCGTATATATTGTTTGTAATTGATATTTTAACTTCAATATTACTAGTAATTTCCATATGTGTACATTATGTTGATAGAGTGCCAAGAGTACGAGGAGCGTCTGTGTTACAAGACCTTAAACAGCATCAAGCCCAATCAGCGACTCTTCGGCCGTCCTCCTTATAAGGTAACTTGTCAACAATATTTTGTGTATGTTATAAATTACATTTTATATACAGATCCCCTTTGTATAAGAAACATTATTGACCTGAATCATACAATTGATGTTATACGAGTCAGAACACTATACAAATAACTACAGTAAGCCCAGAACTTTAAGCAAAAGTACGCCTGTTACAAGAAGAATACTATGAGCAGAAAAAGTTGCAGCTCCAAGGAAAAAACCAGCCTCTCTTTCTCTCATTAGATGATGATGGAGGAGGGTTGGGCCCAAAGAAAGAGAGGTCCTAAGTTATAAATAATAAAATGTATATAACCCCTTTCCCTATAGAAATTTTGTTTTAAAGAAAAGTCAACATTCAATAAAGAAGCTGATGTACATAATACTATACCTTTTATGTATAACACAATTATTTTCCTAGGACGGTAGACAATTTTCATGAGCTTTTAATTTACGTTGCGTAAAAATAATCTTTCTTAAGAAAAAGATGTATATATATATATATATATATATAATATATATATATATATATTATATATATATAACGCAAGCAACGCAGTACGCTCCCACGCCTTTTACAACTCGGGAATGAGATAGGTGGATCTGTGGACTTTTTCTCTCCTGGTGTGGCTCGATTTCGTAGCCAAGCTGTGCGCCTTCTTACTGCGAACGATGGAGTTGGTGATGAGTGATTGGTGGCGCCTTTGGAGGGTCACATATCAGTGTTGTAATGAGAAGTTTTATAATTACTGCTTGTTGTCTTGTTTTTTATTGCTTGTTAAATGTTATAAATGTATTTATTGTTTGTTATTATATATTATAAGATACATTATTACTTTTTTATTGGTTCATATAGTTGGTGTTATTTATTTGTTGCTGGTTATCTTTGGATGTATTGTTGCTTGTTGTACTGTATTATAGGATAATTTATCTCTTGTTGTATCGGATTTAACATTTCTTATAAAAATGGTGTATGCCGTGTATAAATAAATAAATAAATAAATAAATACATTCCTACTATAAAGAACAAATTATTTAATACTTCAGAGAACCTTTATAAAATAACTTTGAATAAAGCAACTTATTATATATAGGAGTATTTGGTATTATAGCTATTATATAGTTTTTTATTGAAGACATTTTAAATCCTAGCTACAAATGCATGTAATATGTTCTCAGCTGCTAAAAAGTATGACGCCTGTCACTACCAACACAGAGGAGGAAGCGGATTGGTTGTCGGAAGCGGGTGAGGCTCGGGACCAGGATACCACAGTGACACCACCCACAGTGTCGGTGTACGGCGGTGAAGCGGCCTGGGCAGGAGAACATCCACACATGGTTAGTCGTTATTGCATGTCTAAAATATAAAAAAAGTATTTAATTATTTAATGCAATACCTTAGGTTATAAAAATGTTACGATTTACTTATGATCAACTTAAGACAGCTATGTAAACATATTTGAAAGTCAATAGATTCCTACTTTCCAGTACTTATAGATATAATTTGAAAGTATGTCATATTCCACCTTATTCCTAACAGGATCGTCCGTGTGTGAATAATAAAGTAACTCTTCTAGGATAAAACCAAAAAGCGATTGTCTCCTGGAACCCGTACATATACTTTCAAATGTTTCCAAAAGACCTTTTAGTGCTTGTATGATTTAAAAGTATTGCGTATCTCTTGCGTGTATCAAACTTGTTAAATATGCAAGTTTAAGTGATTGTTTTCTTTGACTAGTAAATAATTTTTCAGTTTTCCTTTACCACACGTTGATATTTTTATTAGACCAATCCGTTATAACACAGTTTTCGCCATTTGCCTGTAGTAAATAAGAAATTTAAAACTACTTACTTACTGAGGTGCTTATAAATGCTTACTTTTAAAATGTCCATGACATGTATTGACCGTCACACAATAAAGGCGTAAGATGGTATTTGAAATATAAAGATATAAAAAGTAGTGAAGATAGCAATATAGCATTGTACAAAATTCTTTAGATTTAAACTTTAATGGGTTATAAAATGTTAATCATTTCCAATATTTTTAAAACCACTGCATGTTCCTAGTACAGAGAAGGAATGCTTTTATAAAGTTTGGAAGTAAATTTATTAAATGGAATAAACGAAACATGGAGCAGTAACGGTTTTATGTAGGAATTACGGTTCTTTAAAAGTTTATGTCTCTCCTAATTCTTATTTTTCGTCAGGTGTTTTGGGGGTAACTAGCAATAAAACCCGGGAGTGGTCGCGCCTATGTCGCACCTGAATCCGGTCGCTGTGGGTCTAGGTGACCCGCAAATTAAAACCTTGTTATATCTGAAAGCTCTATTACTTATTTCATTAATATTACATATATGTTAATTTTGGAGCTAGGCAATAGAATTTAACATGTTTCGGAAAATTTTTTTATTTATTTACATGTTGTTTTAAAATTATGAAATGTATGTCACAAATCTTAGCAGTTTGTGTTGACTAATTTTCTAATGTCTGTATAAAAATCTAGTTACAAAATATTTAAATTTTTATGATTGTATTTATTGGTATAAGATACAAAATACCTAAATAAAATTTAAAACACATACATTATTTCGAAATATTTTTAGTAAATTCTCCTGTCAAATTTAATAAAATAAAAACTAAAACCTAAGTAGAAAATTATTAAGTAAAATATTAAAACAACTATGAAGTATTTAAACCTTACCTAATATTGCATATAATTAATTTTATAATAACTACATCTTAAAATAATCAAAACTTATCACTATTCTTAAAATATTATCTTGAGAAAAATTGTTGAAGTAAAACAAGTCGGGGACGCACTCTTCTTTGAGACCTGAAAATAAATTACATTTTTCATAAAACTTAAAGTTTAAAGATTTTCTCTTTAACTTGTTATTATAATAAATTATATTACATGAGTAAACAATATGAGGTAATCCTAGTTAATGTCCTCTATACACAAGAGGAATTTCATCATCCGACACAGGTCCATCATTTTCCGAATCTTCGTCACTCTGCTCTGTATCTGAATTTCTGCAGGCATCGTCCTCTCTTTCTTCTATTTCATCTACGTCAATTCCAACATCAGTTTCAGCTCCAGTTTCAACATCGGATTCAACATCTTCTTGCAGGGCCTGGAGAATTCTGTTTTCATCCAACACTACACGCTCTGCCGCTCTAAAGGGAGCACTTGTACTTGAACCTTCAGCCATTTCACTTAGTTTTTGAACAATAACACAGAATAAAAAATTATATGCTATAAATGTTAATAAAAACACCATAAACGCTAAAAAACACTGTTCAAAAAATAATTTGATGTAAGACACTTTGACAATGAAAACGGTCGCTGCGGGTCACGGTGACCCACACGTGTCTATCCCGGACACCAGTCTCGCATAAAACTGAACAAAACTGTCCTGAGTTATAGTGGGTGGGGAGGCAGGAAGGTATGCGAAAGGCCGGAAAAATTAATATTTTTGTATAGTCAGGATAGATGACAAAAGACACGTGCGGGTCACTATGACCCACAGCGACCACTGCCGGGTTAAGATTATTACATCAACTTTTATAATTATGTATTTAGTAAATATACCAATTTCTTAAATTGATCCGTTTTCTTGTTTGTATTATTACGATTTAAGATTTCGATTACTTAGGTCCTCTTATGTAAACGGGCCAGCTTTAAAATTTTGAATCCAAGCAATAGATTATACTTCTTCAAAAATAGAGATAAAAAGATTCGGAGGATTAAAATGTTCACAAAAAAGGTGCCATAAGATTAAGATCGAAAACAATTACTTTAGGAGACGGAGGGACGGGTGAGACATGAGGTAGAAAGGGTAAATTTGAGGATACATGCCAACTCACCGATGTTAAACTTGGTTCTTGCCTCGCTTCATCCAAGGGGGGCTCTTACCTCGTCCTGGGCTTTCAGAGATGCAGTGGCATCCACAGAGGAACGGGTCACTTATTTTCACTGAGATTCGTCACTGACATCGGGGTAAGAACAAGTTTAAACAGAGACCATCGTAAGAATAAAGGGGTAATGATACACGGGAGCTATGAGACCGGCACTGACGGTTATGAGATAGAGGACATCGAAACCCAAGACGGCACTACTTTGCCCACGATTGACCGCCACCGGACTATATCTCTGTAATGGCTTCTACATTACTACAATTAACAGTTCAGACAGTAGGCTTTTATTTTAAATATGTTAAACTTTTAAATATGTTAAATCATTTTAAACTGTAATTACAATAAAGTGTGCGCATGGTTTTGTATCAAAGAACAAATATATATGGCAGTATTTGACTAATTATATTGAATGTTGTGTATTAAGCCTAATGTAAAGAGAGCAAGACAGATGCCCTTCGCTTATCAATCAGGAGATTCGTAAGCGAGTAGCGATAATTTTGTTTATGACGTTAATCACGTCTCTCAATCAAAACTCTTGGCCTTAATAACAAACATTTAGTTTTCTGAACGGAATGGAATATAGTGGAGTAGTTTATATAGATAGATCATTAATTTATTACAGATGTTCGAATATATTAATAATAATTAAATAATAGTTTTTCTAAAAATAAAAATATTATTAATTCTTTTCTTAATAATACAAAAATTCAGCGAATAAAATTACCATTAAAATTATGAACACCAGTTCAAAATTCTGATATTTTAATATCAACCAATAGTGAAACATGATACAAATATGGATTCAAGCGATTCAGTTTCGTTTATAAATGTCTTTTATCATAATCATAGTAAAGATTTAAGTAACAGCTTTAATCATTATTTAAAATTTATTCAACTTTGATGCTTGTATTTATGGGAAAAAGGTTCCGAAATAAGACGTTATTTTAGAAATGTCAAACAAAATACCTTTCAAAAGTCCTCTAAAACATTTTATATTTAGGTCATATTCCAAGCGCATTTCTCTAAAGCTCTAAAACCATTTTAAGAAGGAATCATAGGCCGTCATAAAGTGACATCATAGCTGATACTATGATATATGTGTCTACAATTTTTAATTTTAAAATATAATATTTTAGAATATTGGACTGTATGATGCCCTACCAAGCCTATTACAAAAATAATCGAATGGAGAATGGTATCTCAGGTAAAAACAAATCATACGAAACATTATCTAAAAAGAATGTAAAGCAGTCTCGGGACTGAACGATAGAAGTGATTACGTTTTATAACAGGCTATGATATTTTCCTTGAAAAAGTAAGTTTGCTAGTTTAATATTAAATGGCTACATTTCAATAATATGACACACTACGTTCCTCAAAATAAAATGTTTCATATTTTATATTAATTGTATACATACTTTGTAATATTGTTTTAAATTAAATATACCATGTTTAATGACATATATTTATCTATTAACTAAAGTTACTCATACGTATAAAAATAACCTTTTTATTATTACTTGATTTAGGATAGTTGAGGTTCTCAGAAGAATATAGTATTCCACAACTCTGTTCATACATATACGTACAATACAATTAATATAACGTAAATATAAAATGTTTCCAAAACACAAAAAATCCATTTGTGTTCAAAAAAAGTGTGTTTTGTCTAAAACACTGTTGTCCTTTGACTGAATACATTATAAACATATGTTACCGTATATCAAATTCAGTATGTTATTAATTAAAATTTATATTATTACTTTAATAATATAAATTATTTTGTAAAACCCTATATGCAAAGCACCTTAATATCAGCTGTATTTCCATTATGAAGTAAGAATAAATGCACTTTTATTTCAAAAATGAATGTTGGGTATTTAAACTAAATCGATTCATCTTATTTTTTTAGAATCCTTCTACCTCAGTTAATATAAATTTTTCCAAAAGAAATCAAGAAGATTTTCTGTTAAGAATTATATGTGATTCTAGAAAAATATTATTAGCTGAAAAAGAACTGAATAAATATTTACTACCTGTGAATACAAATAACACCCCGGTATAGCTACTGAACAGAGAAACGTTATGAAGTAAGAATAAATGCACTTTTATTTCAAAAATGAATGTTGGGTATTTAAACTAAATCGATTCATCTTATTTTTTTAGAATCCTTCTACCTCAGTTAATATAAATTTTTCCAAAAGAAATCAAGAAGATTTTCTGTTAAGAATTATATGTGATTCTAGAAAAATATTATTAGCTGAAAAAGAACTGAATAAATATTTACTACCTGTGAATACAAATAACACCCCGGTATAGCTACTGAACAGAGAAACGCAATTATTTCAAAATGGATGTTATAGCCACGCCTCTAGCTCCTACAGAGTGAACATTCGAGTTGCGTGACGTTCCCTGGTGGGAAACGATAACTGTCCTACGTACAAACATGCATCCACAGCCCAGTAAAGAAGTAGTAACTTCAATACAGGACAAACCCAATTGTAGTTAATTACCTCGAAGACCTTTTTAAATAGGTAAAATATGCGATTTATTCACATTTAAATGCTAACTATTCATAAAGATTGTGAATGAAGTTGAAGTAGGACACTTAGTTCAATCTCTGAAATAGATTTCTAATATCATAAATGCAAGACAGCGTATGTAGCAATAGCGTACTGAAAAAATACCGAGATATCCAAATTCATGTTGAACAGCAACGGACCAAAAATTTACCCTTGTGGGAACCCTATTATAGCCTATGAAAAATCTGGTTTTAATTATATGTGAGGAAGTATTTAATTAATGTCTAAGCTAATCTTTGAAAACTTGGTAAAACGTTATTTTTATCATGTGACATGAGTGGATATAATTAAAGCCATTGCTTGGATTTTGACCAGAATATCATGCCTGTGTTGTGGCTCTCCTATCAGCGAAAAATTAGTGCTGAATAAAGCTCACTGTTCCAAGTCGTAAGGGCTGTAAGTTACCTCTGTACATATTGTATGGCATGAGTTGATTCATTACAGGCATTGGTTGGGGTTAGTCCGGAAATCAGATTACCATAGATGTGTGGTGGCTCTCTTATCAGCGAAAAATTCGTGCTGAATAAAGCTCACTGTTCTCAGTCGGAAGGGCTGTAAGTTACCTCTGTACATATTGTATGACATGAGTCGATATCATTACAGGCATTGGTTGGGTTTGGTCCGGAAATCAGAATATCATGGCTGTGTGGTGGCTCTCTTATCAGCGAGAGATTCGTGCTCAGTGCAGCTCACTGTTCTAAACCGAAAGGGCTGTAAGTATGTGTACTTTTAACATTATGTATTTATTATTGTTATTGGTCTTGGTAAATTGATTAGTGCTAGCCCGTGACCTGCCGTTTTCGGTCCGTTGTTATTCCGTAACATCTTAAACCCGTGAGCAATCAATACTCTGTGCACAATTGCAGTGTATTATACGTTGCTTCGTATAATTTTTATTGTTTTACAATATACATGTACTAAACACTTAAGGATAAAATTTGAAATAACTCAAATTCCTGCATTCTAGTGCGTTTGGTCTACATGTGTATTGGCTTACAGCTACCTTGTGTACCAATAGTATTTACTACTTCCTAACACTAGACTACTCTATATCTAATATAGTAATAATTTTTATAACTTACTTGTTTTTAACAATGAAATTTTACAAATTTGAATATTTCGAAATAAAAATATCAATTCAAAAACGGAATATATGTTTCTTGACTAGTCACTTAAACGGCTTCTGATAGTTCTGAGATGTAACCATTTCACTGATAGTAACTTGACGTTTTGCAGAGGGAAGGCTCGGTGGGTATTGCTGGGAGCTATAGACATCAGAGACAAGGACGGCCCAGACTCTGCTATGCGCCAGCAGTTCCAGATAGTAGAACATTACGTGCACAAAGATTACCACAGTCCTCTAGTCTACAACGACATCGTACTGTTCCGACTGGACAGGGACGTTCAGTTCACGTGGTTCGTGGCGCCTGCGTGTCTCTATCAGGAACTAACTGAGCCCGAAGGAAAGGCAATTGTCACCGGGTGGGGTCGCAACGAGTCGAGTAAGCATCTTATATATAACTACCCTGATAATAGGATTCATCTCTCTCTCTCTCTCTCTCTCTCTCTCTCTCTCTCTCTCTCTCTCTCTCTCTCTCTCTCTCTCTCTCTTTCCAATACCAATCAATTTCCAATACACTTGATAAGAAACTTTATGGTAAAATGGGATTTGAGTTGAAAATTATAATGTAGATCATATATTTCGAGTCCATGCTAAGAAGCTACAGCACCGGAAATAACTTGTATATCGTTTTATAACCATTCATAGCTCAATTAATCAATATTTAATGAATTTTTAAGTGATTAAATAAAAGTGCAATGATTAAAACAGAGAATATTTATACCACTCAAGTATGTAGATTCGTTTATATAATATGTTGCAGCGTGATATATTACAGCTGTTTAAAAGTTGCTGACAATTTGTTTAATTTATGTAATGATGTAAAGGTTAAATAGTCATAAAGCCACCACCGAGTTTATATAATATATTCCTTTCGGATGAAAATACCGTATTTATGTAGTTACATAGTGTACATGGATTCATATATTATAAAATATAGTTTAGTATACTACTTTATAAACGTTAATTATAACTTATACATTTAAATACAAGGTTAAAGCTGTAAGTACTATTATTTTTTAGCTATTTTTTATTTTTTTATATTGTTTTCTTTTATTATTTTTTGTGTGTTTTATACATGAAGTAAAACTATTAACTTCGTTTACAGCATAAAATCTAAAATTGTATTTGAAATAATCAGATTTAATTAATAACAAAATAGCCAATCGTTTATGCTAGATTGTTGATACTTAGTATACATATACATTTGATATAGTTCAAATAATGACTTACTTGTTTGTATTCTCATAATACATAATAATAGGGAGTCCATTAAGACGTGAGAAAAGTAATACATTGTAAACTTAGATAAACTTGTGTTTTAGTTTTAGGATATCAATAAGGATAATGAAATACTGTTATGCATTATCCAAAATATATATTTATATAAAGGTTTTATCACATTGATTTAGACATGTAATGTTATTTTAATTTTGAGATTTTATAACTTTGACTAATAACGGGAGGAAAATAATTTGTGAAAAGTAAAACAATAGAAATTTAGATAAATATTTAGTAGTTTATTCTTGTGTATGAACCATCTACTTATCAAGTAATTTTATAATGCAATTCATTATGTAGAACATTTAGTACCCCATATTGATACTAATAGGACAGTTAAGATAACAGTTTTAGGTAATACGGTCTGATAAGTTAGAATAGGGGCTTACAAATTTGGCATTATTTTAACACATAACGGGAAGAAATTTAATATATTTGCTAAATAATCAGCTTTATATCCAGGGTCAGGGTAATAATGAACTATAAACTCTTGAAATTGATATGACAGTCCAAAATAAAGTTTTTAAATTAATTTTATTGTTAACTATGGGAAGATTTTTTGAAAACTTTAATGAATTAACTTTATATTACTTATAAAATTTTAATTATTATAAAAATATAATTGTTTTTGTTATTTATCATTTCTCACAAAATTAAAATTAAATGTACTTGTCAGACTTTGAAACATTGCTAATAGAAATCTAAACTTAAGATATATAAATTCGTACATTTGTATATATTTATATTGAATTTAGATCATTTGTATGAATTTATATATCTTAAGTTTCGATTTCTATTAGCAATGTTTCAAAGTCTGACAAGTACATTTAATTTTAATTTTGTGAGAAATGATAAATAACAAAAACAGTTATATTTTTATAATAATTAAATTTTTATAAGTAATATAAAATTAATTTATTAAAGTTTTCAAAAAATCTTCCCATAGTTAACAATAAAATTAATTTAAAAACTTTATTTTGGACTGTCATATCAATTTCAAGAGTTTATAGTATATATATATATATATATATAATATATATATATATATATATATATATATATATATATATATATATATATATATAAAACCGATATATATATATATAAAACCGATATATATATATATATATATATATATATATATATATATATATATATATATCGGTTATATTCTATGTTTGTTATTTTTACTTATAGCTGGCCCTACGATGCCAGTTCTACAAAAGGCAACTCTATCCTTCCTACCACCAGAAACTTGCAAGGAAAAGATCGGAGTGGACAAGAGGATGTTTCCGGACGGTATTCATCTACCTTCACAGTTCTGCGCCTGGGAATATCAAAAGGATACCTGCAAGGTATTTATGCATAAAATATTGTTTGGTATAAAGTATATAGATGGAATACTGAAGAAGTTTGGAAATCGGACTTGGAAAGTATAACTCTTTAGAAACATGTCAGTCTTTAGTCTCAAGGCCTTTTAGGTATCACGGAGCTTTGTGCACCGTCAGCTCCCTAAAATTAGGGAACTTTAATATCAACCCCGACTGTTCTCATCCTGTAAGGCTCTTGGCCTCTACCAGTTCGTTGACTGCACTACATCTGACTTTTCTTGGTCTTTAGACGTTTACAACTTCCAGGACATCGGGTAGTGACTAAATGTTTCCTACCCAGGAACTTTGATACCAATAAAATTTCACTGTCATAAAATAAATATAAACATGAACTAAATAAGAGCTATGGAACTCACACAGTATGTGCGTGCTTGTTGATAACAGGCGAAGACTTAACATTCATTCATACTTAAGCAACATAAATATGTTTGATCTCCAAGATAAAGAGAAATTGTATAGCTTACTCATAGTAACCACCATATTTTATGGGATAAGTTTCACAATATATAACTTATGCACGGTAAAAATACGCGCTTGTCCTGCCAACTGTAGAGTAAGAGGTAGTAAATATTTCAATTGTAAAAATAAATATTATGTAATGTTGCCCTTGAGTCGGACTACAGAACTAACCTTAGATATAATACTAAGGCCATTACCCCACCAAGTTCATATGCATAAATTATCCCCTGTGTAAGTGGTATACACAATTATATTCATGTTAATCATAATTAAAATATCAATCCTCACTCAAGTTCTTATGTCAGCTAGAAACAGGTTACACGTGTCATTGATAAGTGATATCCAAATTTAGAAATATTTATTTTTTAAATTGTTTAAGAGCCTAGGAAAAGCCAGTTTAACGATGTATGATTTCCAGGCGGACTCAGGTGGTCCGTTGGTGAAAGCTGAGAAGGACAGCTGCCTCGCCCAGCAAGTCGGCATTACGTCATTTGGACCCTATAGATGTGGAGAAACTGATACTCCCGGAACTTACGTCAGAGTGGCGTACTTCTTGCCTTGGATAGAGTCCATCGTCTGGCCTTCGACTAGATAGAGACTATAGTCATGATTTATTAGTTTTACGACTTTTATGTGTTTACTTAAAATTTTTAATTAATTATAAATTTTTTTTAAGATTGCACTAATAAGTTTGGTTTCCTAAATTACATTAATAATTACAAGGAAACCATCAAGATAAATTTGATGTATTTTTATGTCAAACACGTGAGCACACTAACAGAAATAATTCCGTTAACTAACCGATACGTTTATTTTCAACAATATTGAAGGATATGGTGAGTGCCTGATTAGGGAAATAACTGTAAATATAGTTTTTATATACATCATATAATACAGTTTCGTTCTTTGTTATCTTTGACCTCTCTCTCAATCAGCTATATATAGTTTTCATAAAGAAAGCTATTGGATGATGCGGTGTCAGACCATTAATGAAAGGCACAAAAAACCTACAAATTACAAGAACAAAAGAGACAAATTATTACAAATTTCGTTTATCTTAAATTATTTTTAGAATCCCATTCTCTTCAAACATATTATGTTTTTTACTACAACTCAAAATTATATATCCGTGAGATTTGCAATAACTTTTTATTTATGATTATGTACAAGGGAGATTTAATTACAAAATACAGAAAGAAATATTATCCCTTATGGTATATTTTGTAACAGAGTTTAGTATAAAAGTAAACATTCTCAGTCACATATTTTTCAAATCAATATACAATATATTGCAAAATAAGCAATAACAAAATAGCATTTAAATACTTTAAAATAAGGATCAAAAGTAAGTAAGTGTCTGTTATCTGTAATTATTCGATTGGAAGTCATAAACAGTGTTAAATATAAGTTTTACATAATAAATGTTGCTAAGAACAGCTCTTAATGTAAATGCCTCAACATTTTAAAATATGTATAGAAATAGTTCAATGTAAATAAGATTATAGTTATACAAAACATTGTTTTCCACCACTTAAAAAAATACACTTTTCAATTCGAAGTGCATATTTGTATGTTTCATCGTCTATTCTAAGTACATTTCATGGCGATCTGTCTGTTTAAATAACATTTAAGACAGAATATGCTGGAAATTATGTTTATTTTATACAATAACGATTAAAAATAAAATAATTCAAATAAGTACTTATTTATTTAAAAATAAATATTTAAGCATAGATTGGCTAGTCCAATATAACGAGGTGTTGTAAACGCGTCAACTGCCATAATTCGCTATAGATGCATATAAAATTGGTACAGACAGTAGTAGAAAATCACTTTTACGGGTTTGTTATCTAGTCTTAACCATTTGTTATTAATTAATAAAAAAATACGTATTTATAAACTGATTTTATTTTTTTACCTTTTCGTCATATTTTAATATTTTAGCACTTCAAATTTTTAAACACGAATTCATTTCCAATAATGTTATTTTTATTTGATTATTAAATCTCGTAATATTTCAATATATCAGCCATAAACTTATTCAATAATATAAAAAAAATTTGCAGGAATAAGAGTGAACACGCTACATTGAGGACTAATTTGATACAGAGACTGTATTATATATAGGTTAAACGAGTTAATTAAGTACTTAGTTAATTAAGTAGAAGTGAATAATCAGAATACGGCAACTAATAATATTTGTTCTAAATCTTCATTTCAGATATTTAACATCATAGTCAAAAGTGTACAGTCTGAGTAAAATGTTTAAACAATCTAAAATAATATATTTTATTACTCATTTTTCAATATCTCCAATAAAAACAATAATCGTATATCTAATTATTGTACTTAAATACCTACTTCTTGGTATATCTGTACTATATAATCATATTGAATTCCTAAATTATTACATTTACTTGTTGAAAAGTAGTAAGCACTAACCACTAGGGTGGGCTGAAAAAAAAAATTATTTTTTTTTTCAAGTGCTATACCGCGGAAAACTTGCATATATACTTCATAAATAAAATGCAACTGGGAAAAAAATTATTTTTTCAATATCACGGTAGCGCAATGCAATTAAAATAGTTCGTTTTTTGAAAAAAACTTGGATTTTTATAATTTTTTCTCCGGTGTAAAAACTTTAAATAATCAATCGCTATAGTGAAAAAACTGTATAATTTGACTTAGAAAACAGAAATACACAATGAACCAGTTAAAAAAACAATGTTTACGGTAGCGCAAACAGCTTTAAATAACGGATAATTACGCTAAAAGGCGCAGTTTACAACACTGCCGTCCCGCGCGGAATGATTCGTTTTGTATGTGACTGTACCGTGTCCCCCACCACTCGTACCCAACCCACAATTCCTTGCGTTGTGTACGCTTGCTTCGCCATTTTGTGAGCTCGCGTCAGTGACTCGGCAGCTTTTGTCAGTGTCAAAGCTTCTTTTGTGTTACTTAGTTGAGTGTGTGTTGAGTGTCATGGCTTTGTCCAAGAAAATTACGCGTAGTGAGTTTTATTGTCCGATATTCGGTTACCCAAAGGAACTACCTGTAAGTAAACTGCCTTCCTATGAAGACGTTTTAAAGTGCTTCTTTCTTGAACATTACAATTTAGCTGTGGAAACCAACAACAAATTGTTGAACAACAACAGTTTTTCACAAATTTCTAATATTGTTGCACCGAAAGTTAAGCAATTATTTGATAAATCCTCAATACCAACAGTCTCCCTTTACAGAATTGTTCAAATGATCAATGCCTACAATAACAGTTACAGAGGTCTTATGAAGTCCTACAAACGAGATAAGGAAAAAGACTCGTTCAAAAAAAAAGTTGAAGAATTCAAGCAAAAGTCTTTGCGACTGTTTGATATCTCCGCATGCAAATGCACAATAACATTAGATTGCAATTGCCGAAAGGCCGTTGACTTGTGTGAGTGTCCGGTATCGATTGTTTGTACATGTGAGAAGTCAAAAAAAGTACCAGTCATTGAACTTAAGTTTTTGTACCTTCAAAGAAAACATAGTTTAGGCAAAATTGGTAACGTAGATGTGAAGGAGTCAAAAAAAATTATTCAAAGACAAAAAAGAAAAAACACTGAGTACAGCAGATGTCAGTCGAACGTTGACTCATTGTCACAGCCATCGTGCTCAAAAACTATGGAACCTACACAAATAGAAGACTTTGACTCAACTGAAATAAATAGAAATGAGGATAGTAGCGATGAAGAGTTTCAACCTGTTGTAAAGACACCATGGCAGATGCGAGTTAAATTGACTAATACTGCGCTAACAAGTGATCGTTTTGGAGTTTCTGATAGAGCAACAGCTGCTATTGCTTCTAGCCTTTTGCAAGATTTTGGTATTATAACTGAAACTGAACATTCTAATGTTATTGATAAAAATAAAATCCGAAGGGGGAAAAAGGTTATCCGCACAGAACTGCAGGTGCAGAATCAGGCTGAGCTCAACACATTTCAAGGATTGTATTTTGATGGAAGGAAAGATGACACTATTGTGATTGAAAAGGTAAATTCAAAGCATTTTCGGAGAGTGATTAAGGAAGAACATTATTCTATCATTCAAGAACCTGGATCTGTATATGTTGGTCATGTGACACCTTGTTCTGGATCTGCTCAAAACATTGCCGACAGTATAATTTCTTATTTAAAAAAAACTGGACTTTCCCTTGATGATTTAGACGTCATTGGATGTGACGGCACCGTTACAAATACAGGGTGGAAAGGGGGCGTAATTCGAACAATTGAAGAAAAAGTGAAAAGGCCAATGCAGTGGGCAGTTTGTCTCTTGCACTTCAACGAATTACCACTCCGACACTTGTTCCAGTTTTTGGATGGAGACACTACAGGGCCTACAACATTTAAAGGACCTATCGGAACAGAGCTCAATAACTGCGAAAAACTCCCCTTGGTGAAATTTGCTAGTGTGGAGTGTGAAATTCCAGATATTGACCGAAGCATATTGAGCAAGGACCAACAGTATTTACTGGACATAAGTTCTGCTGTACAATCAGGAATCTGTCCTATAGATTTATCTCACCGTGAACCTGGCCCACTCTCTCACGCAAGATGGCTAACAATGGCTAACAGGATTCTAAGATTGTATGTGAGTGTTGAATATCCATCAGACGAACATAAAATCGTAGTTCATTTTATTCTGAAGTCATACATGCCTGTTTGGTTCAATATCAAAAAAAGCAAGTACTTAACTGATGGACCAGAACACATATTTCAAACTGTAAAATCCTCAAGATTCCTGCCTGAAAATCTGCTTCAAGTAATTGACCCCGTTATTGAAAGGAACGCTTACTTTGCCCACCCAGAAAACTTGATGTTGAGTATGATAGTAGATAAAAGAACTCACATAAGAGAATTGGGTTTGAGACGAATCATAAAGGCCAGGACATCAGCACCCAAAAGAAAGTCAATTAGAGCTTTCCATCCACCCAAATTAAATTTTCAAGCCACAGAGTACAGTGAACTGATTGACTGGACTGCCACCACATTGTCACCACCACCATTACTAAGAAGAATCAGCAACGAAGAAATTCGTGCAAAAATCTTGACTGGGGACACCGCAGCTGAATGGAGATTCGACAAATTTCCTTGTCATACGCAAGCGGTTGAACGATGCATCAAACTTGTAACCATCGCTTCACAAAAAGTAGTTGGTTTTGAAGCAAGAGATGGGCTCATCCGAACTACACTACAGTCAAGAGCAGCTATGCCATGCTTTGAAAGCAAATCAGCCTTCAAACTCCCTAAACAAGAATGATTATGGACTTGTGATGAAATATATCCTACAAATCAAAATTCCTTTTTGAATTTTCAATAACAATTTTCATGAAAAATGTGTAATGCTATGATTAAGTTGATGCTAATAAACTATGTTAAAAGGAATTTGAATTATTAATTTGCAGTCCCCACACTTTAAACAACAAATAAATTAAAACAAAACTTTTTATTAAAAGGCATTGTGAGTAAACTGTCGCAGGACGGCAGTGTTGTAAACTGCGCCTTTTAGCGTAATTATCCGTTATTTAAAGCGGTTTGCGCTACCGTAAACATTGTTTTTTTAACTGGTTCATTGTGTATTTCTGTTTTCTAAGTCAAATTATACAGTTTTTTCACTATAGCGATTGATTATTTAAAGTTTTTACACCGGAGAAAAAATTATAAAAATCCAAGTTTTTTTCAAAAAACGAACTATTTTAATTGCATTGCGCTACCGTGATATTGAAAAAATAATTTTTTTCCCAGTTGCATTTTATTTATGAAGTATATATGCAAGTTTTCCGCGGTATAGCACTTGAAAAATAAAATAATTTTTTTTTTCAGCCCACCCTACTAACCACAGTTAGAACTAAATCTAGTTTTTTTATTAACATTTTAAACTTATTGGAACTTAATTCAATATTCTTGGTGATAAAATAAGTACCAAATGTATTGTCCTCTTTTAATGGATCTTCTACTATACCTGTGGAACTATTATTGTGTTAAGTATGTATTAATAGTTCTGTATATATAAAATTTCTATAATTCATATTCACAAGGAAGCTGGTTTTCTTGTTTAAATTTTTATACTTTAAATAGTGCAGAGTTTCTTTATTTATTTTAAGGAATTATTATTTATTTATTTAGAAGACAAAACCATCTATTGAACCGGTAATATCTCAGACCGTCCGTATGTGATAAGGGCTGGAGTGAAGTTTTTTGTATTTGCCCTTTTATGGATAGGACAGCAAAACAAATTCATTTATGGCATCAATAATTACCTTGATTCATATTTGTTTCTACACGTGCAAAACATTACATAAGAGTCAGGTTTCCAAGCACCCTGCAATAATATGCACCTAATATATGTCTACATACGTTTGAAACATTTTACGTTACTCAATCATGTTACTTGAAAAATGCTTTTAATAAACAGGATTAGGACTTTGAGTTTGAAAGTCAAGTTTGAAACTGAAGGTAATATATAATACAACACAAAAACTTAAATAGATGGACAAAAAAGTATTGAAAATTCTAACATAGCCTCTCAAATTTGCTTAATTATCTATATTCTATAACGTAGATATTTTGACCATATAAGGTACATCAAATCTTCCAAATATTCAAATATACTTTTTTAAATTTCTAAACCAAATTATCATATTGCTTTCTTTAAAAAAACGACTTCATAATTATTTCTCCATAGTACATCCAGAATGAATGAAGTCTTTTGGGATTTAAAGGGATGAAATGCAAATTACAAAATAAATAAAAATACTGATTAAATTATAGATATGTAAGTAATTAAATAAAATCTATTAATTGGAACTAAAATTTCAATAAAATTATGAAATCTTATGCTTTTGCTTTTTAAAATAAAGCGTAGCAAGTTTGCAACCGAGATTGAGGAATAAGTAAGGAATTTGTTTTACTTTATGTTTAAGTAGGATTTTTAATTGTATTCATTGTATTAGTTTTATCTTCCCTATTTATTTATGGTTCAGTTACTAATCTTTTATGTATCTGTTTGATTAAAGTTTCGTAAATATACACCTTGTCTCAAATAATATCTTGTATTCTACAACACCACTAATGTTAATTTCAAAATTCCATTGATTATTGTAAGTCCTGAAATTGTAACTTTTCTTCAGCCGTTAGGAATTTTACATGTAAACACCTCTTTAAAATACAGTTAAGTATAATTACTATAGTAATAATTTGTGTGTAGAGTATGTAGTAATAACTTTCATAGTGCAGAGCTAATCCAAGTTTCATTATACATAGTATAAATTATGTTTTGTGAATAAGACGAACTATCTCTTTTTTTGAATTAAACGCCATCCTGGTACAAACCCCATATAAAAGGATACGAACAGTGTTTACAAAGAAGTATATTCAGCTGTCTGTATGCAAATGGAACACAGAGATTTGTTCACTGATCCTAATTCAGTGGTTTCTACCACACACTATATTTGCATTTATTTGGTGGGATTTTAGATTAATTATATTTATATTCTGCAGCTCATAAAATCATTGTATTTATTTAGCCAGCTCACATAACAGTCAAATCATAATAATACACACCATAACTGAAGAAAAGTCTTCACATATGGCATTTTATGTAAAAATAGCTAATCTCGATATTACTCTCATGTACAAATTAGCTAGCCCGCAAATTGTTAAATTCAGGTTCAGAATATTATAAAGTGTAAAACTAGACAAGTTTTCATTTCTAGCTCTCTCAAAGAAGTCGGAGATATTAAGACAATTGCCCCATTTTTGAATCCAATTGCAAACCATTATAATTTTTTGAAATAGGTCAGAGTTTTTAATATTGTGTTTAAAGACACTTAAACAGACAATAATAAATTTAATTAATTTTTACAACCCTCGGAATAAAAAAGATGAATTTTTCCAACATACTTAGTTATAGACTTCAATGCCGCTCAACCAAAACCCATAGGCGAACAAACGCTCTATTTTTCCCCTAAATGCTAAATTAGATTTTATGTGAAATTTCCCGTCACTATGTATCTTTAACTTTCAGAAGAAGCAAACAGATAATCGGACAGGCAGAAACACAGACAAAAATGTTCCAGCCCTCAAGTAATAGGCTTCGTAATCGCTCAGAAAATTTAAAAAATTACTCGATAAAAAACTCATCAACTCTTTTATGCAAAGTTTCTTTTTCACACATATTCTAGCTACCATAATGGTGACACATAAGATAAAGTAAAAAATATAATGAATCCAGTGGTGTAACATATCAAACCTCTTCAAACTGGATATGCGATAGAAAAAAGCATCATATAAAATGTCATGGTTATAGGTCAGGTCGTTCTCCAAAAGATATGTTGAAAAACAATATGTTTTCCAGCCTCAATGTTGTCGCAAAGTAGATAGACATGAAACTGAAGTAATTTTAATGATTTATATACTTCTATATAATGAAGACTATCGTAGCGATTATTACTTATAGAAAACCTAATATTGGATTAGGTTTTAAAAGACTAATCCAATATTATTACATTTTTGGAACACTACATGGTGAAACCTTTGGTTTCGAAAATAAATCAAATTTGATAAGTTTGTTAGAATTAACTAAGTGTTGCGTACAAAATAAGTATTATCTTGCATTTATCCGCGATCTTCTGAGTAACAACACAAGCACGTTTTTTAAAACTAGACATAGTGTTATAAATAGATAACATTGTTATCTGAAAGCGTAATGTTTTTCATATGGAAATACCGTATCATAAAGAAAATTATTAACTTTACTTATCTTGGGGTTATGAAAGGGTATTTATACAAAACCTTGATAAAGTGATTTCATTAAATTAATCGAAAGTAATAACACGATATCAATTAGATACCAGAAAAAGAACTAAGGCACAAAGCCTATTTAATTTTTTTTGTAATTTAATTGATCTCAATAAAACAAGAGAAATGTATCTGGTCTTCGCTGAAGCTGAGAGAAATATTCAAATTAAATATTACAAAAAATTGGGAAGTTATTCACCACAAAAAGATAGTGAGAGAGCCTATACTGAACTTATTCGTTTTCTGCTTGGCTTTCAAAGTGACGATATTTTCATTCACGTCACCACAAGCCAAGATTTCATGGCACAGATATTATGGGGTGACAGCGGGTTCTTTTTGAGACAAGAAGGTAATACCAAATTCTAGATTGTAACAAGTTAAATATAAATAAAAAATACATGTAACCTTAAATATTAAGGAAGCGCGATCCATTCAAAACTTCTTTTACAGCAGTGTACTTTCTACCCTTACACAAATATTTGGAAATTTTGTATTACTTATATGCTTTATAAAATCAATTATGTTGGTGATTTGAATTTGAAACAGAAATAATTACTTTTTTATGTCGAATAGTAGCTTATTAATTTGAGAAGTGTTTGTGAAATTTCACGATTGAATGTCACTTAAATTCGCTCAGAATATTAGTTAAAAAGTTTTTTTTTTCAATTTTCTTAATTTTATTGGTAATAAGTATTACATAAAGTTATGAGAATTGCTTATTATGGTCTTTTTGTAATTGAAGTTTTATGAACTTTCAGAAAGCACCAATAAAAAAATTATTTACAAAGTAAAAATTGGAGAGAAATGGTGTTTTTTTACATAATTACAAAACTTTTAAAAATGGAAAGAAATCACTACAAACATGATTTTTCAGATAAAAATTTTTTAATAATAGGTTCTTACTGCCCTAAGTCTATATCATTAAACTACACAATTCCTTAAATAGGTTTTTAATATATTCTGTAAAAATTTAAGCTCTCTAGTAACTGTCGAAACAAAATAGTTGCATTTTGAAAAATTATGCTTTAAAACAGTTTAATTCACGTCCATTTAGTAGAAATATATAATACATGAAAATTTAGGAAAATTCCCTCCATAATATAACAACCTGTGTGAAATTTTCAGCCATCTAAACCACACATTAGCTGAATTATTTGAAAATGTGTGTGTGTGTGTGTGTGTGTGTTTTATGTGACGTGCATTCAAAACATTGTCTTAATAACTTTTTAAGTCATTAGTAGCATACAAGTATGCTTATTTGCATATCACATACTATGAGATTTACCAACTATAATATCCCTGTTTACAGTTATTTATTTGTTTGAACATCGTTTACCTGAAATAGAACATTTTTATTAATATCTGTCTAAAAGCGTAATATATTTATGTATTTTTATACATGATTCAAGAGTGTGCTTTAAAACATTATTTCACTGTTAGCACCAAAGATATTTTTGTACCCAAATCAGATTTAGATGGTGTTTATAACTGAATTTTTAGGAGTTAATATTAAATGAACAATTTTTGGAAAGTTTTGGACATAGCTCTTAACTTAAAACTTAATATAAACACTATATAAACTCTACCTGTAAATGTAAAAAAACAGTAAAATATAAGAACAAAGCGTTTTTAGCCAATGAATAATTTATAAAAAATTCCATATCTTTTTTAATACTGTATAAAATTAACTGAAATTTCTGTTTATAAATTACATTCCAAGTCTTTTTATAAGATCGTTAATAAGTCTTTTTTATGTAGTATGTTTTAGCATGTAGCCCAATTTTTTATAGTTCTCCTTAATTAACAGTGTCAGAATGAATTGTAAAAAATGTTGCTTCCCTGAGATTGGGTGTAAATATGTGTGTCATTGCATTAGTTGAGACCCTGTGGGGAAACAAGCAATTACGATTATAAAAAAATTAATATCGGCTAGCAAGAAAAAGGGAAAATGCACCACCCTACTGAATAATAGCCTTCAATGAAACTCAAACGAATCCCTTGTATGAACATGCTACACCATGGAACCTAATATTACCTATGTAGGAAAGAAACTGCGCTTAAAACTTATAATCTGCATTTCAAATGATTCTCGAGATATCTTACAAATATTTACGCTATTTGTATTATGTCACTGATCAAAATGTGATATGATTGAACTAACTTTGTTTACATTTCATATATTTTGAAAAAATTATTTTACATAAAATGTTTTTGTGGAGCAAAAAATCATTTTAGTGTGTTACCGATATAGGGACAGGTTATTAAAAGATATGGAATTCTATTTTGTGTATTATCTGACACAAAGTATATATATTATAGAAGCATTTTTGTGTATTTGATAAATTAAAGACTGTGTGGTAAGGGGCTAAGTGATTTAATTAGAAAGAAATATAGGTTGATTTACAAAACAGGATCTTTATCACAAAATGAATGGTATATCGAGTATCACAAAATCATATTAAGTTACAGACATACAGTCAGAAATAAATGGCTCAAACCCACGAGTACTAGGCTTAGTTTAAATTCAGAAAAAGGCGAAAGAAAAAAATAAAGAGTCCGTTCAATCGCTATTCGTATTTGTTATACGAGGCGTTACATTGCATACAAAGCCAAAGAGATCTATTATGATTTTCAAACCGATGTAGTGATATTTCCTAGTCATATAAATTCACACAATATTGACAGATTTTCTAATATGGAAGTAAAACATTAGTTATTTTTACTATTGAACAACAAAATATTGTTGTTGTTATTAAAAAATAATTTTGTTTTGATTTTAATTTAAAAGCTACAACCACTTAAATTTGATTGAACACTGACACGAACTGTAGCTATTTTCTTGTAGAAAAAATGTATTATGGCTAATTTATTAGTTTTTTATTTATTCTTAAAAATCATATTGAATATATTAGATGATTTATCAAAATTTATATCTGATTGGCATCAGTTCGTTTTTCATTTTACATATTCCTCTCACAATTTACCGCAACAGCAATGAAACAATTCACACTTTCATAAAATGTTGCCAGAGATAAACATGTACAGTTACAAACATTTGTTTGCAGTTGGAGATGAAAGGATCCCGGTGTTTTACTGTTTGGCCACAACCCAACCTCTGCATTCGTTACAAATGCTAACATTATTCCAACTGTTTTCAACACAAAATATGATAGACACTCACTGATTACAATATTATACACGTGTGAATTATATTAACAGCAAGATATCCAACAACGTTTTTGATATTATATCAATATTATTTTTATCACGTGATGAACTGTTTGTTTCTGTTTATTTTAACAATATCAATTGGTTTAAATATTGTGAAACTATAAGTATGTGATATAAAAAACACTAAAATTTGTACAGGAATTTAGTCCTGCTATTTTATTATAGATTGATAAAGACATTATTTCATAATTATATTGCAAGCATCTTCCTTTTGATCCAACTCATATTTACTGATATTTATCAGTGTATATTAGGAAGTCATATTTATTGGCTAAAGATTTTTATGGTAAACCTTATTCCAGCAGGAAATTCCGCTAAACTTCTAGAAATGACGTAAGCTGTTGTTTAGGCATTCATATCATCTCTGCAGGATGGCCCTTGGGCTTAATTCTTTAGCGCCAAATCATGTTAAAAATGCAGTATCATCTGATGAAAAAATTCGCATTAGCCGGATGCTATCATAACTGACTATAAAATCGGACTTATTTGCTCAACCAAAAAAATTAACTATATTACAAACTGTTAGTAAAATAAAACTTTTAAGGAAATAATTATTTTATTTTTCCTACAGTTAAAAAAACTGATAAAAATTTGGGTTGAATTATTAGACATAATATGAAAACCCGATTTTACTCTTACGCTATGTATCAATTTTGAGATGTAGTATCTCTTGAAAACTAAATGTGTTATTTATTTCTGCTGTGTTTTTATTTAAAGTTACTAAGAAACCAAAATAAAAAATCGTGCTTGTCCTGTAATATTTGTAATCAAATAATAATTTCATTGAAAAAGTTCGATTTTTTTACAATTTTTATTTGTAAAAAGCCATAGTTAATATAATGATATTTATTCTAGGTAAAAATGAAACAATACCTAATTTTCCTTAATCCCTAAAAGATAATAATAATACTCGTAGCCGTTATTATCTGCACATTAGGAAACTGATTACAGGACATCTAAAAAGATCTGTGTATTATATTAACTGATAGGCCTGAAGTCAAGCTTAAGCTTGGTTCCTAAACGTCAACATCATTAGTCAGATTATAATTATAATAACAAGCAAATAAGCTTATATTACTGCTGATACAATTAGTGGTTACAAAGGATTTAATATCGTAAATTCTGCTGATTTTAATATATTCTTATGTATAATACGGAGAACCACCGCACAGACCTAGTTAAGTGGATCAATTCAAGCTAATAATAGAACTGAGAACTTCTGCTCAATTGAACGTTAACTAATTGTATAGTACTCGTACAATAAAACAGGTTCAGCTGAAATAAATATTTACGTTGTTTTACTAAAATATTATGTTAACAATGAGCTAGGATCCTATAACCTATAACTCATCTATAAATTGTCATTAAATCCAAGATTATTTATTGTGCGTGCTTAGATTTAATGTAATTTATTTGTTGCATTTATATTTTATATGTACGATATGTCGGATTGGTCTTATATTCCCCTTTCCAAAAAATATACTTTTATGTAACTTTAAAATCATAACTGTTACTTGAAGCAAAAACTTAATAGGCCAAGGTGTATTATAAATTATATCCAAGAGAAACGATCCTAGAAACATTTATTAATAAATTTTTTCTAACTTTCTTTAAATAATTAATTATATTTAAATCGAAAAAGCTACATGTTAAGAAGGTGTCCTTCTATATATCTTCTTTAATTTTCCTATAGCCGAAAATATTGACACAAAAAACAATTTATTTATTTCTCCCTTGTCTATTCAAACCTATGTGCCATATTTGGTTTCCTTAGCTTGGTCAGAATTAGAGATTTGTAAAAAATGAAAAATTGCGGCTAGCAGTAAAACAAGATGTTTCTTTATCTAGGCTTATATAAATTTTTTTTAAATCTAAGAGTTATGTATTTTTGCCCTAGAAGTTCGTGGCACCCTCTTGTGAACACTCTGTAGATCTATATTTACCTAATTCAAGGTAGTAAGAAACATATAGGACGTAAATACTTAAAATGTCTAGTAAGTTATGCTAAAAAACTATTTAAAACTACAAATGTATATAATAATTTAAAATCAGAAACATTCTTTCATTATATGTTATATCAAAATTAATCACTTTGCATTTAGGCAGTACTCTCAAACAGCTGATTAATGTGAAAGTAAAGATTTAATCACTGAAAATTAGGCCATTTCGAAAATCATAGTAATTACTCTACACTTCCAACGTTAATAACCTTACTGAGGTAAAGTAATCTTTCTCAGAAAGATTTTTTCTTTCTACGCAATTTATGAAGTAGAGGTTCTGGCAAAGGCTTTTAGTATTCAAGTTAATTATATTTACGCATTAACTATAGAAAGAAACTAATATAGTTTTTAATAACCTAGTTCAAAAAATACTTTATAATCATTTGTAAAAAGTGAATACTCTGCACCGCTTATTTCATGAATTTTCAAAAATTTAGATTATATGACATCGGAAAAAACTAATTAATCAAACCTTACTCTTTTTTATTTTGTATTGACAAATGTAATTGTTTTTTTTGTATGCAAAAGTGGTGATAAATCTAAAAATCGCATACAAAGAATTGAAAATATTAATTTATATATATTGGGAATTTGTAATATTTAACGGCTCTTGGGTGTATAATACTTAACTATCTGACTTCACAGCTCCACTCAACTGGTATATTAAGCTGTATTTAAAATATCATGCAATATTGATACATTTGTATTTTAAATTCAGAACACACATTCCACTAATTAACAGGTGGATACTGAGAAACATATGCCGTAGACAGTAGAGCTTAACTCTACTGGAATTCACGTCAAAGCCTTCTACTTTTAATATAAATTCACGTTACTGATATATTATATTTAACTATAAAAAAAAATTTGCTTTCCAACATCGTATCTAATTGCACTTGGAGGTAAACTAGTGTGCAGTTCCGGTTCAAGGATTTGCCCTACTGGTCTGTATATTTCAATACAAATTTCTGATATCTAAGAATCTATAGAAAAATATATATATTGACAACTTAAAATTGTAAGTGATCTAATCTCTGAGTTTGGATACATATTACTAGTGTAGGAAAGTAAATATGAAATACTCAGTAATATTACAAATTGCTCCAATCTGCTTTTTCCACTTTAAAATCAAAACATGAGTTTAATTTGGTCATTTTTAAAAGGTTTAATGTTAAATATTTTTAGATGTAGTTACATAATAACTAGTCAACGAAACTATAGATCCGAACTATAGTCTAACATCCCCTGTATGGGACTAAATTCAAAGTAAAGAATTTATTAGAACTTTCACATTAGTCTAGAATAATATTTGGATTGTGTGGGCACACTGGTTTTCCTTGAGGCCGATAGAGATATTTTGCTGAGAAAGCGATCGATTGACAGCCACATCGACTTTGGTGGAGCTCCTAACGGTAGGATCGCGAAAGGGTAAAACACAATCAGAGCACTAAATAAAGTGTATTGTTAAGTGTAGGATTTAAGTATGTCTTAGTAAGAGCAATATGACCTAATTTAAGATTATATAAAGTCCAAATATTTTATACTTTTATCAATTCTGGTACCTTCATTTCCTTCCTTAAACAAAACTAGCGTAAGTGAGAATTTATTTTATTCTTGAGGGATATATCTACATCAATTAAAATAAATAAATTGTGTAATACAAATTTACCCCCATCTCGTTGATTATATTTAGCTGTAAATACATTTTATGCACTCCGGAAGAAGCCTACTTGAAATAATATCTGATACACAAATTTATCATGCATGCCTTATTAAAGAATTAACATAGTAAGTTAAAGGTAACACATTAATAATAAATCCTTTGCATATAATAAGAACCTATGATGGACATAGGCTCTTTACTCATTCATAATTTTGGTTTTCATCAATTAAGTTGTTACTTAATTGTAATCAATGCTCTACAAACTTAGCACTTTATGCTCTACACGGTTAGGTCTTTCCTTCTCTCTCTAGATCTCACCCCTGTTTCTCTGTTTTTGCGTGTTAGTCTTTACTACAAAAACAACATCAGAATTAGTTATGATTGTTATTAAAGTAAAGCGAGAGAAAAATATTTAAATTTAGTAAAGCTAACATAGTGAGAGCACTGATTGCCGAGAGGTCAAAGACGTCGTACTTTGGACAGGAGTAGAGGTAGCGCGGATTCAAACCTTGTTTGTAATCGTAGCAAATATATTTTTTTTATTTTCGTTTGATTTTTTTTGCATAAATTTTTTACTATATTTTTCCGCGTTATTTCCCTTAATAATATTGCTGCACAGGCCAGTGGCCCATAAGGATGAGCATATTAATATTAAGGCTTACAAGGAGATCCGCCTCTCCTTTTAAAAAAATGTCCCGAATATGGAAGAAAAAGTTATAGGATAAAAAGTTGAGAATTGTAACTGATTTTAAACGAAGTTAAAAATTAATCATCGTACACGATTTTAACTTTAATGTTTCATGAAATATCGAAGTAACCTTAGTTCAATGAGAAATATTTTAAATTTTTTATAGGTCCGTGTTTAAAAATACTGTTAAATTTATACACTAGTACTTGTTCATTAATTAAAAATCAAACATACAAAGTACTCATTTCCGTGTACATTTACCTTAATTGGACACGGAACGCTTTATACAATAAGTTGTATTATACTATTATGCCCACTAATCTCGTTGATGATCATTTACAATCGTGTTACTGACATGTAACCGGCCAGGATTTAAAAATCTATGATTATGAAGCATATTGAAAATATAATATCTTTATAAATACCTTTTATATCTGGCTTTATATTCATAGTTGAAGTTAGGTACAAGAGATATCGCCAAGTCGCTTGTATTCTATCACTGTTAGAGTGAAATTTCTTCAGTAAAAACTTCAATTACCTGTTTTACACCTCAGTAAATATTATTAGTCACATATCTATATAGGAATATTATTGTAATTGTGAAATATTGCTTTTATTCATCGAGATTGAATTTTATTTTTAAAAATAAATGAATAAGGAAATTCATCAATATTATTTTAAATTTATTTTATCATTTAACACTTTGATCCGTCATACTTTTTTAGTTTCCAATACCCAACCTTAATTTCTCTTAAAATGCTGATATACCTACAAACTACATTGTAGATATGTTACCACGCTCTGAATAAGGACTATCAATCTCACCAGGTCGGAATATCTATGTAAGAAAACCTAATAAATTCTTTTTACCCGATGGTGATTTAGATGAAGTGGTCTATGTTATAGAGAGTCTCAGCTCTAACTACGGGTTCGAAGTAGGTTGTGGTAGAAAATTAGGAATGGGAATAGGCTTCATTCTCAATTAATCAACAATATTTTATAGACAGATGGAAATTTATGTGGCAATTGAAATAAGTTGGTCTACGTCACTGAGACAAGACAACCTAAACAGGAAGATTAGACTTTTCAGATAGCGTAGCAAGATACTTTGTGTTCTTCACTTTATAAGGCATACGCAATGAAAAATTATGCCGTTTAATATTATAATATCGTAAAATTTTATTAATACTGTTGTTTATATGGGATTTGTAGCAAGACTAACTGTGAAGTCCAAACTTACTTAGTATCTTCTTTCAACCAATAGAATAAATCTAAATAAACCGAACTATTGTAAAAAAAATTAAATCGATCAAAATTAGGTGAGAAAGTACAATGTTAGTAGTGAGAGCTGAAATGCGATTATAAAGCATACATATCCGGTACATATTTACCTGTTATCTAAAATATGGATAACATAATAAAAAATATGAAAGTGTTACTAGAATATCTTTTTTAACAACCTCCATTTATTTTCATTTCACCTTTCAGGATTTTACATTTATTTTACCTTTTCATAAATCCTGTTTTGAATAGAATCTCCTAATATTTTCTGGTGTTTCTTTTATAGGAAAACAATAACCAAAATACGTCATATATTAGAGCATATTTGAAACGAAACTAGCTGCAGTGAAAGAAACTGAACAAGGCTATTGTCAACGCTAACAAGTTCACAAGTTGACAAAGAACAAAAGTACCTTTAGACTTGGTAGTTACTCAGTCTACAAAGTTTAATCTCTCCTGAGAGGCTACCATTAAAACCAAATGTTAATATTTATATAAACCTGAGGCCGTATATCATAAAGAAAGGAGAAATGCATATATTTATATGAGCCCATTACTTTTATTTAGTTCCATGCCGGCGGTTTTTAATTTCTGGTTAATTTACTTTTGGATGGAAAGGTATAATTAGTAAAACAGTTCAAGTGGCTAAGAAAAATAATATTTTGTAGAAATTTACGTTAATATACAAATATACACAAAAACATTTAGATCAGCATAACTCAATAGTAAAATTGAAAACCCCCAATATATACGATTACAGAAAACATATTTATAGTCCTTTATATGTAAAGGATTGCTCTTTCTTAAAGTAAAACAATTGTGTAATTTATTTGGGTAAAATTAAGTATTCCTCATTATTTCACCATTTTTAAGAAGAAAATATGAAAAATACAGCAGATAAATTCATTGAAAGTTTACAATATACATTTGTAACATATCTGAACCAATTGTAACGAGTGTACAGATATACTATAAAACAAACATAACTATACATTTAATGGAATTCACACATTATATAAATATGACATTTGTCCAAAACATAGCAAAAAATTTCCTGTTTTAATTGCAAAAAATATAAAAGTATGTGAGTTATATGAGACAATAAAAATTGTTTTATATAGGTTTTTGATGTCTTTAACTTAATATGCTTGTAAATAAGCTTACATGAAATAATACCTAAATGGAAGATTCACTCTTAGTTACAAGTAGAAAGAAATATGAGACTTTGGTAATACTACAACGTATATAAAAAGTCTTTCCCAGTTAACCATTAAACAAATGAGATTTAGTAGATGTTCAAACCAAGTTTCATAAAATTATATTTTGCTTCATAGTTTTCTTCCATATCATGAATTTATTGTATATTATTGAAACTTATTAACTCATGTATAAAGTTAATATAAATCTCGACCCTCTAATGAAAAAGATGCCATACTGCGACATTATAACACATGACTTAAGAAAGAGCTCAACTTTTACTTTGCAGATTCTTTGTAATGCCACGTACCATTCATCAACTTTTGAGAATGGTTCAATCAGGCTTTTCTTTCATTACCTCCGTTCATCCCTTGCTTATTGATACGTTTCAAAGGCTGCGTGATGTCATTTATCGTAATTTAATTTCGCAATATTAATTATCAAAAAACACAACCGTCTAACCGTTTAGTTAAAGTACCAATAAAGTAAACGCTTTTTGTATTTTTTGCAACACGGTATGAAAATAATTTGTAATTTACGTAAATATACTTTTCCTAGCAATGTAAATTTGTTTATCCATAATAATTTTTATCACTTAAATAATACTATTATTATAATAGCATAATATCCTGTATATACAAATTTTTTTTAGTTATTACTGATCAACGTTTTTAAAAAAGATTTCCGTTGATTACTTCTCAGGTTATAATGATGCATATTTGTGACCAAAGCAGTATTACACAAGCATACAGAGTCTGAAATTAGAAAATATATATGTTTCATATATTTTGTATAAAAGGTGACAATGTACTTTATACAACACTGTAAGCTGCACTTCAGTAGATTTATAGCTTTTACCACATTTTATTAATATAACTAAAATGGCTATAAATACATATATGTTAAATGTAAGATGCTAATCCGAAGAAATCTTATAAAATAAGTATATAATAATAACTTTATGCAACCAAGGCAAGCTAAAACAAAGAAAAAATACTAACATATTATTGTTAATGAAATTTCTGGGCCAGCCTGGAATATTTATGGCGTTGAATGCACTAACGACTCGTGACGTGGTACACGAGACTTTTGTCAATGTTGTCGTCCCTGAACTCTGTGTATTGTCCCTGTGCACCCTGCAATGTATTGTCCTAGACTTCAATGTAATGCACTTCTACTACAATAGCCGTTCTATAGCCCGGTCGCCCAACCCCTCTTGGGTTGAAAGGAACACATCCCCAACTCTTCCTGTTCAGATGACGGAATCGATTTAAGAGCAGTTGAGTGTAGCTCATACGCACATTGTTTTAATCTCAAACAATAGTCCTTCCTGCTTTGTTGGAAGAAATATATAGCTTTTGTTACAACTTAAATTTTAATAATCTATTGTTAGGAAATTTACACGTTTGAAAAATCTAAAAATTTTTGACAAAATGTGTAAGAAACAATACAGTACGTTTTATGTTTTATGTCGCTTCATATATAACAGATTAATTTACTGTTCTTATGGACCGAAATGGCATACCAAGGTAGCCAACAAAATTAGCTCAAATAATTATTAGATGTACATCTTGAATATGTTTTGTTTTTTTTTTTTTGTGGTTATCGTTGTCACTAGCTGAGTTAAACAGTGGGATTCAAATGTTATTTAAATTAAAGGGAAACTATAAGATATGCAGGAAAGATTAAACGTGGTAATCAATGAGGTGAAGTATTTAAATGTTCCTTTATTCATTCACTGTGCTCTGAAATTGTTTTTGGGAATTTTTAACACTTCTTAGTTTGTCACAACTAAAAATATATATTACATACCTGAATTTTTCAGTAATATAAATATAAACATAAAGAATAAGTTTCTAACTAGCTTTTAATGTACAAAATACTTTCAGTAAGACCACTTACCTGCTTCACACATATCCTACACTTTCAGCACTGCGTTTTTATCTCCGTGTATAAAATTTTTTCCAAGAATATCCAATGGTATCAGGTTTGCCAACGAACGCGCCAGCGGAATGTTTTTGTTAAAATGAAACAGTTCCGTAAAAAGGTAATTAGATTTTATAACTACTTTTAAATGATAACTTATATTTTTAAACGTTTTTAAAACACAAAAGAAAAATATGAAACTATCATGCCATTGAGCTAAAAATTCATATAAATCTCAGTAACAGTATATTTTAAACAGACCATACCATGTTGTTTCTACTGTATGTTTAACAGCTCCTACACAATAAACGTAAAATGTTACACAGTATAATGTAGATCAAGAAAACAAGTGACTCGTATACAGCATTGTAAAGTATAGACTATTAATGTTATTTGTTACGGATCTTGAAAAAACATACCACTAATTCGAAAGTGAAGGTAAATTATGCTCTTGGGTGGAACATAGATAATATAAAAAATGTAAAGTTTCTTCTCCTAATAACTCACGAAGAGATACCATGTAGACCACTGATACATGGCCTCTTCAAAACTAATATTGTTCTGTTCGTTTTGAAATTAATGGAAAATTGAGCACTAAACGACATTAGGTTTAGTGAAAGAACAACTGTTTGTTATCCACAATAATACTCTCGTTATAGATTCCAAGTAATTACATATGCTATAGGTAACTTCACTAGGGGCATACTGCCTTCTATTTCCTATCTCAAACGTCTTAGTTTAATTATGGATAAGAGACCTTTTATCAAAAGTTGTTGCATGGTTTAGATAGTTATTTAAGTAAGAAACTGTAATCACCGTTGCCGTTAAATCGTATTAGTTACAACCAATATTAAGTGAAAAAAATTTAAAAAATTAAATATATGTTTCCACAATTGTAAATTACTCGTATAATATAATTGGTATAGGCTCAGGGGCTGTGATAATGATGGACAATAGTTTTTTATTTTAAAATTGTTTTTATTTTTAGCTTGCAGTGCATTTGGATATTGCGTCTCATGGTGATGATTACCGTAGGTTAAATCTTACGTCTTTTAATTTTTGTTACCTAAACTGAAGAACGTTGTGTTACAGTAGACTTTTTTAAGTGCCAATGGGAAAGACGACTTTATTTTGCAAAAAATCGGTTGACCTGATTGGTTTATTTTAATCCTATACAAATTGAATCCCTAGTAAACATTTAACAGCAAGCACAGATCACATTTGTAGGAAAGAATACGGTATTGGATCAATTGAGACTGTAAAGATTTTCTTTAGTGACAATTTCTAAGACAACAAGACTAAATTAGTGTTAAATAATTGTATTTTATATCTTTTAACGATCACAGAAATACGTTTAATGTAACACTTTAGCGGGAATTTAAGCTTTTAAACAAGTTTCATGGAAGTATTGGTAACGGTTCTATATCACATATTTATACAAGACGTTAATTAAAAAATGATTTTGTAATTAAACCTCAACTATTGAAACTGAGGGTCACTGTTTAACCTTTATTGCTTTGAATAACAGAATTAGGAAGTATCGGAACTATGTGGACAAGACAGCAACCTCTTAAATTATATTTGTATTTGTGTGTATTGACAAAGCCAGATGAAAGACTCTGCACGTTAAACAACAGACAGAGCTTCCAGATAATACATCTGGTCTTTCAGGTTTTTATCACAGTCTTTGCTAACTGAAGTCCATATTGTCCGCAGATGAGAGGCCTAATTAAATCTCTTTGGAGTAAATGCTGTCCACTTGTTAAGTAATGTGGGATACAATACGGAATTATCAAATTTATACTACTTAGTTTAATTCACCGTTTTTTCAAACAATATAGTAATCCAAAAATATAATATTCATTTTAAAAAAACATTATTGTCTCATATATAAAGTAATAACTTACGCAATATCTATATTACTTATATTTAAATTCACTAAATAAAAATTATCGAATCAAAATCTTCGCTGGTGAATTTTAATTTCTTTGAATATATGTTTTTATGTGTTGAAGAATATAATCTTAGTTAATTAAAAGACTAATATAGTGAGTAATAAAAAACCTTATAGAGTGGAGTAAATTATTATATACACACAAACAATAGTGTTAGTGTTAGTTCTATTTTTAGTGAATTATATAATTTTATGGGACGGATTAATTATTTTAATGCCAGCTCTGATATATATATATATATATATATATATATATATATATATATATATAATGTTTATATATATATATGTGTGTGTATATATATATATATATATATATATATATATATAATGTTATAATGTTAATGTTTTATATATATATATATATAAAATCATATAAATGTTACGCAATATCTTGTTTAATACTAATAGAGCAACAGAATTCATGAGCTGGTCCTCTTGCAATCTTTATCCCGGAGGTTTTTGGGGCCACGTTTACTGTCAAAGTGAAGCGGCTGAAGCCCGTAAAGTACATGCAGTCCCGCAAACGTTCGGCAAATAACATTTCTATATTTCTAGCTACTGGTTATATTTGTTTAAATGGCCATTCACGTTTTTCTGGTAACTTTTTCTTGGAAGGTAATGGTAAAATATCAAACCATATTTTCTAATCTGTAAAACAATGTAATGTTTATTTACTCGTATATTGGATATTTCATCCATATTGTAAAGATTACATTTTCATTATTTATAACATAGAACTAATATCAAAACGATTTCGTATAATACATATCCACATAAACGATTATTATAAATAACTAATCTTCTAATTGGTAATAAAATGCTACCATTGTTCTACCAAATATTTTAAGAAACATATTTCCTTGAAAAGAAATTAGTAATGGTACTGAGTTACATTTATTAGGTTTGGTTTCATTCGAATTTCATAGACAATTTTTTCTATCCATATCAGTAAAAAAAGATTATTTCATGACTCTTTCCTAAGTAATAGATACTTACACCAAAACAGACTAGTTCATTTAGCCTGTAGACTATAGAGTATATACATTTTATAGGTTTCGGTCAAACATGTTCAACTAAATAACACATGGCAATTATAAATCAAAAGTAGTTCATAATTTACATAAATTTGTATAATAGCTTACAATTTATTCTCATATGCTGCCAGTGACTGAACAAGTAGTGTTATACGTCACATAACATAAATCAACATAATGAAGGTGCACCATTGAAGTAGCGTACGGTAATAGTTATAGATATGTACACTGCGTATGTTCATAACATACAATTTATATTATTAAAGCGTGGTTTAGACAGTTTCAAGTGACCTAGAAGTTGGTATATCCTAGCATCTCCATCGCTTCTTTGATTTATTGAGCTGGAATTAACAAAATGTCAAACTAGCTGATGCTTCTTTACTGACAATAATGGTAGTTGCTCCCTCCTTATACAAGCGTAATTTTTAAATAGTTGTGCTTGCAACAAAGTACAAGGTACATCAAGAACAAGTACATCCACCCCTTTCCTGGAAACTGTTACAGCCATTTAGAATAGATACATTGTCGTCTATATTATCAAATTTAAACGATTGTTTCAAGTAAATTAAAATGTTTTAGTTACTAAATAATTAGGAACTATCCTTTCTTAGTTATAATCTTGCAGGTACATACAAAACACTTGTTTAAATATTCACTAGTTTTAATAAAACCAAATTAAGTTAACAGCTTTATAACAATATGTAGCAATTGTAGCAACAATGTAGCATAACTCATAATATGTCAAGCATGTCAGACATGATCGGTTATTATTAGCCCGACAGTCTATACGGCTTATTCTGAGAATTACACAGTGCAGCGGCTGCATCAGCTGCCAAGATGACTGGATCGTTGAACATTCCTACACTACCGCCCTGTTTCGAACGCTATTATTACATATACACAATAGTTATGCATCTCATTTTATTCGTAAAATAGCAGGTGATATATTTAAACTGTGCTTTTTATCATTATAATATATAATTTTATAACTAAACAAATAACGTAAAAAACATAGTTTCTAAAAAATTACTTAATTTTTTTTAAATATTGTTATTATATTAAGAACTTAGGGTTACCGTTATTAATAACTAAACTATACTACTTTCATTTTAATAAATAATAAAACAAAAATCGAAGAAACTAATCTATGAAGACATCTATTGTAAAGATTAAGGAAGCCTAGGGGACACAATGGGTATATTTAGAAATGTATAGTATAGTATAGTATTCTTATATTATGGATATATCGATAAGATAAATAAATTTTTTGACAAATATTTCCTATATTTTATGTTTTAGTTACTTATTTACTTGGATATTAGGTAAAACCTGCAGTACTAAATAAGTACTATGTATACAAAATATTATTATGTGAGTGTTTGGTTTAATACTCATAAATTTACTACTCAATATTTGTGAAATAATACATTAAGCATGCATAATAAAAAGTCAATTGAGACGGTTATTAGTCATTTAAAGCATTAAATGGTACAGTTAATATTATTTTAAAGATCTGATATTAACAGAATGTTTCGTGATGTGCAGAAGTAGAAATATGTACTTTACAGTAAGGCAGAGTAGCTGGGGTAGGTGACTCTTATCATACTACAGTTATTTGATCAAAGCCATGTGTTACACACTCAGTTGTTTTGTATATGATATACATTTGTTTAAATTAAGCTTGCAATGTATTATAATATTTTACATTATACTTGAGTTAATTTACTCATAATGTGATCTTCTACTTTCTGGGTATTATGTTGCGGTATCACTATTTATAAGATACCAATAGTCTTTATATTTTCCGCACTTATATTATATTATAGTAATCAATTATAGCATAACTCCAATAGGTTTAATATGTTTTATTAGCAACTTTGTAGTACCCCAATAACTTAACGTGTCTAGTTTCATCGTAAAAATATATTATACTATAAATATAAACTATTATGTGAAGGCATGTACGTATAATATACTTATATATAAGGCATTTTATAATTTTATATACCTCATTTTAAAGGTTAATAATGTTTTAATAAACGTTTAACTCGTCAAATAACATAGCATCCTGGCATTCATTTAATTTTTTTAGATTTTGATGACGTGACATGTTTCGGCACAGTTTATTCTTTTGATTATTCCTCTTCATAGTACGTCCACATATTTTTTTAGAAAATTAAGTTTCAATTATTTGTGCGAACGAAATATTACATAGCTAATATAATATTAGCGCAATTGGAGATCATAAAAATTGTCTATATAGTACAAAATATTAAACATATTAAAAATGTTTTAACAATAATGTTTTGTCCACAACTTCACTAAACCTGGTCAATACATAGTTTGATACCGTTAATTTTTTGATCAATCCATTCGACAGTTTACTAAGAATTTTCGTTAACATTTAAGAAGAAATGTAAGATTCACGTAAGATCAAGTTTTTGCCCATAATATGTTGTAAATCTTTGACCGGTTAACATTTGGCACATTAAGTTTCAATCATAAAACCACTAACTATTTTTTCAAGCATTATACAATTAAAAGTTACAAAGATTTGTAATTTTACTCTAAACCCCATTAAAACTTACCAAATATCTGGTTAAAACACTACGTATCTGAGTCCTAACTATTATTACATATTTAAACTTCAAATATTCTTTATTAAGATTTTTTTGTAATAAAAAATATAACTTAGTATATAATTTCATTTTATATTATAGCATACTGTTAAGTTTTGGCATACACCAGTATAGTCCAAAATTACCATAAAGATATTTGCTTGAGTTTTATAAACTTCAAAACTCATAGTTTTATTATTATTAGTATTAAGATTAACTTAGTATATTTATTACGTACAATATATCTTATAGTGAGATGTGCGTAATTTACTATTTTAATATTAATTTTGATTTCGATACAGAACTATTAACCGTTTTCCTCTAAGTCAGGGTTTAGATGTGTAAAACGTTATTGGTATTAATATAAGAGCATCTATACGAACTTAAGCCGTTTCATGATGTAGAACCTCTGTCGCTGCTACAAATAATTTTTAATCTAATTATTTACATCCGAATCAAACAACAAATAACAAGCACAAACATTTATTTTAATACAGTTATCCAAGTTCTGATGGTAAATGAGTACTTAATGTTTCAATAGAAGTATGGCTTAGTTGGGTTAAAAAGATTCTTTTTTTAATTTCATCATACTACGTATTTAGTAGCATTTTTAATTAGTTTTTTATCAAAACAAGTTTACATTAAATCCATTTGTACATAAGGTCTTATAAATCAGGTAATCGTAAGCAGGCTTGTTGTAATTAACGCAAGAGCTCTCATAAAACGTCCTCTAAAAAGTTTATTGAGAGGTAAAGTTTCAGAAAATGAAATCAGTCACGTGAAGTAAATGGCCCTTCTCTCTTAACCCACCTCCCTTGACATCAGGGTTCTTTCAAAAGCATCTTTAAGGATAAATTTAAAGCCAATATCATCCATGAGGGTTAACTTTTTAGAGTTTATCATTGAACAGTTAGGTTATTAATTTGTAACTTGTTTATTACTTTACTAAAACATAAAAATAAAAATACATAGTATGTGCATCTAATATAGTATGTAAGGCTATGCTTATATTTTAACCTTAAACGAGGTACATAATATCCAAAACTAAGCACCAATTAAAGAAATCATAAAATTACCATTTAAAAAAGAATACAATTTGGTTCAAATTATTCACAAGATTAAGCATTGAGCTTTATCAATCTTCAATACAAGAACATTTTTTTATATATTATGGCATCCAAATTTATTCACCCACCTGATAATGACATAGTAGATAAAAAAATGTGCATGCCTGATTGGCCAGCAATTTAAGATTCATACCTATCGTTTGAATTCAATTTGAATTTCAAATGATAGGAAACTTATCGAAAAATTAGGCAGATTGTAAAACGACAAAACTAGAGTATTGATGTACGAGGCATCATATTATATAGTAAATACAACCTTAAAGTTTCTAGCTGAAAACTCTAAGGTTTTCAGGTTCTAGCTGAAAACTCATATCGATAGTCCTGATACTCCTCTGCTCAAGCAGTTCTTTTGATAATGTTATTCGATTTAAAATTTAGCAAATATACCAGATTGAAAATTATTTTTTTACAGGTAAATTGCTGCTTTCCTTTAACATAATTGAAGAAGATGATAGTGACGCATACCTATTACTTTCAATTTATTTTACTACACTAGGCATACTATTGTTGTAGTTATAATTGGCTGAAAGCTAGCAAATCCTATGAGGGGCTGGAAAAATTTATTACATTGCTGTATTGAAATTTTACAAGAAGTGTTACATATTTATAGGCACAAATTAGTTATAATTTAATCCAACACTTAGCGTTGGTTACTTTTAAATAGTTTTCTTTAAAGTTATATTTGACAGTTAGGAAATGTTTCGAAATATATACATATTTACAATTTTTCTAAATTGATTTGAATAAAGAAATATTTATATGTAAACGTCAATGATTTCTATGATGGTGCATGTCACCCATCGAATCTGGTTGTGGGTAATTAAAAATATAATTCAAATTTGTTTAAATCAAACAGAAGCATTAAAAAATAGGTATATTTAAAAATATAAGACCGTTTTAAAAACAATTTATAACCAAAACTTAAGACACCACAGCATAAGACTCGTGCGATATCAAGCGGTCAGTAATTTATCAGGTTTAGGCCTAACCAGAACAATTCTGTGATCAATCAGTAAATGATTTACTGCCATTAGGATCTCGTTCCTCAATAGTTACTGATAGTATGTATATATGTGCTTCTCTGTTTAAAAATTGATAAGAATGAAGATTAAATTAGCTATAGATGTATATAGCTTAAGTAATAATGAGTAAAGAAATTTAGACATATAACGGATTTAATATAAGTTTTCTCTATATTTTCGGTTACCCCACAATTGTGCATACCAATTAGTGCATATTATGATGATGGGTATTTTTAAAAAATCACAAAAAAATATGTAAATATAAGAAACTAATTCGGAATAGAATGAAATATAGTTTTATTCCAATATTGGCAAATGGAAATTTGTAATAATACCAACGGAAGAATTTCCAAATGTTTTAACATTTTCCCCACATTATAAAATATAAATAAATAAGTAAAATGAATACCATCCAATATTCCTTCGTATTGCCATCTACAACAGTTAACAAAAACAACGTTTTAGCATAACACATTGTAAAAAAAAATCTCATATCACATTTGTGTGTCAATATATAAAGTAGTAATCCATATAAAATAAAATCCTACAATATGGACTAGAGTTCAGTGTATCAGTTTCCACTTAAAAAGCTTTTCCTACCGGTGATGGAATATTTAATACAACTTTGTATTTGATGAGAACCTTGCACTTGAGTCTTTTATCTTCATCTGACTTCTAAAGTGTGTATGTTCATCCACACTGCATCAAACCTTTGAGACATAAGATTAGGTGTATTAATTTTTAGAGTCACATTTTACAGCCAGCCATAAAGGAAATACCATTACCAAAATTCTTATATATATGCTCCCGGCGGAGCAAGTACTTTTTGTGATTCAATGTTTATTGAAATTAAATAAGGCTATTGCCATTTATACAATTTAACGTATATATATATATATATATATATATATATATATATATATATATATAAGTAGATATGAACATGGCGGTTCTAGCTCACTTTCGGAGCCAACAGTAAATCAAGGGAAAATACTGTTTAAAGGACAATAAACGAATCTGTAAAATCAAACAGTAACTCACGAATGAAAAATTACCGAATCTATAGCTGTTTGCTTCTACTTTCTTGAGCAGTTTTAATGTAAAATCTCCTTAGAATCAATCTATTGGAAATGTTGTCAAATCTGCTACGAATAAACTATAAATTAAAACTTATAAATGGAAATGATGGAATTTGCTAACAATCACTCGAGAAGTCGGGGAGAATGTGAGTAAAACCACATTCTTTTCACGAGATTCATTATTTAACTTTTCCAAGTGTACTATAAAATCATCGAGGATTTCTGGCTTAAAATCATAATCAAATTCAATATCCAAATAGTGAAAGATTATAGGTAAAATCTTCTCATAATAAACGTGTGTATCGATACCTACAAACCTAATGTATTCTTTGAAAAGGAAAATAATTTTTTCAAGGGTTATGAGAGATAAGTAAAAATTTTTATTCTGTTTTCTAAATTCTGTAACAAACTTTGTTTGTTTTTTACCTCCATATTGCAATTTTTTAAGCAGGTTATTCAAATGTGTTAGTTTATTTAGAAATTTCTTAGGTTTAGGTCTTTCGTACAAAATTAAATTACAATCTCTACAAACTAAATATCTTTTATCAATAATTTCTCCTCTATTATAACACTTGTAACAGTTGGCATTATACTCTTCCATTAAACAAAAAAGATGTTTTGTTATAAATGGAGATTATGGAACTAACTCTGCCGAGATATAAATTTTTCAGCGCAAATGTTTGTGTTTACATTTCTACAACAGAGATAAATAGAAATAATTTCATTCTATTGTACAACTATTTAGGATATTTTGTCTATGATTACAAAGATTATTCCGGAAGAAATCGAGATTTTTCATCAGCGAAAGAGTATATTTTTGAAGTTTTAGAAGGAATGAAAGAGAATAATATGAACATCATCAATTATTGTAAAAGACAAAATGAATGATTGTGTCTTTGGTGTAGTGTTGTTAGTGTGCGTGTTTGCGCTATGGGGAATCACATCACATTCAACTTCTACGGTGTCTATTGTTTAGAGACTTGGCCCTGCACTGCTACTGTCCAACCAAGTTAATGGCTAGGAGCTGTAATTCGGGTCTTAGACTCTGGAATTTTTTTGTTCCCAAGTCTCAATTTTCTTTGGTAACTACTGTGTAGAAGTTGATGGAGAGATACAATTAGGGAATTTGTGTCGGGTGTTTTGTAAGTGTAATGTTGTATTAATGAACGATGTGAATGATGAATGTAATGAACGAATTAAGGAAGAGAAGGAATTAAGGAATGAAGTGGAAAGGTGAGGAAGCAAATGGCGCGCCAACCACAGTTGTCATTACTCGGCTTGTTCTATAGTCATTACACTATGGCCACTCGTGTAAAGACTTGTCCCCAACCACTGAACGACAACCATGTCTTCCTCAATAAAAAGCGCGCCTGAAGCTCTGGGATTTGAACCCAGAACCTCAGGCTTTGAAGGCAAGCGTCTTACCAACTGAGCTACGGAGAGTCTCGAAAGTTATAAGCTATATCTCTGCTATATAAGTTGTTCAATTAGGAGTGCTAGTTTACAAATTTATTAATAATTTTATATTTCAAAAACCACTCAACCGATTTTAATGAAATTTGGTACACATATAGTAAATACTTAACTCTTTCGACTTAACTTATCCATAAGGGTGAAATCATCCCCTATTTCTTAATATTCATAAAAAAATAATCAGAAAAATCTGAAACTTCAAAAACAAGCGAGTTCAACATAAAATTTCATGAAAATAACAAAATTTTCAAAATCTACCCCAATCATCCCTTCTCTTAAAACTCTTATATCTCGAGAACTATTGGAGCTTTTTTGCTGAAATTTGGTATATAGGATCAGTAAATATTAAAGTATTTTTTAAAATCATAACTTCCGGTCCAACCCTTAAGATGACCTTGGAATAGTTTTTTGTTAATATCATCCCCATTTTTTAAGATATTCTTTTGAAATTAAAAATGAATACTTATATCAATGTCTTTAACAATTCTGTAAAGTTGTAGAATTATCCAATGAATAATATAGACAATAAGACGATTTTTTCAAAAATTTTACTGAATTTCTCTAATATCGTTCTTAATCACATCATAGGCTAAAAATTTCTCAGAAACCACAACCACATAACATGTCGAGTTAGTAATAGCATTTTGAAAATCCATATTGATAATTATATCGTTCTTTGAACCAGAAATATTTGTCAAACTCTTTGTTGTATCAATGACATAAATAGGTCTATTCGCTAAAAATTCTTTAGGATTGTAATACATTTCCTTATTATTACAGTAAACTTTCTTAAAATCTTGATACATCTGATACATGATTCTGAAAAGACCTCCTGAAATGTTTAAATTTTGTAATTCATCTGGATAATAAGAACCGTTCAATTTTACTCTGATATTTTTTACATCCAAACTATCAAACTTTGAAGGATTTTTTTTCTTGATTATTCTGTCTACCTGTTTCAAAACCAATGATAACGAACTTGGGATTGAAGATATTTCTATAAATATTTGTGATATCGAACGAATAAGTTGTTCCGGAAATACCTTTTTGTTCAATACATTGCCAATCTAGAAAATTAAACATAATGATTTGACTTTTTGTAATTTCATCAATCAACCTAATTTTACTCGTGGTTTTATAATCAATCATTGGAACTCTAATAAAAAAATCTGTAATTGTTATCTTTCCATCAACAGGCATAACATTTCCAGTTGCAGTCTTCAGAATCACATCATCGTCTTCTGCTCTTATAAAACTTAGATAAAATCCTCCTTTATAGATCGGAATAGTAACATTTTCCAAAAATCCTAATCCAAAATGAGATAAATTTCCAGCTGCTTCAAAAACACCAAATTTAAAATCTGATTCAAAGCCATTAGAAGTTTGAGAAATAACATCACTTTTTGAATACGAAATAGTTCCTTTAATTGTGCTTAATTGGCCACAGTTTTCGACTTCTTCTATCAATTTATTGTGTTTTCTTACTTCAATCTTAGAAAATAAAAACGGTATAAAATTATCGATTAATCTAACATTATCAGTTCCAAGATATGCTTGACCATCTTGTTTTGTTAAAGTTACAGAAATATAAAACTGGAAGAAATATAAAGTGTTGTTTACTAATTGGATAGACATTTTTAAACTCCGCCCTTTCAATATTTTCTTTAGTCCGCCATTTAATAAGAGAAAATTTAGAAATTTTAAACATCATGTATAAGAAAGATATCATTTTTTCATTGATCTAATGTACGTTTTTATAAGAAAAGATATAAATTTTAGTAAAATAATTAAAAAGATTAGAGTCATTTTTAATGATCTACTTCGTCATATTCAGGATTCTCTTCCTTAAATTTTGCGATCTCGGTCACATATTTCAATAAAATTTGCACAGGATAGTAACCGCTATCTATAATATTGTTCCAATCAACTGTATCTTTATTTTCATCCAAAAACTTTATACTCAAGTGTTGATAGAGACAAAGAACAGACATATGATCTTTTAATTGATAATGTATATTTTCTTGAATGAACTCTGATGATAAAGTTTGATATTTAGCAATGTTATACCAATTCAATTTGTTTACTTATAATCTCATCATATCTTCGGATAATTCATATTTTTGAGAAATATCATCCCAATGTTCTTTTTTCAAATCTCTTTCGTGTTGCATTATAAAAAGATCGAAAGCACTTTAATGTCCCGCCATCTCTATTTATTAAGAAAAAATTTCAAGTTTTTATAAATTGGCTCTTTTTAGCGTTACATTCAGCACATTTTCCAGAAATTCTTTTAACTCCATTGATGTTTGCATAGTATGTTATATCATTTGTTGCAGTTTTTTCTTTACATCTCACGCAGTATATGAGCGCCATTTATATAAGGAAATTTTATCAGGTATAAAACCCTACGCGAATACCTATTTCAGTAAGATCTTCCTCGAAGTTATTAATTTTTTCTTCTAATTTTTGAAATTTTGCAGCATAAGAATCATTGTATTCAACAAATTTATGACCAATATTCTCAAAAGTTTTCGTAGCATCTAAACTAAACTTATCAAAAGACTCTTTAAATTTAGTAAGTTTTTCATTAATTTCACCAACATCGTCTACTGATCTTTTACTTCTTTCATCAAGTTTTTCATAGACTTCTCTTGTAAAGTCTTTAACATGCTGTTTATGATTCTCATAATTTTGTTTTAGTTCATTAAACATTTTAATAGGATCTTCTAATTGAATCATTACAACAACATCAAATGGATTAATTCCTTTACTAACACCGCTAATTCTTTTTCCTTTAAAATCTAAGGCATTTTTAACATTCGGATCATGTAAATCAACAATATCGACGTTTTCTGATAATTTTAGAGGTTTTAAAATTTGTTCTTTAACAACAACATCATGTTTGTCAATACCAGGTCGAACACCGACAATTCTTTTTTTATTAGCCAAACTAACATAATTCTTTTCAACTTTGATCGCTTCAGTAATTTTATCAGCTTTTTCGATATGAGACATTAAATTGGTAAATAATTTTTTTACACCATCATCAACTTCTTTTTCCAATGTTTTTATTTTATCAGCAACTTCACTTGAAATTATGAAATTTGCAAGTTTGTTATCATATTCTGCTTTAAAATCTTCAATCTCGACAGCAAACATATCTGAATCTGGAAGGTTTTGTAATAAATTTTCTAACTTGTTATCAAACTCATTTCTCAAACTATCAAAATTGAAACTATTATCTACATTTTGAATAATTTGTGTTCCAAATACATCAAAAATATTTTGTGAATTCATATTTATTAAGTAATAATTTGTTAACAACTTCTTTAAAATCTTTACCATCAGTCAACTCATTCAAAACAAAAACACATAAATGACCACAAATTGGGGGATCTTTGTAATCTTGAATCTGAGAATCATTGTAGTAGACGCTTGATTTTTTCAAATATTTAATCAATTCTATAGGTGGTTTGTCCTCAATTCTTCCATACGAATCAAAATAACATGCATTCTTATCATTTTTATAATAACAAACCCAATGCGTTCCACTTCCCATAATCGAGTCTAAATTCACAATTCCACTCAAATTTCTTAATTTTTTCAGGTAATGTATCTCTCATGAAGATTCCTCTAAAATGTTTAATATTTTTGCAGATTTCTTTCAAATCCCCGAATGTTAAAAGTTTGATTTCAAATTTTTTTAATGTTTGATTTCACGTAATTCAAAGTTTTTTCATCTAATCCAGATCCTGTAACATCTTCCAACTCTTTATCTAACCAATTTAAAATGTTTCGAACAATAGGAATCACGTCTTTTTTAACGATTAGAGCAGCTTTACGAACATAAGGAACAACATTTTTAACAACTGGAATATTTTCTCCAAAATCTAATAAATCTTTCAAAAGTCCACCATTTTTAAGTTCTTTCAACTGATTATAAGAAAATTCTATTCTGGTTCCTTTATTGTTTTTCTTATGTTTTTCGAGTTTATATCTTATCTTCGCTATTTTTTAGTTGATCTATTTTAAATTGAATACTAACGGGTATTTTTTTCTTAAAAGCGGATTTTATTTTTTCTTTCTGATTTTTGCTGAAGTTTACGTTCACCTCCATTTATATAGTTAAAATTTCAAGTTCTCTTCGATTCCCATTCCTAGTTTTCTCTTCAAAAACATTGCTCCCGCTGTTGGAAGCGCAACAAATCTTTCACCTAAACTAGCATCTTTTGATAAAAATCAATCCATTGCCTTACCTTGCAAAACTTTATCTGCTATATGTCTGGAATTTGTGTTTCTATGTTTTGCATAAAAAATATCGTGTTCCATAGCAGCTTGATCTAATTTATTTATACCAGGATCTCCTCTTTTTAGTCTTTTTTCGAGTTTTGTGCTAGGCCCCAGATACTGATAAGTTGGTACGTGTAATTCAAAAGGTAAATTGTTGATAAAATCATTCAAAAGTCCGCTACCCTCAATCATAGATGAACTTATTGCCGGCATAATTCGTTTTAAATATTTAATTCCATCAGGTTTTTCAATCATTTCATCAAGTTTGTTTGAAATAAAATCTTTAATCGCTTTCTTTTCGTTCAAAAAATTGTTATTTCCAGCCTTTTCTTGAGCATAAATATAATTAATAATTCCATCGAGTTTTGTCAAATCGTCGATATATCTGTATTCAATCTTATTATCACTGTATTTTCTTACACCTGATCCTTCGATTCGTTTTTCCCAAATTGGTTTAATTAATTTCATATATTTTTTACCTCTACTTGACTTAGGCTTCTTAGTAGATGGATCATTATTTTAGTAAATTGAGTCAGATTCCCATAAAATTTCTGTATACTTTTTCAAATCTTCTTCAGAATATAAATTATCTTTTGGAGCGTCATAGTCTGTTAATAATCTCCATAAGCCTTGAGTTCCTTCATATGTTTTTTCAATTATAATGATATCATTATGTTCAAAATTAACGGGTAAATTTCCAATCATAAAACTTCTCTTTTTTCTGTCCTAATACAAACCAAATTTATCATCCTTTGCTCCAGGAAGAAATTTTTTACCAATTTCACCAATTATTATATCCGTTGTTCCAGGACTTATTGGTTCAACTATGGTAGAGTCTTCAATGATTCGAGGTCTAAATGGTGTTGAAGATGGTAATTTTGGCAATTCAAAATCTTCCACTTCAGATTCTGGAATTGAAATATCGGCAAATTGTCGTACAACTGGAACCAAATTCATCAAATTTTGATTATCACTTAAAACATTTTCAATTTTGCCCTCAACGTTTTTTATTGCAGAAGTTACAGGTTGATTGATTTTTTGAATAAATTCTTGTTCTTTTTCATCAATTCGAATCTGTTCTTTAAATTCTTTGATTAATTTCTTTTCGATTTGATCAAGTTTTTTCGCTTCTTCAGAAGTTACGTTCACCATTTAATTAGAAAAATTTTGAAACGTGAACGTGGAACGTAAAACGTGAACGTGGAACGTAAAAACGTGAACACGAAACGTAAAACATGAACGTGAAACACGAACGTGAAACGTAAACACGAACGTGAAACATGAACGTGAAACGTAAACACGAACGTAAAACATGAACGTGAACGTGGAACGTGAACAGATTTACCGTTTTTCTGTTATTTTCATAATGTAAATAAAAATTAAAGATATAAAAACAGTTGTAACAAATATTTTATCAAGTAGATTTGTCAGACCACTGAGCAGCATTTATGTTAGAAAATTTATTCAAATATTTTCCATTTTTAGGTTTCAAAGTTAGATTAATAGTTAAAAAACCGTAGTCTTCTTTCCAAATTTTATCACACAACTCAATAAAGTGGTTAAAACTTATATCAGATCCCACATAATTGTTATAAATCTTTCTGGAATAATGATCATCTTGTTTAAAAACACACAACATATTCAAATTATTTCTTATAACTTGTTTATCAACCTTTGAAAAGCATTGAGAAAGATAGATACAAGATATGTTTTTGTGACGAGACATTACGAAATATTCTTTAATAACGTCTTGATTTTCTAAAATACAATCATCGAAAACGATTAAAGAATTTGGTTTACATTCGCTTAAGTGAACTATGTCCTCGGAAGCATTATAAAAATGTGATATTTTTTTGTTTAAGTTTTTCTCAATATTTTCTAATCTTTCTTGTAATTTTTTATAGGCGTCTTGTTCTAAAGATTTACTAAAAAAACATACAAATTGGAATAAGGAATCAACCTATTGTAGATAAAATTCAATAATAAAGTTGTTTTTCCACATCCACTTGAACCAACAATTAACAATCTGATTGGTTGATCTTTCTTATTTTCATCAAACGTTTGAAGTTTTATCTGATCTTTTTGCTTTAAAAATTCCTCCATTTAAATAGCGAAAATGAAGCTGTTCAAGTTGACTTCAGAAAGCTCTAAATTAGTTTTAAACTTGGAACATCCTATTCATTTAGAGGAAGAATCAAATTATTTTATCGGTTTAAGCGGTTTTTATTCTGACAATTTTGTAATAAATATTAGTGAAAGTTCTCCTTATTGTATAGGATTTAGTGAGAAGAACATAACAAAATATTATGGTTTAAACAAAGGATATTATACCTTCGATCAAATAAAAAATTCCCTTAAAAATTATCTGAAAACATTCAAACAATCAGATAAATCTTTAAAATTTGACGAAAACAAGTTTGAAATGCAAAAAAATTATCTCTCTAATAAAATTCAAATAAAATCACTAGTAAGAATAATGTTTTCAGCAATTATTGTAGATTTATTAGGGTTTGTTCAAGAAACTATTGAGCCAAATCAGGTATATTTAGGAAATAAAACGCCAAAATTTAGACCGTTCGATGTAATTGAAGTGCACTGCAATCTCGTTGAACCTAGTTTTGAAAATCATACCGAACATTTACACAAAGAATCTGAAATTTTGTACACTTTTTCCCAAATGTTGCTTATGGATCAAAAATCAGTGAAAAACCGAATGAAATCTATTATATTCCAATTAGAAAAAATAATAACAGAATTCAAAAAATCTCTCTAACTATACAAGACTCTGAGGGAAATTTATTAAATAATGAGAGTAAAACAACAATATATTTAAGATTGAAAAAGGAATAAAATGGACCCCAAAATATAAAAAAGCTTCGAAAACATACATTCTGAAGGTAGGGGTGATTCGCCCCCGCCTTCAAACTTTAAAAAAGAACACTGTTTTCATTAATGAATCTGGGCTTTATATTCAAAATAAAAATTACTAGTTAAATTGAGTCAGTTGTAGACCTACTCAATAATCAACTCAAATTCAATAATCCAGAAATTTTTACGATTGTTGACGAAAATAACGAAATTTGGTTCAAAGCAAAAGATGTTGCAGAAATTTTAGAATATGAAAACACGAGGCAAGCTATCATAAATAATGTCGATAATGACGATAAAACAACTTTTGAATGTATAAATTACAGGAGTCTATCCCATAGACACCGAGAAAATATTCAAAAACATACTATTTTCGTTAATGAATCTGGCCTTTATTCTCGAAATAAAAATTACTAGTTAAATTTCTTTTCTATCTAAATGGAGTCAGTTGTGAATCTACTCAAATTCAATAATAAAGAAATTTTAACATTTGTTGACGAAAATAATGAATTTTGGTTTAAAGCAAAAGATATTGCAGAAATATTGGAATTAAAAAATACGATGAAAGCGATTAGAGATCACGTTAAAGACAAATATAAAAAAGCTACGATAACATAGATTCAGAAGGGGGGAACGAATCGTTCTTACCTTCAAACTTTCAAAAAAACACTATTTTCATTAACGAACCGGGCATATATTCTTTAATACTGAAATCAAAAACGAAGATAGCAGAAATGTTTCAAGATTGGGTTTGAGAAGAAGTTTTGCCAAGTATTCGTAAATTTGGTGTGTACAAACTTGAAAACAAGATTAAATATTTAGAGGACGAAGTTAAACACTTGCAAATTAAAGATGAAATAAAAACTGAAATAATCGCAAAACAAAGTGTAAAAATTGACTTAATGAAACCAGACCTTGTTTGTAAAAATTTTGATAAGAAAAAACACCATGTTATTAATTAAGAAGAATAACATGTGGGAATATCCTTATTACGTTATCAGAGCTCAAAAGAGAGAAATACCGAAAAGATTGAAAGAACTTGAAATTGATTACCCAGAAATGGAAATTTTATTAAGACATGGAGATCCAAATAGTATAAATCTCTACAACCAAATGAAAGAGTCTTTGAATATTTTATACAACGGAAATCATTTTACTACAAATATGGCAGAATCTCGACTGATTTATAGAATATCAAAATTACACGATGAAAATGTTTCTAAATTTTACTAAAAACTCTCGATTTATTATATTTTATTTGTAAATGTTAGCATAACTAGGTAACCATTGTAGAATTGTTTTTTCATATTCACAAGGCATTTCGTTTTTATAACTTTCGCTGAAAATTTTTTTAGCACAATCTTTGCAAAAAGCATCTTTTCTATCTTTACTATACTGCCAGTTATTAAATTCAGAAATATTTTTAATTTCTTTACAAAAGTAACACTTTTTCTCTTCTAAAGTTAATTTGTTCATTTTATCATGAACCTTACAATAACGGTATTTTCTATTCTCTTCCTTAAAAAATTCTTGACACTTTGTACATTTCTTTTGAGACTCCATTTATATTGAAAAAATTATTACACGATGAAAATGTTAAACTCTCGAATTATGATATTTTGTCTGTAAATGTTTTTGAAGATAAGGTAACCATTGAATGATTCGTCCACACTCGCAAAGAGTCGGTTTCTTTTGACGTTTTTGAATAATTCTTCTAGCACAATCTTTACAATGTGTATGTTTTTTATCTTTACTATAATGCCAATCGTAAAATTTGGAAATATCCTTAATTTCTTTACAAACGCAACATTTTTTCTCTTCTAACGTTAATTTTTCTAATTTATCGTATAGTTCTCTCTCATATTTACTACGACAATCTTTACACATAGACCCTATTCCTCCTTTTTTAGTCTTATTTTTATTACATTCTTCAAAATATTTATATTCTTGACAAATTGTACACTTTCTTTTTTGAGCCTCCATTTATATAGAAAAAATTACAGCTTTGACTTTCTCAATTCATATTCATAAAACTTTCCGGTTATTTCTTCATCATTTAAATCTTTTATACTATAAGTTACAGGATCTGTGTTATTAATTTGATAAATCACAAAGATTTCTCTTGACCAATTGTTCTTATATTTGTTTGAAAATGTTAGTTTTTTACTAACAATTCTTATATGATCATTGACTTTAAATTTAGTTTTTGTGTGAATTTCTGGTGGAATATACTTGAAAACGGTCTCTAATAACTCCTTTTCTGCATCTTTATCTACGTCTTTCGGTTTCATTTTTATTGTGCTGTGAACTGTATCGTTATAATTGTTTACGATTTTTTGAAGAATATCGATCCATTTAAAGTTTTTATTAATCTCAAAAATTACTTTCATTCTCTCATTTTGAGTTCTGTTATATCTCTCTACAATACTTGATTTCTCTTCGTTTTCAGTATGATAAATCTTAATGTTGTATTTTCTCAAAACATCGTTACATTCTTTATTTTTAAACTCTAAACCCTTATCTGTATGAAGTAGGTTAGGAGGTTTGTGATTGATCCTTATGGTATCTTTTACTATATCTTCGAAAGCTTTTGAAACATCCTTGCCGTTTTTTCTTTTGATAGCTCTTGACCAAGCATATTTTGAGAAAGTATCAATAACATTTAACATATACTTAAATCCATCATTTTGATCTGAATAGTTAGACATTATAACTAAATCTGCTGCCCATAAATCGTCAATTCCTAAGGTTATAATTTTTCTCTTTTTAAACTTTTTTCGTACTGGTGCATGAATTTCTCTAGCTTCAATCTCGATTTCTTCCTTATTCTTAGATTCTTTCTTTACTTGTTTTTCATAAGGATTCTTTATAAATTTACTCTTATTTGTCTTACATTTTGAACATTTTGCTGCAATTCTATACAATCCGTTTTGAGTTTGAACAATCTTACAATCTATATTTTTCGTTTTCTTTTTACACTTGTGACAGTGAATTAAATCGTCTTCCATTTATATATCAAAGTTACCAACTTTGTTTAACTCTTCTAAAATATCTGTTTTAATTTCGCCTTTATATCCATACGGTACTGTATCGATCTTATTTTCTAGGACAATTCTCTTATCATCTTTAGCGTTCAGTGCTAACTTGTTTATGGTAACTGTGTACAACTCATGTTTATAACTTCTAATGCAAGTCATCTCCCTAAATTCTTCTTTATCTTCGAACAAACATTTCTTCAAGTTTTCGATATATATTGTTTTATTTACAACGCTTCTCTTAATTCCTTTACATCTTACTGGATTTTTGTCTAAATATTTGTACGAGTACATTTTCGATCTCAATCCACAAAATTCTTCTAAAACTTCGCTATTTAACTCATCTTTGAATTTCCCTATTACCTTCTTATTTTTAGTAGTGAAACATTCGTGATCTTTTGGATAATCACTTGTATCAAAGTCATCTATATTTTCTTTAATAATTTTAAAAGGATCTCGTTTCAATTCTAGGAAATAACTGTCTGTATCCATGTAACACAGATTCAAATCTGGGTCAAACTTCTTTAATTTATCGTAATAAAACTCGTACATTAACAATTTTGATAGGTCAAGAACTGAAAATCCTATGTAGATCGGTTTGTTAAATTTAACCATTTGTTTGAACATGTGACTCGCTATACAGTTATCGTCAAAGATATTAAAGCATTTGAAATTTGTTTTCTTAGCTTGTTTCATTGAAAATTCTTCATTTCCTAGTTTGATATCACATCTATTTCGCACATTTTCCATAGATTTTCCAAAAACTGAGTTATTCATCAGCTTGTAAAAATCTTTCTCAAAGTCACTTGTAGCTTTGGTTCTCATGTTTGTGTTAAAATCAATGTACTTTTTCATAAAAGGCTTCTGATCAAATGCAATAACTCTATTCACATGTTTCAAAATCATACCTTGTTCGGGGTAAAATTTCAAATTTCTTGAATGAACAACGTATTCAGTTTTATCCAGTAAAGTTGTGCAATGTTTGTTTTTATAATGTTCGGGAGCAAGAGGTAAATCCTTGTGATGTTCATGTAAATTTGTTGGATATCCTAGATCAACTTCGAGAATATAGCCATAATCTTCGTCGCCAGTGAGTTCTAAAATTGTTTCTTGCCACTCTTCTTTTGTATATGTTTTAGGATTCATCCACTTGATATCACTAAACGGCAGTTTTTGCATAAGACCATAACCATAAAGGTTGTTTGCATCGACATAAAGTAAATAGTTTTCGGACTTTGTCTTATCGAAATCTTTCAAATATTTGTTATTTGCTTTAACATATCGTTTATTACATTGAGAAATACCTCCACGAATACCTTTTTCAATCATTAAATACATATTATAATCACCAATCAATTGTAATTCTATTTTCGTTAATTTTAACATAGCGTCCCATGCGAGACTTGGAGCTGTTAGATAATGTGCTGGATCAAGTTTGTAACAATTTAGACAAATGTTTCTGAAGTTTTCGAATATATCAGCGAGCAATAAAACATCTTGGATATTGTACAAATCACAGTAATTTCCAAGATTTTTCTCTTTTAATTTGTTCCAAACCTCAAGTAGTGTTGATAATCTTTCTCAGATATGCTCTCGTCTGTCAAAAGTGAATAGAAATCTTGAATTTTCAGCTCTTCTGTGTAATCAAGTTTTTCAATACTATCGATAAATTCGTAAGGAAATATACCTTTTCCAGATAGAATTTTAAAGATTTCTTCTTCGTCATTTGGTTGTCTTTCTAGAATTGCGTTCAATATTCGTCCATCTTGTATAAAATGATTTGTATGTTTGAAGTCTTCTTTCTTTAGATTTTTAGCTAACTTTTCAATAGACGATGCCATGAATCTGAACGTATCTACGAACGAAAACTTGATGAATTTTCTAGGCTTATCATTGTCAAACTCATAGCCATATCCAGAATTTACAGAATAATTTATATATTTTTCATCTGTGTTTGCGATCAAATCAACATTTCCATATTGTTTAGCCATCTCTTTTATGTACAAATGAGTATCGTAATTTGACATATTATGACAGAAAACTGGAATATTTTGTGGAAATTTCAAATTCAGATTACAACATGAATGAGCTGCGCCTCGAAATTTACCTGTTAAATGACAATGATCTCTTACTTTATTATAACTCTTATCTTTCCAACTATCAGGAGTAAAACCATACTGAATTGACTCAACATCATAAGCAGACCATTCGCAAATATGACAAACGTTTGCATTTTGGTATGAAATTTCTTCTTCTTCAGTCAATTTCATAGGTTTTTTTGTTCTTAGAATTATATTTTGTAGCTATGTATTTTGATATTTTATTGAGTTCTTCAAACAATTTTGCAGGAACATTTGGCAAATCTTCTTCATTTTTTGCTCGATAACATATCGGCTTGTACATACGATTGGTCACATTCAACACTAAATATAGACTAAAACCATAAGGAATGTGCTTCTGAATCTTGGTTGTAGTCGATCTTTGTGGATTGTTCTTGCATGTCGGAGTTTTTTCTAATATGTTCTCAAAATCCATATAAATAACGTACGGATGGCTAAACTTCTTTTGATAATTAGTAAATGATGTTGTTTGACCTGGAAATGGCATAATTGGTTTACAAACTTCATGTTGCTTGCAAATTTCTAAATGATCTGTTAAATCTCCAGATTTGTAGAAATGGCTTAAACATCTTCTACATAGCAATTTTTTATGTTCGTGTTTAGATAACTGAGAACTCACTAATCTATTTAAATCTGTTATCAACACATAATGAGATTTGTCTTCTTGTTTAACATACAATAAATCGATTTCTAACTCGGCATTATAAACTTCGGAAATTTGTAATGGAACAATGTTGAGTTTTTCGTCATAAGTATAGATATTTATAGACATTTTTGGATATTTGTACTTGGAATTGGAGCTGCGTTTCTCAAATAATTGTATATCTTTTAAAGACATTGGATACTCAAAGCCCGAAAATATCTCGTCATTTACAAATTTCTCGTATTGCTTTGCTCTGTCAGCATTCTTTTCGGGTTTTCCAATAGCACATCGGATAGAATAAACAAAACAGAAATCATCTTTATTTTTGATATTTACACAAGCTTTCTTTACCTTGATCTCTTGTGGTAAATCGATATATGATCCTGCGTTCATAAATTCGTGTTTATTAAGGCTCAAAACTAATTGTTTACAACTTTTAAATGTCCATCCAGAACCTCTATTTGGATGATTTGTCTGTTCTCGATGTGTTAATTTATTAAATTGCTTAGTAATAAAGTCGTTTACGTCAAATATTTCGTCTGATTTTATAGTAAAATACATTGGGCAAGTTTGTGGTTCACCGTTTACTAAAGTTCGTTCATATTCACATTCCAAAGAGAGATATCCTTTCATATTTTTAACATTCTCTTGAAATTTTTCTATTAAACTTTTAATTTCTGGCCTCATAATTGATAGATATTTGTAAATTGACATGGAATTATCGTTTAAATTTGTTAAAATGTATTGCTTGAAAAGACTGTGTATTGAGGATAAAACTTCAACATCTATGATATTTTCAGGTTTTTCGTTAAGAGTTTTGTCAATTTCTTCGATCATTTCAGACTTAGTTTTATCGTTTGTTTCAATGGACAATTTTTCAGCGATTAATTGAATTTTTTCATCATTAAATAGATTGAGATCTTTTTTATCTTCCTTAAAGTTTTTCTTTAATTCACGCAATTTTTCTATATTGTACATCTTTTCATGATCGACAATTTGATTTTCTTTAGCCCATTGTCTTAAAAAATTCAGTTCTTTCTCGTAAATTTCTTTGTTTTTGGCATGGATTTTGGAGCCATAATGTCGATCATAGTTTTTTCTTAAAATTTCTTTTTTGCAAAACCGACATGTTACTTTTTCACCCTCCATTTATATAAGAAAAATTTTAACTAGCGATTTTTTCTAAATTCCAATTTTATAGTGAATTTTCGAGAAATATCCTTCAAATTATCAACTTTTAAGCTAAAACTTAGCAATAATTAGAGATAATTCAGTAGATTTTTCAAAAAATTCTAGTACCAGTTTGTATGTACCTTAAAATGTTGATAATTTGAAGGATATTTCTCGAAAATTCACTATAAAATAGGAATTTAAAAAAAATCGCTAGTTAAAATTTTTGTCCTTTATAAATGGAGCTACTAAAGGAATTAAATGAAGTTGGTGATATAAAGTTCAAAGAATATAAGAAGTTGAATGAATTAGAAGAAAATAAGAAATACAAAATTTTGAATCTGGAGAAAATGAAAGATAAATTCGGGTTTACAATAATTGCCGAGTTGGAAGATTATAAAGTACACTTACCGAACAGATTTTTGACTGTTTTGGATGAAAAAAAGTTTAAAGAATTGAATAAACATGATAAATTACACTTGGTTGTTACTGGAAAGAAGACTACTAAAGATAAAGTCTGTGTTACTATCAATTTTGTAGTGTAGAAGATTTTTCGTTTATTCGTAGCAGATATTTCAAATAGATTGATTTGACAGCTCAAGAAAGTAGAAGCAAACAGCTATAGATTCGGTAATTTTTCATTCGTGAGTTACTGTTTGATTTTACAGATTCGTTTATTGTCCTTTAAACAGTATTTTCCCTTGATTTACTGTTGGCTCCGAAAGTGAGCTAGAACCGCCATGTTCATATCTACTTATATATATATATATATATATATATATATATATATATATATATATATATATATATATATATATATATATATATATAATATATATATATGTATATACACTCATAGACCGTTTGTTACATTGTATTTATGCATTACGGACATCCTGCTTTATGAATTTTTACTTTACCATTATATATGTTATCGTTCAAGACTAAAACTCTTTGTTAAGATTAATAACCTAAGTTTTTTGTTTTCGTACCGACTGTAAGTTTTTAAACTACAAAAAGTTAACTATTTAACTTAAAAGTAGTTATATATATATATATATATATATATATATAAATATATATATGTGTGTGTGTGTGTGTGTGTGTGTGTGTGTGTGTGTGTGTGTGTGTGCGCGCGCGCGCGCGCGCGTGTATGTATGTAGATATTGTTTTAAACATTACAAAATAATGGTAGATTGTAAGGCCATTATAATCATTTATATTCCAAATTTTCTGGTAAATAAAACTTTTAATGTCATTCATTTAAATTTAGATGCAAAAACGGAGAAAAACATATATAACCTAATCTGATGTTCAAAGTTATTTAAACTAATACTCTAGATTATTTCTGTTGTTGTTAAAGGTAACTGAAATTTATCAATGGCAAAATATTAGTGAATGATAACCTCAAAGAGATTTATTATGCAAAATAAATGTTTTAAATTTCAAATACAATTAGCTTTACTTATTACGTTAACATAACTTTTATTACAGAATATACTACTCAACATTGAATTAATAAAATATTGTAATTGTAATTGTTTTTAATTTAAAAAGGAGCATTGTTTTTGACAAAGGAAAACACAATCACTAGTAGTTTAATACGTAGGTAAAAAATGTATTCTATGTTAATTTGATTTTGATGTTGCTTAAATGTTTTATATTTTATAATATTCAAATCTTAGACTTTGTTTATAATCGATATCGATAAAACGTCAGCCTCACTTAACCTGTAACAGCCTAGTGTAGTTATTCGAACACCTTCGGTCCAATTGGTCATAAATACCGATTTTTTTAAATGTACCGTTTTAAAATACGGTGTTTTACATTTTTTAAATCTATGGTTTGTCCTCTTTAATTTGAAACCATTATAACAAACTTCTGAGCAATAATAAAATAATTATGTGCATTTTGTAATGCTGTGCACGCTTTTCTGGCTCGTAAACCTGCACCGCGCGAGTACTGAGAAGTTACTTCAACACTACATTGTTATTGTACTTTATTATAGTAGGTCTACCTATTTCTAAATAAACATTTGGGTATTTTGTGTTCTTAGGTTGGTACCACAAGCAAAACAACAATAATAGCAGCTGCTAAACAATAATTATTTTGTTTGTGTTTCTGTGTGTCACATAACCTAACCTAAAGTTCTTACATTGTGCTGTGTGAGTTTTATAAGTTTAGTGTGAGTTTAAGAATTATAATCTACTAATATATATTTTATTGTATTGTATTATAACTATGCATAGGTCAACTAAACCTTTTAAAAGCCGAAAGAGGCAATTTATTGGCATTAGAAAGCAAGACTTTGCTAAGTCGACTGACAACTTAGGAAATAGTGCTGTGCCTACTCCTGGCCCAAGTGCTCCTCGACCTAAGCAAGTTAGCTCTTCAAAAAGGAAGGTGAGTGATTATTTGGCAGAGTATAATACATTTGAAGAAGATAACAATGCTATCTTTGACCTTATAAGACTTGAAGATATTGAAAATTTACTTTAGCAGATTGCGACTTGTTCCAAATTTCGAAGCCCTCTTTCACTTACCGCTGGCAGTAGAGTAGGCCTGAAAGTAGTTATAAATATTATGTGTACAGGCTGTGGATGTAGTGTCAGTGGAAGCAATAGTGGTGTGATTAAAAGCGGGCCTAAACCAAGTATAAACGAGCTTTGTCCCAAAGGTGCTGGCAGTTGGTGTAAGTATAGTGTTGCTAAGGAAACTAATGAAGACTATGACCACACAATTCATAATCATTTCCCTGAAATATTTATGGAAAAAATTAAACACATCTTCAAAGATTTATCTTCTTCTGTGCTCTTACAAAAGTGTCTGCATGGTGGAACCCAAAATCATTGCGAGTCGCTCAACAGTGTGATCTGGAATAGAATTACAAAGTCTAATTTTGTGATGATTTCTACACTTGAGTTTGGTTTTTATGAGCGTATAGCTACTTTTAACAATGGAAACATTACTAAATGTAAAATACTAGGCAAATTAGGAATCACACCGGGCATTAATTGCATAAAAGCCTTGAAATCCATCGACTAAACGAGAATCGAAGAAGCAGAGAAAGCTGTAGAAGAAATTAGAAAAAAGTTTCGTAAGACGCAGCAGTTGGCTAAAAGGAAGTTGGAGGACCAGTTTGAGGAGCAGGAAGACCCAAATCAGCCTTCATATGGTGCAGAGATGTATTAAGGTAATCAGAATGCTCTGTGTTATAGCAATACATGTTTTACTCGCGATTCCCGAACATTTGTGTTTTTTACATATGTACCTGTATCTCAAAAACTAAAAAAATATATAAGCATGATATTTTTTTGTTTTATTCCAAATAATATGTCTAAAATTTTGAACAGCCAACTTTTTGAAATACTGCTTGACAAAAATAATTATATCTGATTATATGAGGAAAAAATAACACAATGTTGTATATATTTTTATACATTACCAAAACCTTTAGATGATGGAATTTTTATAACCCCTCTGCAAAAAATTTAAAGAGCAGGTTTATCATCAAAATAAAACAAAAATTAGTGCTTTATCTTTTATGGTTATTGAGATAGAGGTACATAAAGTTTGATAAATTGAACATTGCAGGAATAGGACAATCCCAGTCGCCTTGATGCATAAAGTATTTGTATCGTAGTGTGGCAATCACACATTCAAACATGTGCTTTTAAAATTTTTTATTGTTACATTTATATATCTTTGTATAGTTAAAGTAATACATATCTTTTTAGCTTAATCTGTAAGTACAATGCACGTTTAAAATAACTTGAATACTTACATCGGGTTCTTGAGACCCAAAAAACATATTTATTTGCTGTTATGATTTGATTTTGCATAATTTAGTTTACTAAGCGATTTACTCTTCTCATGTTTTAATGTCTTTAACTCTAAAAAAAGAACCACTAAAAATAAGGGTTTTAAGTTTTTTTAATAAAATAAACATTTGTTGCATTTATACTACTGCGCACTATTTTATTGCTAATCAACAATGAATGTTAATATAGTTTTTCAATTTCAATATTATTTACTATACTAATATGGTGAAATATAATAAACTTTAATTTAGTTTTTATACTATAATTTATGAACAATCCTCAATCAAGAGTGTTATAAAACATTAAGTCATCCAGATGTTAAAAATTAAGATTATGCAATCAATTTGAAATTAATTATATAATATTGCCCTCAATAATAATTTTAATAAAAATCTATCGGAAAAATGAGTTGATATTGAAATGTTCAAATAAATTGCTCTTAAGGACTTTAATCTGTGAAATTTAATCAAAACCCGCAAAGGCGGAACAGTTTATTGCTTTCTAAGAAGAACTCAAGTTACTCGGCTTTGAATAAACCAAATTACTGGGTATTTCATTACTATTACAATGTAACTATAGATCAAGACAACACGTATAAAGGGAAACAAGATTTACTAATATTAAAGTATCAATTACAATGAATAATCAAAATTTTAACAAGTTTTTTTTCAAATATTTACATTGTGGTATTTAGTTTTTAAAACCAACTTTTTTAAATTTCAAGTGGAACTATATTATAAAATGACCCTATGTACATTGATGTCGTATTTAATGTTAGAGAATAAAGCAGCTCTTAAACAAAAACCTGTCTAAAACACTTACACATTACGGTAAGGAACTATCTCAGTGGTCAAAGACAGTTTCCGAGGCAAAAGTACCTCGGATGAATGGAAATTAAACTAAAACGCCGATATGCATTTTGGAAAAAACATAATAAAAGAAGTGGGAGATCGATATAAAATAAGAAAAACCAATATGCGTCTCAAAATTTTCTATATATTCCTATTTTGAATGTTGGTAAATAAATATCGTAGATGTAAATATTGTTGGATTAACAATAGAAGCAGTAAAACAAATGTTTTCTAGGTAAAAGCGATTCCTCTATAGGGAAAACCTCAATAAATCACGTTTTACAGAATTTATGACAACAGCTGTTTGCAATTTTATATATATTACAGTATTAAGGGTTATCTGAATTTTTTATATTACTTAAAACTGCTAGATTAATTATAAAATAAACTGAAAGGGCATAAATAATTTATGTTAAAAGATCAGTTTTATCGTAACAGTCTTAGCCTGTGTAGGCCTACATAGCTTACTAGGGCACACTAGGTACAACATGGCAAGTCCATCAATTATATAAAAATATCTACAAAGTATTATTTTTTATTTCACTGTTATATATTGTTGTTACATTATTGTTGTAGATATAATAACTTAATTAATATTTATAGTATTAAGCTTATATTCACTTACTGTTGATTTTGTGTCTTGCTTATACTGATGCTCACTAATTTGTAAATTCCACTGTACAAATAACTTGCATATACTTTTTATGTAATTAGATTGCCGTTTATATAAAAATTATTATGTAGTACAAGATTTAAGCTGGTTTCAGTTAGTACAAAAACAATCCTATGAAGTTATTCTATTTTATTATATGGTAATGTAATATTAATAGCCATGAAACTTCAAAATAATGCAAATTTGTGCTAAATAAGGTAGGACTTATATTATTGTTGATATGGGAACTTTTACATAAGATTTTGAGTTTTTTATTGAATATATTTTATAGTATAAGTAAGTATACTTTTATTAAAATTGCCAGCATACCCTTTTAAAATAATATTTTGGACCGAACTAAATGGTAATAGTTAATAAAGCTAATATTTTATATTTTTCGATGGAACCAAGATTCAGCTCCGCGAGAATAAAAATTAAATTATCTGGTTATTTAGATGATTTTGGAAGTTAAGTTTCCCTTGTATGTAATTATTGGAAATACCTTTAAGTTTGACCTGCTTAGATTTTCCCATGAATTAAAACTACAAAATGGTCACGTAGACAAAATTCCTTTGTTGTTCCAATAAATAGTCTACTATTTAATAATGTAATACATATATAATATATAAATATATAATATAATACATACATATAAATAGGCAATTAATTTTACCACAATTCTTACACGCAGTATAACAAGAGTGCGACAAGACTTCTCCTGTTTAAATTATATATCTAATTGGTCAATTCTATACATTTTGCTTGTTAAGGTTCACTTTCATAATAGACATCTACGTTTAAATAAATCAGTAATTTAAAGGTATAAAATTATTTAAAGACGTGTACTCTATGAGCGCCAATGAGATAACTGTAGTTTTTATAGGAAGATGTATTTGGATTAATAGCTCCTACAACTAGATATCAGTAGTTAAATGTACAAATGGTGAGTTTCAGTGAAGTAAAGGTCCATAGCGTTTCATTTTTTGTATGCACCTATAATGTAATATTATTTCCTATAAAATAACGGTTGCTATTAAACCTAATAATACAAATATGTTTTCCATGTTTGTCAAATCTTATGAATTATTGAGAACTTTTTTTTAATATTCATAAGTACTCAACAGACTTCATAACAGAATGTGCTTCCTTGCTAAGTGATTCCTGGTCATGGAAGTTTATTATTTGATTCATCTGAAGTTTTGGCAATATAACAAATTATGTGTAATCTGTGTCATAGTTACAATACTGACTAATCTATTTGGTGTTTTGATGCAAATTATATTTGATTCTTTACTAATATTTTTTGTTATTCCAGTCCATACAGTCGTTCAAAATTTATGATCAATCTATTTAAAAAGTGTTTCGTGGACACATATCTCTATATCCATTCACCCACATGCTTAAATTTGTAAATTTGGTAAGATAGTAATAGTTAAAAATGTCTAGAAATTTAATTCTGAATAGTAAGTCTATAAAATATAGTTTTAAATACATAATTTATTAAAATATCTTATGTTTTTTATTAATTATTATAACTTTATTTGGATTTTAGTACGATACTCTCCATAAATTCTTACTTAAATAACCCTCAAGCATTGATGCATTCGTAAGTAGCTAAACAGTTACATTTCGTTGAAATACGTAAATTTTAGATTGGATATTTCAGCCCAGAAGAAATACTGATACAAAATTAGTATGTTTTATTTTATTTAATAAAATTAATCATTACACTTTCCAAGTATACCGTGATATATCTTAATATATTCACTACATTTATAAAATACTTCTATAAAATAATGAACGGCACGGTTTAAAATTACAGGAACGATTTGCATTTCCCTATTTCTAATGTGATTAAAATTTCCTGTAAGGTAAATGCTATGTAGTGAGGTTAGTTAAATGTAATGATCACGTTGTTACAATTACTCAATTTAATACTATATTTTATTCTTTTAATCCAAAACTGTGGGATATTCTAAAACTAATGTAAAATGTCAAAATGTATTAAAAAATATTAAAGTCCGAACTAACTAATAGAAAACAAGCTTTTTATTACAATTAAAATTATTAGCAACATATTGGTAATTGATAAAATAGGTATGTTTTTGTACTTTACCAAATACCTTTTTGTAAAGGTTTGAGCAAACAAGGATTAAATCAGACACCATAGTATATTTAACATAGTAACAATAAATAAAAAAGTACAATTTACGTCAATTTATTTATAATATTTTGCACTGTTAATAACTTTCTGATTTCTTTAAAAGCCCTTTAATAAATTTCTTTTTTGATCTGCATGAATTATTATAAAACACCTTTGTAAAATTATAACCTAAGCTGAATTATTGTAAATGTTTGGTAATATTTCCTTATAGTGGTATTATAAATGCATTTAGAAAAAAATACAACCAATGTTAGCTAAACACTGAGTTATCTTCTACCACCTGGTTTTTTAAACTAATCCTTTACCAATTTTACAACAAATTGTAAAATTATGAACAAGTCAAACAAATCAAACAACGATAATGAAACATTACTGGTTGCATATGAAACCTTAAAGTATGTCTGTAATTAAGAGTATAAATTACCCGATATAGATATAAATCAATGAAATATTGCATATATATATATATATATATACAGGGTGACCATTAAGTCTTAGGACGACTTTATAACTTTTAAACGGCAAGAGATATCATAACCAAATTTTGTGTACCGTTACTGGAAATTTTAACCTACTTTTCTGTGTACATGGTGGTCGTATTTCACCTTTGGGGGACGGCCCGTCGGGGGTTATAAAAAAATCTTTAATGACAGCCTATGTTGAGTTGTACATCATTTTAAAGGTCTAGTTGAACTGAAAACAATACCGCTAACCGGACTTCCAAAGGTGGATCCAGTCGGAAGAAATCGCTGTTCAAAGTTTAAAAAATGATTAATACCATTATACATAAGAAATATCTAATACTGTAGCTGTTAGAAGTTAAGGGGAATACTTAGTGAAGTCATTTAAAAGTAGATGTTCAAAATGTTTCCTTTTGGCCGTCTGACAATGTGCTAACCGGTTATAAAAGCCGGCTACTGCATTTTGTATGTATTCTCGTGGAATAGGTTGAGCTTCATGTGATATCCTATGTCTGAGTTCGTTCAGATCTGTAGGCTGAGTTCGATACACTTTGTCCTTAATGTAGCCCAATAGGAAGTAGTCAAGCGGAGTTAGGTCAGGGGAACAAGCCAGCCACTCAATCGCACCACGTCTTCCAATCCACCGGTATGGGAATCTAAGTATTGCCTTACCTGAACACCATAGTGTGGCGGTGCTCCGTCTTGTTGGAAAAATCATGTTTGGAAGTCAGCGCCCAGAGTAGCTTGTAAAGCAGGAACAATCTCATTTTGGAGCGTATCATGATACTTGTTGGCATTTAAATTTCCATCGATGAAAAATGGTCCAATAATTGAATTACGTACGATACCTGCCCATACGTTTAATTTTTGGGGATTTTGTGTGTGACACTCACTCATCCAGTGTGGGTTATAACATTATCCCAATACCGGCAGTTATGCCTGTTAACATGGCCATGCAACATAAAAGTCGACTCAATACAATACCGTCTAAATGTATTGGGTTTTGGTCAATTTAATTCATCATAATTTCACTGAATTCCATCCGGCGATCAAAAACACCTTCGCTTAGTTAGATTTTCAATGAAAGACTGTCTAATGAGCCGTCTTCGTCTGTCACAGTACTTGGTCGTCCAGATCTGGCTCGATCCTTAACACTACCAGTATCTACAAAGCGAGGAACTGTGTACTGTGGTGTGGATTTAGAAATAGTAGCTCTATCAGGAAAAGTAGCATTGAATAAATGTGTTACTTCTGCAAACGGTCTTACATTATCACCCCAGTCGCGTATCATTAAAAGTGTAATTCTTTCACGCTCACTAAGCAACATCTCTTAAAACTTATAACTTGCAGTAACAGGATATGGCTGCAAAAAGTACTGTAGCTTAAGTGAAGCTGATAAGAGAACTGATAGATAGATAACAGCCATTATGCGGAAGTCCAGTGGATGGGAATCCTTGACCTAGAAGTACTGCTTTCACTTTTCATTGTACTTCTTAATGCAGCAGGTTTTTCTGATTAAACGTAGCACATTGTCAGACGGCCGAAAGGAAACATTTTGAACATCTACTTTTAAATGACTTCACTAAGTATTCCCCTTAACTTCTAACAGCTACAGTATTAGTTTATTTCTTATGTATAATGGTATTAAACATTTTTTAAACTTTGAACAGCGATTTCATCCGACTGGATCAACCTTTTGAAGTCCGGTTAGCGGCATTGTTTTCAGTTCAACTAGACCTTTAAAATGATGTACAACTCAACATAGGCTGTCATTAAAGATTTTTTTATAACCCCCGACGGCCCGTCCCCCAAAGGTGAAATACGACCACCATGTAAACAGAAAAGTAGGTTACTATTTCCAGTAACGGTATACAAAATTTGGTTCTGATATCTCTTGTCGTTTAAAAGTTATAAAGTCGTCCTAAGACTTAATGGTCACCCTGTATATGTATATTAGGCAGGATAGAGGGTCCGAGTAGCTTCAAACATGGATGGTCTGATACCAAAGTGAACCAACTCCATATTTTTAATTTTTCAGTACGAACAATAATAGATTTTCAATGTTTGATGCTAAATAGCACTTTGAAATTGAAAAACATATTGTTGTTTTGTGATAATCTGAAAAGTTACACTAATTGTATCTTCATAATTACTGAAAAAAATTAATATAAAACTCAGCAAGGGATGAAAATATTTTTTCAAAATTTTTTTGTACTGACATGGTTCAGTCTGGTTCATGAAACTTACCATTGCACCCTGGGTGCTTCAGTGAACCAATATTTATATGTAAAATAAGTTACTTAAAATATTTTTCTTTCATCTTTAAAATTACTGAATTGTATCTAAAATGTTCTAAGGTGGATTTTACTTCTAAATTAGGGAGGAATAATAAGTTCATTACTGATTTTTCATTCTGATTTTATTATTTAAAAAGTGAGAAGACCAAACAAACACAGTATTACAAAATTAAAAACAGGTCAAATTTAATAAAACTTATAGATTATCAACCAATTCTTCATCGTTGATTTCACTGGTAGTTATTTCCTGTTTCTGGAACAAGTCTTCATAAAATCCATGGTGAATCGGTGGCACAAGTTCTAACATTGATTTTAAGTCAGCCTTTTTTTCAGAAGAAAGAGGTTTGCCGTTAGGATTCTTTGTGACTAAAGGAAGATGGTGAAGAGGAACTTGAGTCTTACTGGGTTCAGACCTCTTGGTTTCAAGGGTTTTTGATTTCTTTTTTTGGAGCCGTTTACTGAGACTGATTGAGTGGTACTCAACATCACTATTGTGTGTGTACTTATAATACATGACATAAGGATGACTTTGTCTTACACATAAACTTCTGATCTTTAACCATTCAACTTTCTCTCCGTCACACTCTTTTCTGTTTGTAAGAGCTGCGCAAACTTGATCAGTAGTTATCAAATCTGTTTCCTTTATAGTAATGACTTCAAATGCTTGCTTCTTTGACCTACATCCCTTTATTATTTCAGCAAGCTGTTGTGGGACATAAATGTATTCGTGTCTTCTCATGCTTTTTTCTATGTGACCAAAATCCGTGTCGTTTGGCAAAAAACTGTGGCCTGGTATGGGAAATTTTTGCTCAATTTCTTTAATGTTGTTTAAAGGGTTTTGCACTAGTCGCATAAGTAGGGATACCATTTTGAAATTCCTATTCTGGCCACCACATGAGTCGCACCACAACACAATCTTTTCTTTTGTAGGATGGTCAGAAATGTATTTCAAAAGGCAGGATCCAATTTCATCTGGTCCCCTTCCTCCTTGACATTCATTCCAAAGGTGCATTGTTCCTTTTGACGAGGCACAGTCATGAACGCCTAAATTATAAACGGACAATTGCCTCTTATAATATGCTATTCCTGTAGGAACCTTTGGCAATGAGAATGTCTTCTGTAAATCAAAAGTTAAAACGGTGCATTCGCCGTTTTTAGCAAATTGCATGTCCCGCTTCATTTCATCTCTTGCTGCATTTACTTTTCTATGGTGAAGCTCAGTATTGGCCAACACTTGATTGAGTTTCAATTTTTTTTCTGCAGAGTCTAGTTCACTCTCAATCGCTTTCTTCTGGACATTATATGAATCGCACACTTTACAGGTGTCCTTATGAGGTGTCTTAAAACCTAAATTGAAGTCTTTGTAAAAGATTTTTTCATACATTGACTGAGACACAGTCTGATCTTTAACATTATCAGCTTCCATTTTTTGGGCATATAACCTATACATTAGACTTAAATTTAATTCAGCCCCTAAATACTTTTTGTTTGGATTATCTTTGCGACTGTAATGGCTAGTGTAGGCAGGAAAAGATGATATATGATTTTTAACAGAGTTAATTCGTTCATCTGATAGTTTGTTATGAGGCGTATGTTTACCTCTTTTGTCTACAACCTCACCACGACTAACTTTCATCAGTGAGCGATGAATCTTCGCGCTATCTATTTTAAGTGTTTTTATAAACATACTTTTACAAATCCTGACATCAATATTTTGACATGGCAAATAATAGTAACGAGAGAATTCTCTCTTTGAATCATCAGAACCCTTTTTTTCAAAAGCATTTCGAACTTTAACAGACCTACCAATAATAGCAGTCTGTGTATCAAATGACCCTGAATTCCAAAAGAGATCAAAAAACTTTTTCCTTTCATCAATATTAACTTTTTCAGCGCATTTCATTCTACATTTACAGTCAAACGGTTCAAATAATTTACTTGCAACAGGATTACCACTAGTACTCTCATAAGCTTTTCCTGAGTTTCGATTTATCTTTCTAATATTTTTTTTCCACTTAGCTGGATCTCCGTAGTTTCTCTTTCTTCTCTTCTTCTCGGGTGGGTTTTCTTCTGTTGCTACGAGTGTTTCCTGTCTCATTTCTGATCCATCTGCCCCAACATCTTTTCCATCCTTCTTCTTCTTCTTCTTCCTTTTTTGCTTAGAACCACATGGGACATCATCTGCAACATTAATGCCAATATAAAGCATGTACAAAGCCAACAATATAAAATAGTCCTATTTTATTAAAGTATGGTGGTAAAAGGATTACTGTAGTAATAATGTACCAATATATACACACACAAAAAACAAAATAAGGTTTGTTTTATTAAAAAATGAATTAATTAATCTATTATCATTGTCTATAAGCTTTATAAAAATCCAGGGGCAAACAAACAATCAGCATTTTTACAATCTCGTCTGCCAGAATGAACTAACATCATTTAAATATCTGAACACTGTATGCCAGAGTGAACTAACTCCAAAATCCCAGTTATGACAACAGATAGTATATCGTGCATTGCAGATATCTGTTAACAACACTATTGAAAGGCTACAACATTAATATGTTACAAAAAACACAACCACAACAGCTGATATTATGGAGGGAATAGTTAGTTCACTTTGGCATAAGATGAAATGCTAATGTACACTAACCTATTGCATATAATTGAAATGACCTTAGATAATTAGTAAATGTGAAATATTACCTTCACTACTATCTTCAGCATGTTGAGGTGGGATGTACTCGTCGCCAGAATCTTCAAATAAGTCGGATAAACTGGAGTTTAACTCACTATTTATTAAAGAAGAGGATGCACCATGAACCAACTCTAATGCGTCAGCCATGTTTTTCAGGAGTTAGTTCAGTCTGCCACACAAACAAAATCAAAATTCCCCGTATGGTAAAACAGAAAAATAAAATTTCCCTCACAAACTCAGCTGTTTAATATGGTTCTCTCTGGCATGTGAATGTATTGTATTTTATAAAGTAAGAAATGACAATACCGGAAAAACATTGAAATTGGAGTTGGTTCAGTTTGGCATCAGACCATCCACATGTCCCTTCAGAAAAGTGAAACGCTTCTTAGATGACATAATCCTACAGTTATATTATAAGATGTTTTTTACTATTGTCGACGTAATATATCATTTTTATAGTAATTGTGCAAGAAATATTTTAAATATTTGTACAGGGTGTTCCAGAACACTTCAAAAACCTTTGTAGGTATTGTTTCTGAACCAAACATAAGCATAAATTCCAAAATATCAATAATTACCTTAAAAGCAGCCATTTTAAACGGGTAGTCTTTGATGATTAAACATTTATGGCGTAACAGGCTTCGCTGAGGTTGTTTGTAAATTTATAATCTATAAATAATTTAATTCTTTATTGACCTGTTATCATATAGACTGTGAAACTGATAATTATGCAGAAAAGGAATGAATTAAACGCTCTGTTGGAAAAAGAGAAATGTCGTCAGTCTCCTATGTAATAGGCCATCAACGAGTAGCCACATTTAATAGTTAGACATGAATCATCATAGAAACCATTCTTGTCTATGTAGAAGTTAAGGTTAATGCAAAACAAAAATTTTACAAACTAATTGTGAAAGCTTTCTCACAAAACATCTTGCTACGAGATACATTTCCATTTTGCTCATTATATCAGGAATCATAATGATTATTCAGCAACATTTTCGTAGCTCACCGGCTTTCAAGGTCACCGATGAGACTAATGTAAAGTAAATTCACTAATGGTGAACTAAATATATTAGATTGAGATGCACCATTATACATAACCCTCATGACAACTTTCATATGTAGAAGTACAGCATCATGGGACATTTGAACTATATAGATCTAATCTTGTTAGAGGTATCGTACAGACCAATGTAGACAAATATGTAACGCTCATAGTATCTGCCTCGCTCCTGGATGAAAACAGAAATATCGTAGAAACAAACTTTCTAATTCTCCGTCATTTTAGTACTCAAATTCCATTAAAGTAAGACCAATTCATCCCAAATAATAAGGCATTATACTAATTAAATCTCAAATTAACAGTAATAGATTCAATACCTCAGATGTATGAAATAAAATTCATTACGTAATAATTCTAAACACCTTGTGATTATGTATATAGTATAATATATCTATCTAATTCTCATTTAAACTTAATAATTAATTAATGTACTAAGAAAATTAATTCTTACTTTTGTTTACTTATTTCTATTATAATGCTTTATAATAAAGACACATTGTGTTTAGGGCTGTGTTTAACACAGCAAAGGAACAGAATAATATTACTGTTGTTAATAACCCAAGACCCAAAATAATCATGAGGTTTGATATTAAAGAGTGCTAATAATTTATGAAAAACAAATAAAAAACACAAACACATATTTATATACACACACTTGTTATGATTGTTCTTATAACATATTTTAAATGTATGTATTGTCAATTGTCGACTCTTTGAATATGAAAACTGTTATAGGTGATTTGATTATATAAACTATTTGACAGTAACTTTGAATTGAAGTAATTCTTTTAATCAAGTTAATACAAATTATGTCACTATTTAATTCGTATTTATTAAAAATAACGTATTAAATGAGAGATATAACAGAGAAAGGAGTATATACAGCAAGGAAAAGAAGTAAAGGAAAAGGAGCTTTTTATAAAATTCCTTTCGTAGATTACACTCAGATGGAATATACCGCACTGAAATCACGTAGAAAATATCATATGGCCGGCCCATAAAATCTTTTCTTGGATCCCAATAATATACCAAGACGTAAAATCCTAATATCTCAACGCTCTAGCAAAACCGAGCAGCTTTCACATAAAGTTATCACTTAACGCAATAATGCTATGCTTTCCGGTGCTGCTGATCTCTCAATGAACTGTGATTCTATGGGTTTTGTAACTTTACCTTAACATCGAGTTATTCATGGGCGTGATGGTGGTAATAACCGTATTCATGCTGGCTGCAACAATGGTACTATACGACCCTGCTGGTTGGAACACTTAAATTATTATTGTAATGAAACGATGTATTTACATCTACATCAAATGTTACCCAAAATTCATAACATTATCCTTTAATCACGTACAGTGATATTAGATGAAACTGTATTAATTGGGTACGAAAAGAAGTTTACAGAATTGATTGATATTACCAAATCTTAAATTTAGGTATCTAGCCCTTTAAGGAGTATGGACATCATTTGACGTCTTCTTTACATAGGCTAAAATGAGTAATGGATGATATCTAAAACATTTCCAAAAGGAGTAAAAATTTAGAATCTTTAAAATCTCATAAATATTTTTATTTACATTTTTAAGCGTAATAAAAAAGGACTACTACAACACAATTTTTCAGTACTTTTCAAAATCAAATTTGTTATTTCCTCACTACGGCAGACTCGATCAATACTGTCTGCCATTTTGAAAACAGTAACAAACTAGATGGCCGCTCAACAAATAAAAGTAACTTTCACAAGAAATATATGGCCACAGCATGCAGTATACAAGGAATGGCTAGTATAATGTGGTGGCATATGCGTACAGCAAAGCGATGCGCGCCCAACGTGACCTTGAATCAGTGACTTCTACCACGTGGATATGCGATCTGGTGGTAAAATCACATTACAAGTGAAAGCGAGCACAAACATGGAAGTTAAGTATGTTGCTATTAGATGGAACCACTTTACAGACTAATCTACTTAATGGCAATTAGTAATACCAATGCATTTACTACAATACAAAAATAGAGGCTAAACGTCATATGACGTCTGTACTCATTATGTAGTTTCCACACACTCCTTAAAGGACTAATAGGTGTCAGAACCGCTTTCAACTTTTACCAATAAATAAAAAATGCTCGGTTAGTAGTAAAAAATATTACTTCAGAATCTAATTAACTAAATAAATAATACATACATTTACTTATAACAGCTCCAAACAATACACATAAATGCCCTCGTACTCATTTGAATAGGACGATTTAAAATACTGTTCGCTTATCTGTTTCATTTTTCTGCACATAAAAAGAAATGGTTAACCATTCGACTTATTTTACCACATATTTTAAAATGAATAGATATGTCTTTATAAAAAATATATACTTTACTTTAATGGTATTGTACAAAATAAATATTAGCCACTCCAATATTATACCTTGAACAAAACTACGAATTGTAACTTGACCTTATTATTAAAGTGATTTTGTATAGCGTTCCTTTACTGAAAAGTTTACTAAGAGCAAAGTTTACACGTTGAACGACATAATTCCTTGTAAATGGTATTGTGTTGAATATAGGGTTGCTTTAATTTAGCGAGAAACAATTACAATATTTTCACTAACGAATACCGGGAAATCCACACAATACTTTCTTTACCTGAAGGATAATGAAACTCAATAACCTATGTAATTATATTTAACTTAAGCTATTTTCCTCTTTAGTTTGCATTGTGATGATACAGCATTGTTTTCAATATTAATTAATCCATGAATAAAATATATTTTAATAAAATTTAAATTAGTAACGTACCGGTAATACATTTGTAGATAATATGGATTGCCTTAATGAAGAAACGTGCGGGAAAATAATCCTTTTTAGAGGGCTTTAGAAAAGTATATAACTGTTGAAAATTAAATCACTTTCTCCTCACAATATCCCCAAATCCATGAAAACAACCCTGGCGTGAATGTAAAACTCTTAGAGAAGAAATTAAAAAAATGATTGCCTCAATAAGATGTCTAGAGGAGTAAAATAAAACTTTAGTTCAGGAAATCCCTAGATCTAATATAGTAGTTTCAAATAACTATGAGGCGCTGGAAGATTTGTCTGAAGGTAGTGAAAATGGGTTCACCAGAGTGGAAAAAAAGAAGAAAAGAAGAAGGAAAAAGAAAACACGTAAACCGAAGTTGCAGCACACTACTTTTAATAATAAACAAATCATTAACACTGGTCAGAAAAAAGAATCTAAAATACCCCCTCATATCTCAACATCTACCGTACCAGTGGCTTTTCGTGCAGTAACTATTGAGGGTGATAGTCATGCACGCTTCATGGCTGGGATGGTCCAGTCCCTGGTGACCGTAGAGACGGCTGTGCTAGGCGTCTGCAAGCCTGGAGCCGGACTGTTGGGTGTGGTTGAGGGGAGTCAACCTACTCCCCCGGGAAGCTGTAGCGTTCTGATTGCCGGAGCGAATGACATCGGAGCCGGTCGGTCGTCTGCCGTCTACCAGCAATTGGAAAACCAGATCTCCATGCGCACCCGTACAACCAAGGTCATGATATCAACAGTGCCTTATCGCCACGACCTCCCCCCTTTCCACCTCGTTAACCAAGAGACGACTTGTGTTAACAACTACATAAGGGAGCTGTGTATCAGGTGTAAGGGGTCTGTGCTGCTGGAATTCAACGCTATCGGAATGCGACACTTCACTAGCCATGGCCAGCACCTGACTATGAGGGTAAGCGGATGCTTGCCGAACTGGTGGTGGCCGGCCTGAAGAAGGCCAGCTTAGCCACTGCTGACCAGTCACCATCACCACTACCACAAACGTCTTCATCGCCACCCCCACCGCCTCCATCACCCCCACCGCCTCCATCACCAGCAGCGCCTCCATACTGCTGTCGCCGCCGCCGTCTCTGCTGCTAACAACATCTGCTGCCGATGTTGACCGTGTACCGATTGGTCCTGATGGGCCTTGGACGCTGCCTTACAACAGCTACGCAGGGGCAGTAAAATCTCCACCGTTGATGACCAATGGACGCTCTGCGGATCTTGTGCAAGCTGGAATTGACTCGGTTTTTTAAGGACCCCACTTTGAATCAGCGGACAAATTAACTACTAAAAACCATTAGGAACACACAAACACTCACAGACAAACGGAAGTAAGGCTGCTTCATCAAAATTCCCAATTTGCAACCAACAAATTAGATCAAATCCAACTCATGTGCGAGGATCTGAAAGCAGATCTTCTTTTAATAACGGAAAACGGTTTCAACAAGGATAACATCGCACTGTGCAAAATTCCAAATTATAAATTGGTTTCCGCGTATTGTCGATCCCACTCCAGAGGAGTAGGAGTTGCCATTTTTCCGAAACAAAATTTCGCGTCTGCCCCCTTTCCGATCCAGGATTCAATCGAAAAAGATTTCGAAGCAGTCGGGATCAAACTACAAACAAAAACATCAAAATTCTTCGTGATCGGAATTTACAGGTCTCCCAGTGAAAACGAAGACACTTTCTTTTCAAAATTCGAAAAAATACTGACATGTCTGACTAACCAACGTTAGCATTTTGTCATTATGGGTGATTCCAACATCAACGCGTTGGACAACACTTACCATGCAACAATTCGTTTGATCGATTTACTTAGATCATTTCAGCTTGATTTGCTAGTCAAATCTCCAACGAGATTGACGGCTACAACCAAAACTGTAATCGACTACATAATCATCAATCACCCAAGTGTCGCAGTGTCTGTGGTGAATACAGCTATATTTGACCACTACGGCCAAGAGGCCGTCATTAGTGGGATACAACTTACAAGGGAGCCCAAAAATTAAACAAATAATAAGAGACATAAGGCCAGAAAACATCGCTCACCTTAACGCTTCCCTTTCTAAAGAAAGATGGAATTTTCTAAATTCATCTCAACCCGTTGAGCAACAGTTTAAATTGTTTATCGACACTCTTAATTTCCACGTTAACACCTGCTGCCCTACAAAAACAATTAATGTCTGAGTCAAAAATTCAAAAAACAATTGGATCACACCAGGAATTTTAGTTTCTAGAGAGAAACTGAAATTTATGTCCGAAATTTATAAAAACTCTTCTAATGAACAGTTCAAAATATTTTTCAGGAATTATAAAAAAGTATACAAGAAAGTGATCCAAGCTGCGAAAGCACTCAATGTCTCCAAATCAATTCTCTCTTCAAAAAAAGTTTCTAAAACAACTTGGAGCATCATAAACAATAAAACAAATGCACACAAACAAATCAAAATTAAAGTTGGGGATAGGCTTGTGGAGGATGAGACTGAGATTGCTAGTCGGTTTAACGAGTTCTTCGCATCCGTTGCTGACGGGCAAGGTCCTCGGCCATCTGACCCAAAAGTGCGCCCCTCGCGAAGGCAAAGCCCAGCAGCATCAATGGTGTTGTCGCCTGTTGCTGAGGATGAGCTTTACCTAATTATCCAGCAGCTCCCATCCAAAAAGTCAAACGACCTCAATCTGATGTCCCCATGGCTCATTAAAAAATGCTGCAAGCATTTAGTGAGACCCTTAACTGAATTAGTAAATTATTCATTCCAAACAGGAGTGTTCCCCTCTCTCCTTAAAATTGCAAAAGTTGTTCCAATTTTAAAGAAAGACGACCCAGCCTCTATAAATAACTACCGGCCTGTCTCAATTTTGCCAGTATTCAGCAACATTTTTGAAAAGCTTTTTCTTATAAGAATGCTTCACTTTTTGGACAAATACAATCAGCTCTCAAATGAACAGTTTGGGTTCAGAAAGGGTAAATAGACAACCGACGCAGTCGTTGGTCTTGTCGACATGATTGTAGAGGGGATTGAAAGTCGGAACCACACAATGAGTGTGTTCCTGGATCTGTCCAAAGCATTCGACTGCGTTGACCACAATATACTGCTCGACAAACTTGAGTCCCACGGCATTCGAGGCGTGCCTTTTAAATGGCTTAGCTCATTTCTAAGCCACAGATCCAAGTTGTCCAGATATCAAATAAATCATCCAAACCAATAGACCTTAGATATGGAGTCCCCCATAGGTCTACCATCAGTCCTATGCTTTTCCTGCTTTATGTCAACGACATAGAATCATCGCTTCTGCATGAAAGAACAGTGCAGTTTGCAAATGATACGACTCTTTTTTAAATGCAAGATCAAGCGAAGTTTTGGAACAACAGGCTTTTGTTGATATCAACAACTGTGTCCAATACTTCAACAGCCTCAACCTCACAATAAACTCTTCAAGAACCAACGTTTTAAATTTTTCTTTGCGCACTGCGGGCAACCAGTGCGGACCTGCCATCTTGATGGCTGACTCCACACTGGACGAAGTCTACTCTTCAAAATTCCTTGGAATGTACCTTGATCAAAGACTGACATGGAATGTGCATATTGTTCATGTTTGCGCCAAAATCTGCTCAGGCATCTTTGTTCTGAGGTCTTTAGCAAAATACTGCCCGAGTCAGGTACTGATTACGGCGTATTATGGCTTGATATACCCCCACCTGGCCTATGGAGTGATCCTTTGGGGAGCTTGCGCTAACACTCAGTTCCAAAGAGTTTTCAGACTCCAAAAAAAAGCAATTCGAATGATCGCAAAAATCAAATTCAGAGAGTCGTGCAGGCAAGTTTTCAAGACATTGCAGCTGTTGACTCTGCCATGTCTCTACATATTGGAAACAACTATGTTTTGTGTGAATAAATGTACCTTAACCAGAGGACAAGACATACACATGTATGAGACACGTGGCAGAGAAAACTACCGAACTGGTAGACACAGAACGGTGGTTTATGAACGCCTGCCTTCACAAGCGGGTGTTCAATTCCTCAACAGACTGCCCAATCCAATCAAAGATGCTCCAACGCCAAAGGCGTTTAAGACTCGCCTAAAACGCTTCTTGGTGTCTCAAGCGTTTTATAATGCAGCTGAGTTTTTGGCTTTCAACTGGGAGGTCGCCCAATTAGAAGAATGACACCGCTGTTCGAAGTGGGTTGCATTGGCGATGAATGAAAGAGGTGTGACTTTAAACATTGTATGTCTGTATGTGTATTATAGTGTGAATGACTGAAATGTCAGGATATTATTATTAATTGACGTTTGCCATACGATGTATTACTGTCTCAACAATAAAACAGATTTCATTTGATTAGCAACCTTAGGGGGTATATTTTTGTGGTCTGGCATTCTCATACCTTTTACTGTGCGTATTTTGATGACTATCGCACCATTTGATAGCAGTATTCTTGTGTTGCAAGAAAATTCGTGAAACCCTGCACTGGAGTCGAATGAATCAGGTCCTTCTGACCGGATTCTCGCCCCCTTCTCCGTCACTGTGCATCGGAGAAGTGACCAGGTATCGTGGTGTTGTCCCAAGCTTACCATCTAGGCTACAACTGCAAACAATAATGATAACTTCCCTGTCATTATCGGTGGTATCGTTCCGGCTGTAATATTTGTTTATTTATTAAAAATAAACCAAATATTATCTTTAAAATATTATTACATAAGAAAAGACGCGTTAAGAGGATAACGTTTTATTTATTTTCTTTCGATTGATTCTTAAGACAACTTACTATATTAATTTTAATATTTAGATTAAATAAAATAAACAGTGTTATAATGTTGTGGTATAAAGTACTCAGCGAATATACTTTTGTATATAGAATAGGAACATGGGTGAGTGAAAATAACTATACAGAAAATTCTAGATATAAAACCGTAAAATTACAACACCATCATTAAATTAAAATGGGTTTTCTGTTTATTATTATATACCTACAAAATCCGAGTTACTCTATTAAAACAAATTGTGTTTATTAATTATGCCCTGAAAACTTATAATTTCCAGCTTTAAACTCGCAACATGACTCCAACTGTATAATCCAGTTTCAGGATAATGATCTTCCTCAAAAGTGCTGTGCAGTACTAAAAGCGAAAAGTACAATATTATATAATATGTTTATAAGTAGGTAAAATCACTAGACCTGTTATTTATTGGCAAGAAAAGGTAGGCCTTGTGAACATACTCGTACTTTTAGTTTCTTAACGAATTGGCAAATATAAATATAGTATTATACTTATTTGAATGTGATAGTGACTATGATGGTTTCAAGCTCTTATATTTTTTTAGGAGAAATTCGATCCACTTTTAAACCTTACTCTGCCCGTCCTCATGGGCCACTATCCTATGCGAGGATCTTATCAAACAAAATCTTGTCGATACAGTACAAGATCGGTAATGATAAAAAGTGCAACGGTCAAAGGCAGGATTCCAAATTGCACTATATCTAACTAAGACTCAAAGTCCAACGACTTACACCACTCGACCCTCGGCACTCCCAACTGACCGTAGTTAATGTTATGAACAAATAGTATAAAGTAGATGGTATACGTTTAAGGATAAATAAATAATACATATGTGTGTGTGTGTGTGTGTGCGTGTGTTTTTTTAAAGATTGCTACGTGTAATAGTAACACCTATTTTGAATAATCTATCGTATTATATTTCTGTTATAAGACAACAACTAATGTGCTATACCTATATATTTATAAAATATGCATTAGATGCCCTTACTGAATGAATGGTTGAAAAACGACCTGCAATAACCATTAAAGATAGAGACATTTGCATTGGTGTCAAAATATATTTACGCATACTTTTGAGGTAGTAAGGAAAGAGTTTTCTCTTCACATTAGCTTTCACCTCCATTGCCTTTTTAAAACTGAAAAAATCACCATACAAAACGCATTGCTACAAGTACATTTTATTAGTTAATTATAAGAGCTAATTAAATATAATCAGAATTTCTGTATAAAAATTGTAGAATGGCAGCATAACCTTTGTTATTAAGTAATATAACTACTTTATTGAATGTGTTTATTTTAAAAGTCTTTATAATAAGCTATATAGAAAAAACTTTTCTTATTTTAATGTTTTCCATCAATGAATTCAGAATATATCAAGATAAGAAAATCGTAAGGTTTACTAAACTTATATTTTAATCTGCCTTTTATAAAATAGTAAGTATGCATTGCTAATGATTAATACTTTGATGCATATATGAAAGATAAAGTGATTAAAAGTTTAATTACATATACTAAAACAATCATAAACCCACCTGAGTATTATAGTTTTTTATAGAACTACGTTTCTCAAGTCTGGACCTGAATATCTATATATCGTCTTTATCGGAACAACAAAGCAAACTCAACTGTGGCACCATAAATATCTTGGACTAGAATCATTACAATGGCTATAAGTATATATCTTTTGAAGTATATTCTTGATCCGGACAACAGGGAAAACTCAACTCAGTCGTCGAAAATATACTTCTATATAACCAGAAGAGCTCGTAAACGTGGAGACTAAACTCGTAACCCTGAGAAATTCGCTTAACTTCTGATTCTGTTAAGAATTAACGATATTATAATGAATTCCTAAAAAAGTGCCTTATTCCGTGTTTAAATTTCATAATTTCTCATCGTTTATTAAAGAAAACCTTGGAGTATAAAAAAATCGTTTATAAAAGGACGTTCACATTAAAGTTCATCAACAGTGGTCTAAAATAGTAAAGTTTTTATTGAAAACTTTGGCGCAATTTAATTAAATATCACGCAATGTTGGAAAAAAGTTCAAGTCTTCACTTATATATTTATAAACTGTTTCACTCTCTGACTACAAGGTCCAAAATCATCATTATTTAATCTTAAATCTAACATGGATTAGGAGTGAACAATGTATTTTAGTAACCATTACCTCTGGAATGCCTAAAATGTTATTTATTCCGAATATGCCCATGCTATCTAAGTTTTTCAATAGAACATTGTGGGCGGATGTGAGGGAAACTGCTAGTTTATTATATACGTGTTCATAAAATTAATAATCTCTAACTATGCATATATGAAATGTATACTTACAAATGATATATATTAAATAATATATGATCTGTGTCCTAATATTACGTATTTATTCATTTACAGCGCCTTTACTATGATTTGAATTGCTTCTGGTTCATTAATGTTTTTATGTATCTTAGTTCATAACCAAGAACAAACAATAACAATATTTTATATTATTAAAGTACTAAGTCTGAACCAAGATTTGAACCCGGGTTTCTGTAGAAAACACTAGTAACTCATCTACTAGGGATGGTACTGTCTCATATTAATACCAGTGCACACACTGAAATAGAAATATAGAAGATAATATTTATATTTTAATAAGATAACACTTCTAACTTACGTAAGGTTGGTCCCATCTTGCCCACACGTGATCTTGAGGTCTGCGGTTTGCGGTTAATGTCACGGTTCCTTAGTTTCCCATTTGACGTAGTCGCTTCTTTGATGCACAATAATACTTACACTTTATAGATTTAAAACTATTAACAGTTTTTAATTTTTTAAGTTTTTATTTTTAAGAAAGTGGTAGAGGTTAAATTACATGCCGGTAGAATGTATATATTTCATATGGTTTGTGAAGCTAATGGTTTTATAACGTGTAATTAAGTGAGCCAAAATAAAAAATACTGGATATTTCTAATAACTCAGTTGCATCAGGCAAATCACATATAAAAATAACTTCGTCTCACAATAAATTTTGGTCTCTAAGGTTAAATATCTGAACAACAGTGATACTCATAGTGATTTCAAATATGGTTGAAGGAGCGCAATATATATTTGATACGATGTCTGACGTGATTGGAGTAAAAATAGCAATATATTTTTAATATACGTGCTTGGGGTTCTACAGATAAAAAAAGGTTTTATTTTATTGATACTTTATCGTATATTAAAACTAGACGAAAATTATAATTAATGTAACAAATGTAAAGTATGGAATAGTTCAAAATCGCACTACAAATTTGTGGCTATAAATGATTTTCAACTCGTATCAACTATGTTTCAAAACTACTTTTATTGCAATACCGAAGCTACTATAAGTCTTCCTAAGGGGAGATATTTGTATAAGGAATAAGACGTTACATGATCTCATAATTGTTAAAAAGTGTTTTGTGTCTTGGCTATGTACTATTTATAAATATCAGTAAAAAGTTTCCTCGTTATGGATTTTCATAATACGATATGTTAATTAGTTGTAGAAGAAATGTACCATTGGATGTTACAAATATTTCAATCATTGGTTGTAAACTTATCACCGATCTACGGAGGTTGATGTCAGACTAAGATTTGCGGTACTAGTAACATATTAACCTGCCTACGTTGCTCCCCTCCTCTTCCAGACACAATAAGTATCTTATATTTACCGCAGATCTTTCTCTTATGTGTCTTTTGATTTTAAAACTTAAGTTTTATTTTAAAAATTAAACGAAATATTTTTGGTCACAAGCATTAAGAAATATTTTTTGTATAACCAGAATTTTTAAACTCGAGCAGACGCTCAGGCCTTTTTCATTTCTCCATGTTTTACTTTATATATTAAAAATAATTACAGTAAGACATGTTTTTTCTTACGCAGTAAAAGCTTTGTTTGTGATATATATATATATATATATATATATATATATATATATATATATATATATATATATAGCTTTTTGTTATCCTTTTTTGTAAACATTGTATCCCACAAATACTGTACAAATATTGTAAATAAACAACATTTATTAATAATTGAAATTAATTGCAACCTTCAGTATCATGAAAAAAAGTCTCTTAACTTCTCTTTCCTAGATAATAGCTAAAGAATTTCAGACACAGATGGCCAACACAAAACTTTTCGCCTAAATCTGTGCAGAAATAGCTTACGTCTCCTACTACGAAAATCCTTACGCCGTCACCTCTACAGGCTATAATTTAATTGCAAATTCAAGTAAGAGTGCGTTAGTGCTAAGCTAGAGCCCTGCGAAGAAAGTACTTAAATCTATTTCTGAAGTTGCGGTACGAGCTCTCTAAAATCTTACGGTAACAAGTTACTAAGGAAACTGTATTTATATAAAACTTGCCACTGAAAAAAACTTCATATTTCTAGCATTTTCCGAATTACAAGCATGGAAATATGCATTATAAATAATAAATAGTTATCACTGAGACCATAAAACTTGTTATTGTAAAGATAAATACTTTTGTTTATAAAAATAGTGTACATAGTTTTGACAGTACATATTTTATTTATATATAAACCTAAATATAGTAACAAAACAGCTAAACTGTACAGTTTCAAAGTGATTGTTTTTATTATGTTGTTTAATTTTCCAAGATGTCGTTTGAAAACATTACAACTAGGTTTGGATTACATTAAAACTTGAAGAGTAATTTAAACTACAGACACCACATCCATTAGATCCGGAGAGATGCTACATCTAATTTTCCAATAGTAAGCACACTGGGGCCTCTGTTGCAGCCAACTTGTTAAACTAATGTATAATAGTATGTAATGTTTTTTGATAAGAAAACAAACACACACACACACACACACACACACACACACACACACATATATATATATATATATATATATATATATATATATATATATATATATTATCATATGATCATATCATCACATATATTATATATATATATATATGATAATAATGTTATATATATATATATATATATATATATATATATATATATATATGTGTGTATGATAATATATAACATTTTACACACAGTAGATGTGTGAAATATGTGTATTTCAAAAATTCAAACATAAATTTATATTATATCGTAATAAATCATTTTTTGTATACTTAGCCTGATTATTTGATAAATAACTAAAAAAATGTGCAATGCATATTAATTATATAATGAAAATAAGACATCTCCTAAAATTCAACATTCACAATAATTCTTAAGTTACACGTCTGTTACATCCATCGAGATATTAAAATATATAATATTAGTCAAATGTATCAATTATAATATTCAGAGAAGCATATAATTATAGAGAAGCAGTTAACTTTTAGAAATATAAGCGGGAATCAGGGGTAATGAGAAGTGAAGGCTGAAAAGGAGAAGCTTATTATTCTTTCACAGCCGGAAAAAGGCTGTGAAATTTCGTTTTATAATAATTAATAATTTGATTAACTTGGCTTTGGTTACAACAATTATTTCGTTTTAAAGTTAATAATTCTCATACTCTCTGCAAAAGTTTAAAGATATTATGCGGTTCTTTAAAATTATTTATACCCCCTTATAACCTAATGAATACTTATCAGAAACATCATGTATGTAAATTGTCGTTATTAAATATAGGTTTCTATTTTTATTTACAAACAAATTAATGAAATATTATAAAAATATCATATATTTATTTATTTATTACATATTTAATATTCCAATTTGTTTACAAGAAGCAATTATAATTACCTAATAATAATTTTCTGTAATAATTCCGAACAAGTATAAACTTATTTGTTTAGTTAAGTTTAGAGTTTACATACCATTACTGCTATTAGAATAAAATAATAACAGATATTAAGTTAAAAGTTTACATAATAATAGCAGGTATATTTTCAAATTTACACGAAATACCATGCTCATATTCAAATATATCAAGCAGTTAATCACATCTTGGAGAATGAAAAAGCACTTTATGTTCATCTGTAAATAAGTTCTGAAGTTTAGACAACTTAAATGAATTTCATTTATTTACTTATTTATTTTAGAAATGTGTTGTGTACTGTTCTCTTTTGACGAAGGTTACGGATAACAAGTCGAATACCAGGCTTTGTGGAAGAGTGGTTGTACCTGTATCAGTGTCCAGCACAAATATGGATATTATAAAGTCCTATATGAAGTAACATATTTTTATTTGATCAAAAGCCCACTTTTTACAAACTACATTGCGAACTATTATGTTGTATTAAATTGTTCGTAGTTGTGGTATATAGTGCTATAAAACTAAAGTACCTTAAAAAAAATGCAAAGTTTGTGTCATCTTAAAGGGGCTAAAATCGCTTGTATTTGAAAGATTCAATGGTTATCACATTATGCAGCTTTTTAAATTTCATAGCTTATTTAAAACTTCTATGTATCTCAGCAGATCCAACCATGCAATCTCTACCAAAAGTATCCCGAGTAGTGTGCCTACGAGATTTGTATGTATTATTAATGAAAATCATACAAAATTTAAAATACATTTAAAAAATCTCTGTCTGTAGTTTTAATAAGGTCCTATGCAGATTCTGTTATGGATTTTGTGAGTGTCCAGTGAGATAAAGAGATTTTTCATCTAAACCTCTGTAACATCTGAGCAGCAACCTCAGCGTCAGGATAGATCAATATCTTAGCGATGAACCTTTACGTACACAAGAACTCTCGCAGTGAGCAGTTCTTGAGTGCGACACATATTGTTAATGGTTTGCTTGAATGAAATACTGGGCGAATATTGAACCCACTAAATATTTATTAATGTAACAAATAAATAGAAACAATATATCTTCTTAAAGCTAGGCTGGCTTTAAATAAACTACTTGTATACAAAACAAGATAAAGAAATATAAACCTAAAACTTTCAACTTTGAGTCTACGCACTGGTCATTAAAGCCCCTGAAGGCTGTTTTCCTTTTAAGTTTCTTAACTATACAATACTTTAAAACTAATTTAAAACTAATGGTATCTGAGGGTTTTAATTATATTTATTTCGATGTATGGATTCCTTCGTTGAGATATAAGATTTGTACCTTTGTTTATTAGGTTTTTTCATGTCAGCTATATGAATACCATACAAAGACCATAATTTTAGTTTTCTTCTAAAATACAAAATACCTACACTGTACTTACTGTATCTGTTTACTTCTGTATGTACAGATATACATTTTTGTGATAAATAAAGCTAATTTTCATTTTATTTGACAGTGGGTTATTTGATAATTTTAGCAAGACAAAAATTTATTTTTGGAATATTACAGAAGGTAAAATGTAATTATTTTTATCATACAGATTGTCATTATCTATGCTGGGTGATTTTTACTGTATAGGTATTGCTTATTGGGTGTCCCCATCATTGGAAAATCTACTGATATAGACTATTAAGAGTAATCACTGAACATTATCATTACACGTTTAATCCAATCATGAAAACTCAATGGATCATGTCTCGTGATATCATTAAAACTACGTTATTTGTATATGAAGCCATAGTTAAATTATTCATTTAAAATAATAGCTTCACATAAACTAAGTATTTTTTTCTAAGTTTCATTACTTAAAATTAAAAAATATATTAAAATTGTATTTACTTCCCGATGTATCCCTGGATACAATTTAGGCTTTTATTTTAGAAAAGAGGGTTTACTGTTATAGTACAGAATTGATCTTTGCAGAATTTTGCAGATCGCCAAAAACATGACCCATGTGTAAATACCGCTGCGTAAAAAATTAAATGTTTAAACAAATAAAAAACAAATCTGTCTATGTTGCTATTTTCATGCTAGGGAATGCTAATTCAGTGACTGGACCATATGAATGTGCTAAACAAGCAACCTAAATTATTAGGTTATGGCAGATAGTACTTTTGAAATATTATTTGTGTAAAGAAAAATGTTAAATAGTTAATTTCTATTAATAGAAATTAACTATTTAACATTTTTCTAAAAGTATTCTAAAAAAGAGTTATTAAAAATAAGAATTCTTATTTAAAAAATGCTTTAGAGACATGAGTAACAAATAAGAGGAAGCTTGACTCCAACAAAGGTAGACTAAATAATACCCGAATACCTTACTCATTAACTCGTAGTCGGTATTGAGAAACAAAATAAGTATATTAGAAGAGTAAAATATTTAGCCCCTGCCAAGAATTTATTTATATACAAGTTTATTACTTTATCTACTATCTTACACTTTACACTACAATCTTGTTACATGTCAACATGTTACATTTACAAAACTCTCTGTATTTTTAAATAGTTTTATCGTAGCTTATTTGCTATGGAGTATGTTACCTATTTATAAACAAAAGATAGATGATCAGCAATAAGAGTGCCATTTATGTCATACTGAAAATGTTATTCAATATACCCTGATATATCCCTTTAGAATATTTCTGTATTTCTATATATATATATATATATAACAATTGTAAGTCCCAATATTGTATGCAATATGTACTGATATATGCTGTACAATATTACAATATTAAAAGAAAATGATTTCGGCTATTATTTAAACATTCAAGAATAGACATGATAGTAAGCAATTTTTTATCTCTATCCAGTACACTGTTATGTTAAGTGAAATTTTAAATCAAAATAACCTTGCCCTGAAGCACTCTCAGATCGGAGATGCTACCATCTAACACATTCTTAATTCTTAGTTTGTGTACGTTCCTTGTGCTTTGCTTTGTGCTACGGTTTAATCGTTACAAAACTTTGTGTTAATTATGTGTTTTCAACTTTCACTCAATCATTCGACTTGAAAACTTTCTAATAAAATAAAAATTGACATAACATTTTACCGTTACCCTACTATGCCCATAATACCACAGTTATATTCTTTTAAAGTTAAAAATTTGAAAAATGTTAATATAAATATTTGTTATTATTAAATCTTCTTTAATATTTTAAACTGTTAAATAACATTACAAGTAGTGGTTTTCATATTCTTATAGGCATTTTAAAATGTTTGCAAGGTACGTTGAATAAGTTATTACTTTTAATATTAGCATCAGTCGGATATCCTATTCATATCGACAACTAATTAGTTGTCAATAATTATCAGTAATTTTAAAAAGTAAAGTTAATTAAATTGTATAATTGTACCGTTTTACTGGCACATAAGGGGTTAGCTTTGAAAATTTAAATTTTTTTGAAGGTTCAAAAATGAAAAGAAAATCTTCTGAAATAAATAAAGTTCAAACTAAAATTAAAACTTCTTCCTGAAAATAATTACTGGATTAAAAATTAAAAAAAAACTTCTTGATAACTTTTAAATTCAAACTTGCAAGATATTCGTCACTCCAAAATGTACAAAGTTCTTACAGCTTGTCTTTTATTCAATTTTCAAAATTCAAAACTTTCACACTCTAATTTGATCTGGCAATTCTTCACTTTAATTTATCATAAAAATTCAATTTTACTTTGTTACTAATTTTCTTTACTTCTTTTAATTACTTCTTTTCAGTGTTATAGATTTAAAAATTCTTCAATGTTAGAGAATTAAAAATATTGCTGAAAGCATCTGTAACAACCACAAAACTCTTTTAGTATTTTTACATACAATTTTATATACATGTGCTCACTGCATCAACAAGTTTTATATTCCACAGATCAAAATGATAAGTTTCTAATTTCCCATTAAATTTAATTTTTAGAATATTTCTTTCCCCAAAATTATTCAAAATAACTAAGAATGAATATTGACTGGACTCCAGTTAAAAGGTTCACTTACCCGCAGGTTCGATAACAATTAGCAAAAGATTAACTCTAAGCACTTTCAAAGTCTACTCGTTATTATAACTTCCGATCAACTGAGACAGGAGGTACAGCACGTCTACCACACCCCACCTCTCAATTTCGTTATCAAACACTGCAATCTGCGATGCACGCCTCGCTGATAACAGCCTCTTTTGTACAGTTCAGTCCTTATCATTCTTCTTGGCCTACTCCTTTTACCGGTAATCCAGTTACCCCAGAATTGCAATTTAATACAATCGGTACATAATAATAACCGTTATCATAAGTAAGAGAGTGTTACAAATCAAAACTTTTACTCTTACTTCGTCTAACCTATTGTTCTTTTGAATTTTTGCCAATAACTTTATTAGTACAAATCTTTCTTCCTCCAATTATATCAATGTTTAAATATTCTAGTTCCCTAATATAGTCAATTTTTCTTCAGCAAAAACCAACGAGCATGAATTTGGAAATCATATACGAGTGTATCCATAAGGAGTTCTTGACCATCCTGTCCAGACTAGAGGGGTAGGTCTCGTTAATAGAGATATTCACAAATTGTAGGTGTTTTCGTTGGACAAGAAAGAAGTATATGAATTCCCAAATCCGTATACTGTTCCAAAGATACTTGGGCTTTAAAATCGTTAAATCATTGTCATTTAATTTATTTCGTGTTAAACTTCGATGGAATTGGGAGACCTGGGCACTTTCTGCCAATGAGATTGAACTCCTTTCATGGTAGAAAAAAATCATCATCCAAGCACAGCGGAGCACTTACACATTAAGTTTACCTGTAAATAACAGTCACAGAGAATAACAGTTAATTTTATATTTTGCAGTTTGTATAGATTCAGATGCATTATGTATATAGAACAGGCTTCAGCAAAAAAAAAAAAATAGTTTGTCAGGATTATTCTAAATGGCACAAGTCCCTTTTGTACACTGGGGCTAGAGACAGCTAGATTCTCGCACGGGGACAGGTAAAACTGTCTCGTATAGTTAGTAAAAGCTATTGTATTTGCGAATGTATTTGTTTAGAAATTTCGATACTGCAGTATGTAATATTTACAAATATCACATTATTTATACAGTATATAGTATGCAAAGATAATTTAAATAGTTTTTATTTCTTATTTACCGCTTCTTAAGCAATACTACGTAAAATAAAAGCAAAAGAAGAATATTATCCCTCGAATTTATTCTACAAGAGTTGATATTGTTCGAATGTTTCGTGATTTGTTGAGGTAGAAGAATACCTGCAGGCTAGATGTACTTGACGGAATGGCAGAGTAGCTGGGGAGGGTGAAGCTTATCATACAACAGCTGTTTGCTCAGACACATATACCAAACCATCAGTTATCTTGTATCTGAGCTATGTATTTGTTTACATTCAGCTAGCAACGTATTGAAATACTTACGTTTGTTTGAATATATGTTTGAATCCTCCAAATTGTAAATGGTTATATTTTGCAGTGTATTTATATTTAACATACAAACGTTCTTTTTAATTTCTGCACTTAAACTGTACTATACTATTAGATATCATAGCTCTAATACCATTTTAAGTTTGGATAATACCATTCGTATTATCCCAGGAAAGTAACCGTTTTAGTTCCATTATAAAAAGGTACTTTACTATTATTAGAAATTAGGATATACAGGCATATGCTTGCATTCGAAATATAAGCATTTATATAATTGTTATGAAACTTATATTCCAGTTTATTGTTTTCAAATAGTGTTAACTCATTAGTTACATTAAAAGCATACATTCAGGCAATCATTTAAAAGCCTTGATGTTGATAACGTAATATTTTTCCGGATAGTTCTACTCCTGTAATTATTACTCTCCATAATAAGTATTTCCACAATATTGGTAAGAAAATAATGTATTGAATATATTAACGCAATATTATATCATTAATATATAATACTTGTCCAGTGCAAGTACATACAATGTTTTAATACATATGTATATAATTATAAACCTTTTAACACTTTTAAAACTTTTTATTTTCATACTATGTACATTTAGAATTCTGGGAATTCATCTTCAGCAACTAAGGTTAAATTAAATTATGAAAATAAATAGTTAAAACAAAATTTTCATGTGTTTTTTCACTACCTTTGTGGCTAATTTGTTGTATTTAATTTTATGCGTGATCAAAGTATATTGTTTAAAAGTCTATCGAATAATAAATTTTTTGTTACAAAATCTTTGTCATTTAATAATATATTATGATTAATTTTGGCACTTTTGTAAATTTCAAAATGTTCTAAAGTAGACAATAGGTGACGTTTTTTTTGCTTGCGTGTAAAATTTCAAGATCGTTTTCGATGTTACTGTTTGTATGGCCGGTGTTATTTAAATGGTCTGCGTATTTTGAATTTGATGATGTTTTCAACGTTTTTATATGTTTATTAAATCTAGTTTTAATACAGTTCAAAATGTGATGAACTTTGTATGAGGAGTACTTTATGTAGAATATTATAAATTATTTTTTATTATAATATTAGTCCACGCTTGAAGAAGCATGGTAATAAATTGTTTGATGCTTTAGTTCTATTATTAGGCCATAAAAACATTCACTAAGAAGTCAAGTGAACATTGGAGAAGAAATCTGTTAAAAGAGTCAACATAAGTTCAACAAAAGTTTTATTAACTTTTTATCCATATATATATAAAATATATTTTACGGGGTAATATTAACAAATATAAATGTCAATAAAAACACATGCAAAAATGTTTTAACCATTCTGAAAGTAATTAAAACACGGCTTATACTTTTTCTACATATTCCATTACAGTTTTCTAAATATCTAGTCTGCAAAATTATGTACCTGTGTTCCAATATGACAATTCTTTAATGTTAAGGTTTTCTTTATTCAGATTTTTAATTAATTTGCAGTACAAAATCCAATAATTATATTTAATATATGATTTTATTTTTTAATTTTTCAAGTATTCTAAAGACTGTCAAGTTGAGCTTACACATTGTAAATTTTTATAGTTAATAATTAACTTAAAATTATTTGCTTGGGCTTTATGAGTCTCGAAGATAGTGTTTGATTAATATAAGTGTTGAAATTAAAGTGATGATTTGTATTACGAACAATATATCATAGCAATATGTATTACTACGTTTAATTACTTAAGTGGTAACAACATGAAATATGTTATTACAATATACATTTTTATTTGGTTACAGAACTACTAACCATTTTAATCTCCGTCAGAGTTTAGATGAGTTATATTATATTATTATTATTATTATTATTATGAGAGCATATATATAAACTTCTACCCGTTCTTAAAAATCTAAAACCTGAAATTATCTAAAATCTCAATCACTCCTACGTTTAATAGAAAATTTTCAAATATGAATGACGTTGATAATTTTTAATACGTATATACCACGCTAAAGTACACAAATATTCGTTCTATAAATGAAGGTGCAAAACACCTTAGGTTGAATGGGTATTTTATATTTAGTTATATAGTTGAGTTGAATAAGTTTCTTACTTTATTATGTTAACCTAAGTAGTTGATATCATTTCAATTTAAATTTAATTTAAAGAATTTTAAGTTTAAATGACTTTTAAGGACAGCTTTCAAAAATAAATTACTCGTAAGAATTTTTTATAATTAACAAAAGTTATATAATAAACCGTCCTCTAAAAAGTTTATTAAGTGGAAAAGATTCTGAAAATTAAATCAGTTGCGAGAAAGTAAATGGTGCCTTTCTCTGATCTCACCTGTCTTGGCATCATATTTCTATTGAAAGCTTCTTTTAGATTAATTTGAAGGCAATACCATTACATTAATTATTAGGTCTATATTTAATATATTTTTATGTTAAACATTGGACAGATAGGTTATCATTGTATGAATGATTTAGTATTAATATGTCCATATAATGTATTACGTAAGGCGATCATTTTTTTTCAACCATAAACCATGTAAATAATAACCAGTGCTTAGAAAATAAATAATAAAATTACCATTAAAAATTCAGTTTAGTTTAAAATTACACATGCATAATAAATAAGTTTATTAATTCTTTGATAAAAGTTTGTATATCTGAAGATTATCTCAATTTAATTACGAATGCCGAAATAAAATAATGGATAGCAAATGAACTATCCCAGATTGGCCATTAATCGTATAGTTCGTACCTATTGCTTAATTGTGTTGGAAATGGTAGGAAATTAATGGAAGGAATAGATGTAACATTAAAAGTTTAATAAATACTGATGTATGTACATACGCCTTTCAACTTACCTAACTCGCCTGATTCATTTTTATATACCATGGACCTGATACTGCTATGCTCAAGCAGTTATTTGCTAATGTTTTTCGTTGAAAATTTTGAAAGATATACTATATTGATAAATCGCTTTTTGATAATTACATTTACTTCTTTATTGTGGTTTTATTTTTAGGTAATGAAAATAAGATGGAAATGATGACGTACTCCCCAATTTCAAACTATCTAAATTTTTATATAATTTAAATACTAAAGAATATTTTACTTAAGTATTCCATGAAATACTACATGAATCATTTTAATCCTGATAATATATAAAGTTAATTTAATACTTATTCTGTGGAGATTATTAAAATATGCCTAATGCAATAATACCTACAATAGGTTGAGAGTTGGCAAAACAAAAAAATCGATGGCCGGAAAAAATTTAATATTTTACGGTCTTGCAATTTTGCACGCAGCTGCTTTTATGAAAAGAAAGAAATAGTTGGTGCATGTTGTCCCAAGAGTTTGGCAGAGCGTTGGTAAATATTTAAAAACTTGTGTATTTCAAATTTTTTAAATGGATAACAATGATGGGAATGAGAAAATCATAAGGTAAATAAACGTGTAAGCAGTATATGTTTATAATAATCAGTTAACTTATAAAACATTTCTCACTAAAACATGAAAAATGTGGTACACAAAACAACGGTATTTAAAATCAACTAAATGAATGACGACAGCAAATAGCAGTCACTACCGCAACAGAGTCGTGCCGTTACTTAGCGGTGAGTAAGTATCACTTTAGGCTGAACCAGAATTTACTGCTATTATTCATTGTCTTTCATTACTCAATGGTTCACTTTAGTAGTCACTTATTTTCTTATTTAAAAAAAAAAAAACAGAAAGAATGAATTAAATTAACAATAGATTTCTATGGCTTAAACTTTATTGAGGTGTAAATAACCGACAAAGTTATATCAGATTTGATGTTACATAAATTTTGTCTATACGAGCGTTAAGCATCTCCACAATTAGCGTGTATTAGGATGTTTTGTATTTTTATCAACTACAAATTCTTTTGCTGTACCAAACGGACACACAATACAGGGAAATATAATCTTAGTATAATAATGGCAGCTGGCCAAGTGTAATAATCTCCACAGGATAAGGTTTAAATTAATGTTATATTTTTAAGTTTTAAAAGATTATGAACTATTATATAGAATGCTATAAAAATGTTTTTCGTATTTTAATTTCAATATAACAGTGAACAAATACATCGTTTTAGCGTAGTAAACTTCGCAAAAAAATCTCATATTACAGAAGTTTTGTCAGTATGCAGATGTGCTGAGTGACAGAGGAAAAGCAATATGATGCCTTTTTTCAATAGAACTGAATTACGCTAGTGTCACCTAACGCAATACAACATCAAAATTAGATAAACGTTCTTTTTTTAATAACTGAATGATTGAGTATTGTTGTGTTCTCTCACAAAATTTTTCATACTCCCGGTTATGCTTTTTTGAAAACATAAAACAAAGATTCTATGAAAAAATAATTTTTCAGAACATATAATATTGTTCAGAGATACAAGATATCATTACCACTGCGTTTAAAGATGTGCAATCTAATCTCTTTCTCAGTTGGACAACAGACATAGCCGATTACTACAGTCTAGGTTAAAATAATCACATTACATCAGAGTGTTGTGGCACAAACAAGTTGTGTCTAAGAATGCAGTATGAAAATACACCATCAATTTATTGGTTCTATTTTTTACAATTTGATATTTAAATTATTTATTGAAATGATACAGATAATTTCATTAATTCATTACTTACATCAATATAGTTTAATAACAAAATATAAAATAACTCAAGGAAAACCAATGAGTTTTTGCAATTTTAAGGATTGATTTGCTATTACAATCAACAAATTACAACGGCAGTTATTATAATAGCAGGAATTAATCATTAAGGTACCTCTGTTAAAGAAAGTTTTACGTTCTTTTGGAAGTTTAGTGATGTATTAATCATACATTCTATCTACGAAAGATTTTTAACGTAATTTATACAAAAATATAAAACTTCTATGATGGGGAGAGTTACTTAATGCATTATTTGTTTATTTAAGAAATTTATAAGCTAGTTTCAGAAAATTTAGTTCCTAATGTTTAAACTTGAATTAAGAGGAAATGAAGCTAATATTAGCTTTAATATGACTGTAATCTACGACGTTGAAAAGTTTGCATGAATAGTAAACTATCAAAATGTTATTATGGTTGGATTTTTATCACCGTATCTTGATTTTAACCTGACCCTTGCTTAACTTTCTATTCATTCTGTATAGAATGGAATCGCTTATAATTTTCTAGTGTTTGTCTTGTCGTTGTATATACAGTTGTGTACACTAAACACAAAATGTACTACGACATACATAGAATGGGACTAGCTGCATTAAAAGTGACTGAACAATGCCATCGTCAACCTAATAAGTACACGAGTTGACAAAGGACGAAAGGTCCCTTTAGTTAGTAGTTGGTAGTTACTTAGTCAACAAAGTTTAATCCTTCCTGGTAGCCTACCCTTAGTGTCAAACGTTACTATTCCTACAAACGTAGGACCGCATGCCATAATGAAGCAAGGAAGGCATTTCATTAATAACAGGCCAATATTTATTTATTTCCAGGTCGACGATTGTAAATTTTGTGTCTAATATACTTACACTATTAAAAATACTGCTTAACAAGATATTAAAATGGCTGACATAATAGTGTTTATGACCTTGCCTACATATACCAATCCATACAAGTCAATTTAGCTCAATATTATTCTAACATTATTATTTATTATTTAAAGCATATCAATTATTTATTGAAATGATACAGGTAATTTCATTAATTCCTTACTTACATCAATATAGTTTAATAATAAAATATAAAATTACTCAAGGAAAACCAATGAGTTTTAGCAATTTATTTAGTAATCAATTTTAATACTTTTAATGAGTGGTTATAGAAGTATTATAATACTCAATATAGAAAAAATCATTTCCTAGTTTTCAGGCAATTATGGTGACGAAACAAATTACAATAATCTATAACTATAACAATAACAAATACAACTATATACCTAGGGTAAATAATTTATAATTACAAAAACATTTTAATTAACGTAATTTTCGTATGAAATGTATTCCACATGAAAACAGAATTTATTCCGTTCGTCAACTTAGTTGAAGTTTTCAAGTAACTTATTTGCTAGTAAATAATTTGAGATAGCTTAAGTGATATATTACGTAACTTTTTACTTTACTCTTCTTTGCAAGTAGATTTAAATATAATTGATAGCCCTATGGTATTATTACATTATTATCGAGGAAATCTTTCTTTATTTACCATGAAAGAGATGAGATACTGCAGATGGAAATACCGCTTTAATCGAAATCTGTATTGCTTTATTATAATTCTCCAATATCATGAATTTTTTATAAGGTATAAGTACTTTTTAATTATCTTTATTCTGTAAAAGATAATAATAATGTATACTCTCATATTGACATGACAACGTTGCTCCACATTAAACGTATGCCTCACGAAAGGGTTCAACATCTAGATTGCAGATCCTTTGTGATGTCACGTACCTTTCATCAAGTTGTGGAAATGGTACAATCAGGCGGTTCTTTCATTACCTCCCTTCATCCCTTGCTCATTGTTACGTTTCAAAGGCTGCGTGATGACATTTACCGTACTTTCCTTTCCCAGTATTATTATCTGTAAAATAACAACTGTCAAAATGAAAATCTAATGGCCATTCCTTTAGTTAAAGTACTAATAAAGTGCAAGTAGTAGTATGCATTTTTATAACGTAACATACACTTTTATTATGTGATTTTTACTAAATATATCGATCATACACATCTGGTGCAGTAACCTTTATAGACAATAGACTGAGAATAAGTTTTTAATGTTTCAGTATAAAATATTATTTCTTACTATATCTTTAAAAGAAGGAAATTCTTGTCGTTCTCGTTCGTTGGTTGGAGATTGCAATGAGAAGTTATAAGATTAGTTAAAAACATGATTTCATACTTTTTTCAGGTGACACACACACACATACATAAATTTATTTATATATACGTCATCACAGAGCGCTTACTTTTTCCGATTCAATTATTTTGTATTTGGCCGTATCTGTCACATATGCGTTTAAATAAGCAAACTAACATATGATCCGGAAGACCAAATATCTGTCAAACGACTTTTATTTATATTATTTAGTATAAATGGCAATAGCCTTATTTAATTTCAATAATGCGCTCTGTGGTGTAATGGTAGCACATTTACCCGGCAAGTGAGAGATCCGAATTAGACTCCCGGCGGAGCAAGTACTTTTTGTGATTCAATGTTTATTGAAATAAAATAAGGCTATTGCCATTTATACAAAATAATATATACACATCATAATTATATATATATATATATATATATATGTATATATATATATATACATATATATGTGTATATAATTTCAATAAACATTGAATCACAAAAAGTACCTGCTCCGCCGGGAGTCGAACCCGGATCTCTCACTTGCCGGGTGAATGTGCTACCATTACACCACAGAGCGCTTACTTTTTCCGATTCAATTATTTTGTATTTGGCCGTATCTGTCACATATGCGTTGAAATAAGCAAACTTACATATGATCGGAAGACCAAATACCTGTCAAACGACTTTTATTTACATTAAACTGTATAAATGGCAATATATATATATATATATATATATATATATATATATATATATATATATATATATATATATATATATATACTGTAACATATATGTATATCTATATATGATATAAAACAACGACTTTCATATAAATGTTTAATCAGTATCAAACGAATGTAAGGGACCAAATATTTTATATTAAAGATTGTTTTTTACTCTAGAAGCTCTTATATTGGACAAGTAATGCTACACAACTATTATTGTTCGTCCCAAAAACCTTCTTTCCTAGAATATTTGATAGATTATTTGCTAGATTGCCTATGTTTTGAGATTTAAAATCTAATTTTTGTTTTTATTGGATTTTCATAAGTCATGCGTTTTAATGCACTTGGCCAATGGGTAAATATTAACATATTGTATCGAGAAAATAAATATACAACTATGAAGGTCTGAATTTTGGGTATCAGGCACTGAGTTCAGTAGTTTAGTATTACAAGAAGTGAAGATTACAGACGCAAAAGTATTAGCCTATTACCTTATTTATCTTTTTGACACCATCGTCTAATATCTTCTTGACAACGGTGTCTTTTGTACATTTTATCCCCTATTACCTATGCTTGAATAATGTACCATATTTTATATATATATATATATATATATATATATATATATATATATATATATTAAATTTGTATGAACGGTAATGACCTTATTTAATTTCAATTTACATTGAATCGCAAAGAGTACAAGCTCCGCCTGGACTCAAACCCGGATCTCTCACTTGCCGCGTGAATGTGCTACCATTACACCACAGAGCCCTCACTTTTTACGATTGAATTTTTTTTTATTTGGCTGTTTCTTTAACATATGTGTTTAAATAACCAAACTAACATATGATCGGAAGACCAAATACGTGTCAAATTATTTTATTTATTTTTATTCCATTTGTATAAATGAATACAAATTTAATGTAAATAAATAATGTAAATTCGAAAGGTATTTGGTCTTCCGATCATATGTTAGCTTGGTTATTTAAGCACATATGTAAATTAAACAGCCAAATGCAAAATAATTGAATCGTAAAAAGTGAGGGCTCTGTGGTGTAGCCTAATGGTAGCACATTCACGCGGCAAGTGAGAGATCCGGGTTCGAGTCCCGGCGGAGCAAGTACTTTTTGCGATTGTATATATATATATATATATATATATATATATATATATATATATATATATACATATATATGTATACATACATATTAAACGCTATGAGATTCTTAAGAAACTACAGTAAGTGTAATCAAATGTTGAAAATTTGACATATTTTTTTCATATTTTCACTAAATATATGAGCATAATATAATTCTTTATATTAAATTGAAATATAATGAAAATGCGATTGTTACTGGCCTAGGGTTAGGGCTATTAGGCAGGCTCTACCACTCAGCTCAGTGTTTATATATTTTATTCGTATATTAAATTTACATTACATTATATAAAAAAGTTAATATTTTAACTAAAACATTCAGAGTCTTATTAGATTAAAATTAAATTAAAATGCCTTTTTTCCTAAGGTGGAGTTACTTCTATTAATTCATTTCTAACACTGAACCTCATTGTCTGTATACCACATATTATTACAAAATGACGTATATTTGATTTGTAAACAATCTTCTAAAAAATATTTTTGCATATAATTTTACAGACTCAGAGTTTAGTTTTAATGAAATTAAATAAAAATGCCTTCATTAATGATGTGGAGTTACGGCTATGTAGTATTTTCTACCACACATCCCCAGTGTTTGTATATTACATTATATTATTTGTCCTTTTTTGTGTTTAATCTTGTATTAAAACATATCAATTTTGCAATAGATTAACGGCTCAGAGTATCTGTTTAAGATATAGCATGTAACCAATCGTATATTAAATCACAGTTTGTTAAATAATTTAAACTTTTACAGGGGTGCTGAAAAGTCCCGGGACGGTCTAATAACTTTTGAACTAATTACAATATAAGAACCAAAATGTACATCAAGCTTTTGCTCATATAAAACTATTATTTTTATGTATTTCACCATGATATCCTGCTTATGGGGGACGTCCCGCTAGGGATTGGTGAAAATTCTTAAATAGAAGCATAGGTCGAGTCGTACATCAAATTAAAGCTCTTTTAATTAGAAACATTTTGGCGAAAATCTGACGTAAAACAGTTGACGCATTACAAAATGGCGGACACTCAAAGATTATAAAATACAGAATTTTTCAAATGCAAACATTCTGGTTGTTAGAGAAAACTGAGACACTTAATCTTTTATTTTACTTCAAATCACTTACCAAAACAGTTATAACAAATGTTCAAAGTGTTTGCCTTCAGTTTGCTGACAATATCCCAATCGATTGTAGAACGCTGATATCGCATTGTTTAAAGCTTGGACAGGAACACCCTGAGCTTCTCTTACAATACGGTTTCTCAACTCATCCAAATTTTGAGGTTTTGTTTTTAAACACTTTTTCTTTGAGGTAGCCCCAAAAGAAGTAGTCTAAAGGGGACAAATCTGGAGAACGGGCAGGCCATTCTATTGTTCCCCTTCTACCAATCCACTTATGTGGAAAGACATTGTCTAAAAAATGTCTTACATGTACGCCATAATGTGAAGGGGCTCCATCTTGCTGAAACCAGATATTTTCATTAAACAGATGCCTTACCTCATCACATGATCTAATACGGTCACCAAACCCGCGCATCATTAATAAAGTTATTCTTTCTCTCTCGGAAAGCGCCATAGCAAAATAAACTAGCACTACTGAAACTATTTGCAAAATTAGGGCTTGAAGACTTCTAAGTGACTGAGTTGATAAAACAACTGTATCTGTCCGCTGGCAATTACATTGTTGTCTTTTTGGTCTTGTTTGCTCCAGCTGATTACCTTCCACATAATGAAGGTAATAACCTTACCTGCTGATAAGGAATTTCCAGATAAACAATGCGATATCAGCATTCTACAATCGATTGGGATATTGTCAGCAAACTGAAGGCAAACACTTTGAACATTTGTTATAACTGTTTTGGTAAGTGATTTGAAGTAAAATAAAAGATTAAGTGTCTCAGTTTTCTCTAACAACCAAAATGTTTGCATTTGAAAAAATTCTGTATTTTATAATCTTTGAGTGTCCGTCATTTTTTAATGCGTCAACTGTTTTACGTCAGATTTTCGCCAAAATGTTTCTAATTAAAAGAGCTTTAATTTGATGTACGACTCGACCTATGCTTCTATTTAAGAATTTTCACCAATCCCTAGCGGGACGACCCCCATAAGCAGGATATCATGGTGAAATACATAAAATAATAGTTTTTATATGAGCAAAAGCTTGATGTAAATTTTGGTTCTTATATTGTAATTAGTTCAAAAGTTATTAAACCGTCCCGGGACTTTTCAGCACCCCTGTATATTGAGTATGTCCCAGATAGGTGGATTTTTTCCTACCAGATGTGGTCTTATAGCTCTTTAGTTGTTGTTTGATTTTAAAGCGGATTATGTTTTCATGTAGTTCTAAAGATATAAACTTAGATATTCTACACCAGGCAAACAAAAATGCTATCTAAAATCATGTAACTACTTTAACTATAAGTATTACATCTATGAGATGTTAGTTAAACGATGTATATAAATACAGGTGTAATAGGTTTTTATATAAATAGACCTAAATGACGAAAACAGTAATGAAAATTTTAAATATGTACTTTAAGTCTAAAAGAAATTTTCTCTTATATTTTGTTTCGAAAAATATTATAGGAAAAAATAACCACAAATTTTTTTAAATTTTAGGTACCACTTGTTTTTTGGTTAGGTGAGTAATGTTCATAAATAATGAACGTAACATGTTATAATGTCACTAGGCTATTAGTGGTCACCCTTAAGGAAATTTTACTTTTGAATTTTTGGCACTTTGCTTAAGTTTTAATATATATATATATATATATATATATATATATGTGTGTGTGTGTGTGTGAACTTAACAAAAATAATCTTAAAGTATATATTTTGCTCTATCTTTTGACTGTATATTTCTAAATGAATAAACATAACTTACCCTTATACCAAACAAAACATGCAAATCTTTCAGTTTTTCTAGTAGTGGTCACTTACTTGCCTATAATGGTCACCAAAATTTTCAGTAATGGTCACCATATCTTAATACTGGGATCAATCCTAAATTTGGTGTAAGGATCACTTCAATAAATATTCAAGTCATATGTTTAACATCAGCCTATGTTTATTTCAACTCATTGACACCAATATAGTCCTTTTAAGGAATTAAACATGTTTTTAATATACATTAGATTCCGGTAAGTTACATTTAAAATAATGAATCCAAGTTAAATTTTAATTATATTACTAACTATATAACATCTAGGCTATTACATTATCTCTATTACATTTTCTCTTATTATTTAAAAGGCTATAATGGTAAGTTATTTCATCATCATCTGTGCTGCTAGACAAATCTCCTCCATCAATGACAGATTCTATACTTACACAACCTTGACAAATAAATTTCACTTCATCTTCTGATCCAGAATCATCGTATTTCTGTAATGAATTTAAACCAATCCTCACAGTGTTTTTTGGAACACATCTAGCATGAAACTTTTTTCTTCAAGAACTCTCTGTATTCTGAAGAGCTCACAACTGCAGGAAACCTTATTTTTTTCTTAACATTTTGTTTGTTTTTGTCTTTATCTGGAGTCATAGGATACAAGAGGTAATTCTTGAGAGGACTGGCAAATTCATCACACTTGTACTTTACAAGAGAACTTTACAAGAGATTGAATGTTGTTTGCAGAAGAAGATGCAGCAACAGGTTGAATGGGAGTGTAATTGGACCCATTTTCTTCAGTTACTGGTATGTTCATATTCATATTGCTAAATTGTGGAGGTGTATAGAATCTGCAATCAAGGGAGTTACAGTCCTGTCAGCATTGTTACAACATTCTGTCATTAGTACAGTGCTCTGGGAATCATGTCTCAAATACAGAGTTTTCCAGAAATGGAATAAATCATGTGCCTTTTCATCACCTGTCCAGGTGTCACCAGATTTCTTGAACTGTGTTAAGATTGTTTGCTTAATCAATGATTTAAAATATTCCAAATAAGACATTTGGTTGTCCACAACAGTTTGATTAGGCTTGTCTATGATAGGTGTATTACTAGTCTCTTGACCACTAGCTTCAATAGTTGGTGTTTCAACATTGGTCTTTGATGGCAAACATTTTGAGTAATCGACCGCATCTGGTGAAAATGGATACAGTCCACAAGCACGGAAACCATTTTGGACAACTAATGGTTTTGCTCTAGAATCAAAAACAGCTTTGAGTAGTGGTGCAAAAGTTGCTCTTGAAACTTCTTTTGGATATTTGTTGTATTTCCATTCACGCACATGTTCTTTCCACCCTGCTTTTAAGGGTCGGAACACTGAGACATCAGCAGGTTGCAATATATGGGTGCAATTGGGGTGCAGAGCCACGAGAATAATACCTTTTTCATCACATACTTCACTAGCATGCATTTTTAGATGAGATTTATGGCCATCTACGAATATTATGACAGGCAATTTAATCTTTTCATACTCTAAAAAAGGAATGAAGTTGTGTGCCAACCATTAAAAAAAACTTCACTATTCATCCAGCCATTTAAACTTGTTCCAATCGCCCATGACTTTGGAACTCCTAACCCTACATCTCGGGGTAACCTCTTATAGTGAAAGACTACCATGGGTGGTACCACAGCTCCATCACCGGAAAAAGTAGCCATTACTGTTATTTGCTCTTTTTGATAATTACTAGTAACTCTATAAGAATCTGTCTTAGAGCCTTTCTCACCAATAATTTTTATAGTTTTAGGACATAACATAAACCCACTCTCATCGTCATTAAATACTCTAGTAGGGTCTTGTAAAATATCAAAATGTTTTTCTTTCTGCAGCCAAAGTTTGACATCATTAAACAGTTTCGAATGGACACTTCTGAAACAGAAGCTCTTGCCTTAGTCAGAGATCCTGCTTCTTTTTCACTAATTTTAGGGTGAAGTCTCTTAAATGATTCCCACCAAGTTAATCCTGGGCGATTGTCTTTAACGTTTGTTTGGCAATTTTGTTCATCTAAACACTTTTTAACAGTATCAAGAAGAATTGACCTGTGAATGGGGTATCCTTTCTTCGCAATTGTAAGAAGCCATTCTTCAAGTTTAGCTTCTTTGGCTGGTGTTAGGACAGTTGCTGGTCCCATCTTTCTTTCCTCTGGAACTTCTCCCAGGACTCTTCTCACCAGAGACGATATGTAACAATCAAAAGAACCCATTGAAAAAACATGATTGAACAAAGTTAGGCTAACCTATTAATAAACCAATAAAATAAAACCAATAAAATAGGAGCCAATAATATATATTTCCAGTTCAGCCAAGTTTGTTTGTTTGTAAAATAAGTATTAAATAAAGAATTGCTTACCTTGGCACATTGTGTAGTTTTGCAGCAGCTTTCTTGCTCATTCCATTTCTAACTTCAGCAATGGCGGGCTTCATGTCTGCCTCCTCATAGGCGAACATCTTCTTTGTAGCCATTTATCTGAAACAAACCCCTTTTTTTATATTAAACAGGTCTAAATAATTAAAAACGCCTAACATGATCACCATTAAAAACTAATTTTTAGAGGTGACCACTCGAGGTGACCACTATTAAAAATTACTATTCGAAGGAGGTCACCAGGGATGACCACTACTAAAAATATAGCCATCTTGCATTTTAGTGGTGGTCACAACCATAAAATGTCCTATCATCTAAGAAATCAGAAAACAAACATTTCTGTTATAAACTACATTCAAATTTATACATTTGTAACCAATTTTGACTCATTAATTCATTTAAAAAAACAGATGCTACTTGATAAAAAAGAGTATGCTCTTACCTTGATGGAGAATAAATCTGTAAATAATGTGAAGGTGGACCTCAAGTTCTTTTTCACACAGATGATGAGAACTGGCAACTAGCCAATAGGAATCCATTAATATAAAACAGATGTTTCTGAATGCATTAAAAGAGTAAATGAGCTGTAATCTGATTGGTTAGCCATGAAAATTAAAATTTTGCACTGTAAGTGACCACTACTGGCTAGGTGACCACTACTAGCCTAGTAATCCTACGATGTGAATTATGTGAATGTGATGTAAATTTTTTCCTATAATGTATAAAAGAAATTTGTAGTTTGTATATAAACATTTACTGTTCATAAACATTTATATTTTTATAAACTAAATAATATTTATTAGAAAATAATACTATTATTATTAAAAAATTACCTATTAAGGGATGGGTTGATTCAATATGAATGTTAAGTTTATATCTAATTCACCTTTCTATTATTGCAGCGTCTGGGATTTAACGCAGTCACAGATATAACTAATAACTAACATGTTCGACTTTAAAAACTGTAATATAATATAGATTGAGAGGTTTTCTCTTTGTCTTATAAGGTGCACAACTGTTGGAAGACCTTCTCATATGGATTAGACTATATATTGCAGTCTAGTGTATCTGGTATCGAAACATTTGTAACGAGATAATTTTGAGCGTGAGACGAAAATAATTTAGAATTAGATTTAACCCGCTGCACCAAGTGTAAGGTATACTGGATACAAACTCAACATTCATACTTGTAATAATACTTGTAAGTTTTTTACTATTATAAAATAGTAAATGATCCTATTTATAAAAAGCGATGTTATAATTAATCAACGTTTTCACAAGAGGTGTTCATTCATTACCTTTGAAGTTAAAATGACGAATGATTGTGACAACACAAGTAGTACACATTGTTACCTAGCCTGAGAAATTTTTTTTTCTTGAGATAATTTTATTGTATTTTATCGAGAATTCTGTAAATTCAAACTATATAACTTTGTAATCTACGATGCAATATATTTATACTAAATTACTATATGTTTCTAGTATACTACAATTATAAATTACGTACAACATGCTTAATCCACGAAATCGTAGTCTGTTTCAAAAGTAATTTTGTATTAACATATTTATGAGAGAAAGAAAAGCTTAAATAAAATACTAATTCGTCACAGTGAATTAAATGAGTTCCTGATCGGTGTGGGATATATATTTAGCACTACCGGCGCGTGACGAAGTACACGAGACCTTTGGTCGATGATGTCGTCGCTGCACTCTGGCTGTGTATTGTTCTAGACTTCAGTGTACTGCACTTCTACTACAATACCTGTTCAATAGCCCGGTCACCCAACCCCTCTTGAAAGCAATATATCCCCAACTCTTCCTATTAAGAAGACGGAATCGATTTTAAAGCAGTTGTGGATACTTCATGAGCTACATTGTTATAGTCTCAAGCAAAAGTTTTTATGCTTAGTTGGAATAAATAACGTTTTGTCACAACATAATTTTCATTAAATAATTTGCAGATGTTCACGTAATGAATATCTAAAAAACAGATCAACATAATAAGATTTTTGTCAGAAAAGTGTTAAAATAGTGTGTAAGAATTTTAGATTTTTTTATTTAATTTCATAAATAACTAAATGCAATTTTTTTTGTTTTAACGGCTAATTTAATAGAATTAATTTGATAACAAGCTTGCCTACGCACTTATTCCAGGCATTTATAAGACAAATGTCTTGAGTATCAAATAGTTTGGCTTTTTAGGGTTTCTGGAAAACATGTTTCTTAACAATATATGAATGGCTTACAGTAATAATGCAACAAAATTTGTTAAAATTTTGTCTAAGTTTTGCTGATAGCTTAAGTTATTTAAATTTTGTATGTCAAAATAGTCAGGGTTTGAATAAATATTAACCACCTCTATCTGTCAAAATGGTATTTAAAATATTTTTTGTGTTCTAGGTAAAAAAAGCTGAGTAATTGCAATTTTGCGAAATAAGGAAGCAAGATTGTTACACCTTTGCGATGCTTTCGGAGAGACACGATATTTTTTATGGTTAAGGTCCCCAACCGCCTCCTCTCGAGATCCATCGGGAAGAAGATTTTTGGTATTAATCTACTTATCGTGCGAAGAAGGCTTCATATGTATATTTTAAATTGTAATCGAAATGTGTTTCCAAACAGTTAATAATTATCCAATGAAGATGCATATCCAACAATAACGAATGACATAAGGCCATTTAAGCGCTAGCCCTCAATACGTTTGCAGATAATCTTTCCTGTCTTCCTTGGGCCTGTAATCGTTTCTTTTATATTTCACAGTTCGTCTGTCTGTAGTTGATTACAGAGAATGAAGTTGGTTACAGACTTAAAACTGTGCAACCTACTTCAGCGAATCTTGTTATCTGACATGTGGTGTGGTTTACCACCACATTCTTTATCACGTATTCACATACATTTCAGCGTATTCGTTGAAGAGTATTGGGATATATGCGTATTTATAAATAACTGCATGTTTGCAGCATGTTTCATTACGAAATATTTATCGTAACAACATTAAAATTGCGTTATATAACAAGCGGGCATATGTATTTTTTAACTTTTCCGAAATAAATTACGCTGTTGCTTGACTTAACAAATCACATCAGATAAAAAGTAAAGATCGATAACTAAAGATCCATTAACAGACCATATTAATGGACACACAATAATACTTTAAAGTTAGTGTATGAGGCTGACTTGTTATTGAAGGTTCCATTATTTTACTCCAAAGGAGCTTTTATGAGATGGAAAACCGCACCAAGTTATTTGCCATTACTGACTCGTGGTATAGAAGCATTATAAACTTGTCACTCAGAACTTGCCCTTAGATGGTTTCCATGTAAAGTTGTCTCACATTTTATTTGCAGCGTATGTTGTACTCAATGTTGAGATATAAATCCATTCAAACTACCAGTACATACGATGAATAACGTTACGTTTAACTTGTTTCACCTATATCATAAAGGTTGTTGTTTACTTGGTTTACACATTTGTTGAAATTTCCTTGTACGCATATGATCATACCTTGATTCAAATTATTAGGGTTTTCTTTAAAGAATTACAAGGAAAAGTTTACGTATTGTTTTTACAAATATATAGAATGAAAACTTATTTAATCACATTCGTAGAATAATAATAATAATCATAGAGTTATAAAAATGTTCCCATTGAGGCGTTGCTATAACCTGAATTAATTGACATTTCAGACCTGAGAAAGCCAATAAAAATTTTATCCAGACAATTAAAAAATTATGCTAAACTCTCTCTCTCTTTCTCTCTCTCTCTCTCTCTCTCTCTCTCTCTCTCTCTCTCTCTCTCTCTCTCTCTCTCTCTCTCTCTCTCTCTCTCTCTCTCTCTCTCTCTCTCTCTCTCTCTCTCACACACACACACACACACACACACACACACACACACACACACACACACACATACACACACACATACACACACACACACACTTGTGATGTGTGTGTGTGTGTGAGACTTTTCAATACAAATTGTACCCTTAAAAGTGCATCGAGGATTATAAAAAGAGTTCTTTGTATTTCATTGGATACATGATACCTATATCTGTATGTTTATAGTGACTGGACCAATAGGGGAGGAGAAGTTGCTTAATGAACGTTAAAAGTCTTAATTACTCGTTCTACACAACAACCCATTTTCTCTTTGACATGCAGTAGATAGGTCACGTTGTATAGGTACATGGTTAAATAATTATACGAGTATATGTAGTCTTAATAACCAATGATTACTTCCTAAGTTATTCGTAGCTAGACGTCAGCTTAAGAATTAAATAAGTTTTAGAGAAACCTACTAATTACCAGAATCTGGTAGTTTTATGGATAATCATTTGTTGCTTTATACGCAAAAGAGATACAAATTAATGGGTCAAATGTAAGAGGATAAATGTATACAATAATCTAATTTTTAATCAGGTTATTGATTAATTACATCCTGTTAATGGGTTCATTAACAACAGGCGTATAAGATTAATATTGTTGAAAACTACTCTACTATCACAACCGATTGATGGATTGATCAAAGATTAATGAACCGACCAGTATCCAACGACGGAACAGGGGCTTAATGAGATTTCCCCTTCCTAATGGACTGCGTGAAGTGGTTTCTTCTACAACAAAGTTTAATTTTACTGCTTATATACTCATTGCTGTTTTTAAGAAATAACTATTTTATATACTTTTTAATATGACCTAAAGATATCTAATTAACATTCATATACTTATAAAACTGTGAACTGTTTCAAAGACAATTTTTTTAAATCTTTGACGATACAGTAAGAACTTGAATAATTCTTTCTTAGAAACCTGTTCACCTTTAAACGTAGTAATTATATAGAAATGTTATATAATCAAAGCACTGAAGAACTAATAATTTATAAGCTAATGTGTTTTCTAGTTTTTTAGACTAGTTTTTGGGTGTAGTTAGCAAAGGTTTTACAGGTTTGTTACTCATATATGTACAATCAATTGAGGAATTAAAAATACGTCATTAAGAGAGATTAACTCGTTAAATTATTCTGAATGTGCACACTACCAACAAAACTTATCCAATTTAAACTTATATACTAACCGTTGAGTGAGGTGAATAAATAAGTTTGGATATTATATGAGGAGAGTATATTATTGTTATCCTGTATAATTAATTACGTACATCATTTTAATGAATTTCCTTAAATAAAAGTTTTTAATTTTGGGTTGATGTTTAATAATAAATTTTAGATAAGAATGTATGTAAAAGACTTCTGTACAACGGTACAACTAAAAATACATTCTGTTATTATCAAAGTTTTAGTTTTTGAGCAAATGCATTGTTTATCTTTCAAGAAACAGATATGGAAGGGTCGCTACAAGGTTATGAATAAGTTCCTTATTTCCATACGTGTGTGAAACCCGTTTTAAACTGTATAAATTTAGGATAAAGAGGGTAGTCATTTATTTCGGTGAATCTCTAAAGAAGCAATTCTTGTATATAATGGCTCCAAAAAGTTTAATGAAATTTAGTTTACAGCAGGTTTTGGGTGTAATAAACCGATCTCACTAGGTTACATTTTCAGAGTGCTTTCAAGCAGTGAAAAACTGCTACAAAGTCAATATTTATTTATCTTTTATTTCTTTTTTTACACTATAGTAAATTATATCTGGCAAATGACATCTGGCGTATCATAATAATAGTAGTAAGCCAATGGCTATTTGGTTTGACCTTAAATAATTGATAAAATATGTCTTTTTAACTCACGTGTTCACTTAAAAATACCCAAAAGATCTTTGAAAAAACCTAATAAACAATTATCATATAGACGAGAATAAATAACTGTTATTTAATAAAAAAATCACGAATACCTTACAGCTGATGCTTCATCAGAAATGCCAAAGATTTAAAATAAAAATGTTGTGTAAATTAACGAGGGTTCAAACCGAAAGGAAATTTTTATTGTAATATACTTACTGACTCTTGCTCGAATGAACGAAATTATTTTAATGGCGCAACTAAAAATTTTCAAAGAATTAGTACTTAATCTTTTAAACTGTAACCCATATTGGAACAGTTTTATAAGAAATTAGAAACATAAACGCATCTTTTCCTCTATCATCACATAATACAGAAGATGAAAGTGGAATAAATAGCGATGGAGTTTATAGTTTTATGTTTTATAAAATACTATGAGGCCTGCGACCTTTAAACTTAGCACAATTATTATTGGAGACTATTTCTTCACGTAAACTGTTACAAAACGTTGATAATTATAAATCGGGTCGAGTAACATAATTTCCAAATCAAATGTAGTATGGTCTACAAGTTATTATTAATATAAATAACGAGAAAATTCACATTTAATAAAGTACGGATATTGCGAAAGGCATTAATTAGGATTGACTGTATAGTTATAAAATTTAATATATAAGAGAACATAAACAATTTCGTTTAAAGGTTATAAAACGTAACAAAATATTGAAGAAATGGCTGTACGAGCGTAATTTTAAAGATGCAACAATTACGCTTCGAAAAGCCTTAAAATTGTTAAATATTTGTAAAACATATTCAGGAATATAAAAACCAATCAAATTGACTGTGTAGTAAAAAATTTAAAGTACATCCTTTGCTTTCAATTAGTTCTCTCTCTCTCTCTCTCTCTCTCTCTCTCTCTCTCTCTCTCTCTCTCTCTCTCTTCTCTCTCTCTCCCTCTCTCTCACTCTCTCTCTCTCTCTCTCTGATATTATTTTTTTCAAACGCCAGTCTGTTTATCGCCCTGTATACAGCACTCAAACTGCTCTGATATAAATAACAGATGATATCAGACTAGCCATGGATCAGAGGAAGTTAACAATATTAATGCTCTTGGCCTGTAGTCGAGCTTCGAGCTTTTGAGTTTGTCAACCATAGGCTACTATTGTCAGTACTCCAATCCTATAATTTTTATGACATAAGTCTTAAATGGTTTTGCTCTTATTTAGTAGATAGAGTTCAAAGAGTTAAAACTCAAAGTGGTATACTGTCTGAATGGAGGTGTAACCTTGTAGGGGTGCCTCAATGGTCAACAATGTCCGCATTGTTATTTATTTTGTACATAAATAGAATATATGAACTAATTACTTTCTGTAAGACAATGCTATATGCTGAAGACATGCAAATGTACACACACTGTCAGTTGGATGAAATTAATATTGCTGTCGACCGCCTAAACGCTGATCTTACAATGGTATATAAGTGGTGCACTGACCATGGGCTAAGCCTGAATGCAGCTAAATGCAAACCAATAATATTAGGAACACTTCGTATTTTATCTCATGTTAACTTAAATGAGATTTTGCATGTAAAAATAAATAGGTTTCCTCTTAATTATGAGCATGCTGTCGTTAAACTAGGTGTTAGATTATGTAATACGCTATCATGGTCGGAGTAAGTTAACTATATTCATAAGACAGTATACCAAACTGTACATAAACAAAAATTGCTTGTATCTACACTTATTTTTCCATATTTAGACAATTCCAATGCCGTATTTTATGATATAAACAACGAGCAACTGCAGAAGCTACAAATGGCACAGAATGCACGTATTCGTTATATTTTTAATTTACCAATATTCCTGTTTATTTTAAAGATCTATGATTGCTCAAGATAAATGTAAGAATTGAGTACAGTGTTCTGGTTTAGAAGTATAAAATTTTGACGTTCGAAAATCCAAATTATTTATTCCAATAATATATAATGATGAACCATGTGCATGGTAGGCAAACAAGATTTGGTAATATGACTTTACAATTCCCAATTCATAGAACAGTAATATATAATAAGGCTTTAAGGAGTATAAGATTATTAAACAACTTGGATGACAATATTAAATATTCTCCTAGTGTAGCTTTGTTTAAAAAAAGGCTAAAGAATCATTTGTTGGCTAGATTTGATTAACTACTGCATCATTCTGTAAACATTATATATATTATAATATTATAATAAATTAAATTTTACTTATCACCGCGTAAATAAACTTGTTTTGTGTGTTTTATTTTCGTTTTGTATGAATTATAATGAATATTTATTAAACTATTTATTGTGTATGTTTAAATTCATGTGATTTAGGCAAATTATTGCGGTGTTTATGTTAGTTTGAGAGGAATATTTATTGCATGTAATACTTGAATTTTATGTCTAATTTGTAATTTTGACTCTGTAACGATTGTAAAAAACTAAGAAAACATTTTTATTAATAATGATATACGTATATAATTTAACATATAATTGTGTACTGCAGGAATAAATGTCTAAAAAGCATGAAATGTATAGTCATAAAAGATGCTTGGAAGAATACAATATAAAATTGCTTGTATATAAGTAATGGATGTTCTTGCCACGACTGTAATGAATTATAAGTTGAAAAATGTTTGGGGCCTGTCCTGGCGGAAGGGTGGACCATTGGTCTAAGCCAGGATAGGTAAAATAAAGAAATTGTCAAATTCTTTCTTTCTTTCTTTCTTTCTTAAAAAACAATATATATATATATATATATATATCTTAAAGACGTATCTCATTGCATGTTCAGATATGTTAAACGCAATACAGTGTCACTACATCCAGGATTTATTGAACCAGTTAAATATTTATTTAAAAAATATTTTGTGATTGTATTAAGTAAACTATATTATGTGCTTCTATAAAGGCTATATACATTGAGTAATAAAACTATGGACTGTTTAATGTTGGGAATTCCCTAAGTGGTAACAAGCTATGCAAACAATTTATTTATGCAGATTGCCAAGTGATACAAACCTGTAATTTTCATCACACGTATAAATTGTGTGCAAACGCCTCACTTTACGACAGCTGACAAATGTGTCCCGTAAATCCGTAGCTGCCATCACAGGTGAAATAAACATTTACGAGCAGCCAGCTAGTGAAAGTTTGCCTTTCACTCTCAACCACAGCTTTGGTGTGATATTGATTTTCAATCAAACTGTGCCATTAAATACACCAGTGTAGAAGTAAAGTTCTGTCACTAAAAATTTACCTTCCCATATTCATGTTTCGTTCTTTCCTCCAACATTACGTTTTATATAAATATATATATATATATTTGATAAGCAATTATATATGTGTGTGTGTGTGTGTTTAGAGAATGAGAAATAATATAATATTATGGTGCGATTTAATATTATTTTGAAATATATTAGAAATCAAAATTTATAAAAACTAAGTTTTTTGTATGGTTTCAAGATAATGAAGTTTCCAAATGTTTGAAATTATCAGGAATTTATGAATGTGCCAAAATTTAATGTTATTGTCCCGTAAGTGATGTACTAAAAAATTTAATCTAATATAGAACTTTTAGTTTAAAATTTAGACATAACAGCTATACGTGAAATGGCCCTTTCTTCCCCTGATACCGAAAGAATAAAAAAACAATAATCCAACGACAAAGTTCTTTAATAAATCCAAGGAATTATAAAACACGGTTAATTTTAAGTGAGAAACGATTATGTCTTGTTAAACACATAAGTAATTGAATTCTGTGGCTGAATGGCTTTCCTGGTAAGACAGATTATTAATACCGATATTCAAGATTCATACGTTCCTAGAGAGTACCTCTTATAATCACATACAATACAATACTGCACAGAGCAAAACCGAACTAATACTGTACATACAGTAATATAGTTTCAAAGATCCCGTCAGTGTGCATAACTTTATTCATTTATTGAATAAAAGTTTCACATCGTGTGTACATTCTTTAGCAGAGCTAAAATAAACATGTGCATCGTCAGTGTAACAACAACAAATAAAACGAATGAGAAATCAAAAGTACAAATTACACTTTTGCTGAAAAGACGTACAAATAAGAAATATAAATGGTAAATTAAGTATTTCAGTACTCATGAACACAGTAATATGCCCGGTTTATGAGATAGCATTTTAAGGAATTTTTTAATGTTTGAATTGAATATTAATTTTTTAAAGATTCTGGATATTTATTGTAAAGTTTTAATGCAGAATAATACACGCCCTGCTCCTAGAGTTTTAACCTATGAACAGGATAGTGTAGTATCTGATTCCTTGTATTGTAAGGGTAAAATACTTGATTTTTATGGAACTATTCACTATTATATTTGTAAAAACTTAAAACTTCAAAAATGTATAGAGATGGGAGGGTCGCAATGTTCTTATTTATGTAAAATGGTTTACATGACTGTCGGGTTCGGAGCTTAAACATAATTCTTATAATTCGTTTTAGCAATTTGAACACATTTTTTGACTTTAATGAATTTCCCCAAAATGCCACCCCATATCTCAGGTGCGAAAAAACATATGCGTAGTTGACAGACTTAATAATATCACGTTTTGTTACAGAGTTAATTGTTCTCAAAGCAAAACAAGCTGTTTTTAATTTTTTCATTAGTTGCTCTACGTGTTCATTCCATTTAAGGTGTCTTTCTACTACCATCCCTAGGAATTTTGAAGAGTGAACAACCTCAATATCAGGCAATTTTACTTATGGAACTCATTTACAAAAGGCATGAACTGAATTATTTGGCTTTTTTCTTGTTGGGTTATTTATAGCATTTAGAAAACTCGATACATTTAAATGTAATAAAACTTTTAATACGCTAAAGTTTGTCATAGTCTATTTCGCCCCAATTTATCCTATAGTAATATCGTAATATATTGGACTTTTATATATAAAAGTCCAATATATTAGGAACGAACTATTCCATGAAGTGTCTTTCGTTGCGTGGGTTTTATAAATAGTTTTATTCTTTTGTAATTAGTATTGACAATTGCTCAATCTTTTGTGAGCGCTATTTATAACTGTGTACATTTGAATTAAGTAAATATATATGACCCAAATATATTAATCAGAATACAATAACTATTTAAAAGAAAATTTTTATGAAAATACAAAATGGAGGACATTGAAAATCTATGACAAAATTGAATCCATAAAGGAATTTGGGTATCTACCGTTATTAATGTATTAAATACATTATTAGTTTGATATATTTTTACACATACATATGCTATACATATACGTCGTATTCGTTTAAAGTTACAGTTTTTAATTATCCTTTTTAATTTGAGTATTTCTATCTATTAAAACAAAGGGTACATAAAATTTATCCATGAATAATTACTGAAGTGGGTATAGTTTTTATGTTGTTTATGAGTTATTTATGCATTGAACTATTAAATATTAATTTTACATAAAAGATACAGCGGAATACATAGAAAATTAACATCAAATGATATGTTTACTACTTTAAATCTTTCATTTTCAAACATCAGTTACCATTATAAAATTATTAAAAAATGTGACGTTGTTGCTATGTGTGTTCACAATTGAACTATAAATTATAATTTTTCTCTTTAAACTTAATATTAAAACAGTTAAGTGCAAGATCATTTTCATGACTCTATTTATAGTTAAATTTATATTACGAAACAATTAATAATTTATAAGAATTATAAAGATAATAATTGATTAGTATACAAAATATAAAACTATACTACAGCAAGGGACGACGATTACCAAAACCGAGAGTGGCTTATGTTCAACATCTGTTGAGTGCTGAGAGTGCTTGACGAATTTGAGAGCAAAGATGAGTGAGAGTTCATTAGGTCGGGTTCGGTTTATTGCTCACGTCTGGTAGTGAACGTTGATTAGACGTTACGGCGCATGACTCTCCCACGACCATCTGCGATTGTTTATTTGTAGGTTTGTCTCTGAGGTTACAGAGTTTATTTCGTTAATTTGAAAATCAGATTATTCTTGATATCTTTTATCACTTGAGTAATGATCCTAATGTAAGATGTGTATCTGATTCCTCAACAATTTAAGGAAACAAGGATATCGTATAGACATTTTTCATGCAATGATAGATTTAAGAATGTCCACCATACTGCCTGAAAAGGACCTTCAGGTAACGTTGTAGGTCAGTTGTAGCCAGGCTGTGATGGTTGATAAGATGTATCTTATGCACCCTTATATTTTGCAATCTCATATAAATGGTTTTTTTAGAGGTCATCAAATTATTCCTTAGACTCATTCGTATATATTAAAAACTTGTTTGCACGGTTAAAGCTAGAAATAAGGATAAAATTGAGATAAATATTAAGATATAATGTACATCATGCTAGAATTGTAAGAAAGTAATTATACATTTACATACCATGATCTAGTTTTTACCTTATTCGTAAGTAGAGTTTAAGGTTTCCATGGTTCTATAATCCTATTTATTATCCTTAGTTTTATTAATTGGCTAATTGAATGATTATCTATCACTTCCACTACAAGGTTTAAACCGTAATAGAAAACCGCGTTTTTTACTATTCCAGGGTTCTTCTTTGTAAATAATAATAGAATGAAATATCTGCATTGATATCGTAGTTTTGAAATTTCTGTAAAATGAAAATGAAAATGAACATAAAGTAACAGAAACATTTGACTTAAATTTTAATAACTATTTCAAAATGCATTCGCACCTCATATTCTAAGGCATAAGGAAAATTACTGTTTCCTTTCCGTCCCCTATATACAGGATGTTTCTCAAAGGGCACTGAATGTACATAGTTAGTACCAAATTAATTTATTTCTTTTAAGGTATATACATTAAATTTGTATAAATGGCATTAGCCTTATTTTATTTTGAATAAACATTGAATCACAAAAAGTACTTGCTCCGCCGGGACAAAACCCGGATCTCTCACCTGCCGGGTGAAGGTGCTACCATTAAACCACAGAGCCCTTACATTTTACGATATAATTATTTTGTATTTGGCCGTATATGTCACATATGCGTTTAAATAACCAAAATAGCATATGATCGGAAGACCAAATACCTGTCAAACGACTTTTATTTACATTAAATTTGTATAAATGGCAATAGCCTTATTAAATTTCAATAAACATTGAATACAAAAAGTACTTGTTCCGCCGGGACAATTTACATGTACATGTAAATATATATATATATATATATATATATATATATATATATATTTTTTATTTATTTATATATATATATATATATATATATATATATATATATATATAGGTATAAAAGAAAACAAAACATGTTTCTTCAACTTGAAAAGCTTAATATTTCGTTACTTTTCAGTAACATTATCAAAAGCATGTATACAATAAAATATAAACAATATAAGAATGAAGGTTATAAAAACATTGGAAACAACAAAACAAAAACATATGGTATCAAAGAAGAAAATTAAACATGTAACCTTTCCTAAACACAGAGATAGATAAAAAGTTTGAATAATAAATTTAAATTAGCTGTGTCTCAAATTTAATCCAACTGGTGATTTTGATTGAAGAGCCATTATGTTTGCTTGTTCATATATCTTCTTAGTAATAATTTTGTGTATTCTTTATTGTCATAATTTTGAAACTTCTTGATGCCAATTAGAGAGAAACAATTTTTCAAAGGTTTTGTTGTGTTGGACAGCGTGTGCAGATACGGGTCTAAGTAAATTTTGATGTCGAACATCGGCACGATGATTGTTCATCCTCAGGCTAAGTGACGTAGATGTTTCTCCAATGTAGTCTTTAGGGCAAGTTGACAGGATAATTATAGACTACATTTTCACTGTTACATGTGATATCTTCCGCAATAGAATATTTTTTGTGCGTAACGCAGCTTTTGTAACAGTTTGTAGATTGCATCATATTGCATATTCCACAGCGTGGTTTATTGCATGGATGGCATTTGTGTTTGAAAATTTTGACTGTTGTCTTTATCTTTAATGTATTTTGGATGAACTAATAGATTTTTCAGATTTGGTGGTCTTTTTGAAAATAATTCTAGGAGGTCTATTAAAAAGATCCTTTGTTTCTGGAGATTGTTCCAATATTTTGTAGGCGGTTCTTCATAATTCCATTTACTTTGTATAATCCAGGATGGTACTGAGTTACAAATTTGGCATCTTTTTCCACAACACTTAAAATATGGTTTGTGTTTTTAGGCTTAGCTATTTCAACTGTTAATTAATTTTGCAGGGTATCCTCTGTTGATTAATGAATTTGATATGTTGTTACATAATTTTGGAAGTCAGTGTCATCTGTACATAGATTCTTAGCTCTTAGAGCAAGACCTTGGGTATAGATTTCTTTACATACTGTGGATGGCAGCTATCATAATGTAAATATTGCATACTATTTGTGTCCTTGACATGAATTTTAGTTTTAAAACGACCGCTGTTTAATAAAACGTCTACATTCAAGGAAGGTCACAGAATTTGGCGATGTTTTCCAGGTGAAATTTAGTGATGAAAAATCGTTTAATTCTTCTAGGAATTGTTTCAAATGTTCCATTCCATTATTCCAAACAAGAAATATATCATCAATATAACGAAACCAAGCCAAGGGTTGAAATTTTTGGGTTGATAAAAAGTTTTTCTCGAGTAACCCATAAAAAGATTGGGCGTATGAAGGAGCCATTTTTGTCCCCATCGCTGTGCCCTTTATTTGAAGAAAGTTTTTGTCTAGAAACTTAAAATTGTTCATAGTCAAAGATCATAGTAATTAAATGAGTGATAAAATTAGAAGTGGGGTAAAGTGTTTTTCGGTCTTTCATCTAAAAATTTCCCAATTGCTTCGACGCCCTCATCATGTGGAATATTGGTGTAGAGTGATTCTACGTCAACTGTAGCTAATATTATTTCACCAGATAATGGTTGAGGAATTTCCGATAGTCTTTCTAAGAAATGATTGGTATTTTTGATATAGGAGGGCAACTCTCTAACAAAAGGTTGTAGAAATGTCATCTACGTAAGCAGAAATCTTTTCTGTAGGAGCTCCAATACTTGCAACAATAGGCCGGCCTGGAGGAGGTCTTACGAGTTTGTGTGTTTTAGGTAACATGTAGAATACAGGTGACTTTGGTTGTGTTGGGATTAAAGTTTTAAGTATATTATCAGAAATATTTTGCTTGGGGCCATTTTCTAAGAGATATTCTTTGATTTCTGCACTAAAATCGTTAGTTGGGTCTTTTTTTCCAGAGTCATGTACACAGTAGAATCTTGTAATTGCCTGTTAGCCTCATTAATATAATCACTCCCTATTCAAGATTACTGTAGAATTCCCTTATCGGAAGGTAAAATTACGATATTTTTGTTATATTTTAAAGACTTAATGGCTTTTTCTTCCTTAGATGTTATATTTTTTAATTGTGGCAAGTTTTCAATAAAGTTTTGATCAGATACATTGGCTAATATTACATTTAGAAACTGCTCAATAGGATGGTCATTGGGCAGGGGTGGGGGCTGCCATCCAGACTTTGGTTGAAATATTTTTAAGGGAAAGCGGCAATGGCTCATTGACATTGTTCTTATTTTCATGTTTACTGAAATAAAATTTGATTCTAGTATCTCGTGCAAATTCCAATGCGTCAGCAATCAAATTAATATGGTTTGAACCTTGGGGTAGGGGAAAAAGTTAATCCTTTGTTAAAATAGAAATTTCATTAATATTAGTGTATAATTTGACAAATTCTCAACTTTTTACAGAAGGGTTTGTTGGTGGTAATAGATTATCTCTCTGTTCTAAAACTGTACCTTGCTGTAATATTTTATTTATTGGATGGTTCTTGATGTGGTGAAATAAGGTTTAAAATTGACAATTTCTTCTGAAGGTTGAGACTTAGAGAAATGCATGAAATTATTGTATCCTGGCAAGTCATTTCCTGTATATTGTATACACAATTTTGATAACTTTTTAAGTAACCTCTTAGATTTTTTAGCCATGAACAGTTCAGTTTGTATCATTATTTTTATTTATATTCATGATTATATTAGGGAAAGAGCGAAGTCATATCCTCAAACAATATTTTCAGTTCCCTTCCATGTTGCTGTGACAATAGCTGATAAGATATGACAACCAATATTGAAAGGTCAAAACTAGTTTTTTTACCTAAAGCAATTACATCGTCGTGAAGGGCAGGTGGGAGCCCGGACAATGGAAACTTAGGTTGAAGCCCTTTAGGAGTAAATCCAAGGGACAAACAAGAATTATTTCTTGACATAATTATTGAACTATACGAGGCACTCGTATGCTCAAAAACAGCAATACAGTTTTATAATTTATTAACTGGTACATTCTTAGTAAATTCCTATAAAAACATCCAACCAATGAGAAACGAGTATTTAAATAATAATGATATGATAATGTATATTACAAAATATTATATGGGTTTAATAGAAATATATCTATTGCATTCCCCATCATGGTGGCATTTGTGAAGTAAATTTTTCTACGTTCTCCTAGAATGCCACACAAAATTATTTAGGACATATTTTTTTCAGAATAAATAAATATTGATCATTAGACACAATACAGTTAAATACTGTGATATCACGATTTTAGTACCCATAACATTTGTCACTAATAATAGCATTTTCATTGCTGGCAGGAAGTTAATTACCGCTTCTTTGTAGTCATGTCCTTGAATTTCTGCCCACATCGCCTCCCACACTTCACGGTCTGGTCACGTTTCCTCTTAATAAATTAAACTGTCATGGACATGAAACTCTGATTACAATACAATTAATCTGTATTAAAACAAATTTATATGTTCTTTATCAAATTCGATAATTTAACTTAAAGCCCCTTTCACACAATTCAACATTGCAGTTTCCAACTCATTTTTTAGTTCTATAATTTATACTTAATTCATAAATTTTATTAAAATCTTGACTAATATTGTATTATTATACAGAAAAAACTATATTTTATTTAATAATAACTTCTCTCTTTTCCTGCAGTTATGAGTAAGTTTTATTAACATAAAAATCCAATAACTTGTTTTATAAATTACATTATTTTTATTGTTATGACACGTATGCATGGACCAATAAAGATATTGTGGAAATTAATGAATCTTAAGTTGGAAACTGCAGTTTTATCAGAAACCGAAGACTAGTAACGAGCAAAACTTCTTCATTATCTGTTCTTGCATAATAAACTTTCTCACGACGCTTTCTAAATGTAATGTAAAATTTATTTAGTACAAATCCACCTAGTTTACGGTATATTGCTCTAATTTTGTTGATAACAGGTTTACAAGAGTTAGAAAAACTTTAGAATAAATATAAATCATGGAGATCCATGATATAAATCAAAATCTGAGATGATATTGTAGACATTGTATTTATTATATTTAAGTGAATATGAGCATTGTTGTATCCCTTTAAAAAAGCCTCAAATTGTATTACTAATATTACAATATAATTTTAATAATTATTAAGAAAATTATGTTAGTAACTTTTCGTCTTTCGATCACGTTATTTGAAGAAAATCTGTAGCAGTACTTCATTGGTAAAGTCAGTCAAAACACTTTCATGAACTAGGAATATTTTAGCCAATCGTTAATGCTCTTATTATTATTCCAGGATGTGTGCAATTTAATATAAGGAATAGTTTATATTAAATTTTTATTTTGACCAACGTGTAGGGTAGGTGTGTTTCGATAAAGATAAAATATACTTATTGTGGGAACTAAAAAAACATTACTAACGATAACCAATAATGGATGATATATTATTAATTATGATTTATTCTAGTAACCATTCACTATGTAAATTGTGTTTTTATTGGTATTATATTATTTTTAATTGCTACATCTCTCAACAGAAAATGTTATTCCTGTCTGTCCATCCATAGTTATCAATCTCAAAAAATATAGACCTTAAATTTGCATAAGGCTTCATTTTTATTTGTGCACCACTAAGTTTGATGATAATGTGTCAGTCCATGGAATTTGAGAGTTATAAAATATTTTTACCCACGTCTTATGAAAAACTAAGATACCAGTGAAAAAATTCAATTGGTAAACGAGCTAACAAGAGCTATAGAGACTTAACATGTAATCGCGTTTGGCTCTTTAGACAGTTACACAATAGACTGGAGTGTTAAATAACAGTGAGGAGCAATATTTGATTTCTAAGCACTCTGGCGTTGTACTACCTATTCTATCTCACCGGAGATTTTATTATATAAACCCTGCTCTAAAATATACTCTATGAAAAAGGATTACATATTGTTAAGCCATGTAGCAAGATATCTAAAGAAAAATATAATCTATAGATTTTTATTTTGCATTTATCTTTATTCATTTCTACATAAAAAGATTGTATTCAATGATGGTTCATGTTCAAAAATGGATCTTGCCTGAACACCATTGAAGCCTCAAACACAATAGGGGAATACAATCTGTGTCCTTCTTTGTTTGTTCGGAATTTTAAAATCACTTTTCAGTATTCATACCGTATTCATATTATTATAAAATAGATTTTATGTCATTATTGTCCCGTAGGACATCTTAAGTATGAAGTTATAGACTAAATATGTTGCATTCGACTTAGACGAAATCTGGTACGCAACACGTGCAGATGGTTACTCATACCTTGTTATTATTGTACAACTATAATATATATATATATAAATTATTTCTTCAAAGTTCGTGTGTTTGACAGTTATTTTAAAACAATTCAAGGTACGCAAAACCACGTATGGTTGAGCTTGCACGCAAAATTTTTAAGTAGAGTCATTTTTTTAAGTTACATGTGTTACTATATCACATGCACAAATTTTACTAATAACACTAATGTGAAACTGTTCGATAACGTTTAGCCAAATTCTCTGGAGTAATATACGTTATCATTAAAATGTTACTTACATACAAATGAAGCTGCACATAAAATTTAAAGTCCATAAATAAGTTCGTTCTTTAGATACAGTGTGGTAGGACATACAGTTAGGTTGAAAGAATAACAGAAATGAAATTTTTCCAGAACGCTCAACCAGTAATATTGATTAAATTAAGATATTCTTAATGATTTTGTCTATTTATATAAATACATTTAAACTAATTTTAAATTGTGTGTAAAAAATTTATAAGTTGAAACTGTACAAGTTTATGTTACTTGCAAAGTGAGATACTTCATTTCTTTTATACCCAATTGCAATAATGGGGTACTACAAAACATTCCAAATAGACAGGCGGGCTCGGCAGATGTATCATGCCAAAGGCAAGCCTAATGTAATTGGACTTACTTAGCCTATATGTACAAGGAACACATTACAAGTGATTGGTGATGAAACTGAATTAATTTAATGTCACCATTGAGACAAAGAGAGTAGATGTGCTTGTTGGCGTATGTTTACAGTGTTGGGAATATGGAACTTATGTGTATTATTTTATATTTGTACATATCTTTGTGTTTTATGTTAATGCTATTAATAATGACAATGTACATATTTACTTGACAAGCTAGTTCTGTGTTTTGATCCAAGTGAGTAACATATAGAGTGAAAGTATTTGGTTGTATAAATATTTTGACAATATAATATCAAACTTATATGGTAGCACAATATGATATAACTATATACTGTATACAAAAGAATATTCGTTTATAAAACTGTAATTCAAAGATTATATTTGAGAATTAGTAGTAAAAATATGACGTGTGTTATGAACTTCAAAGAAACGCCAAATACTTTATTATTTATTAATGTTACCAAGAATTACACCATATCAATTAAGACTTCTTACAAACTATTGTAAGGGAAAGGAAAAAATTCACATGAGTGAAATTATTTTTTTTATTATTGTACTTAACGCGACCATAATTTGTACTTTCTAGAAATTTGAAATATTAACACCAACCTATTGTAAGCAATACTTTACTTCAGGTACCTCATTTAAAAATTCCTTAATTTACACTTAATTTTGTCTAGCAGTTACCCTCAGCATTGTACGCCGTTTCCTATTGAACTACCAGTCATAAAACAATCCTTTACAAATGGCAACGTAAATACTTCTGAAAATAAGCTATGGCTACTGAAATATATTTCAGTATATATAGTATATAATAAATATATAATTTCTTATATATTTCAGAATAGTTATACTTTCTTTTAGATTAACATTTTATGCTACTAAAGTCTGACATTGATACAGTTTTATGAGCACTAATGCAAAACATTCCGTAATGTTTTAATGACTTTATAACTTTTTGCAGTAACTATATTATTTTAGGCCATTTGAGTGGTGTACTACTTTGTATTTGTAGTTGGAATACTACGCTGATTGCAAATCTGAAGGAAAAATATTCCTGGTCTGTATTATTCGGCGTTCATGGTCAAAATGTTAAAAATTAAACAAACATGTGTCCGGCTCGATTTCAGACGTCATAGAAGTCTTTGCTTTGCTTAACGTAAATAAAATATTAAAACTTGACTTTGATAGAAAGTAGTTTAGGGCTTAGTATTTTTAAGTCACTGTACTGAAAGGAAATAATTATTACAGACTCTTGAATTAATCATCCAACACAGTAAGCAACGTAACAATAAAGCCGTTCGAAATAAATGTCAGCTGACAATGCCTATTGTGTCGTACAGGCACGGATCTCGTGTATCGTCGTGTTTGTGCCTGTTGTGTTATTTTTTATTTGGTAATATGTACCTCAAGTCAGTAAACAACTATATTACTTCTATTAATTCTATGACATGTTTATATGTTTTTATTATCTCTATCATATTGCTTCACTTATTTGGTATATACAGCTCAGAATCTTATTTAGTATATACGCAAATAAGTACAATAGGAAACAACGAGCTAATATCTAGAAGAGATGAAATTTCCAAAATTCAAATTAGAAGGCCAAACATTTTAAGAATTAAATGTCGGTTTAAAGTACAGCCAAAGTAGTTCGAGTTAAATGGATGACAGTGTGCTTCAAAGAATATTTCTTTAACGTAATATTGTTTTAAAACCTAAAGTAAAATTAATGAACTTTTTAATTTTTTATCTACATACATTTTGTTACTGATTTCTTGTTTCACTGAACGATGGCAAATGTCCGGAAAATCCTGTTTCCTACACAATCCTTCCATCATCAAATATAACCTTCAAACAAAGGATCTAAATACCCTTCAACAATCTACAACGGTAAAAATTAGGTCATCACAGGTAAAGTGCACTTGTTTAAAAATGTAAGATGTACTCCACATACTTGAGATTGAGTCAATCATCAATGAATTTTGTACGGTCCACGTTTGTTTCAAAATTTTATCTTTTCACATGTATTAATCCTTACAATAAAAAAGTGTACTAAAAACTAAATTACGTTACAAATCTATAGAAATCTAGAGATAGTTATTTGTTTACATAATTTCTTATTTTAATTTGGATTCCTTGTCACATTAAAACTATTAAAATACAGTTTAAGGGTAAACGAATTTAACCATACGTTTAAAGACTACTTTCATTTTTTAAGTAATATGATTAATGCATAGTACTATCCATTTCCTGTAGGAAATGCTAATAATAACATTATGAGACATATTTCTTCTCTGAAATGATAGCGCTTTGAAATAGTAATTTTTTCTAAGTATTTTAATTTGATTAGTTTCTTGTTGCTTGGATATATTTTAATCGTCAAAGTAAAAACATAGTTGTAAACTCAAAGTTGAGTTTCAAAGAAATAAAAATCCTTTGTCAACAGATTCCTGTTCCTACTTACTGTTAGGCGAGATGTTCAAAGAAACGAAACCGTGATTGAAGCTAACAAGTCTGATGTGACTCTCAAAGGCAAACAAGTACGAAGAAGTATAATGTAATTGTTCTCTATTATTATATGTTTTACTGGTGGTTTAACTTCACAAGATACAAATTAATAATATATAAAAGTACTATATCAGATATGGATTTCCAGCATGTCCAGACCTCTCCATTGTACAGCATACATATTGTAGCTATTGTAGGAAGGGTTGATTCATTCATGTTTAGTTTAACTTTAGTCCACCTTCCTCTGAGTGTAGCGTCTGGGATCTGACATTAAGTATGGAATGTAGAAAATAACGAGTTTGTTGACTTGACGTACCTACTCCTAACTTTTTCATACGATTTGGTATGAGCTATTTATTTTCTAGTTATAAGTTAGGTTAGATATCCATCCGATAAACATATTGCATCTTTAAACTTAGTATAATTGTGTTTTTTTTTTTAATTTTATAACTTATAATACGATCAAGCAAAGTCGAGCGTGGCTGCTGCTTGGATGGGTGACCGCTAAGCGATCCTGTCCTTGCAAGCAGCCCGCCTGCCCGGCCATTGGTGGTGGTCCGAAAGTCACCTTTAAGCCGTTGGTCCCAAGTTAAGTGTTAGAGAGGGCTTTTTAACCCTAACTTCGCCTGGTAAAATAAGACATCTTTACTATTTACTTATATATCTTTCCTTTCCATTTAATAAACTAATAAAATAATTTTTACTGTGGTACTGAATGGATAAACATTACCTTATTAACGAAGAACGCGTTTTCGACTACTAATGGTACAGTCATTCTTAGGTCTTGGAGTGGCGAGCACCGCTGCTTTTTTGTTCTACTCAACGGGCCCTCCAAGATAAATGCTCTGTCTTCTGATGTGATGAGGGGTAGAGGTAATTGTTAGAATGTCTGGTATCTTGTTCTGTTTTACTGTGGTATTCGTTGGGGAAATATGATTTTTTTTTCAATATATTAAAAAGTTTATCTTAATTTGTGTTAATTTGTTTATTTTTCTTGTATTTACAAGTTATTTTGATCTCAGACGTTCATTTAAGGGTTTTTGGTGTGGATTATATAATTGGGATTCTATCAATAATTTTATGGAAGCTACTGAAAATTTACAAATTCCTTAGTTACTAAATTAAAATGTATAAATTTATTTGTTTTCGAATCTTTTTTGTTCATTTTTCCCGGGATTAAATTTCCATTTGATACAAATAGAAAATTCAGATCACCGATAAACCTATCGGGTAAGCCTGTTGAACTCCGCGCAAACTATAATGCAAATCTGGCATGTTTCCTATGATTGACCATGCTACGTATTGGTTTACTAGCCAAATACGGTCATATTTACGTAAAGGCTACAAAGCGGCGTATTGTGTGTGTAATGTATTCAGCAAACTCAGCTCGAATGCGCTGTATTGGCAAACACGTTATTAGGCTCACCTAAGTACACTATACATACATACATTTAGGTTCACGTATACAAATTATAGTCCTATTTGACATTGCGTAAAAATGGCATACATAATAAACATTAATAAAACTGTTATCGTAGTTAAATATTAAAACCAATAAAATTATGTAACGTCAATGAGAATATTTAAATCTCATATACATGTATGATATAAATATATTATTTATCACGTTGCTGTTTTAAACAATTTGGTGCATTGTTTATAATTAATGTTGAACTAAAGCTATAGCCGTCATAAAATTTTCATAAATCTTCCACTACGGGTTTTCTGAATTAAGGCATATTTACAGTGTACAACATACTGAGTGCACCAGCAATTAATAAATGACTATCTGTGTGTTTTCTAATGTTGAAAAGTCTTAAGATTGGTTACGACAGTCAGCATTCGTCTTATAATATTATAAGCCTTTATTTTAACGCATGCACTTCCTCCGAGGCAGGAGATGTGTGTACGCTCCTATTGAAACAAATAATAGAATGTCTTTCATATGAAAATGTTTTCCATTGTTAATCCGCGCAGTATAGCAGTTTTAATTTATTTCAATATTTTGTAACTCATAGTTCTACAGTTACATAACGTAACATAATTGTTTTTTAAGTCTGAAATAATTAAGACATGTCTGTTATAAAGGTACAGGACCTAGTGTTTCGTAAAATGCATTTACATAAAATAGATAAGTCACTAAGACTACTACGTGATATTCTAATTGCCCAAACACAGACCAGGAACTTTCCCGATAATTGAAACGGAAGGAACATCTGGTCTTTTTAAGTAAAACCAAGCAAAGGTAAATAAATATCTGTCCTAGCTTAGCCGGAAGCTAGATCGATTTCGTGCACGACTGTCACATCTAAATATCAAGCTGACGATACATTATCAGTTGAGACATTAAATGTGCACGTATCAATGGGTAGATAGATAATCATCCAGGTGTTTACTATACAGTACATATTTAAGAGTTCAGACAGTTTTTGATCTTGAACAATACCAAGATGATGCAATAAAAATAATAATACAATTATAAAATAAAAAATCTTAATAAAGGATCGAAGAATGGTTCATGGCGATGTACCCTTTTTAGCTAATAAGTGGTGGATTCTGGTGGAGGCGGAAGTATAAAGCAATGTAAACACTTTCTTTACATTTTCATAAAGATAATATACCTGAGATGTACAAAATATGTTTTTTAAGTACAAGGTAACATATAAGTACGTAATTATATAGCTTTATTTGAATTATTCTATAAATACACGTATTAATGAGTTGCATTATAGTCCAAGAATTGAAACAATTAATTGTCGATGCAGAAACAAAATTTTCATTACATTTTGTGATATATGATTTCATGGATCTAGAAATACCTGTGGGATATGATAAATTTATTAGTTAATCCATAAATAACATATATAAAACAGAAATGTATTGTTACAATATATACAATATCTACTATTACTGTAAAATACTAACATGCCACATTATGAAACATTCGTTTATAATGGTAACGAGCCTTATTATTATAACTAGCAGTATAATATAATTGCTATTTAAAAATCATTTATATTTACAATGACTTAAATTTGGATTGAAAATATCAAATATAGCAATTTATTAAATATACTAAATTTACCTTGAATGTAAATAGGTAATCACCAACTTGTTGTAATGGATAATCAAATAATGTACGGTTCAAGACCAGCTCAGCTGACCTCAAACGAGACAGAAAAAGCTTTACTCAACCCCAATTAAATAATCATGGGTAATTAACCCCTGGTTTTCACTCGTACTTGGCGCTCTTTTACTCTTGCAGCTGAATAAAGGATGAGTATGTTGGAAGTGTTTTAAATCACACGTTGATAATGTTCATATATACATAATACAGTCATTAATTTCGTTTATTGCAACCTTAATGAGACTATAATTATAATGAAAAGGTACTTGGTTTGCTGTGCAATAGACTAGTAGGACTGGAAGAAATTAAATTTTTTCTATCTTAGCAGACATGTCTCGAAAACTAATTGACCTATAGACTTTTTCATGAGGCTTCATTACTACATAGGCAATAATGAGTTTGATGAGGAAGAATATAACTCCACGGGATTTGTCTTAACATTAGCGGTTATTATTTAGTGGTGTTTTTAGTGATCAGGGAGGCAATAAGAAAACTGCAGAATTATTAATATGAAAACAATCTGAGTAGCTGTGATTTTAACACATGGTATTGCAACATAGGCAGTTTGTTCATATATAAAAGAAAATTATATAATAGAAAGTCAATGATAAGATTTGTTGATAAGATCTTATATACAGAATATATTCTTTATGTATTAGTATAGATCTTACATAGCTTTTGAAATTATAAAAATGTATTTATTTATTATTATTATTATTATTTAATCTTATCCCTGTAGGGACCAGCCAATGAAATAGGCTGTTACAAGAAGGCTTTATCTGACAACACAATATCGTCGATGTTCTTTCAAATATTAATACCCGAGGGTCTACTGCTGAATCTAAGGCGTGTTTTTCCTTATCTTAGAAATTTGATGCATTTGAGCTGGATCTCGCCACTGATAGAAAAATCTAGCTTCACAGCCCCTATCTCAAATATCAAGGGCAGGTCTGATAACTGGAATCATAACCAGTAAGGTGACCCCGACGTGTTCACAATAGAGGTATACTTATGGATCAGGCCATAATCAATCATGTATTATACAGAATCATAAATTAAAACTTTGCCACACTAACAGATATTAAAGGTAGTATGATATGATTGATATAAGGTCTGACTTCAATCATGAATATCTCTTTAACTACTTCTATTGTATTTAGTTAAATTTTATTTAAGTGTGATCTTTTTTTCTTGGAATTTGACCGTATGTATTGGTATTAGGAACTACTAAATGGTTGCTACTTGTTCCTTACATTAAAGTCAATATTATTTCTCTAATTTCTTTTGTTAAAAAATGTTTTTCAAGCTTTAATTTGAATTATTAAAAAGGAAAAATATGATATAGTTAAGCTATTTATAGAATAAAAACGCTTGTTTCAAACGTTAACCAAAATCATTTTTTTCACCACTATTATGTCAACGTAAATTTAAAAATATGTAGGGTTTACTATACCGTAATGTAGGACAGAAGTCCCTTACTCTATTTCGCAGTTATTATAAGAAAAAATACAAAGAGTGTTTAACATTTAATGGCCCATTAAAGCAGCTATTTCTGTTATCAACTCAAGTCAAGTGCTGCTGGTGCCTCATCAATTTTAACAAGTGGTTAATTTATCCTACTTTAATCAAGAAACCACAAATTGCTTTTGCACTTTGATATGTAAAAGAATTGTATACTTTTTTATACCTCGAAAATGTGTTGTGCTCAATACTAACTAAAACACGCATTTGTAATTTCTTAAAAATTAAGAGGAATTAGCTTTTTTAAACGTATTTATATTAGCATTACGTACAATACAATCCAAATTAAAGCTAAAATAACAGACAGTTTCCAAAAAAGTCTCTTGAAATGTATTGCGCCATGGTTTTCATTGAAATGAAATTGGATATGGATTTACTTATTAATAGATATATTAATAATAAAATATGCGGTGTTTTATGATTTTAGTATTTACGTGGTTATCAATCCTTTCCTATACTTATTATTCGTGATATCTTTGAAATTCTCCACGGTCGTTCAAGATATAGTTGTAACATTTTTGCTTATTTGAGTAAAAAACTAAATCAAAATTAGGAACCTAATCAATTTAACTAAAAAATAAAACTTATAAATATTTCATGGAACAAATTTGGATCAAGAATGATTTTTGAAAGTGTTACAGCCTACTAATCGCATTCGCTCAAAAACATAAAGTTCTGGCAAAGCAAAGCGTTCTGTAAATGCATGGGTATAAAATGTACTTATTAAAATTAATCGCTTAAAATGTTTCACTATTGTAAAACGCCATGATTGTAAAACTGTTTAAATTGAGATATATTAAAATATTTAGAAAATAAATATTGAATAAATTCTAAAGCATTATCATTATCCTTAGTTAGATATCCATTGCCTTTGAAGTAAGTAGGTGAATCTTAATACATGTACGTATTTTACACTCCATAGCGTTGCGATTATTTATATATGTGGTTAAGGAAAACATTTATTTTATATTTTATATACTAAAAAAATTATTTATTTTAAATTGGTTTTCAAGCATGCTAAAATAGACCCAATGACAATATATTTGAAATACTGCTAAAAATAATAAACGTCGTAAGAGAGATTATAAAAATTTTGAAGTTAATGGATTTTGAGAAAAATGTACCTTAGCTCTCCTTTTGTATAAAGAGGCAGAACTTCAATACTAAAAATATTTTTAATCAATAATTTCTCATGAGTATTTCTAATAAATGGCATAACTACACGAAATTAAAAAAGAATATTCGGAATATTTTTAAGCGCACAGAGTGTTTGTGAGCTATTTTTCGAAGAAGAGGGTTATAGTTCCTTCTTAAATATTCTGTGATACATAACAATTGTAACACATTACACAATAATGGTAATATTACTTAAAACTAATATTAGTCACCTAAAGTTGTTGTAAGCATTATTACCATTTTACGACCAGAAACCTCTGTACATCTGCCCTCTCTACATATTTATCTTAGCTGAGGTGTAGAGATGAAAGCAGAAAATTATTTAGAAAATAGGAGCTTTCGGAAGTAGAGAACATAAACTGGGTGACTGCCTCCATGGTTCAGGACGCCAAGGCCCTTGGAATACTCTGAAGCTATATATACCATTAAAAGAAATCATATATAAATAAGTAGCTTCTAGAAGCTGAGCGGGAACGGAAACCGTCATATTTTGAGTAAATGAAAGCCTAATGAGCTCTACAGAGCTTTTTGTTGACTAAAAGCTAAAGAGAAAAGCGTCTAACAGTCAAGTACAACTAAATAGAGGTACTTTACCTCCTTTCCTTTAAAGACAGACTACCCCCTCTATAAGACTGATTGAATCCAAATATAATAGATGCGAGAATACTGAAAAATGCTGTGTATATGTGTGTACAGTAAAAGTTGTATGGTACTATTTTCAATTTTATAGTAGAGTGAAAGCTTAAACTTAAAGGCTGTGACACAGAAATGTTGTTTATGTCTAGGTGATACTCTACATACACAAACCAAAAGCCATTTGAGGAAACAGTGTCTTCACTAGTAATTTTTAGTTTTAAGTCACTAAAAAATGTCTAGTCTAAGTTTAAAAAATAATCTAAACAGATCCAAAATGCAAGATAAAACGATTATATATTGTATTGCCTACAACTATATAAGCCTTTACTATAAAAAATTAAAACAAAATTAATGCATATTTCATTTTTAAAAAACAGTAGCAGTCGTGGGACTTCCGATAGAAGTGAAAACGGAACTATTAAGTTGAGAGTAATTAAAACTATATGCAAAAATTATACAGATGTACTGCTACTATAACGTATTGTTGACGTGACTCACAAAATTATACTTATCCAAAAAGCGTCCAACGCGCACATAATACAGTCAGAAATAGTCGATGTATTAGTGAAAGTTTTATAATAAACATCGGTGATTCTGAGACCAGCGATAGTGAAGAGGATAGTGACGCCAGTGATGTGGAGGAACTCGCCGCTCCATTGTAAAAAAGTACTGTAGGTATTAAAGAATATTATTTTAATGCAAAAAGTTCAATGCAATCATTATACTTGCTCAATATTAATAGTTAGTCAAACATAGAATACAAGTGAGTTAACACCGTTGTAAATAATACAGTTATTGCTACGGATAAAGTATATAATTGCAATAACAATTAAACCCACAATATTTTTATGACTAATAAATTAGTTAAATTAACTTGGTTCTTTCGTAAAGGTATTTTTATTGCACAATAAACTAATTTATTGAGTTAATACGGTATCAGTGATCCAATGCGCCAACTACAGTTCCGGCAGAAACGTTCACTCATCACTTCATACGCTACTACAGGCTAAACTAAACTTCCAATAAAAAAATGATAAATTACAAAAAAAATATTCATTTATTTTCACACAACTTTCTCGCTGACAAATTTTGTCTGACCAAAAAAATAAAAAAAATCCTCGCTTACTACTTTTTTCTTGTCATTGTAAACGCTATGTAAAAATATAAACAATATTCAAAATTATTTCGAAATTTTTTTAATATTTAAAAATGTAACCAATAGGATTGCCAATATTAAGAGCTTTAATTTGACGCATCTTACAGAATTGTACGACATTGGCTTCACTTTTAAATCGCGAGAGGAAGCCGTAAAGGTCACTGATTTTCGCAGTCTGTTTTCATACTCCGCCGGGACAGTTTTAACACAGCGAAACTGACTTTTTCATGCAGGTTAGTAGTCCGCGGCCAAGTCTACGGCTTACTAGACACCAATTAAATGAAAAATTACGTTACAATTCCAACGGTACTTGTTTCATTGAATTCCGTCAATCCAAGTAAACACAACCACGTTAAAGGTAGGCTTGCACAAGCCTGGAACAACAACCAGTTTGTCTTTTGATAGGGATCAGCTGTTTTACATAGAGTATTATCATTAGCATGTCGGTGACGCGAACCGAGGATTTTACCCTCTACCAAAACGCTCAACGCGCCTAAAGAAGTTTTCACTTCAAAAATCCTTAGAATCATACAATACTAAATATGCAATCCTATATTTGCATAATTGACTAAGAAATGGGAAAGGACTTCTGAAGCATTAAGTCGTTGACTAGATATCGGAAAGTACCCTTGTCGTACGACTTGGAAGAAATAATTGGAAGAAAGTTAAATTTTACTTTCCATCTTTTTATATTTAATATTGTTTTAAAAGTACTTGTTTTCAATAAAAAATTTTAATGGGATCTCTCCCCTTGACTTAAAATTTTTTTATCTCCAACATATGGATTCTTGGAGATCCATTTCCATTTCTTGTCTTGTTCTACAGCACTATTTTTTAATTTACACCCATATTATATTCTTATAACATAAATGTTATTTAATTTGAATGTTATATTGTTTTAATTCATATTAGAAGCTATTTACTATTTTAAGTATGAGAAAAAGTTTACATGATTTTAATACATATGAAATCTTTTATATTTCTCGTTTTTCAGACAATTATTAAAGGGTATTTTTATTAATTACACGTATAATAATAAACTGTTAGATTTACCACGAAATACAGCATAAGATAATATTTTAATCGATATGACTATATCGATAAACTACGATGCCATTTTGGCTGTATTTTGTGATTCGTCTACTCTTATTTCCCAAAAATCATTTGTTCAGCATATACTGAAGATACTAAGACTACCATAGCTCCTTTTAAAGAACGATTCCTCACTGGAATATCTTCGTTACCATCAAAGATTTGTTTCACATTAGCTTCAATATCATGCTATGAATACTGCTTTACTACGCCTTTTAAACGGCATAAACCCAACACGACAGGACAACATTTGTATTTTTTTATCTGTATAGTGTATTTATTAAGGAAGCCACAGACCTTTTTAAAATCATGCCCTTGTCCACCTGCCTCTACGTCTGTAAGTAGATAATAATTAACAGGCAGATACTAGAGAATACCAAATTTACATCCTAAATAGGGTCTAGGTCTAAGAAAAAACTCGATTGACTTTGGGACTAACATGGAAGTATTTTCCGTATAAATGTTAAAGATGGAGCTTGTATTGGCAACTTGTCTACTTATTTACATTAAAACACATAAACCAATATTAAAAACTTTTATTTTTGTGAGGCCTTTCGATAGGAAGGCTATCTGCGTCAGACACATCACAATATATATATATATATATATATATATATATATATATATATATATATATATATGTATGTATGTATATTTGTATTATTATATATTATTTGTAATTTTTATTTAGTACTTTACTACCACTTGCCTTATAGCCTTATTTGCCTTATTAAGGACTTGAAAAGCATATACTATTTAGTTGGAATACAAAACGCACTAGGGATACAATAATGGTGACTGAAACAATCTAATCACCTGCACCATAACCAAGCAGATAGCCAATACGGTTAGAGGGTACTGACTTTGTGAAATTATTAAAATAGGCTGCTAACCAAATAATAAATCATATTTATCTGAATTACATTGTATTTCAAACAATGGCCGAAAGTGTGAACATTTGCGTGGATGGTGAATACAATATTTACTAACTGTTTTTTTCAACTTTTACTTTTTTAAATATAAAATACCTAATATCACATCCTAGAAGTATCTAATTACTAACTAATAGGAATAACTTTCTAAAATGAATGAATCCAATAAAATAATATTGTACAGTACTGTACTTAATAATGTAATGAGAGTTCAAATTTATTTACTAATATTTTTCTACTATTAAATTTTATTGACGCTAAATTTAATTTGCTTTTACTATACGAATAAAATATACAGGAGAATATGTAAAATTTTGCATTAAGTTTAAATTTAAATTCAATAAGAATCAGGAAAATAAGTAACATTGTCATATGTGGAGATTTCAAAAGTTGCCATAAATTTTTTAGTTGCGTTCCATTAACTTTTTAGTTGTAAGTTGCGTCAAAAAAGGATAAGGATTTGGAATTTGAATTGATCTTATATTCAGATTGATTATTTTAAAATATAGGCAACCAATTTTTGTATTATATTGCAATCATACAATTGAAATGGCTTCTATATGTTTTATTTTTTATTGATGACAATTTCTTATTAGCTTTAGTAATGTGGAATCGTATGAAATATTTTTATTTCTTACCTTTAAAATAGTGATATTTTAGTAAATATAATCTTTGGGAAAAACTACAGTTAAAATTTCTTTATACATGCTTGTATTAAATGTCAAATATTAGCGAGAGATAAAAATACTTACTCAACTGCTGTATATTTGTAGAGATTCAGCTCACGGGATAATAAATAGAAATATAAATCTAGTTATCACAGGATTTTCAGTCAGAAATGGTAAGATAACTAAGATAATTCAATTTGTGTCTCTGTTTACATACACTCTAAGGATTTAAATTGAATTTCCACGGGGATTGTGACGTAATTAATATTACAATAAAAATATTGCATTTGAAACAAATATATTCGACAAACTTATCTGTTATCAGTTGCTTTAGGTTTTTGTTGAATTAATCTTACAAGAAGCTAATAATCACGAAAAGTTTCTCTTCGAAAATTGGATAAAATGAAAACGAACCACAATGTTTATGTAATTCCTAAAACTCCGTCTTATTGCAAAATCTAAGTCATTGGAGACACTATGGTTGGTCATTTTTATATTATTGAATAGTATTGAGTATAATGAGTACTATGTTGATTACATTGATAAGTTGTACGAGTAAAAGCGACGTTGTCGAAAGAAATGTTTAGTGAAGTCATAAAAAAACATTTATATGCAAAGGTGTCATATAAGTAAAAATAATTAGTTTGTGAAAAAGCCAAACCACGAACTAGTAAAAGAAAGGAAGATTTTTTTAGATTATCTGTATGGAGGAATGAGTGTGATTGAAATGCCAACGGGCAGTTTACTAAAGGATGACGATGGAAGTGGTCCAGGATTCAAATAAATGATGTCTCCTTTGTCATATTTTGGTTATATTGGATAATAATAGAATGTGATTGTAATATTCATGGCTATATACTGTGCAGTGATTTATGAAATAAATATTTGAATACAATATGAGAAACGTACATTTAAGTTGGCTACAAAAAGGTATGTAAAAGAGGAAGAATAATTTTTAAGACCTTCAAAATAGATATGGCTCCTTTCCCTGATTGTCATTTATAACAATATTACGTTCCTACGCGGAACCAATACGCTTAAATCTCGCTTCATCATATGCGTCATAGAGCAGCCGTTGTAATACAATATTTATGTGCCACTTATTTTTTATAATGTATAGAACTTTGTAAATTACTTAGAATTGAACAATATTATAAATTAATAAGTAATATTTGTCCATAAGAATTAAGTTTTTTCGTTAATATTATTTGCTGATGTATCCTAATTCTACTCGTGACAGGCTCATAAAACGGTAGATATTAATTAAACATACCAAACTGTGTGTTTTTAAACCAGGTAGAAAATGTTTACTTATTTATATGTCATCCAGATTTTTTAAGAAATCATATTTATATGGCCAAGACTATTATTGAAAAATATGCATCAATTAACTCTCGAATAATTCAAAGTTAGTGGGAGTTTGAAACCTCCCAACGAACATAGAAAAATTGGCCGACGTACCCTAATTAATTAAATCTATCATATTTTTGAAAAACATCTAATATAGTTAGGTGAAATGGATTCCATGTATGAAACGTATACCGTTCCTTTCTTTTAAGACATTATCCAAAAAATGCAATGATGATAACCATTTGGAATTGCATGAAGAAAGAAGATTGCTCGATGATCATTGATGTGAAGTACTACATCAAAAGGTTAAACACAGTTAATGTTTCACAAAAATTGAAATTGTTTATGTTCACGGCATTACAATAATTTGTATACATATATAAATACGATGATTGACAGAAAATAGGACGAGGACTGTGTTGCATTTGTAAACAAGTAACACGAAATTAGTCCCGGCCGATAATTCCAAGCCAAGAGGTGACCAGCCGCTTGAAGCCACTGACAGGATTATCTTGCAGAAGGCAAGTGACTAGACAGCGTGTTGGCAGAATAGGCATTGATAAAGTTAAGAGACAGTTTAATTACAGGAACCATTAAACGCGCAATCAAATCATTCCTGGTTGGGTAACTGGAAGTGATAATGATGAGGACATCTTTATGAGAATAGGTGTATACCAATATGGTCCTACTAAAATAATATCTATCTCCCTAAATAAAAATATAAGAAGAACAATGCCTTTTTACTATGAGCTGCTTTTATTATTGCTTCTTGTATAATATTTAATGGCTATAATATCGTTTTGTAAGTGCAATAATACAAAATTGTTTCACGGATTTATTATGCGTAGTAAACGGTTGTTATCCCACTATAATTCACAATAACACCTAACTAATAAAATGTGTAATTAAGTTTTCTTACATTCTATTTTTTACAATTATTATGAAGCTTGAATTTTAAATCAATAATTACACCTATACATTTGTTCTGGACCACACTCATAATCAGCTGGCAATTGTATTTTGTCTCTGCAGTGGTGAAATAATAGTTGTAAATCAGTAGGTGACTCGCTGATTATAGTACGAAAATAATGCAACATTTAATTCTACCAAAATTCGTTTTAAAAATATTATTACTTATTAATTCTCACGAAGCGGTATCATACATATTCTGACTAATTTTACCATACAACGTTATAACCATCTGCGAATAAGAGAAGATTTCCCGTAATATTCAATTTATCTAAGTAATATATATGGATCAGAAATAAAAACGGACCTAGCATGCTTCCATAAACCACTCCGTAATTTATTTTTAGATGTCCACCACTATTGTAATTGGTATAAAAAACGTTATACCTATTTAAAGTCACTCTCGACTCTAACTCATATTAATTTACTAGAAAACAAAGTTTTACCTGGTCTAAATCCACATAACGATTTTCATGAAATATATAATATTAAAGATAAATTTAATACTAAGATTTCATGTACTTTTCCAGTACTTTGCCATCAACAGTTAGCAAATAAATAGGCCTTGAATCTTTATATGTGATTTGTCATTAGACTTATACAAGAAACTACTATTCCTCATTTACTTTTTTCTGGAAAATCTCTGATCAAATGCCAAGCGATTATAGAAATAATATTCGTTAATAAATGTAAGCGATTATAGAAAGTACTTAACATTAGTTTTTAGAGTAAGACGTATAAGAGGATAAATGTTGGAAACACATATAATCGTATCAAAACAGCATTAAGACTAAAGGGACACTAAACCGTGAAATCATGGTTAGCTGGTAAAGGTCATGTTTGAGCTGTAAAACTTCATTATTGCCTAGCTCAAGCAACGTTTATGGAACTTTTATCTTTATTATGTACTTGGTTAGTTGAAGTACCTATAATAAAAGACATTCAATGTTTTTTGATATAATACACTACTAGATTTTACTTGAAAATATTAACACATTACCAGGTCCTTGAAAAGACTAGATGTAATTTACAAGAGATTATAGTGGTTTTATGTGTGAAAAAATAATTTATTATTTGGGTTTTATATTTTTGGTTTTTAAACCAGATTAAAATCCCAACTTGTTCTCTAAAGCAGATAAAGTTCCATCTTTGTCTTTGTATTATTCAATATAGTTGTGGAATAATAAATGAAGGACCCCATTAAATGCAAAAATCTGTTTTATATAAAGGTTTTTTAATGACACCACACCGATATTTTTAACTAATGTAACCGCTTTTTGACCGATAATATTCATGTTTCATAATCAAAATTTGACGAAAACTTAACTCCTATTAACACTTTCTTTAACGTTTCAGTTGAAGTACACGTGCAACATTCGTTTCAACTGAAATGTTATAGTAAAATTACTTTATTATTAGTCTAAAAGTAATAGCAAATATAAAGAAACCCTGTCAATTGTATTCCTAACTCCAAATAACGAATTAACTATATATGATGAATTGCAAATACTTGATTTACATTTTAATTTAAAAATACTGCTAAAACACCTTTTTACGAAACACCTTAATGAGGACAACTGTCATTGTTTATGTGCAGAAACGAATTAATGATTAGATAAGCAACACTGCTTGGCTTCTTTGACATTGATATGTGGCATTATTTCACTAACATGCTTTAACAAGCTATTTTTTGCGTGATTGCATACAGTGCAAACAATCCTCTACACATCAAAAACTGTCATAATCGATTACTGAAATGTTGCATACACGTTTTATGGATTTTCCCTTATACCAAGAGTAGATGTAATTGACCGTAGTAGACTTTCCAATCCGAAATATGTATGCACATTTTCTTCATCATGACAAACACGCATTCTGAACTAGAGAACTGGAAATATCCATCCAGTTCCGTTTTCTTGGACGTTGTGTGATAGGACGTAATTAGATTATTTTTGCCAGAAGTATGTTTCTGAGGCTTACATATGTATATGTTCTAAGTAGGGAAAAAAATAAAACTCAAATTATATAGCGCAAATACATTAGACTGGACGTTAATATAAACGGTCTAAGGTATTTGATGCTTTTTGCAGAAGTAAGATAAGATGGAAGCAAACAGTTTTTTTAACTAAAGTAGGGTTTTAACAACCATGTATATATTTTATTGAGTGAGACAAAAATGCAAACTCAGTTATGGCATCAAAAGTTTATTTAAGAGTTAGTCCCACAACCTCTGATCGTTTAAAAATGAACAGTGAAATTATATGTACTTGATCGTATTGCTTATTACTTGTTAAATGCCCTAAGTGATTATTAATTAAATTATTAAAATATTTATTAAAATGTGAATTATTTACCAATAGTGTGAATGCTGATTGTTTGTGTTTACAGTTATTCTTGATAACTAAATAAATAAAATAATGTTTGAGTATAATATAGTGCGTAACTTGTCAAATATTGCGATAGCAAAATCTTACTGACTACTTTACTGTTCTCATTTGACAAGCAAAAAGGCAACCAGTGAGTTAAATGTGCTGCTGTTTTAGTAGCTGTTAACTTAGAGCTTTTTAGTATCTTTTTATGCTACATTGGACAGTAATATTCTCTAAAATAAATCAATTTTTAATTTTATTACTGCTCAATAATAATTACTTAATTGGAGGATCAAATATTCCAATTAGAATAGTAATAAAGTCCGGTGAAACTAATAACTTATATCTAAAAACTAATAATTTGTAAATCAGTTAAACAAACTCCGGTAAATCAACTGATATAGTCATAATTTTTTACAGTACTTATGTTTTAAAGTTTAAATCGATTACAAGAGTAATATCTGACGATAGCTTTTATTACAGAAATATCTAGTTATATAGACACCTACAAGTCATAATGGATTATGGATATTGCTGAAATATTCATAACTATTTAGTACATATTAAAAAGGAATGTTTATAGTGGATTCTAAAATCTACTTAAAACTATGTATCTTTAAACGTGACTATCGGTATCAGAAGTATAAATATATTGACAATTATAATGTACTTAGATCCATTTTTGATCGTATTTGAATTTGCTATATTTCTTTCCTTCCGCAATTAAAATATTCAATTCTATTATATTAGGAGGTAAACTGATATAAATAAATGTGAAATTAGGAATTAAGAAATATAAAATAAACATAATAACGAATTATTACGCAAGTATAAAATAAGATATTGAGTAATATTATAGTATATAAAGATACAACATTTGTAAAATACCTGTGCTATACATTAACACATTTTAGCCATATGTCAAAGGCTGTATGAATTGGCTTGTACCAGGTTTTCGTATGAATGAATACGTACTTAAATAGGCATAAATTAAATTTTCTAAATCATATTGTAATCAAATGGGAAAGTTGTATGCAAATAATTTTTAACATTGTCCTCTTACTTTTTGGCGCACTTGGTCTATCACTATACAAGCATTCTAGGGCCCTCATTAAAGAACGTTTTCGGTTAAGTTGCGAGCCAGGAATGCACCGCTTCTTTGAATGCTTCGTCCGAGGTAAATCGACGGCCCCTTAATGCCTCTTTGAGTGGTCCATACAAGTAATAGGCAGAAGAAGCAAGTTCGGGATTATATAGAGGGTGAGTCAGTACTTCAATATTTAGTTTCTAGAACGTTTCATCAGTATGGGTAACAGTATGCGGGCGGGAGGGTTCGTGCTAAGACAACATCTATTGGCCGCAGTCCTCGGCGTCAGCTTAAAATTGCAGGCTTTAGCTTGACAGGAGCATCTCACTGTAACGTGTAATGTTTATTGCTCTGCGCCTGTCCTTATAATGTTCCAGTACAGGACCTTGTGATTTCCAAAAAATGGAAGCATGAATTTGGCAGTGGAAGTTTGGGTCTTGAGCATTTCCTTGCATGGTAGAGTTCGAAGTTTCCTTTCCACGTTCTACCATTTACAATTATGGATCTATGTTTCATTGCCAGTAACGATATTGTCTAAGATCTTGTCAATTTCGTTACCATAGCGATCCAAGTGTTTTAGCAGATGACAACGTTCTTGGAACCATATTCCACAAACTTTATGTAGCCCAAATCTTGTTGATAGTTTCTTACGCAGAACCATGACTAATTGTGCTAAGGATGTGGTATTTTGTCGATAGTTACTCGTCTTTCTAAGAGAACCATTTTGCGAGTCAGTAGTCATTCAATTGTCCTCATTTATTGTTGTAAATGGTCCTCTGGCATCTTCATATTGCAGACCACTTGTGAGGCAAGTTTTTTTTAATTTTAAATACATTTATAAACATTCCGTTGTGGCACTACACTTTAACCGTACTTCACTAAATGAAGTTTGGCTCCTTGTACACATTCTGACAGTAAAAGCAAATCACTTAACGTTAGTTTTCTTTTTTGCAAATAGAAAACGGAGCAGCGATGATTAACAGCACCAGGGCGATTACAAAACTGACCTGATAGCTTGAAACTTGCATAAACACCTTGATAAATACAAAAATCATGCTTCATGAACGAAAAACGACAGTACTACTATCATAAACTAATATGAATGAAATTTCTGATAATAATTTACTCGCAGTCGTAGTATATAGAGGTTTATTGAGGTATATTGAGGTTAAAACAATAAACAAGTCATCTCGTTCTTTTTCATAAAACTACAAAAACAGGAATAGGCCACGTGTCTCGTAATATGCATCGTTGAGGTTTAATAAAAAACATACTTTAAGTATAATTAATTTCATTCTTTTGGATAGAAAGACAGACACATAGTCAGTGCTGAAAAGACATTTTCATATCTCAGTGACAGACAAAGAAGAAATTGTACAGTATTTTTAATTCTGGGATTCCATGACGCTGAGCCAAGTCTTACGTTCAACATTGAACTTTACATAATACAATAAGAATACTTGGTGTATTTCAATTTCATAAATGTTCAATTGGAAGTTTCTAAACCATGCAATTGTACGAAACTTTCACATTTTTAAGTGATGCCTAGAAATGTGTACACAAAGATATTGGTAATAATTGACATGCAGATCTTAGGCCCTAAAAGCAATAATGAACAGTCTATATTTGCAACTATATTTTGCCACGTATCTTACAATTAGCAATTGTGTTACAATTGAAAGTAAAGTTTCTTTTCAGAATTTGTTTAGTAAGTTTATATGTAAGTAAAATTTTATAATTAATAAATAACGGTGGCAAGACGATAAAACGCAAAATTATCCTCGGAAACGTAATTCAATCGAATTAGACGTGTTCATTTGTTTCCTATTCGTTAAGTCAAATATAGCTTCTCTTCCTAAAATTCTCACTGAAGCGAAGCGGATAGCAGTGGCGGATGTATTTGACTTTTATCCATTTAATAACAATGTTTTCTATATATTAACGGCTTCAAAAATAAAGTACCTGGATAGTTATAAAAAATAAGTCAAGGTGTTCAGGGATATCTTATCATGAGAACACAAAATTGTATTACACTTGTAATACTGTACACATTGACGGAAACTCATTTTATTATGTCAGTTCATATTAGTAATTGAAATATTTGCACTAATTTCACCTTAATGTATAAGTTTTTCCCCGTAAGTTAAAATTTTTTAATCTTTTACAACTTTCCAAAGTAATAAAATTATTTCTAATGTAGTCAAACAAATTCACAGCAATAAATAGGGTGTAGCTGATAGTACTAATAATGGAAATTAATAAATATGGAAATCGTGTTAATAAATACTGCCCGCGTTTTAAACGAACTGTTTTTTTAATTGTGCAAATGTTGTCAGCTTTAATATTTCCTTACTCTCAATGTTGTCTTCAAAAATGTAATCCTCTTAACTCCTATCTCGAAAAAATATATAACATACAAGTAATTTTACAGAATGTTTAAATAATTAGGGAATAATTTAATAAAAGATTTGTTTACTTTAATACTATATAAACTTCAATCTATATTTTACATATCGAATGTTAAAGATATGATTTAATAATAATAAACAATTCTTAGAGGTAAGATCAATGTATATGAATATTTTCATTTTGCTGATTCTAAAAGGAAAAGACTTAAACAATATTTCTTCTGCATTTACTTTGTGCACGTGTACCGTTATTTAGTATCACTTCACATAGTACATATTTTACCAACTAGAAAGTGGTACTTTTATGTTTATTTGCCAATATTAAACATATACGTAGACTTCGAATTTCGAGTATTCATTACTAAGACCTCAGCGGTATCCAACCTCATGTGTATTGTCCATTCGATACACAAGTATATATACAATGTGCAAGACCGCATAATTTAATTGCATCTACAAAACCGTGGCACTAAATAGAAACTAATGTACGGTTCTTATTAAAATTAAAATTTGAATATTGACTACAAAGTTTATGATTAAAATGGAGGCAAGAGAGTTACTCCATTACATATAATAAATAGACTATCGTACATGGGATCCATGATGCAAAGATATAATCTTTCATCAGTAATCTCAGTAAAAATTCCACGGTGATAAATTCTGTAATATTTTCTATTTATATTACTTGGAGACATATAAGGTTAATTTAAATATTTGTATGTATATATTTTACGGTATAGCCTGTTCCTTTACAAATTTGTTTTATCTACGTTTTTCTTGTTTTCATCATGGTTCCATATGGCAAGTGTTAACATGTTTTAACTTATTTTAATTCACACTAAAAAGCACGTGGATACAGTATATTTAGAAATAAATGTAATATTGCCATCCACTCCTGATCTAAATATGTAAGTACTTAGGTATTTGCCAATGTAATTTAAAGCCAGAAAAACATGTTACATGCAATGTAGCAATTTAAATTATGTGTACTTATTTACCTTTTTTCAAAACAATAAAAAACTTTTACATACGTTTTTAAGGTTACTCTCAAAATTATAGTTACAAAAACTGGTCATATGTTCATAATAATAGATTCTCCACATTTGTAATACACAACACACAGTTCTGTTCTGTAGTAAGTTCTGTTATATACACATGGTCCAGTATGGGATAGATAGAATGTATCGGCAAACGATAACTCTTTAAAAGAGAACGTGGCCTATGAGCGCATAATTTACACAACAAACGACATCACTATAACCGGTTTGACGTTTCGACAATGAGAAAATACCAGTCAAATTTACAATGGTATGTTGGTAACATTTGCATCAAAGGGATGATTTAGATTTATTGATATTTTAACCAATAGTTACGTTTATGTATACAGAAATACAATGTATTAAATTATTATACATTACAAATTAGCTAATATACAAAATAAAGGCACAAGGTTTTGCTTTAAATAAAACACGCAAGGAGAAGTTTTATCTAGAATTACCGTTGCTGCAGAATACACTTTTTATACCAGTAGTTCTATCACATTTAATTAAATATTAAAGAAGACAATTTACTTTGCAGCATTGTTCAATATTCTCATTCACTTTTTACTGCTGTTTACTTAAATCAATCAATCAATCAATCAAAATGCCTTTATTTACAAGCGTTTCTCAGTACATACACTGTTTTGCAGAACAACTCAAGTCATTTAATGGCCTTAAATACTAAATAACAAATACTTGTGATTAAAACTAAAAGGAACAACATTGGATTATACTAAATACTAAAACTTATACACTAACAACTTAAATACGTTATTTACCAACACATATGTAGTCCTTAAGCTTTAATTTAAAAGAATTGCAACTGTATTGCTTAAGGCTAAGGGGGAGGTCATTGTACAATTTAGGGCCGAAATACGAAAAAATTTTTCCTCCCGACTTCATGCCTGACTTTTCGAAAGTCAAGAAGGTAGCCATGGCGGGTACTGCGCTGCGAGACCCCCTCCCGGAACAACAACCGCTCGCTAAGGTACTGCGGTTCCTGGTGTGATAGGACCTTGTGGACCAATGAGCAAGTCAACATCCTGCAGACGGAGACTCCACTGGTAGCAGGCTGGCAGCATCTCGAAAGGGGGACACGTGATCAAAACGTTTCAAGTTGAAAATGAAACGCACCGCAGAGTTTTGAGGTCTCTGAATACGTTCTACGTCCCCCCGCGAGATGCTGTTACCATAGGCTGGATAGCAGTAATAAATGACGGATAAAACCATCGACTGCATAAGCTGAAGCTTCGCAAATTCCGGCAGTAGAGATCTGAATCTGTATAGACCTCTTAATCTGCCAAGTGCCCGTTGTATGACATAAGTGACGTGTTCAGAGAATGTTAGATCGCTATCAAGCATGATGTCGAGCGTTTTCAACCCTGTCACACAAGGTCAAAAACTCCCCATCAAGAGCAATCCCCACACCACTGTCTGTCAAGGCCTGTATTGTGTTGTGTGGTATAGTATGAAGGACAGTGCACTTGCCTACATTGAGCTTTAAACCCATTGTCTACAGACCATTTACTGATGTTTTCAAGATCAGAGTTTATATGGGCAAAAGCCACCTGAACTGAGCTAGGGTCATAGGACAAATGCAACTGGCAGTCATCAGCATACATATGAGCCGTACAGTGTTTAATACACTTTGGGAAGTCAGAGGTGTACAGGTTAAACAGTACAGGACCAAGACAACTTCCCTGAGGCACACCTCGCTCCCTACTTAGAGAGGCAGATGTCTCGCCCTCAACCCTTGTCACCTGGCTTCTTCCTTCAAGATAAGACTTCACCCACTCAATAGCGTTTTCTCCAAAGCTGTAATATTGCATCTTGGCCAATAACATTTTGTGACTAATTGAGTCAAATGCCTGCGAATAATCCAACATAACAATGGAGTTGTATTTTCCACTGTCTTTAGAGTCAATCAAATCTGAAAATAAGTTCATCAGGGCAGTGCAAGTACTATGATTATGTCTGAAGCCAGATTGAGTTTTAGGAAGAATGTTCTTATCATCCATGTGCTTCATAAATTGCTTAGTAACAATTTTCTCCAATATTTTGGACATCGCTGGTAAAATCGATATTGGCCTAAGTTGATTAACACTATGAGGGGTGGGTACCTTAGGTAAGGGATGAACTATACTTTCTTTCCATCTTTGTGGAAACATGCCTTCAAACAAGGACTCATTTATCAAATGTGTGATGGCACCTAGTGCATATGGACTCACGGCTTTAATCATCTGAATAGTAATTTCATCACTGCCCGCTGCTCTGGTTTTTATTTCATTCATTGCTGATTTCACGTCCTTGTCAGTGACTGAATGGAAGTTAAAATTAACGGCATCATTATTTATCTTGTTCGAGTTGAAATAAATTACTTTTTCTTCGATAACCTCATTTGCACTGCCCGTCTCAACAAAGTATCTGTTAATATCATTTATATTCAAATTATGAGGCAAACAGTTATTGGTAGAATTTCCAACTACATTAAATTTCTTGAGGGACGTCCAGAAATCTTTTGGGTTACTTGAAGATGATAATTTTTCAGTGAAATATGCCTTTTTGCTTTACATATCATCAGGTTCAATTTATTTCGTGCCTCTTTGTACAGTTCCCAGTCTCCATTAGTTCTGGACTTCCAATATTTTCTATGCAGTTTATTTTTAATTTTTGTATTCTTAATTATTTCATCATTTCTCCAAGGAGCCTTCTCTTTTGTGAATCTTTTACAAACAAGAGGGGCGTGTTCATCAAATACCTTTTTAATATTCCTTGAAATAAATTGTTCAATATCATCTATTCCATCTAATTGCGTTGCACTATTCCAGTTAACATTTGCGATTGCAGCTACAGCCCTTTTTTCATTGAAACGTTTAAAATCTCTGTAGATAATCATTTTAGGCGCTTTTTTCTTATATTTAGGAACTTTAACCGTGCAATAAATAAGCCTGTGATCCGTTATTTTTATTGCTCTTTGATCTATAATACTAGGTGCGTCTATGACGCCGGTCCTCTCGATTTCAGCCGACCTGTCTACGATTATGTGGTCTAACAAGGTGGCTGAAGTTGCAGTAACTCTTGTTGGTTCATTTATAAGTTGTAATGCGTTTGATTCTTTCAAGAGTCGGCGTAAACATTTAGCTTCATGGCATGCATGTCTTTGATAATAAATTAATGTTAAAATCCCCGAAACACATTACTGTGTTTACTTCCATAGCCAGGCAAACAAAGAGAGAGTGTAGAAGAGCTGACATCGAAGTGTACCTCACGTGTGGCGGCCTGTAAACCACACACAGACCAAACCTCACCCCTTCCACTTTGGCAATAATGCAAAGAGTTTCAACTCCAGGGCCCACATCCGCTAGAGTGTATCGCTCGAAAGGAATACTCTCTCTCTCACGCACAGGGCCACACCTCCACCTGTCGTATCAATAGAGGAGTCGTTTAGGGTACCTTGGCGATCACAACGAAGCAGCGTGTACCCCGGTATATTGAAACCAACTGATGAGGTTTCAGGACGAAGCCAGGTCTCAGAAACCCCAAACGCATCAAAATCAAATCACGCACGAAAGAACTCATCTCATCAAAGCCTGTATTAAGAGACCTCATGTTTAGATGCGCGACCTTGAGACGTCTTTCACCCCCCCTCTCGGCTAGTTTCCCGACACCCGCGAGGTGTCCAGACTTCCACAGGCATCGTGGTTGTCAACAATGTCCTGCACGGGTTCGGGACTCAGGCCGAGATTTGAGACAACTTCATCCTGAAAACACGGGGGACAGGTGTTTTGTGTATCGGGAAGTTGCAAAGCTGCGGAGATAGCCTCCACAAACAGTGAGCCTAAGCGGGCGACACCTCTTCTATTGAAGTGTACGCCATCCCGGGTGAGATCCCGCTTACCCACACAAGTATTGGCCTCCACGAATCCAACACCAAAGTTGTTACACATGAGCTCCAACTGGGTGTTGAAGTCGTACAGGGCCCTGTAGCCAATATCTTTTCGAATTAAAACACTGTCTAGGAAAACTTTTGAATTTTGGAATCTAGTCCTGACAGTGTAAAGCAGATCCGCCATAGCATGAAGTGCCTCACGCTTCCCATGCCCACCATTGTACCCCGAACCCCCCCGATAGCCTCGTCGAAGATTATTACACCCTACATGAATATAAATTACACTTAAATCTACACCTAAATAGTTCAACAATCGGTCCTTAATATCTAAAATTTTCCCTCCAGGGCAGCACTCAAGATAAGCTCCCCGAAGAACACATTCCCTGCTAGAATATCTCATGTGCGAGTCACCTATTAGAAGAACATTGCTGAAGCCTTTATTTTTACTCCTGCCCTGGGGGGTAGGGGAGGGAGTGCGAGATTGAGGCACTGGAGGACTGACAGCAGGCACAGGGGTGGCAAGCAGAACCTCCTTGCTGGTAGTTTGGAAGGTCTGGAGTCCGCCGCTCTGGTGCTGGGGTGCTCTCCAACAGGGCCAACTCCTCCAACAGGCTGTCATCAACCGAGACACGCCGCCTTCTCGCCTGGGTCTCAGCCCGCCTCAGCTCCGCACGCAGACATCTCACATCAGCCTCCAGTACCTCGACACTTGTTAACAACTGCTGGCGCTCTACAGTCAACACATCAATCTTCTCTCTGCACTCAGCGATCAGCCTAGCACTGTCCTCGGGCCTGCACTGGTTAGCAGAGACAGTCTCACGTTCACTCTCCTCCCTACACCTAGCCAATTGTGTGCTGAGCCTAGCTATGTCGGCTTCATATTGAGCTTCCAGCTCACAACACTCCACCGACATGTTCCTGTAACTTTTGTCCAGGTTTGAACACCTTTGCTCAGCTGAAGAGAGATTTTCCCTCAGAGTTTCAAGTTCCTCACTAAGTTCATTGTTGGATTTGGAAAGTTCATTCAACTTAGTTAAAACCAAAGTTATGTGAGGAATAAGTTTAGATGTTGTGTCCTCACCGAATGTGGCAGAACAAGATTTAAGTTCATTGTAGAACCGGGATGCAATATCTATGACCTCTTGATCAATGAAAAACAGGCCATCAATAACATTTAACATTTCGCTTGATCTGGTGATGGGAGGCATTTTTTGTCAAAACAATAAAATATCTAACCTAATCTAATAATAAATATATTTTAATAAAATATTAAAATAGTCAATAAATAAAATAAATTAATTTAAAATGTAATATAAAATAGCAACAATAATATAGTTATAAACATATAAAACAAAACAATACTTAAAACCTAACAACAACAACGAACAACTACAAATAACAAGGCTTCAATACTGAAAAATGTAAGGCATAAAATATATAGTCTATACAGATGCCTTCAAGTTAAGCGGCGATTTAAGTAGAGCTCAGATGTTGGTAGGTTGCGTCAATTTATTGAAGGCGCAAGATAAAATCCACCGTAGCAGCAGAGTGTAGTACAGCAGGCTCGGGCGTGACGAAGGTTAGTAGTGGGACAACTAGTGCGGCGATGTTGGTAGCGCCAGCTGTGCCTTGCAGATGCGCAGTAGTCCCGCTTGCCGTTCCGTCTGACAGGCCGCTACAGACTTTCCTTCTCCGCTCCAAGTATGTTAGTAAATCTAATAGAACTGTCTCTTATGTTAATAAATACAAAACAAGAGTTCTTCTACCGTTGCATACAGATTTCATCAAAGACTATTTTTAGATAAATATAGCTAGCTGACTGACTAATCCTATATCTTTGTTGAGTATAAATAATTATTACATTATGCTATAATATTAAAGTTTATGCAATACGTGTGGGAGCAAGATAGTTGCCAAACGCAATGCCGATGTACACAATGCTACCAAAAATGGAGTCTAGATAATATTATAACTTAAACCTTTTATAGATATACATTTATTGAGAGACTAATATATTCAATATTAGTTAAAATGATAGTTTTTTGTCGACCTAAAAGTGGCTTTGAAATAAAAAATAACGTAAAACAGATTCTATCAATATTGGTGTTAACAATGAAGTATGACGCTTTCAAAGAGTTCAAACAGTGAACTTATAGAATAATCATTTAGATTGACTAATGTGTTCACATTATAGGGTGGTATTAATCGAATGATCATTAAAACTTCGAGCAAAATACTAAAATTACATGTTGAATATTGCGACACACAACTTTTAACCAGGAAGTTATAAGATGTGTATACTTACGTAAACGGTATTAAATATTCCTTGTAACTTTTAGAATACTTTATTTTTACAAGAAATCACAAAAGACATTAAGAAAGAATGTTATTACTAACCTTTGTAATATATTTAATTATTGATATGCATACGTGGTTATAGCTCCTACAACCATTAGAGTAAATCTGTTTGTATATGCAACATCACTTTATGCCACATGTATTAAAAACCACCATTTAGGAGGTTTAGAATGATACATTTACTATTTCTTTATTTAAGTTTCCAAATTAAATTATTATAATTTCATAGAAACATTTTCTGATATTATCTGTTTTGATTCTTCTGTTGGATATTCAATTTCTCAGTAATTACATAAACTCTTACCTGGAAATATTTAATTGGGCCTTATCTGGCTCATCAACATTAAAGATAAATATTAATTGTTATTATATAATAATGAAATATAATAATGTATCTTAAATATTACTATTATTTTTTTATTTAGAATTAAAACTGCATTATAATAAGATTAGAAATAATTATTTGTGATACGATGTAGGATCAGATACAATGTTTGAATTATCAATTATTAGCTTGTTATTTAGAAACCACATTAAGTTATTCAATAGTCGAAACTGGCCGTGTTTATAATTTTTAATTTACATTACTTAATCCCCAACTAATCCATACATCCCTTAATACTCGGTAATCTATAAATATTGGTTGAATCATCCTAATAAGTTAAAATTTTCCTTATTATTAGGTAAAAACTTTTCTAAATTCTGCATCGTGTATTTTAGGTGAGTTTCTTATAAATCAGTTTCATTCCTTATTGGATTGTGACATAATCGCAAATAATTGTGAATGCGTAATATATAAGCAATCCAATCACAGATATAAGAATATTAACGATAACCATAAAGCATATGTGTTATCTTCTGAATTACTTTTCCTATCAAATAAAAAAAGTAAAATGTATATATATATATATATATATATATATATAAAAATATAGTACAATGTATATATATATATATTACTCTTTTAATCAAATCACATAAATTAAAATTAACGTTCATACAAAGTAGGAGCACTCCATTATATGTGTTGCTTAATAAGCTTATCTAATTCATAACTATTTACTCCTGGGGATGTCTAAAATAGGCTCTGATTACATTCAGCCTATAAGAATTACATATTATAGTGCTCTTAATAAATGTTGGAGTATTTCCGTACTGTACATAAGATACCTTGGAATTCGTAAGAAAAAAGTCGTAATTGAATCTTGTCAATATTTTGATACTGTCAAAAGTATATGGCTGTGCGTTTTAGAAGCCTTACTCGAGAGACCTGAAAAATTTAATTTTTGTATCTGTGTATATCTGTTGGCTGATTGTTGGAATATTTTTACACTGGTCTTATAGGTAACTACGTAGGAAAAAGTAAATAGCTGAATAAATACCCTTGTAAAAAACTATACATTATAACTAAACATTATATGAAATTTTAAAAGTGACAATCTTAATTATATTATAGCCTACTATTATATAATAATAAAATAAATATAATATACATCTGTCAGCAGGACATATAAAGAATGAAATGAGATGTACAACAAATTAATGTAGCCCAGTTGAATATTGGTTGCGTCGTTCACTTGCTGCGCTCAAAAACTGTAGTCGAAATTGTAACAGCTCTTTTATTAGTAGCTATATTGAAACTTTTTCACATAAAATCAGCATGAAATAATACTTTTTCTAGAAAAAAGATCAGCAGCTGTGCAGTTTGAGTAAATATTTTTTAACTCACCGGTTTAATTTTTACCCAGTAAAAATAAAGTGGATTTTTACTGATATCAAAAATACAATATGTGTTGTGTCTTCCTTGCTTTTTCGTCATGGTACTCATAAAACTCGTTTTGTTTGGTTGTGTGAAGAGAATTTGTATTCTACTATTGGGGAAGTTGTTAAACCTTACTGATATTGAACTGCACACGTGGTGCAATCAGCAGTTTACTAAAACTTAGAAATTATCAGACAAGGTCACTTTAAATATGACTGTTACTGACATTTTTATAATTTTTTATTAATAAAGTATCATGAAAGTTTCCAATTGTATCATATATTATAATTCTATACGAAACAATATCAACGTAAAATTATTATACCGCATAATCATAGCTGATTTATTACCAAATAAAAAGTATCCAATCTTGCCAATTTTTGTGAACATGCGTGCCAGTGCACTTTTGGATAGTGGACTTATTTATTTTGAGTAACTTGTATTCAAATTTAAATAGATTATTTTCATTATTTTAAGTATATGTAACATGTAAGTGTATGTAACATCACTATTTTTTCAATCAAATAATGTTACAATATGCAACTTCAGTACATTCATTTTTTGGATTAGTATATTACATACAATTTTTTCCTTTAATATTTGCATTATCTCTTACTGTTTCAAAGATCCCTTCAGTAGGCATATAATTTGGAACACACGGTATATTTAAAACATTACATAGACCATAACTAATCCTGTTAAGTAACACATTGTGTAGGGTAATCTAAACTGGTGTATGCCAAACAGGAAAGCCTATATACAATGTTTTCCTTCTAATCTTAAACATTTTGCTAGTATTCGAAGTTTTTGAATTCCATGACTCACTTTCAGATATAATTAAAGATGCTTAAGAGACTGGATATGCAGTTTTTCAATATTTTCTATAGGAAGAGTCGGCTTCCTGTTGGCAAGAGAAGCTGCGTTACCGACTAAGTGGCTAATTAATATTTATTACGATAGCAGATGCAAAACTGGCGAATTTTTTAAAGAAAAGCTTGAAGGATAATTTATTTAGGATAAAGTTTAGTGCTTGAAAGAAATACTGTTTATTGCATATACATTTTGTTAAGTCTTATAATTAATTATTAAAAACTGTTTACCTCATTAAAGTAATAATGAAAAATTAAGAAGTATAATTTCTTTATTCCACAGTATAGAATAGGGTATGAACAGAAAAATATTTTTATATGATTAACAATAACGTTCACAGTACTATAGTATACTTTAATTTATAAGAGCAAAGTGAAAAATAAGAAAAATTCCCCATTACATTTTAAATGAGCTGAATCATATGTATATAAATTATAAAATTAAAATTTTCTTTGTAACAGAATAAAATACTGCAAAAAAGTAAACAATAATTTTGACCAATGCAAGGATGAGTAAGATGCTATTTTAGAACCGGTAAGTGCAGGTATGCTTGGCACTTCTCAAAATAATACCTTGTAAAAGCAAAACATAAATATAAAAAATGTCTTTTACTTTAGGGGGGAAAAGCTACTGGTGTTTATAAAAATGTAATTTAATCTATAAATGTAACAATTTTTCAATATAAGAGAAAATGCATTTAATACAATTAAAAACACTTTAAAATTGTAATACAGCAGTATTTAAAGGGATTAAAAATAATGTAGCTAATTCTTATGAAAAATAGTAAATTAAAGTGATATTTTTTTCTGAAGAGTAATTTACTTGTAATTATGGAAGCAAATCAATTTCCATGAGTAAAAAATAAAATTTTCTGCCAATAATTTTTCATACAAATAAAACATGTGTAATATATTAATTAACAGAAATTGTTATTGAAACTGAAAATACTAATGCAACTTTATCAGCAATATGGCGGTTAGCGTGTAACAAACCAAATAGAATTCGTGTTAATTTATTTTTTTTCTTCTTTAACTTATTGATAGTGTTTACAAAAGTTTAAGTCTAAGATAATAAATTTAGAATATACATTATCAGGCTAAGCATATTTTTATTTAGCAGCAGACTAATACTGAAAGTTTGTAAGTCTAATATCAATCTTACAACTGGTTTCGATACTCTTGTAAAAGTGTTAAATTTGAATACTCAAATAAATAAACTTGTCAAACTGAAAATTTTAATATTTATTAAATGTATTACTGGTTACCTGACCATACCTAGTCAGTTATTTGTTGAAAATTCATTATTAAATATAAAGCTTCTGCTAAATACTAAACACACTTTTTGAATTAGCGTACAAAGATTCCTCAGATAGCAACGAAATTTCTCTTCTGTCCTTGTATCTTAATCCGTCAGCACAATATCTTGACTGGGAAGTGAGATATAAACTTTAAATTGTTTGTATTAAAGGTTACAGAAAAATAGATAGTACAAGATTGATGATAGTGCATGTCCCTCAATTGAAATGCAGGATATCTCGATTTCAGCTCCGTAATTTACAATTTGCATTAAAAACTACTTCTACACAGGTAACATGAGGGTTATATTATTGATTTTTCCACAATGGTAGTGATGATAGATTTATCATATTTTACTCCCACTCACGGTTCTGCGACTTCTTGTATATTTCGTCATTCGGACTTCCGCAGGATATTTAAGAACCAATTCAACTGAAAACATTTTGGATTAGATGTCGGCGAAACGTGTCACGCAAAGATGTGACGTACGGAAACCTTATTTATACAAATCTGTGTGAACGTGGCATTTTCAATCATGAAAATGTGTTAAAACAGTTATAAAAATGATTATTATTGTTTATTTTATTTAAAATTGTATATGGATCTTAAAGAGAATTCAGCTATTAAACGATATTAATTCTTTAGAATTTCATTAACACATTTCTAGTATATTCAGAAAACTCATGAACAACTGGAATTTCAAATTATTATACTAAACAAATGAATTCTGACGTATAATGTGAGTGCAACTGACAGTTGTCGGTAAACAGACCGAAGATTTAAACCAAATGACTGCCACAGACCGAGCCGTTGTCGACTGCAAAATGATCTCCCGCAGATTTATCAGAAAAAATCGCTTTTATGGTTTCTTTCAATATTTCTAGAACACACTCTTCTTAGAACATATGACGTTATTCAATTGTCAATATAAGTTGTATTTTTCCATTTTTTATCTTGTCCGATAAATTATTAATTTCCCGCAAGGTTTATAAGGATTTTATGCACCAAATCAGTCCGAGGCTTTTTCATACTTCCATTTTGCTGTTGTGGCCTTTATATGAAAATAATACTGCATCATAATAATACTGCCCAGCTTCATTGTATTACAAATACCCTCTTTAGAACTTTAGTCCGTACAATATTATTAACAAATTTCATTAGGGTTTTATGTTTGGCCATGCAAACAGTTATTAAGTAGCTCTGTTTGAGTAAGTGCCTTGTAAATATTTTTTTTACCTTAACCATAACATCGTATCTTTGGTATTTCATGTCTCTGCCTCAGTCTTAATAAAAAATAATATATATATATATATATATATATATATATATATATATATATATATATATAAATTATAACACGATGTGTATAATTTTAACCTTACTAATATTTACAAGAACTGGGAGTTTTTTATATTTAAACCTATTTTCAGTAATTAAAAAAAATATAAAAAATTACTTTTTCATATTATTTTTATTTTAGCAACTAATTCAATAGTTATATAAGAAATAATATTTTAAAGTATAAAGATAAATCAATCCCTAATAAAAGATTATTTTGTAAAATAAATCATATGTATCTTATGTGTAAAACTCTATCAACAAAATGGGTCTTTTGAATACTATGTTCATACCAAAAAAGATTTAAACAAAATTAAATCAATCGCGTGACTGACCGACAGAAGTGACTACATTTTATAGTGGGCTAATGTATATTTCATGCTAATAAACTTTGAATGTTGTTATTATTTTATCTTTAAATTAAAACCATAATATCAGGAAATCCGATTCAACTCAAAAACAGTTGAATGCCATCATCGTTACCTCATTAAACTAAAAATAATTCTGAGTTTAAGGTATTTAAGATATTCAATCTCCTGCTTCAATTATTGTATACGGATAAATCCAGTATAACACTAACAAGTTTATTTAAAAACATTTTCATGATGAGAGGATTTCTAAATAGTATAATAATACTATTTGCAACTTTAGAAATAAGAATGTTTTTTTATTATCACTAAATTAACAAATTTTATTAATTAAAGTTATTAAGTATGACTAGTCGGTAATCTACACGGTAAACATGCATTTTATTTAATGCGAATGTTATTTCTCCTGTCATGTATCGAGAAAGGTATCCAAATCCAGTGCGATTCCCTTATTATCGCGTTTTCATACATTTTGATTAGGCCTTCTTGGAAGCCAGAATACTTTGTGATCGACATGGAAAATGATTACATCGTATAAAATTCGATAAACATTTTGTAGTATAAGTCGAGGATAATCCGAATGTCCTCTTAAGGACCATCGCTGACAGGACGGGGTATCATGATCAACAGCCCATAGGATATTGGAACGCCAACATCTATATCATGACCAACTTGTGCAGACTTTTAGTACCTTTTGATTATGCCGCGGGTATAGAATAGGGAATATTTCTCTCGAAGAATGTTAGAAAAACGTATAGAAGATCCAAGAGTTTCTATATAAAATCTTATGGGCAGATGAAAGTACATTTAAAAGAGATGCTTTTAGAAACATGCAGAATCTACACTACTAGTCAACTGTAAGTCCTCACTTGATGAGGGAAGATGGGGCTCAGCACCAGTTTAAAATTAAATTTATGGACAGGAATTTTAGTTGGCCAAAACATCGGGCAATACGATTGACAAGATTTAACTTAAAAATGAGTTTCTTAATCTTTTGAACGATATGTTTTTGCCAACACAGCAACAGATTTGGTTTAAGAACGATGTATGTCCATCTCATTACAAAAGGTCAGTGAGTGACTTCTCGAATGTGACGTAACCTAGTAGGTGAATTGGCCGACAAGTTCCCATTCTGTGGCCTACCAGGTCCCCTGACTTTAATCCACTGCATTTTTACTACTGGGATTGTCTAAAAGAGAAAGAGCTCGATGAACCCGTACGTAGTATTGACGAAAGCGGCAAAGTATTCACAACTTTGCTCAAGAATGCAATAATTCCGGAAGCACGCAAAGAGTCAAATGATCCTTTTTAAAAAGATATTACGGCTGAATACGAGCTGGTGGACGACAGTTTGAAAATTTTTTATAAAGTCAGTTATAGGCTATAACTTGATAGAAACATCTTTCCTCTTTAACCCCAAAATTACATCTTAACGTTATGAATACCAATTGTAAGAGTTAATTATAAAAAGTATAAGAACTATGATTTTTATGTACCAAAGATTATTATTATACCATTTAGAAAACATCCCATTACGAAAGTGTTTTAAATAAAAATGTTAGTGTAGTAAATGATGTTACTTTACGCACAGATCATTGAATCAGAAGATTGATTATCTTACGTAGCTTAAAATCTAAATTAATTTTTATTTCAACGAGATAATGGCGATGGCATTAACTTGTTTTTCAGTTGTACAGGATTTTCTAACACTATGGAGGATCCAGCGGCCTCTTTCGTAGTAAATACATCGAATAGTCTGATCTGCCATTGCATTCCCATTGAAAAATCAGTTTCAAGCTTGTCTCTTTAGTTTTACATCCCCAAAATCAGCCATCAATCTTTTTATTGTGTGGTTAACAGGCCTTGCACAGTTACAGTAGCAGAAGTGTCTGTATTGTTTATGGACATTTCATCAGGATATGTGTTTTGGAATTCATTGTGGATTTGCAGGTTGGGTAAATATTTGCATTAAGAATTTCAGCTCCTACCTATATTATAGTATAAAAATTCCTAGCAAATCGGCATATAACGCAACAGCTTCTTCAGGGTTATAATTTTTCCGGTGATTTTAAAGATGTCATTAATTTCTTAATATTTACAACCTTAACGGGGTCTGTTATTTCCATCATAATCTTCACCGCACCTCGATTATCACTAACATACAAGCTAATACCAGCCGTTAATGTAAGCTCATTGACATTAGCAGTGTCTAATAGAGGAGCTACTTTACTTCTTTTCATCCGGTCTAAAAGGGGTTTTTAATCCTTTTGATTACTATAAATTGTGTTTATTTCTAGAGATTTATCAGTTTGACATGGATTTATAGAGAAAATTAATTTAACAATCCAGCTACTTGAATTAAAACTCAACAAATAAATCTTGTATATGCTCTGGAATATTTGTTCGTACTACAACTACAGTTGAAGAAGACTAAAAATTATTTACAGGCAACATATCTATCTATTCACGTTTGAATACTTTAAAAGTTTTAAAAGAATTGTTTCAATTATTAAATACCATTATTACACAGCAAATGGCTTTTAGTGGTTTATTACTGGCCTGCTATATTTCGAGATCGAATTAAACCGTTAACATGAAATTTTGGCATGTCAATGTATTTCCTCCTTAACAAGCCATAGTTCAAAGACGGACTATATTTTCTCAAGGAAGAACTATGGGGTAACCAAAAGCTTTTGAAATAAGATTAATTGTACTAGCTGGACAATGGCAATAGAAAATTACTACTAATATCTAAAATTTACATATTAGTTTTTAAACTAAAAACCGATATTGCGACTAAATTACAGTTATTTTGCAGTGAGTTAAAATATAACAATAAAATTAACTATACATATTAATTAACGTTGATTATTACTTTATATGTGTGATAATAATGTGTTTATAGTAAATAATATTATCTTACAACTACAATAATGTATTAAAAATAATGAATAGTGTAAATTAATAAGAACTTGTTAATATAAAATACCCTTATCTGTTCGCCGTGATCATGTCAAGAGCAGAGTATTTACTCGGAACAGATTCAATCAGGCCTCTGTTCCACGGACAATAACGACTTCAGTTAACAAGGAGTGTGATCAAAGCTTGACAGGCCAAATGTATTATCCGGTAGCTCTGACTATTGTTTATTGTGTTGAAACGTTCATCTGGCTTTGTCAATACACTCAAATACAAATGTAGTTCAAGACTGAGAGTTGCTGTCTTCCAAACGTCACTTTCAGTTTTTGAGATTCAAGGTGGTAATGGTCCAAAAGTGGCTTTCAAGTTAGAGCTCATAGTTATAGTATTATTAGAAAATAAGTTATGATGCGTAACTAAAATAAAAATATGATATAAAAGTGATATCAATAATTTCATGAAAACGCATGTGAAAGTTGGAATTTTAGTGACTATGATACTGCGTTACAGGTGAACGTTACAAAAGATAGAATACAAAATATGTAACACTAATATGATTTTAATCCTTAGAAAGTGTCACTAAAGCGTAGATGAGAATGTTTATAGACGTCATTGATTAAATAATATGTTTTACCAAATTTAATTGGTTCTTTCTGGTAAATATTGTTACGTTTACAAGGCATGCAATTTTTATACGTTAAAAACGAAGCAAACAGACTAACCCGTTATTTAAAAAAACGGTCCACCTCACTAACATTTTTTTCAAAGATCTGGGCTTTAACCTATGATAATCACCGTCATAAGAATACAAACCCATCAGAGAAAAAAAAAGAAATTGAAGAAACTCCTAACTAACAAAATCATCTTAGAATAAAACATCCGTTTTATAAATTGGCTTACATTTCTGGAAATATATTTTCTACCCGATAAATTATATTCATTATTAACCATTTTGGAACTAAGAAAATATAATAAAAATGGAAATGGCGTGTTGTTTAAATGACTATCTAGTGACTTTAAGAACTGTCCAATAAAAGGGACTCACAACCATAGACAAACTAAGACACCAGGCAGGAAAGAGAAAGATATAACAGCTCTTACAGCACCACCCATAGCATATAAAACTGCTTAGAATCTGTACAATTGTTATTGTGGTGGATATCTCAATTAGAGATAGGAATTGATTAATGCTCTTGAAAAAGCCTTACATTATTTTTCAGTAATTTTAAAATTAATCATACATAATACAAGACAGTTCTTTGAGGTATTCGTGTATTTCAACTAGGTTACATTTTCCAAAGCATTAGTAAACAAAAGGGGTAGTGGTCCACGCAGTTCCTATTCGTGAGTAATTATTAGGTTATATTTTTATATTTATTGCACTCATCACTCACTGCAATCACTTAATCACTACCTTTAGACCAATTAACACAAAAGTAACATTAATTACTTCCACTCTTAACTTGGAGGAGTTTTAAGTGTTTTCCAGTTCTAATAAGTAGAATGAGGTTTCTTTGTACGACCTAATGACTATTATATTTAAATTTCGAAATTTAAACATAAATTATTCATTCATAACATATTGTTCATTATGTATAGTGAAATACTTTTTTTCTTTTTAATCGTTACACAGCGTAAACCTATTACAGCAAAAGCCATTTAATGGCTGTCTGTCTGCCAGTTGAAGAAATATAGTGTAGTATACCTAATACTGTATCTATCGGAAAAGTTGTTCTCATTGTCTCATAAGTAGCACAACTGTGTGCACTATGATGTTTTAGACACGATCTCTAAGTAAGTTGAAGGAAGCGAGTTTCTTACATTTAACGTATTCTATATAAGTAAGAGGAAGGTAAAAAAACAGAGCATAACTTTTATTAGACAAAAATTTAATATATTGTGTACGAGTTAGGTGTTGTTTGGTTTTTTACGTACAACATATTATGTCCCTTTTTTAGTTTAGTTTATGGCAAATTCATCGCCACAAGTTCTTTTTTCAAATCATTTTGAAATCATGTATTAGATTTAATAACACCTGCAAAAGTGCAAATAAATGTAGATATCTTTATTAATCTAAATATGACAGTATAGAATATGTTCTTCTCAAACCAAACATTCGATATTTGTGATCTGGTTAATTAGTAATTTTTTTTTCTTTTAAGGCTAATCTCATTCTTTATAGTTTACTATAGACTTGTTGATGCTCTTCTTTCGAAAATGTAGGAAAAGTTCCATAATAGAGACGAATTAAAATTAACCATGTTACTAATAGTTGTGAAAATATGTATTACAATTCGCTTAGGATTGAAGCTTTACTTATCCGAAAATTTCCTAAAATTTCTTATAGAATGAAATTGTAACGTATTGGAATCATTTTTCACTCGTCTCATTCGATGATTTATCACACATTAAAGGTCTCAATAGAAATGCATTTATTGTATTATTTTCTTTTTGTTTTTTTATCTGCATATATATATATATATATATATATATATATATATATATATATATATATATATATATATAAAACAGTAAAAAATAAAGTAATATCAAATATTGATTGTGTATAAACTATCCATATAATCGTTTCAATTAACAGTCACAGCATTCGTCTTGTAGGACCAATTACTTGCATTAACAACTCTTGTTATTTATTAAGCTAGACAAAAACAAAAACTGTTCTGAAATGCTGTAACACAAAACGGTTTTTGAAATATAATGTACGTGTTAATTCCCTAACAATAAATTTATAATATATATATATATATATATATATATATATATATATATATATATATATTTATATATATATATATATATATATATATAAGTTTAAACAAAATATATCAACTTCCTTGAAGTAAGCTGCCTATTGTTTGATACTATACCAATCTGTTGTACGTAGTACACACAACTGCTTTCAAATCGATTCCATCTTTTTAAAAGGAAGAGTTGGGGATATATTTCTTTCATCCTAAGAGGGGTTGGACGACCGGGCTATAGAACGGCTATTGTAGTAGAAGTGCAGTACATTGATGTTTAGGACAATACACATCAAGAGTTCAGGGACGACAACATCGATAAAACGTCTCGTGTACGTCGTCACGAGTCCATCCAAAGATATAAATATTCCAGGCCGGTCGTGAACATTCATTCACTGTGGTATATTAGTATTTTTGTGATGTTTTTCTTGTGCTCATAAATTTTTAAATAAATATTTACTTTATAACCAAACAACGATTTCTTGGGTATAGCATCTTATATGAAACTTAAAACTTAATACTGTATTCATATATTAATAACATAGGATATCTATATATCTATCAATATATATATATATATATATATATATATATATATATATATATATAAATTAATGTTTGCATGTTCTTTATAGAATCGTAAACTATTTGACTGTTCATTATGAAAATGTGAATGTACGTGTGTTTTTTTTTTTTTTTTTAACACGCCACGAAGGTGCTGAAAAAGATAAAAGATTTGAAATTGCCTGCACTTTATAAACACCAATTCCGAGACAGTTACGTATATTACATAGCGAAACGATATTTGAAGGCGCTAAGTTGTGATGTATATTTGTCTTTTAAAGTTAATTTCTGGTTGAAGATAAAGCTTGACTGTTAGACCTCTTTAAAATAAAATAAACGTACTTTTAATATGGCTATAAACATAAACTATTGACATAATTTCTTGATCGTGGCAACAAGGAAAACTCTAAATCGGTATTGGAAATATAATTCACCTCAACCTTAAGTTTTCATATGCAGGCAAACCACGGAAAGCATGCGAAGCAGCGGGAAACATCTAATTAAATATAGATCTTCTGCAATGTGTGTTACAGGGTTGTATACAGTACCTTGTCAATCATTCAATAATGATTTTTTATTGAATAAATATTATTTACAAGCCCAACAGGATAACAGGATTTCGTAAACTTGCCACAGGATACAAAGGTATTACACAACGTTTCGAAGATTGGAATCTATACTCTTCGACAGGTGGGAGAGTTATTATTACATATAAAAAAAGAGAACGGAAAAAAGAAAATAAATGGAAGAAAAAGGTTGAAAAGTATCAAAAAGCTACTTGGAGTCTAGTTCAGGTTTTGTCATTGTCGAGAAGTACCGAGCAAAGTCACTAGTGTGAGGAACACAATTAAACATCACTCCGACGCGGATAAAAGTAGGATAATAACATGAAAATAAATTACGGCTCTTTCTTTGGCACCGTCTCGTGTCAAACAATGGGTCAAGAAGGCAATGGTTAGGAGGAGGAAGAGGTAAAGGCAAGCTGCTTCCGTCCCTATGTTTTGGTCTTACACCTTATTGTCATGATATGTGTATGGATTTTTTTGGTTTATGTTTTTTTAATAATTTTGGATTCCTTGTTAGTTCTTTTTATAATATTGGTACCCAACGTGGTCTAACCTCAACCAATATTTGTCTTAGCGGTTGCTGTGCTAATTTTATGTATGACCCATCAATAAGTTTTTGTTAATAATAATTCTCCTCGCGGTGTATTATGTTGGTTTCATCCTATTTCATTTGATGATTTTTAGACCAGCAATGTTGATACATTTTAGACTTTTTCCCTAGCCCCTATTTCGTATTTTTTCTGTTCTTTAATTGTCACATTTGGTGGTCTTTTTGAAACCACAACTTTTAATTAAACAATTAATAAAACTGGCGGCATATACATATACCTTTCAACTACCACACATTTTAAAGAATGTATTAATTTAAGTTTAGAGAGATCTAAAATTATCGGTAGGTTTGAAAAGTTATTACCATTATTTATATGGTTATAACAAATACGAACTTAATTGTTAATAGTAACTATTTGGAATAATCAAGCATTATGAGAGTTGTTATTAATTATAGTTTGTATTAAATGATTTCTCTTGATATTTTTGATGGAAAACCGGAATTTACATTGCAAACTACAGTGCTTAATTTTAACAGCCCGTGATTTCAATCTAAATCTTCTTCATTTTTCTAAAAACAATATGATTACTCAACTACAAATAAATATATGAAAGATGAAATCTCCAAGTTTGTACGTCACAGCAGAAGAAGCTTTACGTCAAAAATTCATGCATATAACTGAGAGTAAAAGAGGGCCAGGAGGTTGAAATCCAAATGAATGTACAAATCGTGCTTTACCAAAATGGGAAAGCGAGAGAATGGTGTGTAGATTTCCTTGTGTGTAAATATAACAATAGTAAATCCTAAAAATCCTGTGTCCTTTTCAAACATTCATCGACAATAATAAATTTTCACAAGCAATTCATTTTTATTTGAACTTCAATAATATGTTTAAATACTATACATGCTAAAGAGAGTTCAATGAAAAAAATCTATATTATATCCATTAAATATTAATTTATCATCAATAAACTTTATTTGTACAAGTATTTAACACTATTTCACTATTAAATTGGTTATTTACTTTATAAGATATTATCGAAAGATTTCATCTTCATAATATGCTTTAAAAAGGTGTTTCAAGATGAAAATACATACCAATGCTTACAGATAAAATTCGATATTTATCTTATGTGCAAGTTTAAGAATAGCTAATTTTATTGTAACGATATCAGATGAAGCTACATAATGTCACACTTGATTATTGTAACAAAAATCTACATTATAATAGCTCAGTGTTCTGCTAGTCTTCTACAGGAACGGTTTACGAAAAGTCAGTAGACTATTTTTCATTATATAATAGCACAATAATGAAACCAAACATTTTTAAATGAAAACTTTGTCTTTCTATAGTATCGTATCAGATTGATAGTGTATACCAAAAGACTTTCTCGATATGAATATGATATTACCAAAGTGCCATGAAATATATTTCACTATACTTGTAACAAGGAGCAAATTTAAAAAGTTTGGAAGTAGAACAAATGTCTTTTCCATTAAAAGGAAAAAATTTTCAATATACGTGATGAGTCAGATAAGCTCCAGGTAAGTTACTTAAAAGCAAAGAAAGTAAATTCGAAAACACAACACAATATTGACTAATTACTTTTATAATCTCAATAAATTAACATATTTTAAATTTTAAAATTAAAATATGAAAGTCTTTTTTGTGAAGTACACATAAGTAAATTAACGTTACTTTTATGTGAAAATAAAAATAGCCTTAAATCTAAAGTTATCGTTGTTATTGTTATAGTTATAAATTTGTACTTGTCCGTAACACCTACACTACAATATTTGCCAATGCATATTGGATATCATAATGCGTTTTTTATCTACTCCTAAAATTTTAATTAAAATTTTTTAATAAAGTCTCATTAGTTTTATGTTGCATATATTATAATTTTTATTTTGAAAGTATGTTGAAGTAAATAGGACTATCTGCCTTATATATTATATGACACTAATGTATTTGATTTACATTAGGAGAAAAAAAACGTTTACCTACAAAAGTACTAAATTTTCTGTAATAAATAAGTTTGTAATAAATATTAAATGATTCTGAGCTAAAATATTTAGGAAAGAGTGATATTTAATGGCAAGCTTTTACAAACTTTTATTTATGGTGACCATTTATAAATTTGTCTTTTAATAGCCAAAAACTTTAAAATCGCCGTCCTATATACATATAATGGCCTGTCATAAAAGAAATGCCTTTCTCTCTTCATTATAATATGCGGTCCTACGTTTATAGGAATAGTAACGTTTGACACTAAAGGTAGGCTACCAGGAAAGATTAAACTTTGTTGACTAAGTAACTTTCAACTACTAACTAAAAGGGACCTTTTGTACTTTGTCAACTTGTGAACTTGTTAGCGTTGACAATAGCCTTGTTCAGTCACTTTCACTTCAGATAGTCCCATTCTATGTATGTTGTAGTAAGTTTTGTATATTGAATGCATGTGTTACTAGTAAAGAAAAACCAGAAAATTATAAGAAATTCTTTCTTTACAGAATATATTAAAAGGCTCTCAATAACTAAAAACGCGGTAAAAAGGGCACTACTCTTGTGACAACTAAATATTATTTTAATTTTCAAAATTTTTTACATCTTTGTATGTTGTGCCATACTATTACGTTTCTTAGTCATAAGTAATATACTGGGTGTAACAAAATGTAGAGATAGCTGTGCATTTTCAGATTCTATGTGTAATTCTAGGCTAAAACTAATGAATAATTATTTCAAATATCCATTTTGTTTAGCAGCTATACACAATTCTTTATTAAATCAGTTTTATCTTTGCCGTTATATTTGCAGTTTTTACAAAACTTGGTAAACGAGTCTATGTTAAAAGGCATAATGCCAGAAGTAAATATTTTCAAAACAGTTTTAATATTTTCAAAATGGTTGGCATGTAATTTTGTTTCCTTAAATATCTAATAACCCACTTTGTTTCAAAAACTGTTTGTCATTTTTAACATGTTCAGCCTGAATACAAACCTTGATTGGTTTATTTTTATTTCTCCATAGCATTTATGTTATGTTATAAATAGCACTGGATAGTTTATAAATCTTACCGTTAAGGTAGACTTCAGTTTCAAGTTCTATATGCAATAGTATACGTTTATGTTATGTTATAAATGGCACTAGTAGTTTTATAAATCTTACCGTTAAGGTAGACTTCAGTTTCAAGTTCTATATGCAATAGTATACTAGCATTTATGTAAAATAGCACTGCACCGTTAAGGTATATACAATAGTTTTCAGCTTACCGTTAAGGTAGACTTCCAAGTTCTGTTAAAGAGTTTGAATTCTCCATAGCATTTATGTTATGTTATAAATAGCACTGGATAGTTTATAAATCTTACCGTTAAGGTAGACTTCAGTTTCAAGTTCTATATGCAATAGTATACATAGTTTTCAGCTCCCCTGTTAAAGATTGTTTTGAATTTTTAACATGTTCAGCCTGAATACAAACCTTGATTGGTTTATTTTTATTTCTCCATAGCATTTATGTTATGTTATAAATAGCACTGGATAGTTTATAAATCTTACCGTTAAGGTAGACTTCAGTTTCAAGTTCTATATGCAATAGTATACATAGTTTTCAGCTCCCCTGTTAAAGATTGTTTGAATTTTTCAACATGTTTCACCTGAATACAAACCTTGATTGGTTTATTTTTATTTCTCCATAGCATTTATGTTATGTTATAAATAGCACTGGATAGTTTATAAATCTTACCGTTAAGGTAGACTTCAGTTTCAAGTTCTATATGCAATAGTATACATAGCATTTATGTTATGTTTATAGCACTAGATAGTTTATAAATCTTACTTTAAGGTAGACTTCAGTTTCAAGTTCTATATGCAATAGTATACATAGCATTTATGTTTATGTTATAAATACACTGGATAGTTTATATAAATCTTACCGTTAAGGTAGATTCAGTTTCAAGTTCTATATGCAATAGTATACCATAGCATTTATGTTATGTTATAAATAGCACTGGATAGTTTATAAATCTTACCGTTAAGGTAGACTTCAGTTTCAAGTTCTATATGCAATAGTATACATAGCATTTATGTTATGTTATAAATAGCACTGGATAGTTTATAAATCTTACCGTTAAGGTAGACTTCAGTTTCAAGTTCTATATGCAATAGTATACATAGCATTTATGTTATGTTATAAATAGCACTGGATAGTTTATAAATCTTACCGTTAAGGTAGACTTCAGTTTCAAGTTCTATATGTAATAGTATACATAGTTTTCAGCTCCCCTGTTAAAGATTGTTTGAATTTTTAAGTTTGAATAAACAAAAAATGATTAGCACTCAGCATTAATTTTATTTGGTAAAACTAACTAGTATGGTAAACAAGAATTAAGTTTTCAGGGTCAACCCCTCCCCCACCGGTGAAATGTTGGTTACTCAATATAAATTATTTCGGGCTCTGTAGAGAGCAATCAATTTTTGAAACAACATACATCAAAACAAAACGTAAGCGTTAGTTACTTAACATTAAACTTGATATAGGAATTTACTATACAATATAAATATCTTCGTATACAAATACTATGGTTCCAACTGTCTGTTTCAGTTTATCACTAACAAACCACCCTTATTTAAATTGTGTGTGTCGATGTCCACCAATCTAACCATATGTCTATACGATATCTTTTGATAAAAAATTCTCCCAGGGACTTGAACTTAGTACATAGCTTCATATTGTACCAATCTAAAAATAACATTCCATTGAGTTTAATATCCTAAGATCGCAGAGGCCTTCCGTCTGTCTACCGTCTTGTTGGAAAGGCTGGGAAATGAGTACCTCATAAGGATAACAATTTTTGTTTACAAAGTTTGAGAGGGATTTCTATTAATAAATTCTAGTATGACCACTTCCTCTTTCGTTACATCCTACGTTAATTTCTTTCGATATTTATATTATTATTGATGAGTTAAGAAACAGTTAGAACGGTTAGTTCATTTTTTGTAGCACATTAATGGTAATTTAAATTACTTAAAACCTAGATAAGTATATATATATATATATATATATATATATATATATATATATATATATAATATAATATAATATGCAATTCAATTCAATACATAATAAATATTGAATTGAATTGCATTTATTCAAGAAATAATACATTTCTGAGGCCCCGCTAAGTACATTACTAGTCAGTGGGAACCTATATAACTATATTTTACTACAGTTAAGATACATAATTACATTCAGTTATCTTCCATGTCCTTAATGTAGTATTTTTAATTTTACTGTGGCAAACATTGTTATATAATATACATAAAACAGTGATATTATTAATTTGGAGTGATTTAAATATATAGTCTGATTATTACTATAAGTTTATACAATACATCATTTCCATATCACTATTAAATATTTAGAACATTCTGTTGATTAAGTTTTTAGATAACATAAAAAGTTGAAGAAAAGTGAATAAATCGGGTGAATAGGTCAATGTTATTGACCGTGGCGAATGGTCGAAAGACTCAGTCAACTAAGTAACTCATTAGTCTTATCAGTTATTACCCATCCCTATCCATTTGTATAATAATCACTAAAGATTTTGGGTAATCGGAAGAGGTAGACAAGCATTACGTACCGTTCAAACATGTTTTCAAAAATGATTAATTTCTGTGCATTGGGAAACAATTAACAGTCATTTCATTTACATACAGACGGATCGAGGTGAATTGATTGATATAAATGTGATTATTACACTTGTTACAACTATTCTAATTTATTTATTTTCTAGAAATTATGTATATAAAATTTAGTCATTCTTACTTAGTAACTTTTCTTTGCATACACGTATTTGATCATATGCTGGCGAACTGTGTCTCGTTTATATCTTTGTAAAATGTTGTGTAAAGTGTGATTAAAATTATTCAAATGTTTAAGTGGAAATTTGGATATTCAATTTACCAGTTAAATAACATTATCTTGATAACTATAGTAATGCCCCTAATAACATAAATTAATACTAAATATCATATAAATTATGTTGTTATATTTTAAAGCTACACTCTTAGTTATATTAACATTCAGTGCATAGAATAAATAAAAATACAAGCAACTCTTAATCTGGCAGTTCTTTGCAAACTTTCTATATCAGTCGTGTATAACAACAAAAAATAGTAGCCGAGTACATAAGTTCATTTCTAATATAAGCTCAAATAATTGAACACAATGAGTAATTGTAATTTTCTTTATTAGACTTAGTGTACCAGAAACACCACATACAGCATAAATGAAGATTACTTCTAGAACCAGTAAAATATCTATTCCTTATAAAATTGGTAAGCACCGGTTGAGTACCGGTTATATGAATAGTTTTTACATAATACATATTAGACATTATTATTTGATTTTATACTGTCGTATATATATATATATATATATATATATATATAATATATATAACTACATATAGGAAAACTTATGTTTATAGAGATATTGCTTGTTTATCACAATAAATAATTTCAGTATCTTATTTCAATTATAATTTATTACAATCTTTCAAAAAGGATATTAATCGATTCTCTTATTTTGCGTTCAAGGGAGTTCTTAACTTTGTCATCAGGTATTATCACATTAATCTGTTCTCTCCTCAATAAAAATGTTAACAATTTCCATAAGTACAAGATGTATTATCAATGAGCCATACTGATCAGTATTATTGGAACAACGGTAAAAAAAATTGCAATCATCAGTTTTATGTAAACTTCAGATTACCTTAAACTTAGTAAATTACTTAATATATGCATTAAAGTGTGGAACTAAGAAAATATATATTATTTAAGGAGTTTTAAACAGAAAAGAAACCAGAATAATAATCTGAGGATACCAGAATTCTAGAGAGGTATACTTGATTTAATTAGGAAATAAATAACGATATCTTAGTGAACTGTACATGTAACAATAACTGAACGCGAAATATTTCTCTGACAGATATATAAACAATCTCTTGTAGATAGGTTTCGTCTTTTGTAAATATTATTTGTAATGAGTAAAATTATGTATGACTAATAGTTAGTAAACATGACAATAATAAATAACAACAATGATCTAAAGTAATCAACATAGAAAAACATCAATACAACTACAGGAATCCATCTTTGGAATTAACAGTTCATACAATAATAAAATAAAACAATATTATAGTGAAACAAAACAACAACAAGGTCCATAAATTATCAGGAAATGTTTAGCTTTACTATTAATATGTGTGAACTACCAATTATATCCAGATTTTTAAAATCTTTTAAAATTATTTTCATTGTAAATGTGGTAGGGCAAGTTATTGTAAAGAGTAGGCACAATAAACTCCAGCAGTCTCTTCTCAAAATCCGTTCTTATGTAAGTAGAAATTAGTTTTTTTATGTTTCATAAAGCTGCAAATAATAATGAAAGACTAACATTAAGTTTTTAATTTCAGTAAATTTAAATACGAGGAGGCACCGGAAAGACTTTTCTCGCAAATTTGATACTTGCTAAGATACGGCAATCAGGGAAGATAGCGATTGCAGTTGCTTCGTCAGGTATTATTGCTTTACCAAACTTCTCTTTACCGAAGGAAAAACTGCTCACTCTACGTTTAAACTCCCGCTATCCGTATCTTTAGATCATCGGTCTACGTGCTATATTCGGAAAAATGGGCCTCTTGGGAAGTTGCTGCAAGACGCATCGTTGGTAATATGGGATGAATGCACCATGAGTCATAGAGCTCATGTGGAGGCAGTGGACCGTACTTTAAAAGACCTCCGAAGCTCTGCTAATGTCATGGGTAGTATAACTTTTGTATTTACTGGATATTTCCGTCAAACGCTTCCAGTCGTCAACAGAGGTACGCGAGCAGATATTATGAAGGCATGTTTAAAATTGTCTCACCTATGGACATCGGTTCAACATTTGAATTTGCCCACCAATATGAGAGCTCATCTACATGGAAATACGTATAGCAATTTTCCACAACAGCTGCTGAAACTTGGAGAAGGAATTTGTCCATCTTTAAATTTGGGTACCGATTAAGCGGTTACTTTGGATGAGTCTCTAGGCCAAATAGTCCATAATTTAGATAGTCTGATAGATGCTATATATCCTGACATCGAAAACATACATTAAAATGATTTTTTTGGCTGTGTTTTAGAGCATTAGTTTCTCCCAAGAATGAATCAGTCAACGAAATAAACAATTTAATTATGCAGAATGTACCGGGTGAAGTTAAGTGCTATAAATCTATAGACACCGTCACTAACATCGAGGACGCAGTGCACTACTCCCAGGAATTTTTAAATTCTATGAACCCCGCTGGGCTACCACGTGATGAACTGTCGTTAATAGTTGGCACGCCGATAATGCTTCTCAGAAATATAACCCCCCCCCCCCCCAACATGTGTAATGGCACGAGACTTCTTACAAAGGAGCTAAAAGATAATTTAATAGTAGCGAAGATTACCACCGGCCCTGCAGCTGGTGAATTAGCTCATATACCAAGAACACCCATGATCCCTACTCATTAGCCTATACCCTTCAAAAGGCTCCAATTTCCAGTAAACATTTCTTTCGCACTAACGATAAACAAATCCCAGGGCATAACATTCAAATAAGTTGGAATTGATTTACGAAATGAATGTTTTACGCATGGGCAACTTTACGTTGCCCTATCACGGGCCGAGGCTCCCGACCATCAGTATATTTTGTTACCTGAAAATAATTTAACGTCAAATGTTGTTTATAGAGAAGCTCTACAATAATCGCTTTAGTTATATATCCTAAAACAACAGGTTACACTCCGGGACTGCCGGCAGAAGTGAAAACTTAGTATGATTTCCATTTAAATATTTTCATCGTTAACAACTTTAACATCCACAGAAAAACAATCTGTGCAGGCTGCGGATAATGACTGCGTCGTCGATGTTAGTGTCGGTGTCTGTGAATTGACCTGGGAATGATTTTGCTGACCGTGCCTTTCCTGGGTAGGCTTAATGTCGCTGTAACCGACATCAAAGCGGGCGGAGCTGCGGGCGACCGCTATTTACGTATAATAATATCATCGTATACTTTTAGCGATATCAGTAACTATACAGAATAAGTTTTGATAAATGAAAAAAACATACATTTTTCGTGTTTTGTTATGTTTATCTTCCGTCATCGTTTACAGAGCTCCATGCTTCTATTACTCATACACTACATCCTCACATACTTAATAATATTGTATAATAATGTATTCATTTTATTTTACTGAAATTATTTTTAAAAAGAATTTATGTGGCAAACAACGTTTGCCGGGTCCACTATGTATAATACCATGCTTCATACATTAGAGAACCACTGATAATTTCAAGTCGTAAATAAACACATTTGTTTGCGCTTATATTGCAAACGCTAACTAAACTCTACGAGATAGATCAAAATAATGTTCTAAGTTAAAATGTAGGGACATCGCGGTTGCGGCGGTACCGGCTGGCCGGAGGCGCGGCACGCTGCGTGTACAATGAAGTCAGCGGTGACATGCATCTATCTTTCTGATATAAGAAGTTGTAAAAAAATAAATCGTAAGAAATCATAAAAGACGCTAACGAAGTAGCGGGCGGGTCGCTAGTAGTAATAATATACTTATAGAATGTTATAGTGATATGATAGAGTTATATAATTTGCGTCTCTATTTAAAAAAAATATAATTATTGAGATTACGAGTAAGAACTACTAATAAATATAACTTAAAAATAGTAATATATTGTTTTGACTTTCCTTTTTTTCAAAATATTAAAATATGTACTGATATGTAACACTATAAATAATTTACAGCAATGCAACTGTATTTTCCAGTTTATATAAATATAAAATAAATCTAAAATCCCACCAACTCAATGTCAATATACAATGCAATAGAAACTACTGACATCGGATCAGTGAACAAATCTCCGTGTTTCCATTTACATATAGATAGCGGAATATACTTCTTTGTAGAAAATGTCCGTATCCTTTTATGTGGTTTACTGCATCCGGATGAGCTTTTTCACTATTTGACATTTTAATTTTAGTTACTTAGTTTTATTTAATTATATATAGTTTAGTTGTATCCAATAACGGCGTAACTCTATTATATGACAACTAATTATATCACACATAAGCTTTTAATATAGTGATATAAATACTGTATTGTATAGTGTCCATAGGTTTAAATTTTCGTACGTCCCAGCGAACTTCTTTTAACGTAACATTATATAAGTATAAAAAATTTAATTATTAATAATAATAACCATTGAACAATAAAAAGTGGACGAATACCTCACAGTTGATGTTTTATCAGAAATGCCAAAGAGTAAAAATATAAATGTTTTAGATATTTACGAAGGTTCAAACCTAGAGGAAATTTTGATTGTAATATAAGTTGATGAGCAGCCCCTAGTTAACAAGCACACTTTCGGCTATCTTCCTCAGACGCATCAAAAAATAAAATACAAGAAGTTAATTAATTGATTTTCAATAATATAAAATAGACACATGTGATTTTAATATTAATTTGGCCTGTGTGGAGTAGTTAGTAAAATAAAATAAAATAAAATCATTACTGTAATTATACTGTGTACATTTTTAGAGTTTATTTGTAGTCTTAGTGAGTGTAATATTGAAATTTGTACTATCCCATCTCTTTATTTAATTATGTTGTGTGATTTATGTAATAGGTTATTAAGTATTTAAAGAAAGACATCACAAAATAAAAAGTTGTCAGTATTGGTTTGTCAATGTATTGATTGATTAAGAATAGTCGATACAAACTCCATCTTCAACATTGTGAAACATTGTTGGTTAAATATCCCTTCTGGATGGAAGAGAGATTAAAGTCATGATTATAAGGACAAAATCGTAAGGACGTAAAAGTAATGTTTTTATTATAACGTAAAATTAATTTAGTTACGAACCATCCAATGACTATAATAACTATTATAGTAAACATACTCATTTATGATGATTCAATTGTATACTTTTAAAACTAAGAGTAGCCGCATACTTGAAACCGTAAGAGTACATAGTATGTGTGAGAATAAATAGTATTTGAAGTTGCTATTAAATTTACAAAAAAGTATAATTTTTATTGTAATGTGCATAAGACCACCATCTTCAACGTGTTATTTGTTTCGACTACTTATCTAACTCTTTCAGGGTATTTTCAAACTCTGTTTCTGCGCCACTTTTAGTCTGGATCTATAATAATTTATGGCAATTGTCATTTTTAAAAGATTGCAATTTATTGCATCAACAACTACATATAAAGAAGGACATTTTTTGTTATTGTTATTAAGATCATAATATGAGTAATGTATGCTATTTCCCGTAAAATCCATTATAATAGTGTTTCCAACAGGCAAGTATCTATGAAATTTGCAATAAATCCTTATTTAAAAATTATTATACCAAATCTTCAAACTGTTAATGGTCTTCAAACTCCAGATGGCAGCACATTACTAATTCACCTTTTTAACTTTTATTTTAAACGTTTTGAATTATATGTTTGTGATAGTTAATTTTGCAATGTACTGTATTGTTTATTGTTTAGACAAAAATTTGGTTGAGAATTTAGCTTTCATAATTTTCTTCATTGAAAGTTGGGCCTATTATACAGTGTTTAAATTTTAAATATTCTAGTTAAATCGGGATGGTATTTTGACACAACATTACTCTAAAATCAAATTCGTAAGCAACTTTTTACTGGAACTTCATTATTGTTTTTAGAGAAACTTTATGTGTTGAAATCACATAATTATTAGACTCCTTTTGCTTATACATTTTTATTCTGCTATTTAATATTTATCATAATGGTTATGCATAAGGCAAATGAAAAAAAAAAACATATTTGATAAGTCGAGCCAAATCCTACGGAGTTACAGGAACCAATGTAGAAATGAAATTTCCTCAAGTCTTTTGTAGTTATGTGTGTGGAAAGACAGTTGTTTTTTTCCAGCCCCTCGAGTCATAACCTTTGATAACTTAAGGTCAATAATAAAATGTGTTTCTTTAAGTTGCTTAGAGGTTTAAATATCAAACGTTAGTTTTATCAGACCATGTTAGAACAAAGCGGCAGCTAGTAAAGGTGTTTATGACAGTTACAAATAGTTAAATAATATTTTTTTAATACTCTTCAAAAGATAAATTACGACTTAAATTACTAGCTTAAGTATTTTTGTTCCATATCTGCTTTCATGCTTAAGGGAAATATCTGTTTCTTTGTCATCCGCTATATACGGGATGATTCTCAAAAGGGACTGGATATCCGGAGTAATAAAATGATATATCTCTAAAAACACATTTATAAATGTTTTACATTGTTACCCACAAATTTAATTCGGTTTTGATAGCTAAATTCATTTCTGAATAAATTTATTAAACAATGAGTATGTAATAATGGTGTCACAAACACGTAGCAATGTTTTTATTATTTGAACGTTGTTGGTAAATCCGTATAAGAAATTTTAAATTCAACTTCTGAACTCAATTGAAAGCATTATATTATATGATAATCTCGTGTTCTTTTACCCCAATCTCTAAAACCACAGAACCGACATTTATGAATTACTTTAGATATGTCTTGTTTGGTCCAACTCAGATTTATATTAACATTAGTTCTTATATGTGCCCTTTCGCGCACCGCTCTTTAGCATAGAATAATAACATTTCCTGATGAAAAAAATTATAAATGTAAATAAGAATATATTTTTTAATGTACATTTTAGAGCATTTTAACTAAGCAGAGCTTGGTCAGTACTGAATGTTGATATAGAAGTCAAGTTTACTATCTACCTTTAACTATAAACTTAAAATATGTTAAAAATCAAATCTTAGTTACCTTTTGACAGAAGTAACTTTCTCTGTCATGATTATATACATATAATTAGTCGATTGTGAAACCAGACAAAATCAACTAATAAACAAAAAATGCAAAGCCTAGAATATATTACAATTGCAATAAATATATAGATGTCCACACACTCTCTTGAAAGTGGCAACATTGGCGTCGGAAATATTATTTACACGAATAAGAAGTGCTAATACACGATCAAAGCGTAATTAAATTGCGTGCAAAGAGGCGGGTAACTTCTAGCAGGTAAATAAATTTAGAGAACAAGACCGAGAAAGATATCAAATCAGCCGTGCACTGGTTGTATTAATCATAAAATAACCAAGCCACAGCAAAATGTTGCTGGTTTAGATATAATAATTATATATTTTACAAATTTATTATTATATTTATAATAATATGATGCCTGGCTCATGAAGGCATTCCTGGGAATAAAACAAGGGACAGATCCGAGACAATCTAGCTATACAGGCATCATCGTAATTGAATTGTTGGGCGACATTTTCCAATCTTCTCCTATATTACAGCCTCCACGATTATACTAATTTCTTTACCAAATTTCATTATATCGATCAATGCAAACAATGTAGTTAAATTCTGTGCTTCCACAATTTCAATACTCACAAGACTGTGTCACTAATCATACCATTCCCATTGCTAACAGGAAGTTATATACCGCTTGTTAATTATATAAACTCCCACACTTCCCGGTCTAGTCAAACTTACTCTTACTTACTTGGAAAAAGTAGTGTTTTTATTAACATTTAGTAATATTTACTCTTTCTAAATTAAACCGTCATGTATATCAAACTCTAATTTACATTACTCTCAAAAAAGTATATAATAGACGAATTAATGACATATTAGTGTGCTAGAATAATTCAGCCAGTAATCTATTCTGATGGTTTTACTATAACCTCGTTTCCCACATTGACGACATTATGGATCTAAACCTTACTTTATACTTATTGCATTCTTCATAAGTGTATTTACTAATACTGTATGCTAATACTGCTATGCTAATTTTACACTAGGATAATATTTAACAACTATTCTATTTTAACAAGTAATTAGATGTGAGTTTCATTAGCAGAGTAATCCAATCACGGAATTTTTCTGAGCGCCATTGAAGCAAGGCACTGTGTAACAAAAGCTGTTTTTCAGCAGTAAAATTAAAAAGAACCATTTTCCTTAATAATACTTTGTGTGATATATATATATATATATACATTAAATTGTATAAATGGCCAATAGCCTTATTTAATTTCAATAAACATTGAATCACAAAAAGTACTTGCTCCGCCGGGAGTCGAACCCGGATCTCTCACTTGCCGGGTGAATGTGCTACCATTACACCACAGAGCGCTTACTTTTTCCGATTCAATTATTTTGTATTTGGCCGTATCTGTCACATATGTGTTTAAATAAGCAAACTAACATATGATCGGAAGACCAAATACCTGTCAAACGACTTTTATTTACATTAAATTGTATAAATGGCAAATAGCCTTATTTAATTTCAATAAACATATATATATATATATATATATATATATATATATATATATAGGAAAACACTATCTATTTAATATCCATGTTAGAGATAGTTACATAACAATTGGTACAAGGTAAGGCAAAACACGTATAGATGATATTACACGCAACATTCCTCTGTAAAGTATATAGCGCATTTCATTAGGCTAAATGTGTTACTATGTCCTATGTTCAAACTATACCTATAAAGTTACCGTAAACATCTATAATGTAGGCTTAGCCAAACCTGTAGGTTGACACGCACTATCATCAAACTCAGTTTTGCTTATACATAAATGTAGCTTTGAGTAAAATTTAAAGTTTAATTATTTATAAGTTAATTCCCAAATGACAGTAAATAATTTTTTCTCCAGCCAACTCAGCTAATACATTTCTTAACACTAAGTAAATTATATTTTTTTTCGTTATAGATATTCGTAATAAATATTAAGAAAAACAATCTAAAGTTACTTTTTTATTATTGCGTGCACAATTATTATGTTGAAACATTACTGTGAAGACTTACGTTACTCATAAAGTGAAATAGTCAATATCTTTCATTTCAATTATGATAATGAGTTACTATAAAAGATTACATATAGGAAGGCGTGTTCGGCAGATGTATCGTGGTGCCAAAGGCAAGCCTAATGTAATTGGTGTACTTAGCCTATATATGTACAGAGAACACATTACATCGTGTTGGTGATTTCTCCATTGAAATACCGAGAACAGACGTGTTTACTGGCGTTATATCTATACAGTGTTGCACATATGAAACTTATCTCCATTATTTTGTATTTGAGTGTTTCTTTGTGTCTTATGTTACTTATGCTACACAATATTTCAAAAGCTAATTTTGACGTTATATTAAAAACGTTGCATAAAGAGTACAATTCTTTTTCTCTAGATATCTGTTATACTATTTTAAGTATAAAATATTGACATCAAATTATATTGAACTACAATTTGACGTCAAAATATACTACTAAAAATAATGTATAAGAATTTATACCAAATATTTTATTTCAGAGTTAATTTTAAATACTAACGTATGTTAAAAATTAAAAATACACCTCATTTATTATTAATTTATCATAAATTACCAAGCATATGAATGTAACAAACTCGTGAATACTCAATTATAAAAGTGTTAGTCCTTTTCTCAACAACAAATACTTTCTCAGATAAGGTAACGCAATATAATTTGAAATACTATGAAACAAAATTTAATTGTTATAGAACTAACTTTGTTCCTAGCAAAATATATAAATAAGAATGGAAGACAAATAATCTATGTAAATCCGACAAGCGTTCACTAGTTTTTTTCTACTGGAATAGCCACACAGATCATTATTCAAAGAAATGTTATTTTTAAGTATCCAAAGTAAAAAAAAAAAAACTATAATTTTCTGAAAGTTATCGAAGTATATTACTCGAGAGTTTGGAAAGAAATCACTATTTTGTCAGTCTATCAGTCTCTCGGCACTATGTATTGAAAAATGATTAGTTTTATGTCCTTCAAATTATGCTAGAGTCTTCATTTATATGTAAGTAACTATTATTTGGTTGATGGTATGTATCTTTCTAACGTAAGAGATTAATCTGAGCGTTTATTGATTAGGCTGTGAGTAACTATGATAGCATCAAATCAATATAGCAGAATCAATTAATACGTAAATAAACAAAGTAGAATTACATGACATCTTAACAAGTGACCTATAACAGATGTAACCACATACTTAAATTTTGCATTTTGCTTCATTGAAACCTGATACCTAATACGTAGTGTGATTTATTTCTTCTTTGTTCAGTAGGTACTAGTTAATTTTATATTTATTCTGAAAAAAATCTCTTTTGTACTAATAAATTTAAGGGTTGAAAAAAGTATTTTATTTGGTTTATGACAGCTTTAAACACGTGAGTTGAAAATTTCATCTTTTTTGGGTAAAAGAGAAGCAGAAAAATAAAATATTGTTGTTCTATTTATTGCGATTCCATTTCAACCATTCATTCTTATCATGCTTTACTTAAAAATAGTATAGTGGGGTTTTCTCAAGAGAATTGTTTGTTAAGTACAGGGTATGTTAGGGTTTAAGGAGGTTATTACAGTTTTGAATTAGTTAAAATATATAGTACACTACACTTTTACAAAATTATCTAGGATGTCTTTGTAAGCTAGTTTTGTTTTTAAGCATAGTCTGTATTTGATTGTTTAGTTTAATCTGCCTTAAAAGGCAGATCGACCTGAAAAGAATTATCGCAATTTTAAATAAATCTCAAAGAAATTATTACTTAGGTAATCCCTGTCTTACGTACTTGAAATAAAAACACTGGTAGCAGAAAATCAAGACTAATGTGTTAATTTTTTAAGAGATTCCCTTTCTCAAAATTGTCACTTAGCTTAGGATTTAAACTGGGTTTCAGTTTCTATTGTTAGTTCACTCTTATCTCAGCAGTATTTTGGAACTGTACGAAAACATGTGTTAATATTTTTTTTTAATAAAAATTTGAATAATACTGGTTATTATATTAGGAATTAGAAAATAGGTTACAATTCATAGTATCAGGTTGAAGGGAAGTCTTTTCTACTAGAAGATAATAAATGTATAGGACATTTTTGAGTAAATGATTGAAGTGATTAAAGCACAAATATGCAAGGGCCTACACATATAGAATTCATATGTAGATATATTACACTATTTATCCCTCGGCGTTGAGTGGGGTTGCCAGCTTGGATAAAGATGGTCCAGAAAAACCGCAGTCAACATCTCAAACTAACCAAAATAATCATAAAGTGGAAGGATGGAATCTAAGGATATCTGACAGTAGCGGCTAACCTAACACTGGAAGGTGGAATCGAAACCAAAAACAGAGAAAGTTCATAAGCTTCCAGAAATAACAAGCGACATGGATGACAAAGAGAAAGACGGCCAGAGAGAGCGGTACTGACAAAACCACCAGCCAAAATAATAGTGACACAGTAGTAGTTCATCCCTCACACAGAATATGTGACTTTCATCTATAGAGGTTACTTATACATTGCTACTATACATTTGAATGGACAACCAGATCTAAACATTCTCGAAAACGTAAAGGGCTCTAAAAATATATCTGAAAACTTAATGAAAGAAAGAATACACGTAATATTACATTGTGTTTAAATACAAATTATTTATCTTTTCCTTGCTGTTTCATTAGATAGTGGTTAATCGAATCTGACATTGGCAGCCGTTTGCCCATGCACATACTCCTCACTATATTTGTGCTTTGATTTTGTGCATGAGATTAGTTTACTATTCTTTCCAAGAAACATAACGTACCAACCATTGATAAAGTGGAAGTAACAAAATGTCAATGAACTTCTAGATGTTAATCATACTATAGCACACTGAACCACTAACTCGGTAGAACATTTTACGTAAAGAAATATATCAACGTGAATTCAAAAGCAGATTACTATGAATAATGGAAAAAATAGACAAAATTGTTTCACAAACATTTATCAGATTACGATTTGTCCTCTCGCAAGTGAATATTTTATGACTATGGAATAGTAAATCGTAATAATTTGTAATATATCAAAAATCTTTTCCTAGCATTATAAAATAATAAAACTATGAAAAATGTTTTACTGCATTGTTGTATATATTTTGGGCTTCTACATATAACATAGCCATAATTTGTTGATATTTAATTCAATTTATACTATTAATATATATATATATATATATATATATATATATATATATATATATATATATATAAAAATAATTTCAATAACATTGAGTATACGCAAAAAGTACTAGCTCCGCCGGGAGTCGAAACAATATCTAAAACTAAACGTAATGTGTAGAGTTAATAAACAGTGCTTGGATATTGTAATCAGTGAGTGTCTATCATAGCTTTTGTTCAAAAGCTTAAAATACGTTTAAATAAGCAAACATTTGTAACGAATGCAGAGCGGTTGGGTTGTGGCTATACAGTAAAACACTCTGGGATCCTTTCATCTCCAACTGCAAACAAATGTTGGCAATTGTACATGTTTATTTGCATAAACATTTTATGAAAAAGTGTGAATTGTTTTCTGGCTGTTTTGGTGGATTGTGATGAAATATGTACAAGGAAATAACGAACAGAGCGCTTACTTTTTCAATTTCGATTCAATCATGTATTTGGCCGTATCTTAGTTTCTCATAATAATACAAACACTAGATAAGCAGACACTTTTCTCAAAAATATGATCGGAAGACCAAATAACTTTTTTCAATTTTTAAATTGTTACATTAAATTGTATAAATGGCAAATTGCTATTTATTATATTATATATTAAAGATTATATATATATATATAATATATATTTTGTGTTATATATTTTTTTATATATTAATATAGAATTGAGAAACGAAAATATTAAACGAGTATACGAAAATATTAGCGATGAAACAATATCTAAAACTAAACGTAAATCTATTACGTAGATTTAATAAACAGTGTTGGATATTGTAATCAGTGAGTGTCTATCATAGCTTTTGTTCAAAAGCTTAAAATACTTGGAATAATGTTAACATTTGTAACGAATGCAGAGCGGTTGGGTTGTGGCCAAACAGTAAAACACCGGGATCCTTTCATCTCCAACTGCAAACAAATGTTGGAAACTGTACATGTTTATCCCCTGCATCATTTTATGAACGTGTGAATTGTTTTCTGGCTGTTTTGGTGGATTGTGATGAAATATGTACAAGGAAATAACGAACAGAGTCCAATCATATTTCAATTTCGTTCAATCATCCGATATATTGTATCTAGTTTCTCATAATAATGCAAACACTAGATAATTCAAACACTTTTCTCTAAAATAAAAGTGACAATAAAAGTGGGGCTTTATAACTTTTTTCAATTTTTAAATTGTTACTTTTACTTTGATATTAAACAAATTCTAATAGTTATCTTATACATGTGTAAAGATTATTCAGTAATAATAAATTTGTGTTTTGTGTTTTTTTAAATGCAGTGAGAATTGAGTAATTCCGAGTGTTATTTGTCATTTGGTCTAAATTTAATTTCTGTTGATCTCTTTACCTGTTCATATGATATGTCCTAAAACTACTTACAGACCTAAAGTTGTGAATGAAATCAGTTATATATGAGAAATACCGTGTCTGGTAATGGTATTTGTCACTCAATGGGATTTTCTGAACGTTATTATATAACTTTACATGGAACTATGATGGAAACGATAAAATAGTGGAATAAATACACTTTAAAACAAACGAATGCATCCATAATATAAATGGCAAGATATCTCAACGAAGAAGTTATGTGGAGGCTAGAAATTGTATATACAACTGCATTTATACCTAGAAAAGAATGAGTTCTATTATGCTGTTTTGGCTGAACATCGTTGAAGCCATTTTAAAAATTAAATGAGCTATAAATTTAGAAACTTTATTGTAAACTGAATGAAGTTTCAACGCGTGTGGTTTGGTGTAATTTTACCTTATATATTTATAAGTTTATTTCCATAAACTTTTAACTCAATATAACAACCATGTACCATGAAGAGTTTTGCGATATTTAGTCGCAAATCTTACACATGTAATCTTACTCAGACATGTTCAAGATGTAATAAATTATATCTGTAACCTGTTCTTAAAAATAGCGAAAATTGCTTATAAAGTGAGTTAAAGTGTCTTTCTGGAGATAGAAAAAAACAAGAAACTTCAAGGTAGTATTGGCTACAGATAACAGTGCTGTATCTTAAATAATGTAATAGTAGCTTTTTAACTTCGGTAGACTCGATAGAAATTCAATCCATTTAAATTGCACCCACAACATCTTTGACAACTAGAAGGCGACGGAAAGTTTTTATCACTCTTAAATTAAGACGCTCATGTTTTTGAAACGGTAAGATGCTTTAGAAATAGGTTTTATGATAATATGTTTTTTGTTTTTTGTAGTTATCATGATTGTTATATCATAAAACTACGCAACAAACAAATTACACTATTTACATTAAATGTTAGTAGGGATGAATGATAAGTATGTCTTGTCACGCGAACTATTCCACCTGTTTATTTAAGCTAGTAATTTCTTCCTCAAGGTGGTTATCGAGTTGTGTATGGGGTTAAGATTTTTAAGAGACAGTTCTTGAATTTTTGCGATGATTTTAACATTCATTATTATTAAAAATATACTAATAACAGGCTAACGATCGTTTAATGATTAATTGATAAAACATTAGTAACAAAAATTAATCCTGTTCATTGGATCATTTCCAATGAATGAAATTTACAACTTAATATATACTCATTTAAAGAGTCTAAGGTAGTAGCTGTTTGGTTACATATGAATAAAGTATGGTATTATACAATCGAAAATATATCTCTATTATAACTGAATATAATTTGCATTAATATTTCGGCCTGAGACATGAAATAGGATAAGTTTAATCCAACTTTATAATAACTATAATAACTAAAAACCACAAATAAACTATCACTCTTAAGTCATTAATTTTATTACTCAAGAGACTGCAATACCTTTTACTCTTGCCTGTATGTGTCCGACTGATTTTTTATTTGATTGTAGTTATGCGTACACAACAGATTACCAGAACCTGTAGTTTAAGATGTTAACTAACATTTCAGAATCAGTTATAGCAGAAATATCCATACCAATACAACACCGTGTCTTCCTAAAATTTAACAAGAAGCATTTATGCTGTTTCACGAATGTTGAGATTCTGTCGGAAAATATTTCTACACGATTCGTAAAAGGTTTTTATTTAGGTCAAGATGACTTGAGAAACATAACAAAAACTTCGGATAATATACTGATTAAAATTAATTGTCAGTGAATACACCCACAGATAATGTATACAAAAACATAAATATATTTTAAACCTAGATTAAAAAAGTGTATTGGCTTGGTTAGGGCTAAACGTGTTCAAAAATGTGCCTCTTATTAGAATGATATTATAAATAGTAAATTACATGGTAATAACAAAGTATACTTGTATGTTACTAGTGACAACGAGTATCGTTAATAAGGCAATGCTGTAAAATGCATGTCAAGTAACATATATATCTAGATAATGAAAGTGCACTATTGTAGAGTAACTATTCTTGTTATGCACGCTGTATATTCATTATGATAAAATATGGATTTGTAGATAATTCAGATAAAGTATGATGTAGACTACTGCAAGTGGCATACGGTTTGTGATATATTACAGAGCGTTTCCCAGACCCGCCATCACGACTGTTATATAGTTATTCTGAATGGACTGGCCTTTATGAAAGATATTCAGAATCAGGATCCTATACGAAGTTTTCAATGCTATAAGTTTGCTATAATTTTTTTTTATTTTGTCTAGTTATGACATAATGGCAAAAGAGTTTAGCAGGTTTCAAGCGAATTACTGAGTACAAGTGAATACTACAAATTTTATTTCTGGTTCTGTATAGTTTGAATTATTTATTATAATTTTGATATATGGAATAATTTTTGGCATTTTTAAGATAATGCCTTAAACAAATGTGCATTCATTTACCAGCAAAAGGATAATAAAGAATATGTTATAAGTACTTTTATATCAATTAAAGGTACTCTTAGATTAATTTTATATTTTATTAAAACATTTCAAAAAATATAAATTTAGTGCAATTATAGAAAACCCACTTGAGGAGCATCTTACTGTAATCTCCTATAGAGAGTGAATGTAATCAATCTTCGTAATATGTGACACTACAGTAGAGTGAATGTAACCCACCATCGTATTACGTGACACAACACTGCACTGCGTCAGTCTTGTTACGGTCGGTTAACATACGGGGGTTGAGATCTTGTCTGCTACGTGTTTTATTGGTAGACTTCATACAACACGGGAGAATTCACACACGTGTTTAAAAAATACTTACACTTCCTGTTTTATGATTTCACAGAATTAAAAATGTTTTAACTCTTTCAATGGAAAAATTATGTCTGTAAAATGTTCGTTTTTGGTTCAGTTATTGTTTTGGTGTGTTATTATACTAGTCATAATATTTTATACTTCTTTTTTGGAAACCTTACAAGAACAATCTTTGTACTAAGTATATCAAAATTAAACAAAATTATTTAACGTCACATACTACTTATTATATGAAAACAACGTAAAGATAATGACTTCGGGACTAAAGTGAAATGTAATTTTGAATGTTTTGATTAGTTAGAATATGTAGTTTGTTATATGTTGAAATGAATCCAATGTAATTCGGATCTTTATCGGTAATAATTAGTAAACTCATAATTAAAGACATTACATGCTATCTTGGTGCACATAATAAAATGAATTCGTTCAAAGTAACTGTTTTTACATTTCTTCTCATTTCGAGTATACTCTACAATAAAATATAAGGTGCATATAGTATCTGTCTTTAAAGTAATGAGCTAAATTATTATAATAATAAAAAAGTTAAACATTAAATATACCTTAGAAATAAATATTTGATATAAAAGTTAAAGCAAAATACATTGTAGGTTCATATACTAAAGCATGTTAACTATTTACATTTTGTTTCCGTTTAAACGCCAAGGAATATAACCAAACCACTAAATAACGTGTAATTGCTGTTACGTATGTTTAAAACAAAAAGGTAATTTGTAATTTATCTATCTAAACTTAATATTAAAACTGTAGACTACAATATCATTTTCATGTTTTGGTGTATAATATAACTAATATTACTCGCGCCTTCGCACGCATTTTTGTAGGCTTTACACGTGCATGAATACTACTTGTTTGAGTCAATTATATATCGGCAATATTGAGTTTTCTTGCTGCAACGATCAAAAACGTCTGTCAATTGCATATCTAAGTTCATTGCAATTTACAACGGTATCGGGATATTTTTTTTTTATTTGGACTCATTCCCTGATCAAAAATATATAATATACACGTATATAAAAACTGTAATTCTATAACAAAATTAACGGTTTTAATACTTATAATAAGAGTTAGATAGTAATTTTGTCTTTTATATATAATAATCAATATCAGGAACACTATTTAACTGTTTGGTTGTTTCATTAACTGCTAAGCACTTTCAATAATATTTTATAACAAAGCTGGAATGAAAATATTAATGCAAATGCACAGTTCAGCAACATTTCATCTAGCATATTTTTAGCCGACTGCCACAAAGGAAATCTAAGTTGTAAAATGTTAACCATCTTGTGTTTTATAGCATTTTCTAAGATATATTTGTGGTCACCTAACCGCTGATATAAAAAACGTGTGAAAACTACTTAGAGAATTTACATATTATAAATGTAAACTTGAAAAAAATTAAAAATATTTTTTTACACATTCTATTATATTTAAGAGTGAAAGAAAGAAAGAAAATACATTTATTTCCAGCCATAAAAGACACATTAAACATTCATAGTAAACTAAGTATAGAAACAGATCCTCGCATGAGTCGTAAACTGTACGCGAGAATCGAGTCCGATTAGTCCACTTTAAGTTTACTAATTGATATATTTAAAATAACTAACAACAAGTTTAAACATTCTTTGTTTTTAAAGTGGAAATAACAGAAGCAATATATCTGACCTTACAGACTGTGGCTCTAACTATAGCAAAGTACAAATATGTAGTAAGATTATAATCCATTAAGGGCATACATAGTTTTTCCCTGCGTAACTCATTTCCAAATAGCATTTTGATTTCAGAACAGACACAATCACAAGGTTTACATAGTACTGCATAATTTATGGTACATCCATCCTTCCTATCCCACACACACACACACACACACACACACACACACACACACACACACACACACACACACACACACACACACGTAATGTCGAAGTGCATAATGTTTTTTGACTGTGATATTTCTAACGAAAACCTAAAATGTACCTTTGATTTGGTTTGCCATAAACACCAATGTTTGTATTCTTGTACATGTGAAAATATTGAAATAGTCACATCTGTTAATTATCTAGGGCTTCATAATGACTAATACTTAAAATAGGATGAGCACGCTAATTACCTGTCAAAAAAACTTAATAAGATTAACTACGGGCTGTACAATATGAAAAGTTTTGTTGGTGGTGAACTCTCTACTTGTCGTGGTTTGAGAGTACCCTAAAGTATGGTTTAATTCATTATGGAGGAACCTACCCAACCATAATCAGGAATATTATAATGTGACAGAGACATGCACTGCGCACAGTTTATGGGTTAAGGCGGATGGAGAGCATGAGTTATTTGTTTTCTGAACATAATATTTTGAAATTTTAACACTTATATGTTTATATTGCTGTAATACATGTTTATAAATATTTAAACAATATAAGGATATAGAGAAATGAATAGAGTAACTCGCAGTACACAATACATGTTTCTAGAAACACAATTTTTTTAAAGGAAGATTGTAGAAAAAAACTATGTTGTCAGGGCCCTAGATTGTGTAATTCAATAGTGCAGTATTATGGCGTAATATTTGAAGCTAAGTCTAAAGTGAAAATGAAGGTAATATATTTTGTAGTAAACACAATTTAATGATACAAATATGTGTTTCTTGATAGCAAACTTGTTTTTTTTTTTCAAATACTTGATACAAAATTATATGTGACTTATTTTCTTTGCATGTTTGTTCTAGTCAAAGTTGTTGCGTTGTTTGAGTTGTTCACTTTGGCCTTGTTGTTTTATTTGTCATACTGTTATTTATTATAGATATATTTATGGATTATATAATATTTATTGTTGTGCAGGCTACTTAAGGAAGTTTGTTTTGTTGTTTTTATTTGTTGCACTATTGATAAAAATATATTTGTTGTAAAAACCTTATTGTTATTTATTATCGATTATGAAGTTTATAATTGTTGCTACCATGTTATATTTTTATATAATATAATAATAATTTGTATATTATGCTATAACTGTTGTAAATAACGTCATTACTGTCGTAAGGACATTGTATAAATTAATAGTTTATATAGTACATATATAATAATTACTTCAATCCCACGCACAACCTATGAGTTGCATGGGAACTATAGAAAAATGTATTGTGTGTTATTCCTGAATAAAAATAATTTGAACTTTGAACACACACACGCGCGCGTGCGCACGCACGCACGCACACACACACACACACACACACACCCACACACAAGAGCAGACACACACGCCACATGCACACAGGAACGCACTCAAACACGGCTCACACACACGCACACGCACGCACACAAACAGTCTCACTCAAACAAACACCCACGCATAAACAACCGAGATACGTAAGTACCCCGGCATTTAGGTTGGCCTGTAAGTGGAAATAAAGACAGTCAATTAATATTTGACAACTTTAAATAAAAAGATGGGAATGTTTCCTTAAAATACCAATGATCGTAGTTTAGAGGGATTTTCTAAACAAGAATACGTTTATATTCATCCCTGGGCCTGTAAGAATGTCCTGTAAAATATCAGTATAATCGATTGAATAGTTAACGCGTAAGTGAAAGAAATAAATAAAGATACTTTTACATTTATAATGTTAATAAGGATAGTAAACTAAATATAAGAAATGTATTTAGCAATAAGAATTACTATGATAATAAGTAATAACTACAAAATTATAAACAAAAGGTGCAGAAAAAAATTGAGTGCCATATTCGTAAGTGCATTAGGTTCAACATCTGTTGAGTGCTAACAGTGACTTCAATTTTGCCGAGGGTTTTGAAAGCAAAGATGACAGAGAGCTCTTCAGGTCGGGTTCGGTTTATTGCTCACGTCTGGCAGTGAACGTTGATTAGACGTTACGGCACCTGACTCTCCCACGACCATCTGCGATTGTTTATTTGTAGGTTTGTCTCTGAGGTTGCAGAGTTTATTTAGTTGATTGGAAAATCTTGTTTATTTATCATGTTTTTATCACTTGGGCAATGAATTCAAAGCAAAAGGTGTACCTGATTCCTCTCAAACTTAATGAATACAAGTATAAAGAAGTTACATTTTTAATACATTGAAATATATTAAAAATATTCCCCATACTGCCTGTACTGGAACTCTGGGGATGAGAGTTGCTCTGTAGTATTGAAAATATGAGGATTGATAAGACATTTCTTTCTCACACAATATTTTTTTAGGACATACATTATCCCACACACAGTCGTATTTACTAAAACCTTTTATACGTATTTTAAATATAAATAGAGATAAATTAAGATGGAATTTGAAACTTTATTAATATGGAATTTAAATTAACGCAGAATTTGGAGATTTTGACCTTTTCTGAAGAAGAATTAAACCAAGGTATAGAGCAGTTTTATTATTACCTTTTTATTACTTATTATAAAAATCTATACATATATAATGCCTTAAAAGACTTAACTGTATGCTTTGTGGGCTCATAAGTTACCAGAATACCGTCTCGTAATGTTTGTTTTTGCTCTCAAGCTTCGTTCCTGGAAAAAAATAATAACGTCACCGTTAATAAGACGCACAAAAGGTTCGTTTTTCTTTCCAAATTGTTATTTGTATACTGTTACCTTTCATTTGTCTAAAAAAAGATTAAATCCCCCCTTATTTATACCAATTATCAGTATTTCATCATCGCCACAAAAATTGTTCTCTTAAATTATAATTTTTACAGCTCTTTGTGACTAGTTAAATAATATATACATAAAACACATCTATAATATTATCATACATCAATCCAAATCTATTATAATATCATAATTTACTAAAATAATATAAGGTATTATGTATTACATGACATAAATATTTATAATTATACGCCGCAAATTTAATTAAAAGTTTACAACTCAGTGCTAGTAATTAATATTTAACTCCAAAACAATCTAAAGTTCATACTCACTCCCGGGGCACATTATGATTATTAGTTATTAGATGGTGATCTAAAGTACCCGAACTGATACGTAATTTACACTTGCGATATGCTTCTTCCATGACTTCTTTATTAGAAAAATATTTCATAACTTTATCGTTAAAACTATTGGTTTCATTGGTATGCATTATAAAATTTTATATTCCTTATGCAATCCTTCTCGTGAGCATGCCCAGAAAGGGATATCATTAAATAAGTACCCATTAACAGCTCTTCTTAAGAACACGATATTGTACACTTTATTGTATAACTATTATATACTAGGTAGGAGTACACCACACAGCCTACTAAGTGATAGGCTTTAATGACGTTCTCCTACCTTCCATGGTTACATAGGCACCATCATAGAACTAACTCTCGTGCTTGTTGAAAGTAGTGGAGTTTAATACTATATTAAAACCTTACAGTTAACATTTTGCTTTAGATATCATTTACATCTTCCTTATCGATTCAAATTTTAGATAAATTAGTTTTGTCATATAACAGAGTTATTTATTAAGTTGTAATGAACTCGGGAGGGTATTATGAAACAAAATCTAACTGAGCACTAACTTTTTACTATGACTTCCACTCTATTTTCCTGTATTCTATGAATGAAATTGACATTTAGTAATCTCGTTTGATTTTTATGTCTTCAGTTTGTTTACAAAAGATTTATTCTTTTCATTTCTCGTTGTCCTAATTATTACCCATAAATCCACAATGACCACTAAATTTGGTTATATGGATTAACCAGACATTTAGCTATGTACTCCTCGTCATAATTACGTATTTTAAAAATTTTTCTAAACTCCTTTTACTTTGGCAATTTCAATTATTATAATCAATTTACTTTTCAAATTTTAATAATAGGATCGTTTGTAGCAAAATATTTAAATACTGTACTTCAAATATTTCAGTACCACCGAAAGATTTTGTCACTAATAATGGTAATTTCCATTGCTGGCAGGAAGTTAATTACCAAATCTCTGTTGCTATAAAGCTCTGCTCACACCAACTCCCACACTTCCCGGTGTATTCAAATTTCCTCTTACTAAATTAATCTGTCATACACATCATACTCCAATATACATTACTTTAAAACTTTATATAAAACATCGAATGACTTAAACCTATTTTTGCACATTACCAACACTATAGTTCCAAACTCATAACATAACCGTTTAATTTGTACTGAATACATTCTTTTGGTAAACATTTTCACTATAGAAATATTGAGTTGTAAAATTATACGTGTATTTTATATCTTATATGACAGTTTCATTAGCATACTAATCCATTCACTTATTCTATTAAGTGTAATACTAGAATAATCATGAAGAATATACAGTGATATAATTTGGGAAAAAGTACTAAGGTTTTGAATTTTTTGTGGTAATGTGTAGTTTTGTCTAACTCTGAACTACAAGTAACAATGGAAAGTCTTTCAGTTTCTGTTGGCGTATGACTAACTTTCATTTGACATGTTATAAATGTAATTCAAAATGTATTTAATAACTTTATTATTTATATATAGGTAATACAGAGCTCATTGATTATGTGTTAGTACATGGGATTTTGATTCGTAATTGAAGCATATCACTCAGTAAGCTAACGCAATTTATATTTCAGCTAAAATTAAATTTCCATAATTATACTGGTTATCGTTTAAAATATTTTCAGTATTATTACCTGTTACTATATAGCATGTTTAAATTAAATTAAATTGTACTCAGTTTATTTAAAATTAATTTATCCTATTTCTTTTGCTATCTCCAGTAAGACTCATGTAAAATTTTTTTCTCACACTCTGCCTCATCTTTCGGAGTCACATTGCACGAACAGGTAACACGTTCTTGCCAATAGAGAATTGAAACTTCATAAAAAACTTAAAGTGAATATATAAGTTTGTTTTTGGCGATATCATGCGGACAGACAGACAGCAATCAATATTCTTAGGACCTCTAATAAACATGGGTTTCGCAAACGTTTCATCCAATTATGCTGTCTTCTTTGATGTTTTATACTGTAATTCATACCTTTTACCTGTATTAATGGTACCTTTTATACGCACTTTAATTTATAGTTAAAATAAAACAAATAAAAACAATATAATAAACTTAGAATTAAAAGATATTCCGCGTGAACAATACTTAGGCTCTTGTTTTGAACAAAGTTCTCAGTAAGATTCGCCTTCACGGAATAAAATTACGAATACGCGTATAAATATTTATCAGGTAATAGTTTGAAAGGACGAAGTGAAAATCATAAAATATAAATCACAATGCTGTAGTGTTGTATGGGTCATAAAGTTTAATTCATTCTATATATTTCTTTTTATAACGAAATTCTAATTTGATTTATTTTATATACCGTAAAATGTTATATACCGCGTTAAGAAATGTTTTTCATCAGCTAAAGACACGTACGCGGGTTAGAGCAAGTATATACTGGAAAACAATATATAATCATATAATAATTTGCATTTGATTTTATTTTTAAAATGCATACGCAATATCTGAAATAATAAAGCCATGTTTTAGCATTGAAGATAAATTATGAACATATTTTATCTATATACGTCTATAACTAAACAGTATAATAAAAGTAACATAACTGATTGTAACATAACATTTATTAGCACTATTAATTATAATTATATTTTCGTTTATTTATATATCTTTATCAATGGTATAATCCGGAATAATGGAAATTCAATTTTAATATGTTTAAATTTGATTAGTCATTAATATTTTTATGATTATAATATAATAATAAGTTAGGTTATACGTTCGTTCAAAGATCAATAGGCTACATATAAATGTAGGCAAACGCTTTTGCACTTTAAAAAATTCCAGAGCTTCAAGACTAACACCGTCGCAACAATAACTCTCGTCAATAAATAACGCCCTGGACCCCAAAGGTGACGGCATAATAGGCCATTTACGGAAGAGTAGAGACGTTATGCTACAGTTACATCCATTTCCAGTGCTAGTTTTTTTGGGAGGTTAGTTGCTGCAAATTCTTTGTACTCAAGAATTCCATGTAAATTTTACCAAAGTAATGTTATAATTACACAAAATTCTAGAGGAAATTATTTAAGACCAAGCTATTTTATTGAGTTTTATTTTAACAAACGGGATGAAGTGTCTGGCCTTTTCAACATAACCTCATGGAATTCTCATTACATTCTCTCTCATATTAATGTTTATAATCTTTAAAATAAATACTAGAAGTTAACGAATGCCCAGTAACCATCTTGTGGACCGTGTTCACTATAGATCAAGCCTCTACATATTTATCATAGCTGATGTGCATGTATTTTTTTAGAACTGCGTGATTTCAAACAGCCAAGCAATGTGAGAGCTGAATGAAACTAAAATATTCTGAGCCTTTGAATTAATAACGCTTTATAGGTCTATTGACTAGAAGGTAAAGAGGAAAGTTTCTAAGAGTTAGGTACAATGAAATATAGTTATTTATGACGTTATATATATATATATATATATATATATATATATATATATATATATATATAATGATTTTTATTAGTGTCTAAAATATGTTTTATGATTTTTAGAAAATTCTATAATTGCTCAATTTTTGTCCAAGTGCCCAAATTGTGAATTAACGTCTAATTAAATAATGCATTGGGTATTAGAAGCCGAAGCGATATTAACCTAAACTCTTTAGTCTCTACATCAAAAACATCATTATTTGTATCTTCAATTGAATCTTTTTACTAGATGGTAAACGTTACACAATGCTGTCTCCAAGTCTTTCACCAAGGTTTAATCCTTTATCATTTCAAATGTTAAAGGTTTTTATCTGCAAGAAACAATAGCTTTCAACCAAGGAATTGGACCAGTCACTTTTCTTGATGAACGTAAGTGAAACAATCCCATTTTCTGATTAGTCTCCTTTATATAAATTTGTTTACATTTGAGTACTTCTGTACATTTTCTTTCTTTTCTACCTGTCATATTTTAAAATGCTATACACTCGCTGTAAATTTCCCGTGATTCTAATTAAGAAAACAATAATAAATATTCTCAATAAAGTATCCGATTACACCAATAAAAGTATGGAAATAATACTTTAAATAATTATTACTTGTATTCTGGGTATGTGGTATTTTTACTCATGGACAATAGTTGAGTGCATGTAGAAATAAAAATTGGTTTAAACAGAAATTATTATAATTTTTCAAGTTCAAGTTTTTAAAATGTCTTGACTTATTTAAAAAGGATACTGAACATACTATTAAAGTTTTACCGTAATTTTTAAAGGACAAATGTTTAAAAATGTATGAACATTTAAAACTTTAAATTGAAAGAGCAGTGAATGACTGGTTTATGCTATAATAGAAAAGGACCATCTTGTTACATTGTTATTGTTCGAAAATAGTTTACAAGTGAATTTAGAGTGAAGCCATTTGACTAATTAAGTTTTTAGTTTGATGTTCAACTTTTTAAATATACTAACGAAACTAACATTGCATAGTAATACTTTGAGAAATAAACGGATGGACTATTACACAATAACATTTTACTACTCACTTTCAATTATGTTTTATAACCGAATTTAAGTATAAAATTATAACATAAAAATCTACTTTAGTTCGTTCTATTATTATTAATTTAGAAGTAAAGAAACACCCTTTTACTCTCATTTCTCCATCAAAACATAACATTTACATACTCGGATGTAGTTTTGTAATGACAATAGACGTGTCGTTATAGGTGACAAGGTTAAATAGAATTCTAAAGTATTGCTGATTCCTAATACAGAGGACACAGAGATCGTTTATTTGGTACCTAATATAATCGTCACCAGATATATTAACAATTGAATCATATCTTGTAAAATATTTAAACGGATTACTTGTAACTACTCCTGAAAGTACGAGTCGTTAAGTGGACGCAAATTAAATAAAACATGAGGGTGGCACAATCAAAAGTTTGTAGTACGATACCTCTACTACGATTATTACTGATTCGAGATAATATAAATGAATAAATAAATAAATATTCTCGTATGATATCTAGAAATAATAAATTAAGCACTTGTACATTAAAAGCCCTACATAGAAAGATAAAATAGATAACTCTGGGAGGTATTTAATTTAAAAAACGTATAATAAAATTAGGAATATTAAATTTTTGGACTGGAAAAACAAAAATAACGGAAATGGCACAAGAAAAACAAACACATTTGAATGGAAAGCCAAATGCAACATTAAACGAGGTACTTTTAATCAAAGTACAAAATATAAATTAGTGCGTGAACTAAAAATTAAAGTTATTACTAATAAGCGTGAATAAACCTTAATACTAGGTGTTGGTGCTGGGCTTATAGAAATGCTACAATAAAAGTTAGGAGAAAATATTATGAGACAAAAATGTTTTAGTTGTTGAAATTTGTACCAAAAATAGTGAACAGAATACAAGTAGAAATAAAGTGTAATACTAAACTAGGTTGAAAAGGAAGGACTGTTATGTGGAATAACAAATATAAAACAAAGGAAATGAGTAAATAAAACGAAGGGGGTTCGGTAGGCTGTATTAAACCCATGTTAATTTAACAAACTTTATGTACCATTTTCTCTGGTAATACTCGTTATAATCTTCTGAAAACAAAACCACAATTTCTTTACACCTTTTGCAAGAGATTTATAACTTTTAGTTGAAATATTTCTATTACTTATGGAGAAAAAAAATGGTTTCTATAAACTTTTTTTATCAAAATATTTAAGTAATTATTTTTCTTATCTTTATTTGTGATTAAATTTTGATGAAATGTTATAGAATTGTATACTAGCATTAGGAGAAGATGTGGTAAAGATTTCAGCTCTGTAGCACAAATACTTTTTGAATCAAAGGTACATGAACATTAAAAAATCACACTTTCGGGAATTTTCAATTAAAGTAGGAATATAGTAGTGAATTATGTTTTATTGAGTTACCTTTGGTTTTAGTACTGTCCTGGTGCATAAGAAGGGTTGTCAGGGTCTTCATCTTCCTCGTAAAGCTCTTCCAGTCTCCTCTTGGCAATTCTTCGTGTCTCCCGTATCTTTTTCAGCATATCCGTGGCTTCTTTTTGGGCGTGGCGTATGCTCACCTTGTCTATCGCTTTCAAAACTTCAAAAGAGTTCTTTCCCATAGTCATCCCAAGATCTTCCAAAACCATGCACTTGATAATGTTACCTTTGTTAAATGTTGAAATTGCATCATATGTACCCAGTTTCAATAATTCCAACTGTACGAAAGTACCTTTTGGTAGTCGAGACCAAATAATGTTGTTGACCGACTCATTCGGGTTTAGATTTTTTTCATGTAAGCACTTTTTCAGTAAACTAGGCTGTGAAAGGTCCTGAAAAATAGGCTTTATGTTTAACATTACTTCTTGTGGAAGGTGAAAATGGCTGTTGTGGTCGTACTTGGTTTTTGTTGCAACTGCTCGCTGATACTTACACCAGATGTCAGGCCCTTTCGGACATAACTCGTGCATAGGATTCTCATTCGTAGAAGCAATATGTAAATATTCCCCCATACTGCCTTCTTCATGGCATCCACAGTGCATTTACATTCCTTATAATAGCCAAGTCATAGTATTTTTTAAGTTTGATTATTGCTTCATCAGTCAACCTGCCACGGCCGCCAATGGTCTTGTGATCGGAGAGCTTTGTTTTGCCCAATTATTTTTACGTCCTCCAGGCGTGTACCCATGCTTTTTCCAACATGGTTAATGCATTCAAGTTTTTCTACCTTTACATCACCATAAATGTCGTTGTCTGCCACACACTGAAACCCCTTTGAATCTCCATCACCGAGGTAAGTTATATATGTAGCGTTATGCAAGTCCAAAGATCTTGAGAAAATGTTCATCGCGCCTTGAACCTCCATTGCTCCACTCCTTGAAAGTTGCCTTACAGATTGGCAAGTGAACTTTTTCACTCTTACCAGGGCATTTGCAAAATTTGCTCATAATCTCTACATCAATTACAAGGCCAGTGTCTACACTTGTGGCTGTAACGATACCATTCAAAGAGACGTGGCCTCTTTTTTGCCAGGTGCCGTCTAGCGCAACTGACAAATCTCTCGAGCCTTCATTTATGCTTACAGCTTGCTCCACAGCCTCTTTCATTGTGGATGAGGCTACCTTTTGTAAGGACTGAACCAGAATTTGGTTGTATCTGGTAAACTTTGATGGTGGGGAAGGCAGGTTCGTAATGGCACATAACATCGCTGCTGCACTTTGACCTTTCCCGATCGATCGAATTGCGTAAACCTGCCTACTATTTATTTCAAACATTTTATTGACTCGTGTTGTGTCCATAGCATCTGCATTAGGTCTAGGCTTTTCTATCTCTAAGCATGGTGAGGTTAGATGAGTTCTGTTAGCATCGCAATGATTACAAACTATGGTCAATTTTGTCGCTAAAACAAATCAATACAATATATTGTACGGCAACTCATCTTTAGATACTTTGCAACAAGCTACTGAAAAGACATCTTTCATAAGTTCTGACAAGTTAACTATGTCAAATATAGTGTTAGAGCTATCACTCTGAATATGATTCATCACTATTCCCTATTTTGGTCTTTGAAGAGCTATTAGGCTTAGATTTAACTGGCTGAGAATTAGGCCTAAATAGGGTGAGGTTTTGATTATTTTTACTCTTCCAAAAGCTCTCCCTTTTTTAAAACACCCTCTGTGATCGTCCCATCACTAAACACTAGGCCTGTAAAAATCACTAAACCACTACACTGTTACCGCAGAAACATAAAATTACAGTGAAAATACTGAACAATACACTTTACTACACAACAAACTGAACATAACCTAAACTGAGAAGAACAAGTATAAGTATCTGACAGTACAGAAGTAAACAGAAGTAGCAGCTGCAAACAAAACACAGAGCAGAGTGGCCAACACAACATTATTTCTTTGACAGCAGAAAAGTAACTTAGCATTATATAAAATCTAGAAATTCTTACTGACCCGGACGCTTGACATGCATTTACAAAATTAGTTATAAAAACATTTATAGTTGTCTGATTACCTTCAAATAAGTTTTAAAATGTTTAAAACAATATTTACAATAAGAAAGAACAATAATCAGAAAATTGATTTTTTTTCACCAATTTTTACTTCCCGAACTCCCTTGAGAGCATAAAGCGTACAGTGGCGAGTAACAACGGAGTAAGAACGAGGACAAGACGAGCCGGTTAAAAGCTCAGTCTTGTCAGTCGGCAAATCGTGATTTTTGATTGATTGCTTGTGCACTTCTCCGTGAAACTATTTCATTAAAACCTACAATCACTTTTAAATTGTGTCCTACAGAACTCGTGGAGTGCTGTTTTGGTTCATTAATTTATGTAGTTTATATGCTTTTTTATTGTTTAGTATGTAACCTAAACCCATTTATTTACTACTATGAAACTGACATATTATAGCTTTTTACTATTTTGTTTGCGTTCAAATTGTTACAACTAAAATTAATCAATTTAGTTTAATACTGTTCCATATATAAGTACTATGCAGACAATGTATTAAGAAACTTCATATAATGCGCAGTAAAAACAATATTATATGAAATAAATTCATAAGGAGTTTGTCATAATTTCTCATTTGTAGTGCTACACATTAGACGCATAAGAACACATTAAGAATTATAGTGTAAAAAAGATGTAACATTGCATCTACTTACAATTGAAATTATTTAAAAGTTACTTTAATGTACGGTATATTTAAAAATGAAACTCCTAGATTATTTTATTTGGCAAACTGTATCCAACGATCTAGTTTTAAAGCAAACTGTTATCCATATTGTAAACAACGCAAATAATTTACAGTTACTAATACGTTTTGTATTAAGGAAAATGTGTTGTGGTTTTAAAACATATCAAAAGCTAGTTATTTTAAATAATGATTACATTTTATAAGAAGAAGTCATTCGATAATGATACACCGAATCACGACATTGGTTTATTTGTTTCATACAAAATCATCTCTACAAAATTTGTGATACTGGTAAAACATTTTTTAGTAAGTGAGTCTTTTTTAGTATAGGAATTTCAGTAATTTTACATACAATCTTAATGAAATTATATGTATTAAAATTTACAGAAGATAAAGTTTATAAATGTACTAAAACAGAAAGCAAATACAAATTATTAACAGTATCATCTATACAAATAACTAACTATAAAGCTGTGTTAATTTAATTAAGCTTTATACAAGCATATATATTTCAATGGTGTGGAACAACTCGATCAGCTCACAAAGGCTGCCAGGTTGTAGTAGCTACTTTCTATGCATGAACCTGTCACTTTACGCTTTCAACGAGTTCATAATAAATTTATGCAGGTTATTCTATATAGGCCTTTAAAGGAAAACAATTTAAGATCTATATTTCATTCATTGCTGAAATATCTAGAATATTTAAAGTATTGAAGAAAGAATTCGTAATTTTTTACTATAAATTTCCAACATACTTTAATATATTTTTGAGCGACATGAAAGAGGACCCGCAATTTTTTAAAGGAAAAGTTCCTTTAAATCTTCTTATTACTTAAAAGTTTATGATTAATAAAATATATGTGTAATTTCAAGCTGCCTCCCTTATATTACGCTATATTGTAATTAATTTAAATTCATAAAAATTATTTATATAATTATAAACCTTTTAACACTTTTTAAACTTTTTTTTCGTACAATGTACATTTCGAATTCTGGGAATGCATCTTCAGGTACCTGAATTTTATCTTTTAGTGTGGCCTATAGATAAAATATTTCTCGATATATGTTGCAGCATCGTATATTTAAAAGTTTGTTTTTCGATTGGATTATACATCAGTGTGTAAATAATAAAAGTCCACGCACCAAGTCAACACAAAATGATGTTTTGTTTGTTAAGGATAGTTAGGCTGCATGTATCATTATGTCACATGATAAAATGTAATACTTTTGTATTGAGTTTTTTAAAATACTCGTATATATATAATACCGCCATTTTCTCATAACTGTCATGGTAACCTCCCCCCCCACAAAAAAATCAATGTGATAATTTTTAATAATACTTTTCAAAACCGGATAGACATGCAACATAATTAAGCTTTGTTCGTCTTATATAAGTGATGCTTCATGCGAGATTTAAGTCTATATATTAGTTCGTTGTCGAGTTGGCATGCAATCGGTGTGACAGATAAAGAAATAGAAAGGCAGACATTAAGAAGCTTTTACGCCTGCTTAAGCTCAAACTGCAAGTTATTTAATTTTTTACTATCAGCTTAGAACACAAAAACTCCATATCTCTCAAACAAACTAACCTTTTAAAGTTCTACGTTAGTTCTAGTTGATACGCTCTTTAATGTTCTTAAACTACCGTTAAAACTGTAAAAAAGCATTGTGCTACATTTAAATAATGGAACAATAACTGTCGTTAAGTCTTCCATTTAATAAATAGATTAATACTGTAATATAAAAATAATAAAAAGAAAAGGCAAAGTTAGTAAATAGCAGAAACACAAATAACAGTATCAAAACAGCATTGGGACACTAAAGCGTGAAATCATGCTTAGGTATGGAAGGTAATGTTTCAGTTATAAAACCTAATAATTGTCTAGCTGACGCGACTATTAAGGAACCGTTATGTGTATTAAGTAGCCTACTAGGTTAGTTGAAGTATATAAAATAAAATAGACATATACCTTCGTTTTTGAATCACAGTAGGATTGGATTGGTCTTGTTAGAACAAGAGTTAAAACTTTGAAATTTAAGTTGATTCCCCCCCCCTCTCTCTCTCTCTCTCTCTCTCTCTCTCTCTCTCTCTCTCTCTCTCTCTCTCTCTCTCTCTCTCTCTCTCTCTCATACACGGGTTGGCCTAAATGAAACACTCAGAGAATGCAAAATCCACTAAATATCCATTTATCATACAAATGAATCTAAATAATACATCAAATTAAAACTAGACTACATTTAAAATTAAACTGCTTCTTTACAAAACTAAGAAATTGGCATTAGTTTATTCTGTCACAATCCATTATTAACTAATTTGTCTATCTAATTACACAGGAGTGTATTTCGTACTCACACAGTCAATAATTATCTTTCCTACTTTCATAATTCGCAAATCCATCTTTCAGGATCACGAGTATTATCACAAATTTTGTCACTTCACTAGTACATTTCTAAAACTTCACTGACACACTGTGTCACTACGGCTCCTTACAAATTTATTGCCACTTACAGAACATTTAAATTCCAAAACCTACAAGACAATTCCAGAAGGGTCGGGTGCCCACCCACCACTCATGTATGGAAGGGCGGAAACGTCAGGATCAAAGAAACTGAGCCAACCCATTAAGCGATCTCTTTTCAACGGCGCTATTCACTTATTATCCCTTTTGTTTTTTTCGTGTTCTAACCGGGTTCTAGCCGGTTCAGTCACACTTCCTTGTATTGCAGGTTGATCAGTTTATGTGTTTATGTATACATATATTTCTTATGTGCATGTGTATAAGTAAAACCTGTACAAGACAATGTTACAATCTAACAAAGTAAATTATAATGCCCATAATATAACATTATTTACGTATTTTCTTGATCGTGGCAACAAGGTAAACCCAAAATTGGCATCGACAACATAATTCACCCAAACCAACAGAGTGCAAACACATGCAACTCCTACTAAATTGGGTGCAAAGGAACGGAATATGTTTTTCTTGATCAGAAAAGAGGCAAAATCAGCAATTGAAAAAAACTAACATCGATCTAAATAACAATGGAAATTATACGCATGTTTTGATATTTTTTATTAATCTTAAGAAATGCACACTCAACATTGGGGTCAGAAATATAATTCAATCAAATCATAGGTTGTCATACAAAAGCAAAACTCATGAAATCGCGTGCAAAATCACGGTTGACTACTAGTACATAATATTTGCTTTAAATATACAGTTAAAGTACATTAACTTTTTTTGCCCCCGGCTTGCACAATCTTAACTATAAAGTGGTCGTGCTCGCTTATACGTTTACGAGTTTCGCAGAAAAAGTACACTGGAATTGTTATAAAAATAAAAAAACCTTTGTCATTTTGTATATATCCATATATGTACAAATCTACAAATGCAGATATACAATTTCTATAATCGGAGAATAGGTACACATCTATCAAATTGTAGAATATATGAAATAACAGAAATCTACGTTTCCTCCCTACGTAGTATTACTAATTAACATATAAACCAAGATTCATAAGTTAAAAATAATTTATAATGATAAATTGAAAACTTTCAAACATCTTAATAGAAGAGCTTGAACTCTTTGTAGCTTGAACTCTAAAAGTGTTTCTTTCCCGATCTGCACACGTTAAAAACATGAAAATATAGCAATTGAGAGACGATTATTAAAGATGTTATAATTAAAGCCTGTAAAGGATTTTTATCACTGTTGATATTGCATAGGGATATGTATATTATTGTCATAAGAAACTGTGTCATTTCGTCCACTATCTAACTGAAAACTTATAGAACCATAACGCTGGATATTTAGTAAAAAAATGTGTAATCTTACCTGTCTAAAAATAATATATAAAAATAAATAATTTTTAAATCCAAAGTTTCCTACATTTCAAAGAAGGTATCTTTATTTGAAATACAAATGATTACGTTGATTAGTGCAGTTGCGCACTAACATCAATCGGTAACACCAATAAATATACTTTTTCAATTCTATGATCTCTTCTTTCTCGTCAATTCTCGTCTTCATCAATTCTATCATTCTCGTGTCTTTTTAGAACAAGATAAGAGTCTGTTGTGAAACATTTCTCTCACATCCTCAGTCCTTACCTTCTTTTCAGGTGAGGGGCTCTCCAAAGACATAATCTATTCCTAATTATTAAACGTAAACTCTGGGTAATATTTTAGTAGTTCTAGACTTGTTATAGAGTAATTGCAGATTTTCTTATGTGTTTGGCTGTTTCAGTTTAACCTAAACTCAATAATCCACAGTTTCGCGTAGACTCCTTGCAGCCTTTCGTATATTGGAAAATTACTCCTCCAGAATGTTTGCAGTAATTTGCGAAGAACCATTTAGCAATCCCTCTTACAATTTACGCAATATATAATTTAATATTTCTATTTGTATATTAATAGTAATTGAAGTACCTAGTGATGTTTGCTGTGATACAGTACAACAAGCCATTATCAAAAGTAAAGTGTAGTATTTAAGAAAAAAATCTTGGAACGCTGTTAATATTCCTTATTGGCTGTCTCCGGACGTTCAAAGATACCTTCTAGTCAAACAATTATCAATACAAAATAATGCATTTAGTTAAATAGTAGTGTTGTAGATTTGTCTTCTGAAACAAATGATTAAGAGAATTGTGATATAAAATGAGAGTAATATGGTGTGTAACCCGTTGAGGTAATAGGAGCCGGCGAGTTGGAAACCTGGGTCCTGGCGATAACAAACCCTTACTGACTAGTTTACTGTTCTTATTTGACAAGAAACTAGGCAACCAGTGAGTTAAATGTGCCGCTGTTTTAGTAGCTGTTAACTTTAGGCTCTTTTAACATTCTTGATGCATCCACGTTGCACAGTCATATCAGGTATAACGAATCAGTTATTAATAGTATCACTGCTGTTTAACAGTAACTTAGTTTTGACAATAAAATATTCTAACTTGAATAATAATTAAAATCACGTTCAGCAAATAATAACTTATATATATATATATATATATATTTATATATAAGATTGGAACGTTTCAGATGACACGATGCTGTGCCAAAGAAAGAGCCGACATCGATTTTCGTGTTAGTATCCCACTTACATCTGTGCCGATGTGACGTGTGATTGTGTTTTGCGTATTCGTGACTTGTGCTAGGGACTTTCTCTGCAGTGACAACGCTTGGACTAGTCTCCCAGCAGCTTTTGGGTATATTTGAAACCTTTTCTTTCCCTTTATTTCTTTTTTATGTTATTTATGTACAGACACGTCCTACACATGACGAAGAGGATGGATTCCAATCCTCGAAACGTTGTGATTTTGGAAACCATAATGATGGCAAATAACCGAAATCCTGCTATCCTGTCAAACCTTCCATCGTCGATAACAAGCTTTAAACATTTATATTAATTTGCGTTGGTTTGAACTTCAATGTATTTACTAGTTTCTACTCTATACAGGCACAACGTTTAAAGTCTTGTTTTGAGGAAACTATAAAACTGAATAGAAGCTTGTGTATCGTTCTTCAAGATACCTTTTTTCCGTAATGATATTGAAATTCCCTCGGTAATAGAAGTGTTTAGTCTTTTACTTTTATTATGCTATGGAGCCATCACGCCAGGTTAACTTTAAATGTTGAAGTATTTTATAATACATATTAAAATCTTTTCTTTACATTTATTGTTGTTTGTTCAGTATTTTTTGTTACCATTATGGATCCCTATGACAAGTGCAAAAATTATTGAACTGATTTTTCCACATTTAAAAAGCATAATTACAATATATTTATAAATACACATTCTGACCTTGCCATATATTTCTAAACAACAAATTTGGTTCCATAAATCTTTGATAATTTAGTTTAAAACCGGGTAGGCAGGCAACATGCGATGTAATAGTTTAAAGGAATAATACTTAATTACACGTTTTAAAAACACAATTAATTTTGAAGTAAAATTTGTAGGCTAAAAAGAATCATAGTTATAACAAATGGTTATATAATCATCACAGTAGGTTCTCCTCGTTGTAATACACTACAAACGGTTGTGTTCAGTCGTAAGTTCTGAAATCGGTACAAAGGGTTTAGTATGAGATAAAATTTATCGGTAAACGATAACACCGTAAAAGAGAACGTGGTCTATGATCACCCGATATACTCAACAAGCGACATCGATATAGCCTATTTGATGTTTGACAGCGTGTTCTTAACATCTTTTGCAAAGTAAATGATACGAAATCGTTGAAATTTAGTAATTAGTTACGCTTATATGGAAGGCAATATATTTAAATCGTTATACATTTTTAAATGGTTATAATAAATATTAAATGCACTAGTTTGTCGTATAAAAATATGCAATAGATATCGGAATACCAAATACCTGTCATAGACTTTAATTTTCATTAATCAAATTTCTCTAAATAGCAATAGCCTAATTTTATTTTTGAATAAACATTGAGGCACAAAAAGTACTTGCTGCGCCGGGACTCAAACCCGAATCTCTCATTTGCCTGGTGAGTGTGATACCGTTACCACACAGCGCCCTCACTCTATGATTCAATTATTTTGTATTAGGCCGTATCTGTCACATATGCGTGTCCATAACAAAACTAACCTATAATCGGAAGACCAAATAGCCTACCTGTCAATCTTGTAAATATATATATAAAGATCATAATTATTTCTGTATCAAAATACGCAAAAAATGTTTAATGAGTTCTTAGAAAACTTTCTGGCACTATCTTTTAATAATCTGATGCAATAACAAGTTAAAGGAGCAGAGATTGAATATTCAGTTTGTTAGTAATTACTTAAACTACCACCTGAGAATATTTACATGTGTCCTATATGGCTTATCAACAGTAACAGAGGATTCATTCGTTATTGTGTCTTAATATTGAACTAAATTACTATTTCAGAAATATTTGATGAGCATAGTAATTAATATTCCCAACAATGAATGTGATTTGTGTTGTAGGATATAAAAACGTATTAAAATTATCAAATTCCTTGTTATCTAAAAATCATATTAAGTAACAAAATATATTAAACTGGCCATATTAAAAATTGCTAACAACAATAATCCAAATAAAATATAAATTGATCCCTTAACATCGTTAAAACTATACATAGCGGTTGAAATACCAAAACAATTATTAGTTTCATTATTATTAGGTAAACATTTATTTTAATGCTGTATCTTATACCTTTTATGAGTTATTAGTAAGCAAGTTCATCAAAACCTTTTTAAACCGTGACGTAAGCACATATTATTGTACATACATGATATATTGCCAATACATCACAGCCATAGCCAAAAAAACACAAGTTTATTCTTATTACTAACATTTAATCTCTAACTATCTTTTTTAAATGTACATTTAAGTCTAGTATTTTTCTATTCAAGTAAAGTCCATGTTTCCTGGGGTATAATAAGTAAATTAAATTTTAAATGCATATCTACATATGTAACTTATTTCATGAAACATAATAAAACATTACTCACAATAATACTAAGTTGGTATATTTCAGACTGTGTCGCTGTGGACATCTGTGTGTAATATTCAAAGGGACAATACTTTTCATAAAAAAGATGAACATAATAATACAGCGTGTCAGCGTTAAAGTCGGTAAAACTACTTACTTTAGCGAATCTTGCGTCGTACCACGGTTACTAGCTTAAATATTATTACCTGAACACTCTCATAGAGCCTAACTTATTTATAAAAACTTTGATCTGGAAATTAAGAATTCTACATAGCCAAGTGTGAGTTCTATGATGGTGCATTTGCAACGGTAAAATATGGGTGAGTGAGTGTCATGGGATTATGCGGACATAGATTCTCTTTTGTCTATAGGCTCAGGGTTTGTAATAATTAATTTTTTTTATGAAAGAATTTTGTATGTATATCCGTCGGTAGGAGATCTAATAAATGCAATGAGATGTATATACGAGTTATTGCATTTAATTGTAAACTACTTTTGCGTACTATTACCTTGTACAGGTCTCTCTCTCTCTCTATATATATATATATATATATATATATATATATATATATATATATATATATATAATTAAGTGCTTCTAATTATACATTTATCTTATCTTAGAAATTTTTGCATTTCTTGACCCACTTTCAAATATATCTCTAGATGCTCAACAGAGTGGTGATGTAATTTTCCAATATTTTCTACAGTGTGTGTCGGGTGTTGGCAGGGGAACAGGGTTTCCGACTCAGTGGCTAATTAATATTTATAAAGACAGCAGCTGCCACACTGGTGAATTTCTTCAAGAGTAGGTTGAAAGATAATTTATTTTAAGATATAACTTTACAACGTAAAAACAATACCGTTTATTGTTAATGCATATCATTAAAATCATTTGATTAATTATGTAGTGTACTTTTAAGTAAATTCCTTAACACCGTTAATTTGATAAATTAAAGCTTGAAAAATCAAAACTTTATTTTTCTACAAGATATAATTTATATAAATTATATATAAATACAAGTATAAAATTTACCTTACCTTATGAGTAACATAACTTTCTTTGTTCTATTATATAACATAATTGCTTCAGCACAAAGTTCAATACTTAAAGTCTATCAATATATTGGATAAAAGTAGAATAGTTTCAAACATATGTTTTGTGAATTAAAAACCTAACTAAATACTCCTCTGTAGCGAAATCTAAATGTGCCACAATAAAGCATAAATGCCAGCAATAAGTTTTGATAATACAAATATTTACAAGATGCTAGTCCAGAATTGGTTGGCGTAGGTATTTGTAGAAAAACTCAAAATAAAACCTTAAAACGCAAAGATGAAATAAAAAACAATGTTTTCTAGTTTTGTTGAAAGATACAACAAAATCTGCTAATACTAGGTTTGAGACTCTAGTTTTATTCCTTAATGTTGAAATTATATCTTGACATTACCAAATCTCTTTGATTTGCCTAAATATTTCAAAATTGTAATACTATAGTAAGTTAAACAGTTTAAAATAATTTTTATTTTTGTAAACAATTTAATTTTCATGAGTCAAGAATTGAGAAATATTCTGACATATTTTATACAGTTGAAAAATGCTCAATATAGCTTATAAGATTAGGAATGAAATATTTTATAAAACGTTTAGTATAATTTGTACATCTAATTTTTACAATCTATAATTTTAGTTTTAGAGCTCCATAATCTGTCTAAAGTCGAATCTTTTTTACCACCAGTTGAAGAATACAACACAAGATAAATCTTTTAACGTAAACAACTTTTACGTTACAAAACATTTTAACGACATTTACGCTAAAATCCTATAAGAAGCCGACATTTTGAAAGTAAAGCTTCTTAAAAGTTTTAGTGTATCCTTTATGTTACAAAGTTATATACCGAATTCCAACTAAGTATAAAAAGCAATTTCTAAATAATAATCCTAAAGTAAAAAATCTAAATTGTAACTATTCGGGTGATAATTGAGTCGAAAGTTTAATACGAAGTTTTGGTTTCTCTTTGGTCCATGAATAATGCTAGAAAATAGTGGTAAAGTTTTTGGGACACCCGGTAAAGTACTTCAAAATTGTCTGATTTAAATTAAAATTCTTGTTAATTATTTTTTTAAATTACTGACTGTTTATTGCCTTTCATCATTATTATTTTATTTTTCCCCGCTGTTTTGCATACGATTATCTATTAAATAAAAGGGCGTCATGGATATTTAGCTCATAATAGCATAATAAACAGTCTGGCAAATGATTGATTAATACTGGAATATATTCAATCTCCTAATAATAGAATCATAAACACTTTTAAAAATATTTGTGAGGCCTGTAATTAGAGAGTGAAACAATTTTTTATGATTACAATTAAATATATCAAGCCATTCTGAAAAATTTAATATCATTTTAATTACTAGTTAAAACATTAGTAACACTTACAATAAATCCAGAGTGGTGGAATAATAAGTACATAGTAATATTAGCGGGAGCACATATGATGTTGTATGATGGAGCCTCCTGACATTTTAGTAGACATTCAATATAAATAGGCTTGTTTATGGTACGTATTATTCCATTATTTATTACTAAGAATTTAGAAAAAAATTAAGTACAATTTCCACTGGCCCTTATTTTAGGTTCAGCGTGAGAATAAGCATTTTAGATTCGGATAGATTAACCGTAATTTTTCTGACCAATAAAAATATATGTAGGTTTGAGAAGCCTGATTTAGTCCAAAACTGCCTACTTATAACCCGTTTAATCATCTTCAGGTGTAAGGCATATTTGGCAACGCTCTAGCATTAGAATTTATTTTCAAACTGTTCTTCGGTCAGAAATGGATACTTCCAGTCATTAGAATTTCAAGTACATTTACTTCCTGCGACGCAATAGCGTTTGCAATATTACTTTGCTTAAAAAATATATAGTATGTTCGCCTAAAAAGGATACTCTCCTAAGAAAGTGACTAATTATGTTATTGTAATATAATTAGGGTCTAAGGCGTTCTTTGAGCATAATAGCGTTGTAATATCTAATCATATTTATTGAAAACAATCTTCTTCAAGTATAAGTTATTTCCAGCTTTAATAACATTTTCCAGTTAATGATGTTGATGTAAAAAACTAATTTAGTGACTATTTTTCTATAAAATTTAACTTTCGTTTTATTATTTTAGGTACCGGTCTATGTAGATTTCTTTCTACATATTTTAGTTAGTGTTCTGTTTTATAGGAATGCTGAATGTCAACATTTACATTTTATGTTAAATTTTTATTGAATGAAACATTGTTTTTCTATGGGTTTAAACCCCATTTAAACACATATACCTGGTTGATATTTAGGAATTTGATTTTGATTTTCTATTTAGGTGATAAGAAACGTTTGTGTCAAATTTGATCTCTCCAGGGCAATAGCAGTTTGGGAAACAAAAATATAGGTTTCTAGGTTTTTACTACTCTATTATGACATAAAAGAATTATCATATCTTTTATCTGGTTTATCTGAATACTATCCAATAAGACGAACACGAATATAGATTAGATTTAGTTTGATTTTCATGAGCTTTTAAACACAAATATTTAGTCATTGTTATTAATATGTTATAATTCGTCACTTTATCTATTGTAATAGACGCTAGGGATTCTACTAAAATACTTCCCCCCTCTTCATTATTTATTTACTGACATTTAGTTGCTCGATCTATACAGCCAAATATCACACCTCTTTGCATCTACACACAACCTGCACTTAGCATTTAAGTGCTACCTAACCTTTTGCTCACACACACACAATTAATTTCACGGGTTTTTCATACTGATATACTTAAAATTAGTTGTTTAACTGTGCACTTGAATCTGAACATAAATATGTATGCCAGTTACCTTAAAATATCTAACAAACTGTCATTAATGGGGAGTAGTCTTGTCGCACATTTGTTATACAAGTACTACGTGGTATTGATTGTAATCTTGCAAGTTACATAAAATAAATATCAGACAAAATATTGCAACAAAGAAAATGTTTTATAGATGATTTAAAATAAAATGGTGTGTATAAATTGTATTCGTGAAAGGTATTAGCTTTTAATGTTTCACAAAAACAAAGCTCATAAACAATCCAAGATTGACTGGACCTATTCCAAACATTAATTCCCTCGGTTGTGTCGAGTCTCTTGCTCTCCGAGTTGACGGTTTAGTTGGAGCCCAGCCAACCCTCACATCTAACCTAGGTCCATTGGCTGAAATAATTATTGTTTCGCCTATTACACTGTCATGCTGTACTTTTCAGCTAATGATAGGTGCAATGAATTTATATACTAATATCAAACAATCCTTTCCGTGAAGTATCATTTTAACTTCCAAGTTGGAGGGCTGGATTTGCATTCATTAATATATTCTTTCCGCTGCATTTATATGTTTCATATTTAACCGTAATTCGTGTGACTATGTTGCCTTCGTATCTAGTGTGCCCACACGTCATATGAATGACCTATATAAATGTATTGACATAGAAACAGGAAATTCTGTGTCGTAATCATTAAGCTTTTTACCTTAATTCAAAATATTTGACAGAAATAGTGAATGGGTAAAATGGATTTCAGGGCGTATCATCCAAGTGTCACTATCCTAGAATCTTGAAACAACTTGATACATAGTACCTGGTTTACAAATCTAGTACTGGATCGCTAACAAAAACATAACAAGAGGAATTATCTCTCTCTATTTTTCCAGTACGACGCAGGTTAGACAGCAATTAAACATTATTGTGTATTTTCAATTCTAGCAAAAAATGTACACTGACAGTAAGTTAGCCTAGTCTAAATGTTATTTTCAAAAAGTATCTTGCCCATTTGGAGAGAAAAACATTTATATCTTAAGTACCTATATGGGGTTATCAGCCCAAAAGCTTAAGAATGTTATTTAAAATTACGTTGTAAATAAAGTTACGAAAAACATATATCATATAACACCAATATGTAAATAAATGATCATTTTTAAGTTTTATAATATTATTCTCGTTAAATTAGAATAATATTGAAGGAAACAAGTTTAATGGATGATTTGATTTCTTTTGTTATCCCTCAGTAAACCATGTACATAGGTTAATGATTTAACAATTCAAAATCGTTATTATATTTTTCATAGCATATAGTTTATTTTACAATTAATGTAGCTACATAGTGATGTAAATCAATTAGAGTAAAGAAAAAACCATGAAACTTTTAACCATAAAACAAATTTAAAGTATTGAGCAACTGCTTAAAGAATTCTGTAAATTTTTTTATATTATCCTCTACAGGTGGATTTCAATTACCTTTACTGTGGATACTATTTATTTTATTATTGTTACAATAAACCTGTATTATAATACCTTACAATCGTTATGTGTATACTGGTGTTTCATCACGTTGACATGTGACTATTCATCCCTATAAAATGTATATACTTAGTAACAGTAGTTAAAAATAATCATTTATTGGATTTTGAGGTACTCATTACATTTATGCACGGCAAAGCATAACACACTAAACTTGGCAGCACTTAGTATTTAGTATTTTTATTAAGTTTAAAAAGGAATTAAAAGCCACTCGTAAACCATGTGCTTATAATTATCATTTCTGAAGTTTTAAATAAATGGTAATTCTGTTTAAAAGTATGATAGACCTGAAAAACTGTGGTCTAATGTATTATTTAGTGCTAGTACTCTTTTTTATAGGTTTTCTATGGAATATTTGCAAGTAATGCGATAACTGTCATATGTTTAGCAAATGATATATAATTGGATAAATATTGGATTATTGATAGTTATTTAAACATTAATATCTTAACATAAATGTGTCCTTTATATAAGTAGTCCTGACCTAAGGGTACAAGGTAATAACAATAAAATTCCCACAAATTAGGTTTATTCAAAGCCGAGTAAATTGAGTTCTTCTGAGAAACCAATAAGATTCTCTGCCTTTGCGGGTTTTGATTAAATTTCACGGATTAAAGTGTTTAAAAGCCAATTGAACAATTCCATCGAAATTCATTTTTGCTTTAGAAAACGACTTCGTATTAATTTATGCTAAAATAATTCATCCAGAGAATATTATTTTTATAATTACTTAATAATTATTGCATTATTTTAATTTAAAACAACCATTTAATTGAAAATATTGTATTTAGTATTTTATAGAACTTAAATAATTTTTATGTATATTTTACGTTAAAGTATGTTGATATTAAATACACAATAACGTTATTTATTCAAATTTAGCTGTATTTTGACAATTATATTAACAACTTTAAAATGTACCTTTTCGTTATGGTATATCGTAAATAGTAGTTATTCTGTGACATATATATATATATATATATATATATATAATATGCATATACCTTATATACATATATATATATATATATATATATATATATATATAATATGCATATACCTTATATACATATATATAAAGGATTTTATGAATAAATATAATTGCAAATTAACCATAAAAATAACAAAAGTAACATGAGCGAATTTTAGAATTGTAATATTCTTCACAAAATATAGTTGTTTTTCTCCTACGCCCCTAAATACTATTTTCATTCATCTATATGCTCGTAGTACTTAAGGGGTTAAGCTTATAAACCTGCAATTTATCTTTTTAAGTTCTAAATGATATACCTAATAATTTTATATACAGAGTCATGTCTCCTATGTAAAATTCAAATGTGTAGTGTGTTTCACAATAGGTTCACACAACGTCGGATAGTGATAGTAAAGACAAAAAACTAAACAATTTCATATTAAACTATGTCTATAGAAGAATTTTTGGTAAATCATTGATATGCAAGCTAGTTTAGATCTAAAAGCAAAGATTTTGAAGTGAGACTACTATATTAGGATGCAAATACTGTACGTAACAGTGTCCATAAAGTTACACTTGTCTGTTCCCGGTTAACCTGCTAGTAAATTGAAATATATTGTATTATATGTTACTGAAAGATCAATTTTTAGTTATTTTATAAAAATTGTAATATTGTACACATTTTTCTGTAAAGGATCAAAAACAAAGCCACTAATCTAATTTCAATAGTTGGAATACTAAACAGCAATGTAGCCTTAAAATCACAAACTGATAATTTTTCAAACTGTATATTAAAAAAAATATTAATACAGTATTATAAATACTATTTTTAAAGTTAAAAAGTACCTTAAAGTTAAAATGAAAACAAGTAATCTTTGGTTTTTAAGTATAAACAAAGAATTTTATTCTAAAATATTGTTAATAGTGTGGTAAGGTTAAAATTTATAAAGCAGGACTTATGTTGTGCACAAATACATTGTAACGAACGTTGTGTGTTAGGAGTTCGGATATCGTAATATTGTGCAGAAACTTTGATCAAGTATTGCCTGTGAGTGCAGCTTTACAATGTGTGGATGGACACAAATATTTCTACTTCATTCTCAAAAACCAATCATTTTTGTTCAAACTTAATATTACCTGTCAAAGGTTTGATGCAGAATGGATGAACATTCGCTCTTTGAAAGTCAGATTGAGACACGAGACTCAAGTGCAAGTCCCTCATCAAGTGCAAAGTTGTGTTCAATATTCCATCTTCGGCGTGAAAAGCTTTTTAATCTGAAACTGATGCACTCAACTTGAATTTGTACAGTAAGATTTAAGCTTATATCCAATAAAGCTCTACATACTTGCAAACTTTGGTAATATAAGATTTGGTTGCGAAATTTGTTGTCCTAAAACGGTTGTGTTGTACTTGTAAAATGTTGTATTGTAGATGAATACAGCTAGGAATACTAAATTGTATTCTATATATTTTTTAACTTAATAAATATTTGTAACCTAATTTAAAAAACACATATTTTAAACTTATTCCTATCAGTATCAAGTTTCTGGTCTATGTAAACAAGCTGTGTGGGTAAGGTAGGTTACAGGGTGTTTGTACCGTGAACATCAGTACAGTATTCATATTGTATTTATGTTTTATAATTTTTTCAATTTAATTTTTTACCACTGAAAAAACATTTCAAACAATATGTTCGAACAATATACTAGCCAATCGTATATGGTTAAATTGCTATCCAGTATATTTTTTTAGCATTGCAGTATATATTTTGGAAGTATAAAAATTTCAAAACTTCAATTTTTAGTATTAAAGAGTAATTAAACTGTACAATGTAGACTTCGGGACTGTAGATTGACGTCTGCATCAGAATCATATTCCAGATGATGTCCGTAAGAGTAAGATGAACTGGAACTATACTCACATTCGCATTGAATCAGTCCTTCCTACCATAGCGGCGTTATGCGCTGAAGAGTCGATTGCTCCACCGGGCTTTGGGCTCGTGTCAGTTAACGTCGTAATGCACTAAATTGTGCACGTGATGAGACAATGAGAATAACTGTTCACCTATTTTTCACTGCTTTTTGTACTCTGAATGACTTTGGTGACAAAACGATGCGGGGTTTTCGTTTTGAGTTATTCGTTCTTCGTCGCCGATACTTCGATTGCTTCAGACGAACACAGTTTTGGAGTCAAGTCTGCAACAACTTCAGATTTCAGATGCTGCACGAAAGAGGAATGTAAACTGGAGCTAAACTCAACATTCGCATTACTGCCGAGGTAGCATCTCATTGTACATATTAGTTGCCTATAATAATATATTATATATATAAAAAATTATATATACAAAAATTATATATATATATTATATATTAAAATTGAACATATGCTTTCATATCATAATTATGAATTATAGTAAAATCACTATTTAAAAAAAAACTTTTACTTTGTTGGAGTGCAAATTATTATCACAACTTTATAAATAATTAGATTAATTTTGTACTCAATTGCTGCAAGTATGTGGAGAAAATATAAAAAACTATCGTATCTAGTTTTATCTTCTTGTGATAAAGAGACTACAACAAAATATCCAGTAACGCGGAAGATTAAATATTAAAGTAGTCTACATTGAAAGCTGAATTTATAAAATACGTAGCTCAAGCTCATATGAGTGTCTAGCATATGACTGTGAGTAAACAGCTGTTGTATGATAAACCCCACCCTCCTACAGCTACCCAGCGTTCTCGACAAGAAAATCTTGCTCTCAGGTATCTTGCTTGCTACCTCTTTACATCACGAAACGTTCGGTCAATACCAAATCCTTACAACAAATTCGAGGAGTATTATTTTTCTTTATCTTTTCTTTTACGTCACATTGCTTAAATTTATTGTAAGAGACTTTAAATTGAAAATATTTAATTATTAACCTTCCCTCTTTATAATATAAACTGTATAAACATTTTATATTATTCGTAAATATTCAATATACCAATATCGTGGATATAAAACAAATTTACTTGATTGATGTGGTATTCATTGCACTTTATGAGATAACTTTTATAACCGTTACCGGCCGAAAATCAATATCTCTATAGCTCAAGTGGGAAAGAGCAATGTGGGCACCTCTAAAATAATAAAACCAGCTCTTATGCGTGTACAATTGTTATCTAGAATCTCCTCTTCTTGGGTCTTGTCCGTGACCTGACTTACGTATTTTGTGCTCCGGTATTTAATCTGTATCCCGTTTTAATTATAAATAAGTCCTATTAATTTACTTGATTATTTATAGGAGATTCAACCCTGTGAGAATGTTCATCTGTACTTACATAATGCCTTCTATACCTTATAATGGATTCGATCTGTATTGGCAGAAAATGCCTCTGCCTTTCGCTTCTATCACAGTTTGCCTCTAAAGAAATTGTGACGGTCCATTTAAACGAGATATTGTGTGCAGGGTAGCTTTAGAAAAGTAGATGATTTGGGGAACCATGTATTCGAATATTTTCCACCGCAATTCAATCCCATCTCGTTTGCCAGGAGTTTTTGGCCCACAAACCCTGTTCCTTGGTCGAGATGTTTTAGGACCAATTTTGTGGACACGTGTAGGTGATTTCAAAGTCGTGCATGTTTTAGTGCTGAAGTGGAATTGACTCCAGCAGGGAACTATATTATTATTAATAACGGAAATTTGCTGAAGGAAAGCAGAAGTGTAAAAGAATTAAGAAAGAAACTGCAAAAGGTTAAAATGATAGTAGAATGAATATAAAGCAAAAAAAACGTGATAAACCCTCTGTTGCTTGTGACAAAATACAACATTTATGACTAGACTATTAAATTACCCTCACCTTTTATGGTTTTACGTTTGTATTATATACATCTTCAACAACTTGGTACCAATAAAAGATCTAATTCATGCTTATATTAAAAAACAATGACAAACTGAATGTACCTTGCAAATATTTGAGAGGCGTATATGTATGAGCATAACGCTTTCATGGAATTCTATTTAAATTTGAAAATATTTCATACCTTTTATATTAAATGCAGGGTTTATAGATGAAAGATTAATATTAACTAATATTTATATTTACACTTTTCATTAATTTACTTTTTAACATAGAAGTATACATAACTCAACTACTGTACGCATATAAGCTTAAGAATGTTTATGCGTGTCCCCGACTAATTTAATGAAATATTTTCGAGTCGTAGTTGTAACATATGACGATTATACTAACGGATATTAAGCTTTTGTGTTAAGAGATTTAAATAAAACAATATAACTTTTAAAAAACCCCACTGAAAAGTAAAAACATGAGTTAAAGTGGAAAACTCATGACCACTCATATAGTTCATGAGGTATCTGAAATGTAGGTAAAAGCAAAATACCACAATTAACAGTGAAACATTTGTTTTAGATTGCTAAATTGAGAGGTGAAAATTACTTAAGTAGACAGTCTTCTTGATAAAGAAAATAAATTCCTTACTATTAGGTTTATTCTTGTATGTGTAAATAATAGTGGAACCGTTTTTCTTATTATTATTGCAATATCATAAGGCATATCATTTAATGTTACAATAAATAATACTGTAATATTGCATATGATGGTATGGGGTCGTGTTGAATAATATTTACTGTCCTACCAAGTAGCTTCAAATTAAAGTAGGTTCAAATTAAAGATGATACATCTTTTATCTTTTACTGTTTTAGCTAAAAGTTACAATCTTCTCATAATCAATATTAATGTATACCGTGGTAAATTTATAGATAGATATATTCTTAGAAGCAAAATATTTCATGAATTTATTACGCTCATATTTTTATTTCTTGTAGGAGGCAACAAATATTCAGTTGTTAGGGTTGACTATATGCAAAAATAGCCTGTCTTCAGAGTTTTTGTTGTATGAGTATATTTCTTACTTTTCAGTTCAATTAATATCTACTTGCCTATATTTATCAAATTTTATATTTTATCAGTAAAATTTTGTATATATTCCATAGAATCACATTCGGTTAACAGAGTGATTTAGCAACGTCTTACTATACGACGGGTAAAAAAAGTATGCAGAAGTTCTTAAACATAAACATCAACGTTATAAAGTAGGAGAGACTATCAGGAAATGGGTTTGTATCACTTACATTCATCAGAAAAAGTCCAATTCCTTGGCTGGAAGCTATTGTTACTTCCAGAGAAAAACTTCTGACATTTCCAATGACAATGGATGAAACCTTGTGAAAGACTGGGAGACAGCATTGTACGACTTTTATCTTCCGCTACAAAGAGTCAATGGAAATTCACAATAATGAGGTTTGTAATGTAGAGGCTCTAAATATAGGTAAAACTATTTTACCGGTTTCTACTTCCAAATCTCTCATTGAATTAGACATCAATGTACATAGAGGCCATTTTTGACAGCTATAGAACTTTAAAATAATAATTAAAAAAGTCTGTGGAAACGTAAGTATAGCTCGTTTTATACACATATTAGATGGATTTTATCATTAAAGTTTTGTGTATTAGCATTAAGTTATGTTGACGCAATGACATCAAAATTTATGTTCCAAAATATAAGTTTTTCCAGACATTGTTTCGCCAATCATACAACTAAGAAAACTACATTTCGTACTTTATATAATATTTACAAAGAAATGTAGATTTTAAAACTTATGGTATTTTGAATTTAATCCATGGTTTAACAAATACATTTCCAGTAAATTATTTAACTAACAACACGGTTTGTACATGCATATCATGATATTATTATATCATGATATAATAAATTTATTCAACAACTGTATCGGTCATTTAATTTCAAACAAGTTATTTAGATTTTATTACCTAGAGGTAACAGTTTTAATTGGATATTTTAACCCCTATTCAAATGCCACGTCTCTACACAAATTAATGTTTATATACTACTACTTTATAAAACTACTTGATAAAGTTATGCACTGAATTACCACTTTCACATTTAATAGGAAAAGATACATTTGCTTTATTTCATTATTAGTAAATTTTCAATACTAATCACAGAATATAATATAAACACAGAGATATATAAGAAAAGTAAAACAACTATATCATACCTAATACATTATACGAATTATATAACTGTAAGACAAAAAGCTTTCTCTGAATTGGATGCCCTTTTCGAGGTGCAATATCTATCAACATACATATATTTATAGAAATTACAACTACAATATTATGAAACATAGATAAATTTTATTGCATGAACTACAGTTTTCACGTTTTACAGGGAAAATTACACGAATTTTAAAGGGGCTGTAAGTAATTACATATTGGTAGAGTGTTATTAAACTAATAACGCGTTTATTGCTATCGAAGTCAAGACAGACAACGTTTGAACAAAGTCGGTTGGTTTGCTCTGTCTCCGCTCTCCTCTCGCAAATCCTGTAGAGTAATATTTGCTGGGCTTGTTTATATAAGGTTTATCATATAAATCTGACTTCTGAATGAAATACCTCAAAATTTCTGTATCTGTTGAAAGATGAGTCTTGCACTTGTTTCTTATCGTTACGTATTAGGAGGACAACTTTCAGAACTTTATTATGTATTTTTGTAAATAAATTCCTATATACTAATTTGAAAATTTTGGATGTAAAATGTCTGACCAGTTGAACGTAACAAAAGTAGTTAACGTGTGTACAATTAGTTAGCACAAATTTAGGTTTAAAGTAGGAGATTTTATACTATCATTCATACCTCAGTGAACAAACTTGTTCCTTTTATACATCCTTAAAGTTTACAATATGAAATAAACATTACGAGACTAATATAACAATTATAGAATAAAAAGTACTCCACGAGCATAATACTTTTGCTTGTTGTGAATAAAGTTCGCAATGAGATTTGCATTCACGGAATAAAATTACGAACACGCGTATTAATATTTAACAGGTAATAATTTCGAAGAACGACATGGAAAGCATTAAATGAAAATCAGAATGCTGTAAAGTTGTATGGATCTTAAAGTTTAATCCGTGGTATGCATTTTGTTTTCTTTAACTAAATGCTGAGTTGGTTCATTATATCTACATATTTATTCTAATTCACATCATCTGCTAGTGATTCGTACGTGTAGAAGAGTAAGAATATATAGGTTAATAACTGTAATCAGCAACTAAGTTTTATTTACTTTTATTTGTAACATTAGTACACATGTAGAAGAGTAAGAATATAAAGATTAATGTAATCAGTAACTAAGTTTTATTTCCTTTATTTGAAACAATAGTACACAATATTTAAAGTAATAAAGTCCTGTTTTAGCTTACAAGATACATTATGAAAGTATATAGGGTGACAATTAAGTCTTAGGACGACTTTATAATCTTTAAAAAATAAGAGATATCGTAACCACATTTGGCATACCAGTATTGGTCTTAGTAAGATATTTGTTTGAGTACGAGGTGACGGCATGTCAGCTTTGGGGGGCGGTCCGTCCGTGGTGAAAAGAAAATCTTTGACAGCTACGTTGAGTTGTAAATTTTAAAGGTCTATTTAAATTTATCTACTAACAATGCCGCAACTGGACTTCAGAAGGTTGATCCAGTCTGAGGAAATTACTTTTAAATTTTTAATACATGATTGGCTGAATTTATAATGAGCCTTCTTCGTCTGTCAAAGTAGTTAGAGATAGTAGGCCATTGTGGGAGCAGTGTACTTCTTTGAGCAGCAGGTTTTCCGGATTAAGCTTAGGACATTACCAGACAACCATTGGGGAACACTTTGAACACCTACTCTAAAATTAGTTCACTTAAATAAATATTCACTCATACTGTTAACTCTTAACAGGCACAATATTACCTCTTTCTCATGTACAATGTAAAAAAAAAAAAACAAAACATAAGAACATTGTTTTAAGCCGTCTTATCTCAAGTTTTCGTCTCGTTAAACAGCCTCAAAATTTAATCATTTACTCCCAAGTTATATTATTATAAGTACCATTTTACTTTATGTACTGCTAATAAATATTGTAATTTTTTTAAGAAGCTATCAGCTTTTATTAGTACAATGAATTTCTTGACGATATGTTTAAAATAGTTTTTAATACAGGTAAACCAGGCAAAAGGATTTATGAGTTACTCGTATTGTATTTAAACGTATTGAACTGCTATGGTATAACAAAACATTCTGCAAAACATAATAATCTAAAAATAAGTATGAAATAACTATCCTGTCATATCGACACAGCCGTATGTTTTGTTCCATCTAGAATTATTTCCCAAAAATGTATTTGGCAGGCGCCAATACTAATAATGCCAAGTCTCCTTTTAAAGAACTATAGATTTAACCTGTCAGAGAGCCGTCTCTTTGTCTGAGCAATAGTTCTTTAATCACGTTCTGTTGGGTCATTTATACTCCTTTGTATCTTTTTATTTTATTCGTCTTATATAGATTTATCATTAATTATTGCAAATAATATAATTTAATAGCAATTATATATTATCTAGCCATAATATCCTGTTGAATAATAAACTTTTTAAGTATTATCCGAAACGCCGTAGTGTGTTTTAATTCATTCTTAAAATTTTAGACTAATACACATGCTATAATTTTAAAACTGCAATACTATAAAGTGTATTTTAAAATGAATTAAACTGACAGAGTGATATTTATACTACAATATTCATTAATTTAACAAATATTACAGTTTTGGTAATAATTGGTTGGTAATTAAAAATTAGAACAAAGTACAATATAGGATGAAACTGAAAATAAACTTGAAATGTTAATATGCACACTGTTGAGTTTTATGGTTAACTGAAATTTGAAGTAGGTGTTATTTTAGTTTTTAGCTTTTATAAGCACTTATAGTTTGAATAAGTACATTTCCGACACTAAAACTTGAAATTGCTTTTTTATCCTGCTAAGCAAAAAAAATTGGCATATGTAAAATTTATCAGTGAGGTTACATATAAATTTTATACAAAACAAAAAGATAATAAAAGATCTTTTTTTGTTTTGAAAACAAACTTTTCATCAGCATTTATGTAGAACATTTGTAAGTAAGAACTAGAAATAAAATTAAAATATAAGACAATATTTATGTTATATTTAAAAAACAATTATGTTTTAAAATTAAATTATTTACAATATCAAAATTCCTTTAACTTCAAATAATTTTAGATTTTCGTTTTAATGTATTTTTACTTTAAAAGAATTATAAAACGATTCTTAAATATTTGTATTCTTGCTCTACAAGTTTTTATTTTTTTCTATTATAATCTTTGGAATACATTTTAATGTACAGGGTGGCGCAAAAGTAACTGGACAGTTGGTTAAAAGAAGAAGAAAAATAACAGCAAGACGTAGTACAATAGTTTTCGTCCTTGATGTTGGTAATTATGCCTTTTTAATTTGGCAATACAATGCAATGAATCACACAACAATCGAACTAGTGAGTTCATCTGTGACACGTGTTTAAAGCTGTAGTCCCCGAATTATTATTTTTATAATAGAAGTTTTGCTAAACATTAGTCATAATGTTAACGAAAGAAGAAAGGATTTTCGCGTCAAAAACATTTAATAAATGTGGTGCTACTGCAGTTGTTAATGAATGGGGAGTACACTTTAGATCAATACCACCGTCTAGACAAACTGTGGACGACATACGAAATATATTTGAACAACATGGATCTGTTATGGATGTAATAAGGTCTGGCCGCCCAACAACAGTCTCAACTGATGACAATTTATTGTGGGTATGTTTAGCTGTAACCAAAAGTCCTCGAAAATCGACCAGACGATTAGCATCTGAGCTGGATTAATCACTAAGAATGTTACACAAAATTGATTGATGCTTAACCAACACAAACATGATCCTAACCTTTTTAATAAAATTATTTGGTCTGACGTGGCCAATTTTAAGTTAAGCGGACAAGTTAACAGACATAACTGTACTTATTGGTATACCGACATCAAAGTCTTTTGTTAGAGCAACAGCTGAATCAACCCGGTGTGAGTGTTTGGGGGGCAATATCATCGTTTGGCGTACTTGGACAATATTTTTTGAAGGAACAGTGACAGGAGATAAATATTTGGATATGCTTCAGAATTACGCGGTACCAGGACTCATGACGTTTGCAGAAAACTTTCAAGAACTTTACTTTCAAAACGATGGTGCTCCACCACATTACGCCACTGCCGTTCGCGATTATTTAAACGAACGTTTCCAAAGAAAAGTTATTGGTCGAAGGGCAGATATTGACATGCACCCACGTTCACCAGATATCACACTAATTGATTTTTTCCTATGGGGAGTAGTCAGGGTCTCTGTTTATTCTCGAAAGCCTCATACTACTGACGAACTGAAAGACTACATACATGACGCATTTTATGATTTGGACAATGATCCCACACTATGCCGTAGAGTATGTAACAGTATTCCAGAAAGACTTCAAAGATGTATTAATGAAGACGGAAAACAATTTGAATATAAAAATTATTTGTAAGGATTTTATGTAATACAAAATAATTTCAAATAAATCTAGTCTTGTTTTAACCAACTGTCCAGTGACTTTTGAACCACCCTGTATATAAACGTACATACATTGGACTGAGAAGACTACTACATTAAAAAGACGTCTATATCTACGCTTATATTTCATGTATTGTAGGGGGGGGGGGGGTTTAAAATCCCAACATACTGTCACCATCGATGTGAACAATGATGTTATCAATTTTTTTTTATCCCCGCCCTTTGGATAAATTATATCATAAGATACTTACAGAAACAAAGGAATTTAGCTTCAAAAGTTTAAAAGGTCAAATTATATACTCTATTGGGGAATTTAAAAACACTTAAGGAATCAACAGGAGGACCAAAATGCCAAAGTTAGGCTTTAACATAGGACTAAGCAAAAGTCCATGAGGTCACTGATAAACAAAGTTAAGAATCTAGGTATTAAAAACTAATATACCAACATACCTGTTCCTTTTGGTATTAATATAATAATAGATTATATTTTAAATATCAGTAGATCAATTTGTACCCCAGGATTATGAAACTGAACTGAGGGACCCTTATCAGGAAGTGTCAAGCATCGGATTCTCGTTTGTACCTGTGTGTTAGGGTGATGTAATGGATGTTTATGTACATTGCTACTCACACTGGTAATTTTAATCTAAATTTCCAATATCTCATTGTATTATGTTTGAAAATATGCACTGGTTCTCTTATTGCAGAAAACATGTAACCTTAAAACGCCTTTTTAACGACGCCCAATAAGTATTCTATCATGTCTTTGAATATTTCCCGAAAAAGTGGTCCACTAATAGTTTTTCTGATCCTATTTGCTGCAATATTTTGAAAAAGTTTTACTCGGGATTTAGGTCCAATTAAGGTACCACTAGGGCTTTAATGAAAATCAATGCTAACCTCCGACTGCCAACGGAGAAGGCATTTTAATACTAGCCTTTGACTGCGTTCTCCTAATCAAATTAGAGAAGTGTGGTTTTTCCGATAACTGTGAAACCGGGTTTCATCTTACCGCAATGGACTTTAGCAATGTGTGAAGAAGGGATATAATATGTTAGCCCAAATCTGTTATAATTTCGGAGAATGTTCGGGAGGAAAAATCCACAGGGCTCTGTCTTTGGACCTCTTCTAATCTTACTTTACGTAAACGATATTACTTCGATCATAAGTTTAATAACATATACATCTTTACGCCGATGAATTACAGTTATACGTTCACTGTTTTCTTAACAAAGTATACACTTCTGTGTCTCTACCTAACTTTGATATTAACTAAACGATAACAATTAACTTTTGGGCTACAAGACTTAGACTGAAACTGAATTAAAATGAAACGTAAGCAATAATTATAGGTTACTCGAAACGGAATAACCGCATTAAACTTGATACGACACAAAAACCAAATCATAATAGTCGTGAAATAAATTATGAAAGTGGAATCTTTATCTGGCTATGAATACAAGCCATAGCAATACTATGAATAGGCTTACTATTTTACAATAATATGTAACAAATCCTTTGCTGACATCCATAGTTTAAAGAAGTTTCCTTTGTATTTGTAATTTGATATTTATGTAATGTTTTGAAAAATACTTATATTTAAACACTTTAACTACTATGATGACATGATGAAGCATTATTGACTGTTGAACAATTGGTCAGACTTCAGCGTGCTCATAATTACAGTATTAGTACTGTATTTAATTTATTTTTAATCTTAGACCTTATGAGGATATTTTTCAATTATTTAAACTGTTTTAAATCATGAAACTCCAAAAAATAACGCTTAAATGTACTTTTCATTCTAAATTTAGTTATACTAATACTCTTATTTATCTGTCGCATCACGTCAATTGTATTTCTCTTATTAGTGAACGACCAACTAGGAGGGAAGTTATATTACGTATTATAAATCCAATCATAGACCGACATTTTTATTGCATCGTTTACTGTTTAGGATTTTCGCTTTTAAAACGCTCTCTCTGATGATGTTAGAAGTATTGAGGGTCAGGTTTGTCGGGGCGGGGTCAGGCACTTGCTACTGGTAGGACTGTGGGGGTGACGGAAGTGGATTTTGTGACGTTTGCTTGGTTAAAGTGTGTGTTAAACAGTTAATTGAGTAATGTTTTTATTTTATTCTACTTCATTAATAGCTTTCTTTAATTATATTTAATTAAGAAATGTATTATTATTCTCATTATGTATTTTATGTGAAGTAAGAAGTTTTGTTTGAATTGTATTATAGTACAAATGTATATATGTGTCCTTTTAATTCTTTTAAATTTAATTAATATGATATGAAGCTAAGTAGTAAAAAGGGCTTGATTACCGTAACTCATACCTTTATTAAAATCATTTTATTTTCATCCATAAATTTATTTTTTGTATCAGGCCTTGTCACTATTTTTGTCATGGACTTTCTAATATAATTTTTTATTTCCAATATATGACTAAGCTGCGTGTGTTAATAGTCACTCTTTAATATACCTTATGGTTATACTTTTTTTATTTTTATATTTATTCATTCAGCTTTTTTATTTATGCAATCATGGTTTGCCTTAAGACCAATTTTATAATATTTACTAACTGTCAGCCAAATCCAATGGAGTGACATTCACGATTAAAGTCTATAGGCCAGTTAGTTCTAGAGACATTATGTATAACAGCGTACATTCCATACAAATTATAGTCTCATTACGGCTCCAATAAACAAAATTTATAACCATAAAAATGTATCATCAAGGCACATCAAGAATATTGTCAAGTTAAGTGATGAAACACCTTCATACTCATCCTTTATTCACGTTCAAAAGCAAAAGAGCGCCAAGTGTGAGAGAAAACCTGAAGTTAATTACCCATGCTTATTTAATTGGGTTTGGGTAAACCTTTTTGTGACTCGTTTGTGGTCAACAGAGGTGGTCTTGAACCGTTGATTATTTAATTTATGTTAGAACAATATTTGATGATTATATATTTACCTTATTTTTAACGTTGGCTATTTAAATGTTTCTAATATTCTCATGTTTCGTAACAGAATTAGTTTTAAATCGTACGTTAACATAATAAATTTTAAAATCTTTTAAATTAAAAATTAATCTTCTTAAAATGATTGTAATGACCCTTGTTAACAATATAAATGACCTGTTTAACAATGTGAAGCGAGTAAAATTTTAGCAGTTTTTTATTAGCAGAATTGATACATATTAGAATTATTAATTTATATACAGAGTGTCCAAAAAGTCCCGGGTCGGTTAAATATTTCTCAAAATACTTAAAATAGAGCTACAAAACCTTACACAAAGTTACTGGTCATAAAAATCTATTTTATCACATATTCAGTGATCCGCTACTTCCTCAGGGGGACGGCCCGCTAGGACTCAGAAGAAAATCTTAAATGTAAGCATAAGTTGATATGCACATCAAATAGAAGGTCTTTATTAGTAGAGTACAGAGCCGCAAACCCGACCTCAAACGGATAACCGAGTCAAAAATGACAGCCGTTCAAAGATGGCTAGACTTTATCTGTATTGAATTTTCAGAAAACAGTTTTTATTGTTTTAAACTAGGTCATGAATATAGTTTTTTTTTTAAATGTTTGCCCATATAAACTGTATAGCACCAACAAATATTCTTTACTTTTAATATTTTGACTGTTAATTTTGGATTATTAGTTACCTTCTAGTACCACCTAGTGATATTGTCCCAATAAAAAATTGTTATTATCTGGACCTCCCACAATAAAACAACATCCCCTTTTACTTAGGGGTTTTTAAACTCTTTAATGGTAGACTACTTTCTCTTCTAATTTGTGAGAGTTTTTTTTTTATTTCTAGTTCTCGTTTTTTTTGCAATGGTATTCGGTGGGAAAATGTGCCTTTAAGAATAGTTATATTATATTAAACGTTTAGAGTGATTTGGTGTTTTGCTACGTTCTTATAATTACATGTTATAAGTTTATACATACGAGGGCGGTTTTATGTCAGTGACTTATTGATTTTATCGTGCAGTAACTTTAAATACAGTACAACAATGCTGCAGTCAGCTGTAATTCATTAGTGGACAACTTTCTCATTTTGAGTAAACTGCGTCGATCAGTTGGTGTCTGATAGCAGAAAACATTTTGAATTTTGACAGAAATAGAAAATAGTTTGCTGGTTAAGCATTACTTTTTAAGTAAAATAAATCTATCACTGAGACTAAGGAAGGATTTGATACATATTACGGGGACTCGGCACCTTCAATTTCTATTATTAAGAAGTGGTTTACAGAGATCAATTTTGGTCACACTAGTGATGACGAACGTTCAGGGCGCCCAAAATAAGTGATCACGCCGGAAATCATCAATAAATTCCATGAAGTGATATTGGACGGTCGGAGAATGAATGTGCGTGAGTTGGCTCATACTTAGGTATCTCAACTTAACGGGTAAATCACATTTTATACGAATATTTGGACATGAAAAACCTCTACGCGAAATGGGTGCCGTGATTACTCACACTCATCCATAAGCGCAACCGTGTGACCACTTCAAAATAGTTTTAAGCGATGTTGAGCCGTAATCCGGACAAGTTTTAGCGCCGTTTTATAACTATGGAGGAAACATGGATCCATCACAACATGCCACAGATGAAGGACGAATCAAAATAGTGGGTTGCTTGGGGTGAAAGTTGACCAAAGAAGGCCAAGATGAGTCAGCCAACAAGGTCATGGCTAAGGTTATTCACTCCGATTCCTTGGGAAGCATACAACACCAGTGAAATTATTCAGAGCTTTTATAAAGATTCAATGTTGATTTTAAGCATAAACGGCTGAATTTGCTGACGAAGAAAGTGTTGTTCCATCAAGACAATGAACGCGTGAACACTTGTCTAGTCGCGATGCATTACTGAAACAATTTATGTTTTGATAACCTTTGAAACCCGATGTTTTAGAGGGAATAAAAAAAATTAGTAATGCACTAGACTAAGTGTATCTAGCTAAAAAGGAGATTATATAAAAAAAGATTTAATGTTGATTTGTTTAAAAACATTTGTTTTATTTAAAAAGTCGTTAACGTATCAAACAGCCTTCGTACGTAGATTATCCTAGATGTCTATTTTAAGGATTTTAATTACGTATCTTATAAGTTTGATGTATAAGATAATGCATATAATGATGTATAAGATGTATAAGTGATAAGATAGATATTTATATAGGTAGTTGATAGTTATAATTTTCTTATCCGAGAGTTGCTAAATTGGATTTGTATATCATGGGGTTTTTTAATACTAACACATAAATCTATATATATATATATATATATATATATATATATATATATATATATATATGCATATATAAATAAATGTTTGTGTGTTTGTCCTTTATGGAATCGTGCACTATTTGACCGATCATTATGAAAATTTTAATGTACTTTTCGACGGAGAAGGTTTATATGCTATACTTATTTATAAAACTCACCACGAGGTGGCGATGCAAAATATAAAAGTTTTCAAAGCGGCTGCACATTATAAACTGCAATTACGAGACAGGTAAATATATTAATTTTGACAAAGACTATTTGAAGGCACTAAGTTAGAATATATGTTTGTCTTTATGATAAATATATAGTTGAACTTAAAGCTTGACTGTTAGACGGCTTTATAATAAAATACATGTACGTGTATAATGGCTATATAATAAGCATACACAGTTTTTCTTGATCGTGACAACTAGGCAAACTCTACATCGGTGTTAGAAATATAATGCACTTGAACCAGAAGTGCAAATGCATGGCCAAGGCTTACGTAAAGTGTGCGAAGCCGCGGGCAACTGCTAGTTCTTTATAAAATTTGAGTATTTATTGTTTGTTCTATATGCACCTTGTATTCAAACAGGAAAAAGCAGCATTATGATACATTTATTGGATAATACTACGGAACTCTGCTAACTATAAAGCTGTTGGAACGGTTAATTAATGTACAATTCTATGTATTGGTTTACTACGTAATTATGCTCCGCTTTACCTTCTGGCTACAAAGCGGAGCATTGTGTAACTGATGTCCTGGAAACTCAATGAATATACTGTTTAACATACATGGTATCAGGCTTGCTTAAATCTATAAATATATTTTACTATTCTAATAAAAACCACTGTCCAATACAATTTTTGAAAAATAATTCGGATAACGGAGGGTAAAGTTTTTTTTTACATATGTACTGTTTATATTATGTACAATATTATAGTTAAATACTTATATTTTTAGTATAAATACAAAAACTAGGACTGTTATATAATTGTATAAAAGTTTAAACCACTCGTTTTCTACAATATTTAATATTCACGGTGTTCAAAATAAATAAATAGGCCTAAATACCTATGAAATACATCAATAATAGTGTATGTTACACGAAATAATATTTTAAATGACTTTTCTAACACACTGATGTTCTCCTTTGCGTCCATTGTGGTTTTTTGGTTAAGTTATTGTCCAGACAAATCACTTTCAAGATGACGGAAAATTGCACCCCTAAAAAGCCTTTTATCTGGGGTATTTTACAATATAATTAAAGCTTGTTATATTTATTTATATTATATTCATAAAAAATAACTTAAATATAATATAATAATTAATTAATATAATATTAATAAAAAATTTATATTATATTAATTTTTTATAAAATATTCACGCAATTTTGAGCTAATTTATGCAAACAAAATTTTTTCGATAACTCTATAATTTTAAGAAAACAACCGCTGAAAGGGTTTAGAGAATATAATTACAATAACAATTCTTAAAAGTATATTATGTAACTTCGCAAGACAAAACTTTGTATGGATTGTAATGAAATTAAGTACATTTATTATAAACAATATTTTTATAATCATAAAGATCAGAACGGTGAAATTTTTTTTTAACTTGAGGAGTGTTACAAACAGGAATACGCTTATATTTCAGGGTATCGTCCAATCAGTGTTGCGCAAATTAAACGTATAAACAAATAACATGTCTTCATTTCAATATAACACCCACGTATGACATTTACCTTTTTTCTGACTAATTCAGAAGGGATATTATTTTCCATTTACTTTGTTTTACTTCAGAAAAGGTTCCAGAAGCTGCTTCTTTTTTAATCATTGGGAGATTTACTGGTTTGACATATTTAAACTCTGAAAGTTAGTGGGAACAAGCGCTTATGAAATCTCTTTATAATTTAAAGAGAAAAATATAATGAAAGAATTCGTGGCCTAAACTCGTCTTTAACGCCAGATGCGCATACAACATAGAAAAGATTCCCTATGTCCTAAAAATATGGATTTTATAACAAAAACATTTATTAGAAAATTACCTTTATCATTTACATTAGTTCCAGGTCTTTCATATTTTAAAACAGATAAAAAATGTGGCTTAAATATCGCTGAGTTTGGATATAAATATGAGAAACTTTGATTTATAGGACAGTATATATATTTTAATATTTTGATTCTCCTCTCCAAGGAAAAGTGAAATTAGTCTGCGATATTTGTTAGGTTGAATGTCAATCCAGCCTTAGATATTAATTAATCTTTAATGGTGTCCAGAACCCACAGACTGTTTACTTAATAATTTAATTTGGACTGATTAATGCTTTTGCGATAGACATAAAACACACACACACACACACACACACACACACACACACACACACACACACACACACACACACACACGCACACACACACACACACACACACACACACACACACACTTAATATATAATATAATAGTACGGGAGCTAGCAACGTTTTCTAAAACAAGAATTTCAGGTCAGCTGAAATTTTGATATGCTGTCTTTCTTGCTCTTTCGGTTGGAGTACAGGCTATCTGGCTGGCTGGCGGTAGTGGTTGCGTTTATTAATGCGCATCTTACCTGCACAGGTAAAAATCCTGGAGCGCTTCGGCAAATGGACAACATGGCGTCAGTCTAAAGTCACATGTTTGTTTTGTGTTTGTGTTATTTGTGATGTTTATTTATTAATTTCGCTACAATCGCCAGTGGTAAAATGAAATGTGTTTCTGTAAAGGACATAAAGATAAAATCATTCTTTTCGTGGTTGATAAACTGAAGAAGTGCCAGGAAGTTTTGAATATACGTTTAAAATATGAATTAAAGTACCGTGACATTGAACTGCCTACTGAAATAAATGAGACAGGTGGTTGGAGAGATACAATTTTAAGTGCTTTTTTTTAATTACAGAAACACATTTTATTATCATTAATATACGTTGAAACAGCAAGAAAATATTATAGTTAAAATTTAAGAAATTAGAACCGATTTTAAGGTATAAGTATTTCACATATTAAATACATATCAAAATGTTATAGCATTTAATTTGTATGAATATATGAATAAAATATAAATTGCAATAAACAAATAGAAATGTATACTTTACAATTGTTATATCGTAAAAAATGCCCTAAACTGTATTTATATTATTCATGTGAATACAAATATTCTAAAGTAAAATAATATTTTATATGTAAAGAATTCATTGTGTTTTCTATATGCTTAAGAATATTAAAACAACCAAATACAAAACTTTGCCCTGACAGTTCTACAGATATTTAATTAAATTTAAATTGTAGTAATAATATTTTACTGTATAATTATATAAAAAAAGACTGCAGTCAAAAAGAACCACATTAAGGGTGAGAAATAGATTGATTAATGAATTTATCGCTAAGTGTATGTAGTGCATCTTACATTTTTTTTACACGTGGATGAATACTTTAGGTGAAATCATTTCGTGAACTATTTTGTGAGCATTACAAATTAATGGCCTGGTTAATGATTTAAAATTATAACAGATACTCTGTCTATAATAAGATATTCAGGCATTAAATCTTTCTTCTAAGCACTCATTTAGTGGTTGATTTGGAAAAGTTGAACTAGGCTATACATTACTGTTTTAGGTACAGAATTTGCTTGATAAACTTTTTTGTCTCTTATTTAAATTCTATAAACGTCATCTTATTTAGCCTTTAGCCTGTTAATTCTGAGAATAAATAATTGAGAATGTACAGACGAATTTCCTCCAACTGAGGAAACTAATTAGTTAAAGCAATATAATTGAGATTACAACAAAATAATAACATTTCATAAAATGAAGGAATATATTTTGTATATAGGCCTGAATTGCAAATTACCAAGTAGCCAACCACACAATACAAGGAAAGAATCTTCGTTACTCAAGATCGACACAAAAGGCAATTTCGGATGACATTTTATTACCGAACGGCTTTTGTTATTACGTTGTTTACTGTGTATGTTGATTAATTCCAGAGTTTGTAACAATTCTTTCTTTCAGTACCTGTCACTTCCTGCAAGAAGACTAAAGCTAAAATACTTTCTATCAAAGTTAAATGCACATGTGTATTTTATGTATGTGGCATCAAAGCTAAGTATACTAAAAGGTCTAAAAATTTAATTTTTTGATCAAGAATTGTACACGAGCATATCCTAAAACAATAGCCAGTCATTATTTGGTTTAGTTTTGCCTATCTGCCCCGATTTTAAATTATCTAAAGTTTCCAACAACTTGTATTGGCTGACAAAAAATCACGAACTTGATGAAATTGTTAAGACTATTAAAATAATATACTGAAATTTTGCATATCAATTTTAGTATTTCATTTTAAATTATACAAACTCCTCCAATATCCGGTTTAAGGGGCACAACACATGTAACCGAGAGTCTAATTATTCTGAATTGGATGAGAAGATTGGAATATACATTATTGTGAGAATATTTTGTAATGTGATTATAAAATGATTTCAATTTACCATACCTGTAATTGAATAGGAAATTGTGAGCAAAATCGCTGGTAACTGCTTGTAAATTATAAATATGACTTAATGCCTGGTAAAGCACAGTTCCTGAAGTAAAGTAATGTATAAAATATTTTGGCCTTCATGTTATAGTTCTCATTGTACTAAAAACACATTTCACTTCCTTACTTTAGCTCTATCCATACAACATTATTTCAGATTAAATTCTTGACTTCATATTGAATATTCTAATGTAAAATTGTTAAGTATTGTGCTTTAGTCTTAACGATTTATGTTTATGAATCTTAAGATTAACCTGCCTTTCTAAAACTGTGTGGTGCTTAAAGCTAACAAATAAAGGGATCCGTTGGTCAGCATTGATTGACGTCGGATTTGCATGAATTATCTGCCTAATTTGTTGTTTACATATTTCCAAACTAGTAAAATTAAATGCTATATCAAATATATGAATTTACAATGATAATACAAAATATATTAATATTTACTTAACTGGAACAAATGTATGCATACATAAAAGTAAAAAGGGCATTAGGAAATATTTTATTTATCAATCAGGAGTGTGTTAAATTCGTATTATTGTAAAATTAATACTTACAACTAATATTTGGTTTTTTACTCAAAATTCGTAACACATATCAGATTGTTACCATTAGTTAACTAATAAAATCTATGAAATACAATATAACAAATAGGCCTATACACTTTTTACAACACGCCTTAACATGAAATGTTTTCTCACATACATTTAAAATAATTTTACTTAGGTTAAAATTTGATAAAAAATATGTACACACAACACACACGAAAACACAGACACAAAAATATTAAACCCATATTTAACATTTTGTTGTTGACTTGCCTGTTCCATCACTAACACGAAATAGTACGTAATATGTACATGTATAGACGAGGTACGCCCAATTACATTTATTAGGCTTGCCTTTGATGTATCACGCATCAGGTGAGCACGCAGATGAATCTGAAACCTTTTAATAGTAATTTATTATTGTAATAGAAAAATATCTGACTTCATAAGTAACGTAACATTTTTCAGTAACGTATCATCATACTATGGTTGAAATAAAATGAAAAGTACATTAGTATTATATCTTAAAACGGAAAAAATACTTAAACGGCTGATCTTTCGTCTTAATTATAATAATTCATCTCTCTCTCTCTCTCTCTCTCTTTTCTCTCTCTCTCTCTCTCTCTCTCTCTCTCTCTCATTCGATTCCAGACAAATCCAGTGGAATGTCACACGTGTTACACTATCGTAAAATCAAGTGTTGCCTGTACAGAAATAATGCTTAATGCAAATTCAAATTCGTGAGGATTGAAATGCAGAAAAAACACCCGTGAGAAAATAAATAATTAAAATTAATTAAAGTTACTATATAGTGACATAATTACAAAAGTATTCTCAAATAAAACCTGCCTTCAATTCTCCCATCTTTAAGTTTGAGATTGAGCTTTTTGACAGCAACATTATTTAATGGCATCATTAACGGTTAACATTATTAAGGTTTATTTTTAGTTTGCTCACTGCTCAAATTTTATTTTTCTCTATACCTTTACCCCAAAATTTAAGTATCAAACTAAAAAAATTTTCATGTAGTACATACTGGTAACAGAAATATTATATTATTGGAAACGAGAATTAATTAAATATATCAAAATTACCACTCAAACTATACGAGCACATAAATTTGTTTATAGTCCATCATTGATAATATGTGCTCTGAAAGTAATAAATATTTGAGTTTGATGTTTATGACAGTTTAATTTTGTAAGAGGAAATGTGACTAGACCGGGAATTGTGGGAGTTAGTGTGGGCAAAGCTTCGAGGACATAGCCACAGAGAAGCGGTAATTAACTTCCTGCCAGCAATGGGAAAGGCCATAATTAGTGACAAGGACTTGTGAGTACCGAAATAGTAGAATCAGTACATTTAAGTAACTATTTTCCAATTATCAATCAAAATTAAAAAATATTAATGAATGCCATAATAAGATAAGATTGGAAAATGTCCTCCACAAATTCCAAATTGACGGTGACTGCTTTACTTAGTTTCTAGTACATACATAAAATACGAGTATTTAAACAATACAATATAATATTTTAATGAAGGTAATTTTGTACTTGAACTTAAATTTATTTATGCGAATTTATTACAATTGCGCCGGTTAATAAATTAAAAATACGGGCACCTTTTACATACAATTATTTTATGAAGAAATGAAAGGCAATATAAAAACTGTGTGTAGCATAAAAACATTTATAAATAGCCTATATGTGTTTTATGAATTTTAATTATGCGTGCTTAGGAGATTTGGGACAAAAATGCTTAGAAATAGTAATTACAATTATAAGTTTGATATGTTTAAGGACTTTTGTTAAATCTTTAAGGTTTAATTATTTACAAGCGTTATACAAATCTACTCGAGGTGCGGATTTGTAACAACATATTCAAAGCAAACTAACTCTTGATATTTAAACCTCCCTATGGCTTTGTTAAACACATCGCTATTATTGGCATAGCGTTAGCAAAGCTTATTACGAGAGGAGTAGGGAAAATTCTGTACGTCTTTCTGTCCACACGATCGAAAAAGCCGGCGTAAGACTTTGGATATTTTGCATAAAAACTTGTTTATACATAGGAAACACTGGGTTCGATGAGGGTCTATGTCACTCTGTAAGATTTAGCTGGGCATTCGTGAATTTGCTTTATATGTAACCATTATAATAATGATACAAAAATAAAACGAATTTTAAACAACCCGAGTTCAATCATATGAGATTCCCGCGTGTTACTTTTTATTGAATAAAGAAATTGAGCGGAAGTCAAAGTAAAAATTGCAGACGAGTTTGAATTCAGCACACTTGTCAGTCATACTACCCTTCCCTACTCAATAGATCATATTTTATTTAAAAACTCCACGATGTACTCAAATGTAACAAATGACCATACTGTAAGAAAAAAAACGAAAAACGCATAATGAACAAGATAACTCAAGTAAAAGGTTAACTGATTTAAACTTTGCATGGGACTCCATTTCATTATTCATAGATAGACAAGAATGAATGTCGGTGAATGAACAGTCTTGGAATGTGGGAGAGTGTCATTTACATCTATCACTCATTCCCTGAGCTCACGCATTTTTGCTTTTTTGGCCGTGGGAATTTCTTTATGATAAATTTTCTGACTACCATTCACAGAAAAGCTTAATTAATTAAATAAGATGCAGACTATAAATCTTTCATATATCTTCATTAAAGCCTGTTACGACCACATACAGTGTAGCGTATTCATATTTTGCATTTAACTGGTGTTAAATAAATTTATCCTTACTGTTATTCTTACGAAGAGCTGTTATTATACTCTTCTGGGCCATTCCTTTAGAAAATGGCATAACATTATATGAAATATTCAAGGTTACTTGAATATCACATTAAGTTGTGAGCATTCAATGGAAATGAACCAATGTGAATGGAATTGACATAATTACTTTTTATAACTAAAGCGATAGCTGATTGTAACGATTTGGTAGTAGTGATGACAGGTATAATCTAACAATAATCTAGCGATGTAATGGAGTTTTCGACAAGATAAATAAAACACTATACTAATATAAAAATCGGAAATGAGAACATACATTATATTGCATACTATAAATACTGAGATTATGATTTCATTTCAAGAACATAACCTGTGTTAAAAAACAAATATTAAGAGGCGACATAACTCAAATAATATATAGATAATTGAGGACGGAATTATATTCAGATGTATTAATAAATTAATAAAAAACAATACTATACTTTCATAATTCGTTTTAAAAAGTCTTTCTGAAATAAAACATAAATAGATATTTAAAATATTCCTACCTCCAATTTAAAGGCACGGACGTTTATGCCAAAATTTGGATTACCATATTGAGTGTATACTGTATAGAAAGTCTGTTGGAGAATAAGCGCGAGTTTGTTAAATATTTAATTACCTCAAAAACTTTGTATGACAATGAACCATATAACGGTTTATAATATATATATATATATATATATATATATATATATATATATATATATATATGTTATCACTCATAAAGACTTAGCTCCAGCCTAGGCTTAACCTAAGGCTCCAGTTCAGGCTGTGTGATTGAAATTTTTTAAACCTTTCATTGCATTAAAAATTTTATAGTTTACGCTCGTGTTCATTAATTTGTAAGGAATTGGATAATACTCCTAAATTGTATCCATCACCTAAGTAATAACAATTATAAAGAATAAACCTAATTTTCTAATGAAAACAAAAACTCTGTAGCCTCCGAAATAAATTTACAAATAAACAATCACAAATGCTCTTGGTGGGGAGTCAGGTGCCGTAACCTCTAATCAACGTTCACTGCCAGACGTGAGCAATAAACCGAACCCGGCCTAAAGAGCTCTCTCTCATCTTTGCTTTCAAAACCGTCGCGTCGGCCGAATAGAAAGCGCTCCCCTATCAAGACTCCACAGATGTTGAACATAATTCACTTACCAATTTAGCACTCATCATGACTGTAGTATAAGTTTAAAATTGTGTGCTGATCATTTGTTGGCACAGTAATTTGTATAACTGTATACATTTACACCTAGTTGGTTTACATACACTTGGCGTCTTAAAACTTTGAATTCCTCCTCACCCACCCACCATTAACTTTGTATTAAAACTTTTGATACCTTCCCTAAAATTGGGTAGTTATAGAGTAAGTAACAAATTTTATATATGGTGTCCTAGCAAGTTAAACCTCTTTTTAAATGATTATATCAAGGACAATGCTGGTACAAACTAGAGGTCTCTAGTGCTACTCTGTCAAATGTGATGCAGGTAAATGTTAAAAACTTAATAAATTCCATTATAAATGTTTTTTCAATTAAAAAAAACAATTATGCACTTTTTAGTGTGTTATAGTTAAATACTCAAATTGAAAAGAATAATTCTTTGACAATTATAGTCAAAACTGTCATTTCAAACTAATTCGAGGTGTGTATGTAGCTAATTTTTACGCAAAGAAAACACGACGTTGTTTTTGCATGCACCAATGCAGTATATAATGCGTTTAACTAAAGAAGTGTTTACCACATTAGGAAAGGTAGAAATCCAGGTTATTTTAAGGATTTACAGATTCATAATTAGTTACATAATTTTAATTTTGCCTTCTGATAATTAATCGTGGATTAAATAAATTTAACTTTTAAAATTTTTGTTCATAGGCCTATCAATAAATATATTGCTTTATAGTAATGTGTACAATAATATATGACGCTTACTAAAGAATGGAAAACGTACTTTTAAATAACAAGGTACCGACTTATAGTATGTGCTATAAAATAGACATATAATGGTGTGGATTATTTTTCATGTTATTGATATTTTATGGAATACCCTGTGTTGAACAAAAACACGGTAAAATTATATTTTTTAATTGAACATGGTATGTTCAATATTTTTATTCGATTTAAACAATTTATTTGGTTTCCATTAGTACAAATTTAGTATTTAAATACTTAGCTCTACTTCCAACAATATTCATACCTATTATTTTTTTTATCAATTTACAATATAACCACGCAGTTTAAAATTAATTAAAAAACTGTTGAAAGTGTCCCGAAAAACTTTTAAGACGCCCGCTACGTATATTACAAGCGTTATAAAATAAACTCTGCAGCATGTCCTAGATTTAATATCACGCAGACAGTGGTTAACTTCCAAAAACCAATACAAATAACATCGATTCTAACACAGAATGTGTAATCAAAAATCGATAGGCGGAAATACTGACCACTTTCTCCTTCCTCGGTAGTATAGTGGTGGTTATCCCCGCCTGTGTGCACTCAACCATGGATCTAATGAGACACATATAATACCTATTCATATGGATTATACTTTATTTTGTAGTCTATTTGTCTTTGAAATCAAAACGTGAAAAGTTCATTTTCAGCTTGCTTTTCGCCAAACCTTTTCTAGACGCTGAACTAAGATTAAGGTAAACGGGAGCTTCAACCTCTAATTCTATAGTTTCAACCCAAAAGACCTCAGGGAGTTGTTTTAGGTCTGTTCATAAACCCAAAATGACAGGTTTGTAGGTGAGTTTTGGATGGTTTTAAATTTAAACAATTTTAGAACATGCTTCTTTTATTTTTAATGTCTCTGAATTCTAATTATTTTGGAGATAAACGAATTAAAATTACACTAACTCTGTATCAACATAAATTGTTCAAAAAAGTTAAACACGTGTTGCAATTAATTTTATTGCAACCCATTTTTACATAATCGTGTTATATTGCACAAGATCATACATACACAAAAACATAAATATATTAAAAATTAATGTTTGTAATTTTTTACCAACTGGGAGGAAACTTATAACTATTTCTAAAGTTTAAAACTCTATAATCAATCCAGTAAATCAGTACTGTTTCAGGACGGTTTTTATGTATTTCCCAAAGCAAAGGACGAAAAGGGATGTTTCCTAGCAATTCTGAGTATTTTATTACAGCGTTATATCCTCAAATTGCCTGCCTAACTTCTTCATATGAGTTTAAATGTAGAAATCTTAAAGTTATTTCCTCGTCAGACACCTCTACAATCCATTAATAATACTTTAGTGATGCAAATCTGAGACAAAACTCTTCTCAAAGTTTTTTAGTATCATCCAAATCAATTCCGTAATTTCAGAAAGATCGGTGGACATACTTTACAATTATACATTAGGGAATATAAAATCAGGCCGATCTATATAAACTACTCTGTTTATGAAATCAATTAAAAACAGGTCCAATTGTGTAACATCTTCCTTCTCAAAGTCGTTTACGTATAAGATGCAACTTATTATGTAGTTGATTAAGCCCCGCATGCTTCTGAATTATTTTTTCTCATGTGTATCTTCTAGAATTAAGTGCAAAACTGTGCTATAATAAATGTAGTGTTTTTCAAATGAAATTAAAAAATTCAAAGTATTTTATTGCTCATAGACATCCACATGAATCAACAATAATCAGTAGCTATATACATAAAGCATTTAAACGCTCAACGTAATCTAGAAAAGTGTTATTATTATTAGTGTAGTTATAAATTTGACTGAATAATTGTAATCTAAGAAATCGATTAAAACGTCAGTACTGTGGATATGTTTTATGATATGGGTGTGTAGGGCAAAACAATTAGAGAGTGAGTAAAAGTTGTTTTTAAAACTGTCTTTAAGCTTTTAAGCTCATAAATTTATCCATACGTTTATCATTAGATTTATAATATTCAATCGGATTGTGTTATTTTTTTACTCATGATTCTCCATAAAAAAACCAAAAATATATAAACAGAAATATCAAATACAAGTATGTCACAATAATTTTGGAGGAAAGAACAAAATTTCGATATAGGCAGATAAATACTCATTGAAAACTTTTTACCTAAACCCTGATGTACTTAATGGCACAGTTTGATTGAAAATCAATATCACACCAAAGCTGTGGTCGAGTGAAAGGCAAACTTTCACTGGCTGGCTGCTCGTAAATGTTTATTTCACCTGTGATGTCAGCTCCGGATTTATGGGACACATTTGTTAGCTGTCGTAAAGTGAGGCGTTTGCACACAATTTATAAGTCTAATGAAAGTTACAGGTTTTTATTAATTGTTAATCTGTATAAATAACATGTTTAAGACTTAAGTTAATGTTTTTCAGATATATGACGTTAAAACAGTTCTTATAGGGCTTAAGTTAACATGGGAAACAGTACAAGAGCTTCTACTTAAAAATTGTGACACATGTAAGTAAAATTTAACTAGACCGTTGGATAACGTTGGATAATAAATTGAACATTTTTATTCTACACTTATTTCTAATGCATTAAAAGTGATTTAAAATGCTTAATATACGCATATTCTCATTATCAAATTAATGATTATTATTTCTGAAAAGGTAAATGTACAGCTCTGTGAGTGTTAGAAAATTGCGAAAACTTTTAAAAAGTATCGAAATATTTCTTAGATATGTCTTTAAATTGTTGTTGCCTTATTTTTACTTCTCATGAACGGACGCCTAACGCTTTTTGGGTTTAAACGATGAGGTACCTGCCGCGGTAAGTTAACAAAACATTATTAATGGATTTTGATTTTAAAAATTAATCATTTTAAATAGTGAATTTTACTAAATTAAACGTCTAGGGTAATGACTTTTGGAACTTCATTCATCGTGATCAATGCCAACTTTTTTTTACCGGACCGTTAAGAATAAAGATTTAGATGGCATTTTAATAATAACTTTTACATATACAGCAATTCTAAAATTACATATTAAAAAATATATTCTTATAATTATTTTTTTACAAAATATTATGACTTAATTGGATGATAAATATCAATGTGATGCATTTTAAAAGTTGCAGATTGGTTGTAATTTATGATTTGTTTTAAATGTACTAACGCGGAATGAAAGAAGATAACTCTAAATTTAACTTTTTTTTAGGTCTGTGGTTAAAGTTCAAACTTAGGTATCTATACTTTTTGATTTTCGAGTGAAGCGATTCGCGCTAAGACTTACAAAACATATATGACGCAAAAACACAAAATTTTACATTTTTTCCACCCCTATAACTTTGTCGGCCGGCAAAAATCCCTCCTGCCACCTCTAGCTGCGGTTCTAGTCTTTTGCATTTTCGGTATTGGTATTGTTGGTGTATTTGTACTGTTTGTTGGTTTATTTGTATATAGACAAGATAAAGTTCTATAATTGTGCATGTGTTACTATGAACTTTGCCTGAACTTTAGCAAAGCCAATAACTTGTAATACCTCATGGTGATATCTCGATAATGAGTTTAATTATGAATATGAAATTTTGTATATTATTTTTATCTGCTACTGAGGGTTTAGGAAAAATCTTTCCTCTACCTGTAAATTTGTTTGTCTTTGGATTTTTAAGTATAAAATAAGCGCTGGACTTATAATTTTGGAAAAGAATCCAGCTAAGCATTTTACGCATATTATAATTTATAATTTCATGCAATATTTTAATTACGTATGCCATTTATATGTGCTAAACATACAAAATATAGAGCAGTATCTTTAATACATGTTAAAATGTTGAATAATTTTGCCTAATTTACACCAAATCAAGTTTGTTGTTCCAAACAACTGTACCCAAGGTTATCGATATATTACAGCTTATATTTTAGTTACAGGTATACTACAGCCGCGTAACTACTTTCTGATGTGTCCGAAAACCCATGTATTTCACAGTTTATTGGGTCATTCAACTGTAGAGGATAATGTTTAGAAATGTCAGTCACACTGTTTTAACACGAAATATACTTCTATTTTTTTACAAATTCATTGGGGAGGGGTTAATCCTAACCACTCATAGAGGTCCAGACCAACTCCATAATCATTTAGCGGTTATGATACAAGGAGAGAGGAAGCCACAAGGATAATAGATCTTGGCTTTAAGGATAAGCAATTTACGCTTAGTTGGGGTCTCAAAGGAGAAGTCTGTGTTTTAAGTAAACTAGTCACCTTGGGAGGACCAATTTTGGTCTAGTATAGAGAAGTGGGGGTCATCTGATTGCTGCAAAAAGACTGGAGTCACAGTGGCCTTCAGTAAGCTCCTGTAGAAGTTTGGGAGAGATAGAATCCTCCTAGCTTCTGCTTTTTCAACACTGTTAACACTAGTTATGATTGAATTGACATAACTTTAATGTGTGAGATTTAGCGTGATAAATTCAAACATTTATTTGTGATTCCCTAACCTGCACGATTTCCCAAGATCTCTTTGACCTACGGGGTACGGTCACGGTGTAAAAGTTCTTGGGTTAAATAAGATATGTTTTAGACTTATAGCTATTAATATAGTATTAATAGCTATTATCCTTTTCCGAACTTAAACTATATATATATATGTTTATAGTTTAAGAAATTATATATATATATATATATATATATATATATATATATATATAATTTCAATAAACATTGAATCACAAAAAGTACTTGCTCCGCCGGGAGTCGAACCCGGATCTCTCACTTGCCGGGTGAATGTGCTACCATTACACCACAGAGCGCTTACTTTTTCCGATTCAGTTATTTTGTATTTGGCCGTATCTGTCACATATGCGTTTTAATAAGCAAACTAACATATGATCGGAAGACCAAACACCTGTCAAACGACTTTTATATACGTTAAATTGTATAAATGGCAATAGCCTTATTTAATTTCAATAAACATTGAATCACAAAAAGTACTTGCTCCGCTGGGAGTCGAACCAGGATCTCTCACTTGCCGGGTGAATGTGCTACAATTACACCACAGAGCGCTTACTTTTTCCGATTCAATTATTTTGTATTTGGCCGTATCTATATATATATATATATATATATATATATATATAGTTGTTTATACTGGAAAATTATTTTTATACAGTTTTAAATTAGTTTGTTAACCGATATTGGTTCTGTGGATGTTTGCATATATATACAAAACGGAATGTAATTATTTTATTACAAGGCTTTTAAATTTTAAAAAATTGACTATTGAACAGCCAATATCCTTCAACATATGTTTACTTATAAGGCACGGTTTCAAGGTGGCGGCCGGTTTAGTTTTGGAAAACAAACTGTATTTATTAGGCGTCATCTCATTTATTAGCCAGCGCAGAGTAAATAAATAAATATAATTTACAACTCGTCCGATTTCAAAGTTTCCTAATTATATTCACCACAATGAATACAATAAAAATTATATATATTTGACGGTCTCAAAGAAAAATCTGAGTTAACATGTTGGGTTTTTTTTACTTAAAACAACACAGGATATCAGATTTTGTTTACTGAAGTTCATATAATTATGTGGGAAAAATGTGGTATATGTATGCTGTACGTAAACGATAGATATGTAAAAATTATCTCTCAAATCATTTTATGTATATATAGGCTATATATAAATATATAATATATCAGCAAATTTCCTCAAAGTACCATTATTATTTACTAACGGACGGGTACTTAAGATAAAAACTACAGTTTTCATTGTATAAATATTTTCATTTTAAGCGTAATGCTTTGTGAAATAAATATGTTACCTTATGAAGTTTGTAAAAAGGTATAACATTATTAATACTCTAAAAGGTTCACGCTGAAAAATTTTAGTAAATTTAATTAGCTAAAAAATTTTCATAATATTCAACTATACAGACTTGAAAAGGGCACACAAACTATAGAAAAAAAAACACATGAAAGTAAAAACACATGTAAATTCATTTATAATATATATTAATAGCTTGAAAAGGTTTTTATTTTAAATTTAAATAAAATTCTTGCCGGTTCAACTTTAAATGTGAGAGAACTTTACAAAGAAATTGTCTAAGAGCAAGTTCTGAGTGACAAGTTTATAATGCTTCCATACCACACGAGTCAGTTAAAGCAAATAACTTGGTGCAATTCTCCATCTCATAAAAGCTCTTTGTGAGTAAAATAATGGCGCCTTGAATACAAGTCTGCTACATACGCTAACTTTACTGTATTATTGTGTCCCCATTAGTATGCTTTGTTAATGAGTTTCTACTCATGTGCCATTTGTAACTTTACTGTAAACGGCAGTAAGGAATACTTAGAGGACACTTATGATGCAGTATTGGATGTCTATAATAATTTTGCATGGGAGGTACACATGTTTACGGTACGTATTATATCATTGTTTATAGATAACAAGCACCAAAAACTTAATATGTTTTTAATAGGTATAAAACCCATCGCTCTCATTTTAGGTTTAGTGTATGAAGAAGTGGTTCGGTTGTATTATATTATACACACACGCTATAGTATCGTTTTTCTAAGATAAGATAAGAAATAAATTCATATTCGTTCTGAGAACATTACAATTTTTTTTTTGCAGGCCTTATAACTTTCTTCCTGTCATTTAATCCCGGTACCCTAGTAACGTTTACATTGCTTCCTCTATGAGCATAATATACGTCTTCGCTTAAACATTTACTTCAGATTAAAGCGTCTACTTTCAGCTTTTAAATTACTTCTAGTTTAAAGTCTTTTCTTTACCGTAGTAGTTTTTGTCCTTATCAAGAAAATATATACAAAAAAATTCTCAAAATTCTTCCATGGTCTAAAATATTGTACATATGGTTGTTGTAATATACGTCTGGTACTCTAGTACCGCTCCGATCAAGAAAATGTGAAATACATTTTTCTGAATAGTTCACTCTGGTAACAAAGCCATCATCTCCAGTAATTATAATACAGTTATGTTCTTCCCTTCTTCCAAAGAGACATCAAAGGAGATGAATACCCAAAATTTTATCATTATAGATCTCGAGAGGAGGCAGCTCTTATCCCTAACTTCACCCATTCCATATATCTTGTCATTCCGTAATTTATTTTACGGTAGGACATTTGTACATTGTAGAAAGAAAAGTATGAAAAAAACTCATATTAATAAAATTTTTAAGGTTTGGTCAACTTATTTTTATTTTTTTAATTTAAAAAGATTATGAAAATTAATTTTATTTAATTATACAATATTTTCACAGTGACAGTATAAATATACAACAAATATTTCCTGTATAGGACAAATTGTAAACTTTATTACTTAAAAGATAAAACAAAGACTAAAAATTGTTAATAAAAGCTAAAAATATACATACCTAATCGTTCAACTGAAAGACTATACGGTTAACGAATTTAATTTGAAATTTTTGAGAAATTATGCTAGTCACGTAGTGTGTATCCTCCGCTAATGGCCTAGCCTGATTGGTTAGTCCATCATTGGCATTAACCTAAACTTGAGAAGGGTTATATATCCTCACGTATTACTTAACATAACACTTTCTTCTTCATACCAGATGAACATTCAAATATACGTTATTAAAATTTTGGAATGTTAATATGTATGTTTCAAGCCGTATAATCGTAAAGTTAAGTCATACATTTAAGGTATATACGTGTTTAAGAATCGCATGTTCTTATAATTGTGAGCGTATTTTTGTATGTGTGTGTGTGTGTGTGTGTGTGTGTGTGTGTGTGTGTGTGTGTGTGTGTTTGTGTGTGTATTATAAAATAAGTATTATGAAACTAATTTATATTTATTTAATTCTACCTTTTTATAGGTAATAGGTGTAATTTCTTGAACTGTGATTACAATTACTTCCGATTTTATTTTATATTATAAAACCTCAATTGATGCACAATACAGCACGTTTCGTAAAATATTATTTAAAACATTTGATTTAAGGAAATAATTAAAATATCAAGTTTTTGTGGGCAAAAATTTGAAAAAATAATCGGACGTATTATTAAATGAAAATATAATACGTCTGTAAGAAAATGTTTTTAGAGACTTTACACAGTGTATCTGAGAATGAGTTTTGTACTAGCGGTACAAGGTACATGATAATGGGGTATCTGATATGATTTTAAAAGAATTTAATTTTGGTATCAAAGCATTACTGTGGCTGTAGACAATTTAAAATAAAGGACCAAAGGTCACACAATACGTCTTTTGTTATAGAGTAACCACATATAGTGCTCTGCAGCGAAAATGGACAGTATTTTTGTTGCTTTACTTTGCCATCAGTGTTTTTACTATTTCTGATGACACCTCTTATTAAGGAGACAAATATTTTAACCACGTCCGAATTAAACACTAACCTTGGTAAGTTGATACCTATCGCATAAATGTTTATGTATCTCTCTCTAGAAGCGTAATAAAACGAAAGCTAAAATATTACAGAATTATATAATGTGATGAAGATATCTTACATGTGATAAAATTCAAGGCCATATTAAATTCTTGGATCCCACGATATCATTTTAGTGGTCAAGATGTCCATTTATAGTATAACTCTATAAATATCAGGTTTTTAATAAATGTGCAAAAATTTATTCCACTTAAATATCCCTCAATGTTTTAGCCTAAATATAATGTTATAATTAATAGGGGAGTTCTGTATATCAAAATGTAATTTTAGTAGAATCCTCTTTTAAGTATTTTTAGATTTACCTTTAATTAAATTTTTCTTATAAAAATATAAAGGTAAGATAGGAATGAAAAGAAAATGAAAGAGGAAGCGATATAAAGTAACAGAGAAAAGCGTGGGTCAAATATGAGTGTGGGCTTTTTGTAAAACTTTTGAGTTTCTTTTATATGAATGTCCATGTACATTCTTAGGCCTTTTGATACATCTGAGGAACATGAATGTATCAAAGATTCGTATTTCTGCTGCACAGCTGTCTTCGTTTTTTGAACAAAAACAAAGTAGGAATGTAGTCTTTGAAAATCAGCATAATGGAATATTAATCGTAGCACAATACATCTGCACGCATATTGAGCGAAACATCGTTCAATAGTATTTATATGTTACAATAAAAAAGAAACTTAACATTAAAAATATAATACCTGACTCATCGTAAACTGTTACAATTTATTTAATTTGTATAACCGATTGTATTTATAATTAATGATTAACAGTACTGTATGTAAAATAAAAGGTATTAAGAGCTATCGAAATGTCTTGGTAAATATTGTTCAGCAAATGATCATAATTGTATTAAAATATTCATTTTCATAGACCAAACAATTTTTTCCAGTATTGTAAACTTTATTTAATTTAATATTTTTTTAAATATCCAGTAAAAAAACCATTGCCATTAAAGTTCAGTCTAATTTAGTAACGTAAAAGAGAGCTTACTTAACATACTAGGATAGGTATTGCTTTTTGTACTCCACATATTCACTAGAGTGAGACAACCAGAAGAAACTTTAGCACCAGACACGTTTTGACTTTTTCTAAGGAGTTTTCTGGAGAGCGTCAATTTACTTGGGATATAGTGATTTAAATTTCTACAATAAACAGTGATAGAAAACTCTCTTATTAATTTTATATTATATTTACAGCCAAGTGAATTTCCGTCCAAGCGAGCACTTTCTTACCATTAACCATTAATTTTGTATTAAATTAAGCTATTGCCACTTAAAAATATTCTAGAAAAATATGAACTTTCAGCATGAAACTTAGCAACACGTATAGTTACAGACAAAATCTTCCATTAAAACTCAGTGAAGCACGAGACGTGTTGTGGCGTCCTTCCTCCTAATTACCGTGTAAGACTAATGTACTTCTTTCAAAGTGTGTGGACCAATGAGGAAGCTTGATATATATATATATATAATTTTCAATACACATTGAATCGCAAAAAGTATTTGCTCCACCGGGACCGAACCCACATCTTTCACTTGCCGAGTTAATTTGCTAGCATTACACCACAGAGCCCTTACTTTATACGTTTCAATTATTTTGTATTTGGCTGTATCTGTCACATATGCGGTTTTAAATAACCAAACTAAAATATGATCGGAAGACCAAATACCTATAAAACGACATTTTATTTACATCCATTAAATTTGTATAAATGGCAATAGCCGAATTTAATTTTTAATAAACATTGAATTGCAAACAATACTTGCTCCGCCGTGACTCGAACCCACACCTTTCACTTGCCGGGTTAATGTTCTGTAGCGGTAGCACATTCACCATGATCTGCCTATCCACAAGATCGAAAACGATTTAATCTATAAATTATAACGTTTGCATGGAGCTCTTTTTTCATGTAGGCAACATGGTGTCAGATGATTGTGCATATCACTACATGGATTTAGCAGTTCATATTACTAAGAGTTTTAACATCGAACTTATGGATAACCTTGGTTTAAAAAAATATACCTCCAACCTTTTGAGTAACAATATTTGTTAGGACTCAGCAAATAACAACAGTTATTTTCATTGAATATATTGACAGTAAAGTTAATAACATAAATTTGATAATTCAGTGGGAAATGCTGAATAGAGGAATAATGCCACTCACTGAAGTTGTTTTCACCGGTTTCTCGAACTGCACGGCACAGCTGAGATGTCTCATCGACATAAAGGACTCTCACAGCCTCGAGATAGACTGTGGGTGGGTTTACGGATGAAATCACTGAGTAAAAACACAGTTCCCATCACTAGCTACAGGCATCTAGGGGGTTGAAATTAATTGTAATCTACATCTCTCCAGGACAAAGACGAATTCCACGCAATCTAACACGTTTTCAAAGGAGGCTTTTCGATAATACCACCCCCTAGTAATAGTGAAAATTGCGTAGTATTTAAGGGGTTAGAAGAACAAGAGAGTAGGAAGAGACAGGATACCACTACACAAGAACAACGAGCGCACTTCTGAGTCACATTTCGGAAGAGACTACTGTCCCGGGTTGCAATCAAGAGATGCCGCGCCGACCGGTCGGGACAAATCACGTGATTTCAGGTGACAATTAATTCTCTCGCCTAATGGAGAGTGGCCACAATATTTTTGATCATTGCCTGTAGAGTGCAGTGCAGTCAGGTAATTGAGTATTAGATAGAGAATACAAATACAGATCAGATATTACCTAAACATTGAAATTTTATTTTATACAAATAAAGCAGAATTGTAAATAAACAATGACTATAAATAATAAGTAAAGTAGAAGTAGCAAAAATTAAATTACAATATATAAAATAAAAAACAAAAATCCAAAAAACAATAATATTTCGTTAAAATAAAAAATTAACAAAAAAAATAATCGCAAAATTTAATATGTATTCTGAAAATCTTTTCTTATGAAAGATAAAATAGTTTATATATATATATATATATATATATATATATATATATATATATTTTATAATACAGATATATTGCTCATAGACAGACGGAAATAACATTTTACAGCCTTTTGAGTGATAGGAATCACAGAATCTCAGCCGAAAATGCATTAAAAATTCATATTTTTTTATAAAGTTATTCAAAAAAGCTCACCGGCCTACTTTACACTTTCAGGTTCATTGAAATTTTAGTAATTTATGAAATGTAATAATATCATTCATTATTTAAATATATATTTAAAAGTTTAATAATATTTCTTTCTTATAAGTCTATGTTATATCTTAACAAAAAAGTAATGTTTTTGTTTAGAATTTATTTGTGTAAATAAGGAAAATGGGTAAGTCTAAGAACACAGTGATGTAAGATTTTTCCATCAAAGTCGTTGTGGAAAAAATGGTTATTGAAAGCCCTTTAAAAAATTTGTTATTTTTCTTTTATATTTGTAACTACAGGAGCCTAAGTTTCAAAATGAATTACCTACATAGTTTGTATAAATGTACATATTTCACAGTTTATAATTATTAAAAAAAATTAAATCACAATTAAATTTATTTTTAAGACATCTCGTATTACTTAAACGAATTAAGAATAATTGTTTATGATGCCGTAGAAGGGTAACCATAGAGTATAATGACTAGGGTCAGACATGCGTATCCCTCAGAAGTGGCCCCTTAACACTAAGTTGATCTGTTAATTAATGCTTTAAAGATTTTACAAGCATATATTTTATGTTTATTTTATAACGTGATTTTATTTTCATCCTTACGTCTAAATCACTGATTCTTGCTTGGTTCATGGAAAAAATAAAGCTTTAGCCACTTTTTATAACATTAGTGTTAAAATAAATTTGCATTACAAAAAGTTTAACTAAAATATATAATGTATAGTCCTAATTATAGAACAAGTTACAAAGGATTAGGCCAAATATTATTGTATGAAATTAATCAACGTTTCAAACTCTTTTTCTGTTGAATTAAATATTATAGTTTATATTTAATAGTATTCCTATAAATAAACTAATACTATAAAGATTTTAATCAGAGTCCCAAGCTTTTATCATAAACACACTTGAACGCCGGCATTCCCATGAAATGCTTACATCTGTTTCATGCTGTTTTTCATGTAGTACTACGATTATCTGCATTACAAGTATTAATTTACCCGATTTTATAAAATATACATTTTAGTTAATGTTTAAAGGACACCATATCTAATTTTTTCTGAGAACACATCAGAGAGAAATAAACGTAGATATCTCCATAACTTCGATGAGTTATAGAAACCACACAGTGTACGAGATGAATACACTGCTGAGTTCAAGTTAGTGTGGAGTTATTTGTGTTTCTCCAACAGAGTAAACAATGTATAGTACCCTTCGGCTCATCCTGTTCGTAACTTCCGTTCTGCGCATTATGATTCTGTATCTCAAGCATTTAACTATTTATTTTAAAATTCTCAGCATCTGAAATACTCTTATAAAAAGTAAATATAATGAAGCGAAAGAAAGTGAATGATGCAATGGGTTATTGATAACCATCAAGATATAACTTCGAGTTCATTTATACTCGTACGTGCGCTACATGTTACATGATATTATACAACCACTATAATATTCTGGTTGTCACTATATTCCACCTACTGAAGTTCAAGAAGATACTCCAGAAAACCCTTGATATGATTCTCCAACGAGCTCAACTTGGTATTCCTCCTAGTATTCTAAATTTTGAAATAACTAAAAGTCACATTAAGTAATAATGTATGTTTGATTCGCCAATGCACTTTTGAGACAGTGTAAACATTACAATCATTTATGCCAAATTCGGCCTACACTTCAGAAATAGGAAGTCTGAGTGACAATCATGAATAGTTAAAACGAACACAAATAAACATAGACAGCAGGACAAGGACCATTTTATATTGTACGTCACTCAGATCACCTGGTTGAAAACGCAGTATTGGACATAGTAGAGACATTGATTGAGACAGGGTTTATAAATGATCAGGAAGAAGAAATTTCATTAGGTACTTTTCGTTCCTGATTTGATTTCTACATGAATTACCGTACTAAGAGCTTTTAAATTTATATTAACAGAAAAGCCAACAACTATCTTAAAATGGTACTGAAATATAGTTTGTTGTATATTTGAATGCTAAACAATGCTATGCGTTTTCTGTGATATGTCTTCTATAAAAAAAGTTTTGTCTGTGATATTTCAGTAGACGTCTATCAGATTGTACTATCCAGGAATAAGTTTTAGGAGTAAAGTTTAAATTGTAAATTGACTTGGATGGTATTCGAGGACTTGAAATCTGCTGCATTCACTAAGCGGAGTATCTCCTCCTTTTCCATCGCAAGTTCTCCCATGGAGGCAAAAGCACGTAAGACATTATAAATACTTACTACGCCTTAGCAGCCCTCTTTATATATTTTTTATATATTTAAATGATGTTTATTATATAAATACATAAAATATAGGAATCTTAAGAATACTATTATTTAATCTAAATTGTTTCAGTTTTACAAAGTTTGAAATAGTTAATAAAGCTATTTTTATTTGTATTTTTTATTTAGACTTTTATAAAATTACTTGCCATTGAAAAAACTGGCTCACCGTATTTGATGCGCGATTTTAAACAGTTTTATAAAAAGAAAATGATCATATGATAACGTTACAATTAACCTGAAACATAAAGAAATTATCAAACAAATGTCGGTTAGTAATAAATCTTGTCCTTTATACAAGTCACGAAATAATTACTCTAAATGTTGAATTGTTCATGTAAACAGCTTCATGGTTGGCTAGAAGTAGCACAATGAACCCACGCTTTACAATTACACTTGAACTCTGAAGAACACTCGACATATTTCAACTCTTGCTTATTGTTCTACTGTAATGCCAGTTTTTCCATTCATTTTGTTGAATATTTCTCGTAAAATGTATGGTTTAATGTCAAAATATTTAATTCAGAATCTATTATTTTAGCGTTTTTTATATATTATATCGCGTTGGTAACTCTATGAGAAATTATACATATAAAATATGTGCACAATACAATAAAGTTGAGCTGTTACGACCAGTAAAATTTTTATGAATATTAAAGTGTATTTTATTGTACCGTGTATGTTACTGGGTGATAACATTACAAATAAATCTCATTGATTATGGTTTGTATTTCTAAAATAACATTTTGAGTTTTACACAGAAACACAAAATCTAATTTAATTTTGCTATAAAAATATACAAAATAAATCAGAAATAACTTGTGAATGGAATTCTCGTTGTATTTTTTGGATTAATTGATTAGATTCTGGGAAACTTGACTGAACTTTGCCGTAGATTCTCTTGCTATTAATGTTGTTTTTATTTTATACTTTAATTTATGTAATATTTTTTTAATTACTAATTTATTGTTAACAGAAAATATGATACATGTTGTATATATTTTTGTTAAGTATTTAAAGACCAGCATTACCAACTAACTTCATTTTAATTAGTGCTTGTAGGTAATGGTAAATGTGACAAAACAACCAGTTCTATACCTGATTTATTATTAAATTATCCTTAGTTATAAACTTACATACAACAAACTACTTACCTAATAAAAACTTACAACACATAAATTAATTCTTTATTAAATCGTAATACTGTCTTATTGTTCTTTTAACGAAATAACACATTAGTGTCTTGTAATGTTGTTTGTTTAAGTCAGTCTTTAGCTTCAAATCAATTTTCTTTTTTAACTTAATATGTACTAAGCTGAAATAAAAATATTTTTTCTGATAATACATACTAATAATACTAAATATCTAGTTAAATATGTTTCTTAATAACTTATTTGTACACTAAAAATAATATTACAATTTTTTTTAACTGGACGCTGAATATTATAAACTTTTACTTTTATAACTCCTAAAAAAATATAAATACAAATAGGTGTGTCTTAAGAAAGTAGATACAACTTGTATTCCATAAATAAATAGTCTGATATTTTTAGATTTACTAAACATATATGTAGCCATTTTTCTTAACAAACACCACTTTATAATGAACTAGGTACTCTAGAGGCAGTAATTGTTAAGTGTACAATATACTTATCATAATTATACGAACTATTGTCTGTTAGTTCTGCAAGGAAAAGCCAGCCAGTTGGCAAGCATCCAAATACACTTTCAGGTATATTACTCAGTTACACAAACTAGTAATAATAAGACTAATATTTATGTTTAATCCTATACATTCATAAAATGTATACGGTTTACAGTGATTTCTTCTCTTATTAGGTTGCACAATTCAAGAAACCGAGAGAAACATTTTAAGTAAATTAATCTGGATTTGACTCATATACCGAGAAAACGTAGATGGTGATTAAATCGGATAGGAGAGTTCCCTTGATGTTTCAAAATATAAGGCATTTCGGTGAGGTTTTATTTTGTAGCTGTGTTAAAAGCTTTTAAGCGATGGTTACAAATTTCAAGTGTTTTAACGTGGTGCACATTATGCAAAATGGAGAGTGACACAGCGCACCTGAGCCAATCTCTCTCCCCCGGGCTTGGGGTTTCTGGTTTAATGCAATGCCGTAAAAACTTTCCCTTAATCGAATAATTTAAAAGGATACCTTACACGTAGACGCATATCCTTCATAATTTTGAATAGATTATATAAAACTAGATCTTTATTTCCTGTTTGTACTACATTAGATGTTTAATTTTATAAATAAATCCAAAATTTAGTAAGTATAAATCCATAATCAATAACCTTTTACTGCATAACTTAGCCTTTACAAAATGTAATTTCTCCAACAATTAAATTTATAAATCGATGCTCTCGTACTTTCAATTTTGTATTTTTTAAACATACGCGGCTAATCAACAGTGAGGCATAAACATGCTACACGTAATAACAATAACATCAAACAGGTCACTTAATTTATCTGTAAAAATAAACAAAATTATTATTGTAGTAGTTAAAATGCTTATAGTAAATCACATTATCTCTGGTGCCATACATCAAAATAAGCAATCGAACATTAATACACATCTAGTGTCTAAGCTATTTAGAAGTATAATATAAATTTAAGAATATTGATTTTTAAAATATTATACTATGCCTTGTCAAACAGTTTCAAATGTTTACAATGTCTATTATAAGTTTCTGAACGGTTTTTCCATCATAAAATGTAAAAAAAAAAATTAAAAGTGATCCACATGGTGTTCTTAAAATGTACATTAGAAATAACACAATGGTAGGCCAACTGCGTAAACACAGTCACGTGACAGGTTTAATTCAGTAACTGCAAACGAACTTATCAGTGGCAGTGTATTTGTGAATTGGACTCTGATTATCAAAGTGAAGTAAGTAATTGCTGGCTATAAACCTAACCTTTAAACTAACAAGGTTGTACCTGCCTACAGCAATACGATAACTTTTTTTTATCGTACTACGGAGCGCCGCGCTTTATCATTCTTTACCATAGTCACTCTTATCTGCAACCCCAGTGGCTGAAGTGATAGCGTTGTGGACTGATAACTCAGAGTTCGGTGGATCGATTCCCGGTACCTGACATCTTTTTGTTAATTGCTACTAGTTGAAATTAAATTGTTTTAATCTTCTCAGTGTATTGTTTTAATTGTTTAAAAAAATTTTGTGTAACTGTTTATTGTCAAGATTTTATTACGTGTTATTAATTTTTTTTACCATTATTTATTAAAAAATCAGAAATGTTTAAAATTGAGAAAACGAGGACAGGTAAACCCTGTATTATTTTTAACGATATAAAATATAGACATCATAGAGTTTTAAAAAGCGGTGAGACGTCTTGGAGATGTTTGGGAAGGAGCTGTGGTGCGTCAATCAAAACGGATGTGACTCAGACGGAGGTGACTGTGTGTAACCAGACTCACACTGGCGAACACCCGGTCACTATGCGGTCGCTCCTGTCGCCGCTGCCGCGAGCTGTCGCGTCGCCCGCGCCTCGCACGCCACCTGCAGCACCCGCGCCAGCCTGCTCCACACCATCCGCACCTACAACACCTACTGCTGTTCCTTCGACCGACTCAATACCCGACCCGTCTGCACTACCAGCTCCAGATCCGTCGCAGCTCCTCGCAGATAACCAAGCCCTCAACCAAAAGATTCATGACATCCAACAACAGATGAAGGTCATCCTTGACCATTCGATTGAATCGGATCAAAGGCTTCTCGAATTCACGGATCAGGTATTTGTTGCGCGTTCGGCGGTAAACGTTCCCTCTTCACCACATCAATCTAGGGACCAGTATTGTCAGACCTCAGATAATTACCAACATCCTTGTGAGAGGTGCTCAATCTTCAAAGAAGAAGTGCAAAATATGCTGACAACTATTAAGACCCTAGAAGAGGAAATAAAAGTATTAAAAACAGAAAAGTTATCGCTTATAGAGAAAACCAATTGTACAAGTACTCAACATACAAATTCCAACCCACTAAGCAACAACAAGTATGAAATACTATCTCATCTTCAGGATAAACCCGATGACTTCACGATAGTGACAAAAAAGAAAAAGAAGCAAAAGCCAAACAAAAAGAAGAAAAACAACCATTTTCTTAAAACAAATAAAACTAAAATAGAAAATAGATGCGAAAAAATTAAAAAAAACTCCCCTTCAGGACGGTGTCCATCGTGGGCGACAGTCATGCCCGACATCTTGCCGGTATGATGAGGGCGATGGTGGACGGTGACACGGATGTGAGTGGCACCTGCAAGCCCGGCGCCGGCCTCCTCAACACCACCCCAGACCCGGCCCCTCCTCCGGGAAACTGCTTCGTCTTGGTCTCCGGGAATAACGATGTGGCGGCTGGGAGGCAGAATATAATCTTCAGCAACCTTGAAGAAGTTAATAAAAACTGTAGGATGACGTCCAAGGTACTAATTACACCCTTGTTTCCAAGGTACGACCTGCCCCCTGACAGCCCCATACAGAAGAACATCAGAATTGCCAACGCCTACATCAGCGAGCTCTGTGTCCGGAGGGAGGGAGTGGAGATGGTCGATATCAGCCGCATCGGTCGGCAGTTCTTCACCGCGCACGGCCAACATCTTCGTGCGAGAAACCTTCATAAATTTGCAGCTATTGACTCTGCCTAGGCTCTACATTTGCGAAACGACGCTGTTTTGTATGTCTAAGTGTGCCTTGACAACTGGCCGAGACATTCATTCGTATGAGACCAGAGGCAGGGAAGCCTACCGAACTGGACAACACAGAACGGTGGTTTATGAACACCTGCCCTCACAAGCAGGTGTGCATTTCATCAACAAGCTGCCCAATGGGATAAAAAATGCACCATCGCCCCCGGCGGTCAAAACTCGGTTGAAAAGCTTTTTAGTGTCACAAGCATTTTACAATGTGGCCGAGTTTTTGGCATTTAACTGGGAGACCACCCAACAGAGAGATTGACTTTGGCTGAGGAGGTGGGGAAATTGGCGAATGGATGTGCGATGAGTGAATGCGGATTTGTATGTATGAGTGTGATCTTGATGTGGGGAGAGTGGACAAAATTAGTTACTATAGTGACGTTTGCTATACATGTTATACATGTCTATTGCAATAAAAAAATGATTGATTGATTGATTGAGTTTGAAGTGTCCAGCTGCTACATCACTTCCTTATGTGTTCTTGTCGGTTGGTTTATCAGCTGATGATAAGATATATTGTACGAGAATATTGCTAAAAATACAATGTGAACTAAAGTTAATTTTTTGTAAAGTAATATAATTTCAGACTTGTTGTTTGAAATGATTTATATTTAATATTATCGAGTTTAGGAAATTTTGTTTATCTATATAAATTTTTTTCTATTTAATTAATTTTCCCTTTAGTTTGACTGTCGCCAATAAAAAAAAACAAATGTTTTATTGAGAGAACATTGTACATGCTATGGCAATAGTCAGAAAACATAATTAAGCTACAATTGTCGACTCATTCTTGTATCAAAGTCCCTTTTAATCATACAGTTTTAAATTCGCTCTCCCCTTAAATTTGAATTGTTCCACCCTTTCTCCAGTCAGTAAACCAATTGTTAGGTCTCCCAATTATATGCCATGAACTTTTCTGTATGGTTAAATGCATATGTGGTCAGTATTGTTTTTAGAAGAGTCTTAAATGCTTTCTGCATTGGGGCACTCTTAATCGAGCCTGGCTGTTTGTTAACGAATCGAACACCTGCCTGAGGAGGCAGTCGTTCATGATCTACCGTTCTGTGTTTTGCAGATCGGTAGTCGTCCCTGCCTCCCGTTGCATAAGGGTATATGTAACCACCTCTTATGATTTCGCATTTAGACTTGAAAAATATGCTGTATTCCAATATGTAGAAGCAAGGAAATGTCAACAGTTTCAGGTTATTGAGAGCAGCACGAATCTTTCCATTGAAATTTTGCAATTGGTCCGAATACTTTTTTTAAGGTTGAAAATTCTGGAAAAGGTTGCGCTTATGCAACCTTCCCACAGTACCACCCGGTAGGAGAGGTGGTGGTAGATTAGTTCGTAATATGCCGCCATCAGTACCTGGGTTGGGCAGTATTCGGACAGTCATTCATGGTGGGAGAAAATTAAATTTTGTTAAATAACTGTAAATGGATTTTGCACACATCCCATTCTTATTTTACAAAAGTTTGTTTAAAGAAAAGTAACAAAGAATTCGCTCTCGTATTGGAGCAATCACTTAACTGATACGGATAGATTGATGGGTTTGTACTTTAGTTAGGCTAAAAGGTGCATTGTAGAGTTGTCTCTCTTTTTTCTATACAGCCTATGTGCTACTGTATGTGATTATTATTAATGGTTTCTAGCTGAAGATAATTTGTAAACTTACTATTAAACCGAATAAGTGATTACAGATCTTGCTTGTTGATACGAAGTTTTAATCATACTCATTTGGGAGGCTAATAATTTATCCTAACGCCTCATTTTTCAAGCCGAATCCATAAATAACATTAAAATAAAAATGTATAGAGTCTCAATCATTTAAAGCAGTTGTGGGATCCATAAGTTTGGAAATTAACTATATAATCTTACAAATAATAAAATATATCATGCTGTTTTTGCATGGTTCTCTTTTGATCCATCTGTAGTTAGGGACACCGCTAATAATAGTAGTGATTAAAATTGGTATATTATTTGGGATTTAACTCAATTTAATGGTTTTAAGAAATACTAAATGCGTGGGTATTCCCCGTACTGCCTAAGTGTCTATTGAAGTCTTTGTTTATGCTTTAAACTTGTTGCATCGAATTGGAATTAAGATGAAGGTGAAATATGTTTTCAATATATATCTTAGTTTTCAGGAAAAGCCAGAATGATGAATCCAAATTTAAATTCCTTATGAAACCTTTATAACAGCCAATGTCTAGAATATTTGCGTTGAAAAGATTTACGATTTGGATATAGAATAGTGCATCGTCTCAACGGCCTTCGTGGAATTACCTCACAAATATCTAGCTGCTGCAAAATTAAGAATTTCAAACACTGCTACTTATGAGGCACTATTTTAAACCTATAAATATAAGAAGGTTTTTAAAAAAATTTCAAATATCACAGGTGTGTTACTGCTAAGCAAACTTACTCATTCTTTGGCATTGCAGATATAATTTTGTTGCTTTTGTACAGTTAGATATGAGATAATTTTAAAATAATTAAGTGTAAGTAAAAGTACTATGTAAGTAAAACCCTTGGAAGGCTCAAATCTTACTTTAAAATGCACAATATTATGCAACCGTTTGCAAATGGAAACTCATTTATATATTGTTCTAAGCTGTAGTACTCTGTGGAGTAATATAGTTTCCATTGAATAAATAAGTGTGTACACATAACTGTGCCTTAAATATAATATTAATATAAACTTTAGTGTAATATTGGTATGAAATATTGTATTTTTAATTACATTGCATTTAATTTTCACAATGCCAATGCCATATGAAGTCATGGTATGTACCAAGTATTCTACTTTTTTATGTTCCTGAAATATACAGCCTAAGCTTTACAAGGTTATATATTCCAGTCACAATACTACCAAATGGCGTGGAGAAGAAAGCGGTAGGGGACGCACATGTAAACATTTGTTGGTATATTATTCAAAGGAGGTGGGGTATATTTTATATTCATAGATATCGGAAAAATGTCCAACTTAATAATTTATTAGACAGCAAAAGTTTTTATAACGTGTCGTCCTGTATACAAGGTTTAAAACAGTTTGATATGAGATTTCCATTAATATTTGGAAGGTTTCATGCCCGATCAATAAGAATCTTTAATTACTTATTCAATTAAAGCAATACAGCGAGTTGATATAGTAATAAAATGCAATACCTTGAAATGAAATGTCTCACTAAAATGAGAAAACATAATGGGTTTTATTGTGTTTATTCTGCAACACATTTCCTATGATTATGAATATAATATAAAACTGCAATAAAACTACCTTTTTGTTTAAAATATGAAATACTAATAAGGTAAAGCGAGGAGAGATTGCGCACAATTCAAAATATCTAAATAAAACGAAAATTTTTAGTTGAATATACAATTTTTTTAGTGTTATATTTACATTGTATGGTTGTCTATTCTCTGTAATTTTTCCAGAATTTATATTATGTTAATAACGAAATAATAAAAAAAATCGTAAAATGTGTTTTGCGCAATCTCTCCTCGTAGGGTAGGTGAGTTTGCGCACATGGGTAGGAGAGATTGTTTATGGGAATAAACTACTGCAATTCACACTTTAAAACATATTTAATTAATGTAAACTAATGAAACCTTCAAACTTGATGTAAGAAATTTGAAAAATTAAACATTTTAACTTGGGCACATTTTAAAAACATTATTACATAATAGAGCATTAAAATCATTTTTTTTGACGTTTTTCACGGCGTCCACAGTCAATGCACTTTCCTTCATAAATTGTACAGCTCTCGTGCATCCATCTTCCACAGACCATGCACTTGATCCAGTCAGATGTCGAAGTAGTCTCCTGATATAGTTCAAGACACTCTGTACACTCATCATCTTCATTATCGCTGACATGATCGGAAAGAAGTTCAATGTCTGCGTCATCTTCCTCAGATGTAGAAGATTGCTCAAACATCAACCGTTTTCTTTGTTTTAAGTCCTTTTTTTTGTATCTTGCAAGATTTTGGTTGTTCTTTCCATGCAGGTTTCTTATTTTCATCTGGTCGCTTTTTCTTGTTTGATGCTAACTCTTTTTTTATCTTGATTTTGGTTATGTTATTTGGATCTGTAACATTCATGGCACTTTGCTTCCTTTTTGATTTTGAAGGCTCCAAACTTTTAGGAATCGGTGAAAGTTTTTGTAAAACTTTTGTTGGAGTTTCTACAGATGCGGCTGAACATTGTCTTGAGGTTGATGGTTGACAGATTGGAGGGATTAAATGATTTGATTGAGATGATTGGATTGAAATAGGTGGTTCAGTGTTTTCAGATACTGGATTATTAACTGATGTCAAGGTTGGTTGGAGTGTTGTGGGGATCAGGAACAATCTGGTTTACATCTTGGTCACAATGTAAAAGATATGCATAGTCTGGTATCACATCAATATTTAGAGGATGGATTCCTGTGGCACGAAACGCAGCAACTCCAAGTTGAACAGTGGCAGCACGAGGCCAAGATAAATTCAATAGATGGCCAAAATCGTCCCTTGAAATTTTGCCAGTACCACAACGAGATGTGACTAATTTGTTACATGCATCTTTAAAATAAGTTTTCAAAGGCTTGAATACTACACGATCTAAGGGTTGTAGGTAGTGTGTAGTATGACTAGGCAGACATAAGATAATGATGTCATTATCATAAGCCTTTTGCAACATATTGGGACAGTTCATTGTGTGAGGGCATGGCCATCTAAAATTAGCAAATGCTTTCCAGGAGACTTTCTTGGGATGAAGTGTTCAGAAATCCATTCCATGAACAGTTTCACTATTTATGTACGCACTTTCTCTTCTCATTTTTAAAACAGTTCCAGGGGGAGCATCTTTGATATATTGTGGTTTAGCGTAAAACTCCCTTAAAAAATACAAAAAGGTGGTAGGAACTGTCCCTCTGCATTGCAGCAGGCCATAATAGTTACAGTTTCTCCCTTTTTTCAGCACTTGTAACGACGTGAACGTCTTTTGCTTCCTTTTTGGGCAATAATAACTTTTCCAGGCTCATTATTAAGCTGCACTCCTATTTCGTCGCAGTTCCAAATACAGTTGGGCTTATCTAAAAGGTTGTTTTCTTTTAAGGTGGAAGTGAGAAGATTGAAATAACTTTTTACTTCTTCCCTATTCATTCCTTCTGTTCTTGCTCTACTAAATGCCTTGAGCTTTTCTCACACTTAAATTAGGATGTCGCCGCATGAATGACGAAAAACCAAACTTTTCCAGCGGTTTTATGGTCTTTGTTGAAGGTGTGTTTAATACCCAATGTTTCTGCTAAATTGTAAGCTAACATTCTAACATTCTTTTGTGTAGGTGCAAACCCTACAGATTGAAGTTTTATTATGTGCAAAGCCAATTTTTTCTCGGCTTCCAATCCTAGTTGGGCCATCTGGACCCAAATTCCGTTTTGCAAAATCATTCTTCTTCATTCGATGTCTTAATGTAGACTCTGGTATTTTAAACCTCTTGCTTGCTGCTCTTATTGATAATGATCCATTCTTTATTGCTGATACAGCTGATGATAGATCATCTTCTGTCCAGGATCCTTTGTTTGTTTTCCTCTTGTACACGTTAGGCATGTTAGCCTGTAAAAAATAAATAAATAATAGTCATCTTGGTAAATAATATGTTTTTAATTTTTTTTTTAAGTTGTTTTATTAATGGTAATATGCAATTCATATTAATAAAATAAATAAAGATTCATAATATACATTTAATGAATTTCTAACGAATATGTAGATTCACAAAATAGTTAATATTAATTATGAAATCCATGCGCAATGTCTCCTACCATTACATTAAATGGAATAAATGCGCAATCTCTCCTCAACATGAAATGCGCGTACTGTCCTAAATCGGTAGGAGAGATTGCGCAGGCTTTAAAACTAAGATGGCCGAAGCGAGATTTGACCAACCACTATCTGTACAGTTTTGCCTATGTCATTACCTCTCTAGAAAAAATGGTTAAATACCGAATAATGTATCGTAGCATCGTACTGATTAAATTTCATGCATCCTGCAGGACAAAATTCAGCCACTTACCTTTGAAATGAAAGTTGTAGGTTTAATATATATCACTAATAAACAGACTTAGCGTCTTGAACTTTTGACAGAACACTCAAACTAATGAAGCGGATCGAGGCACTGAGGGACGCTGCGCGCGCACCCAACTCCAACCAGCTGGAACAAAGAGGGCGCAATCTCTCCTACCGCGCAATCTCTCCTCGCTTTACCTTATAGCAGATTTGTGGTTTCCAAATATTCTATATATCATGGAAACGAAGCACTTTATTACAAAGTAATATTTTATTTTAAGTGGTAGTTAGCAGACCTAACCCTCTAGAAATACTGAAGTTGACTTTTGAAAATCTATATTTTTTACATTATTAAAATTTATTTATATTAAAATTTTGCAATCGATTTTTAGTATGAATCCTAAAACTAACAAAAATAACTTGTTAAATATATTTTTATACAAATATAACTACAGTAAATTTTTCGAGGAAGTTTTTTTCCCAAAGGACTGCTTTATATTTTTCAAAGTGTCTACAGAGAATTTTCTGCTTAACTGAGTAGCAAAACCGTTCGTTTGTTACTCTATGGACTAGGACCAAAAGAGTAACATTATTTATGAACAACCCTATGGAAGAGTTATTATGCAATCCTTTAGTTCCTCTGAAATAAAAATTTAGAGGGAAGTACTCACAACTTCTGTGAAAGAGTAAATGATGTGTAAATGTACATGTGAGGCTTAGGCGTTAATGATAGTCCGTTTGATGTTTGTGTGTTCACTAAACGGTGGTGGAAGGTACTTATCCCAAATTATTATTCTCTTCTCAAGTCCTTTCTTATTCTCGTTCCTGACCGTACACGTTAAGCACCCTTGAAACTCTCCAGCTTTGTTCCACATTATTTTGATCAAAATTTCAATAGATTAAATAAATTATTTCTACTTTTCCATTTAGAACGGTGGAACATTAAACTTTAGACCTACTAGATATAAACTATACAGTGCGAATAAAAAAAAAATCATAACAAAACCTTAGATTGATTATTCGTAAATTCCCGTAAACATAATTAGTTAACATAGTTTACACTATAGTACTCCTGACCCTGGGAAGATGAAATATGTAATAATCACATAGTATGTAACTTTACATTACACCTTAAAACTACCTGCGCGAATGTATGTTCTGATAAATGTTGGTATAGTAATTATACTTAAAACTGTAGAAAGAATGTAAGATTTTTGCCAAGTCAAAAAACAGATAATGCAATTAAACTTCAAACTTGTTCTGTTTGGCTTGCTAGGCAATTTGTGTTTGACTAGACATGCAGGATGGTTAAAGTGCTGAACTGATGTTACCTTGTGTTGGTGCAGCCACCATAAGGAGGGATAGTGGGCATATTCACAGTAAAGTCACTTTGGAAGAAGGAGAAGTTTTCTTTTTTCTAGTCTCTATCATTAGTCACTAGTCAATCATCACTAGTCTATCACTAGTCTATCTACTAGTCTATCATCACTAGTCAAAGACATACCCAGTCCGGCATTTTTTATTTCACACTAAACTAGACATATCAGTCAATTCCCACTGTAACGAAGTATGTTTTGGATTATGCATTACAAATATAAAAACAGTTAATACAATTTCAATTAAACTGTTTAATCTTACAATGAATATATAAATACAAATTTTTTTTATATTTTCATTTTATGATCCAATAATGAAATAGTGAAATTCTACTTAATGACAAATAATGACGAAGAAACTGTATTCTTTTTCAATCCATGCAAATATTAGGAGTGCTCAAGCATTTTTATCCTGTGAATTAAATACAAGATGTACTTTTAGTTCATAAAGATTTATTTTAGATTAAATGTATATTAACTTATATATTAAAATTAAATTTAAATTTTTTGTAACGATGCAAATTGCGAATATTTATCGAATATTTATTATTCCTACGTAAACGCACACTAAATATAAACGCATGCTAGTTATAACAAATTAAATATTTCTTATAATTCATTGTTTGACTTCATTGCCTGTTTATAGGGTAACAGGACATTATATTTTAATTCAGCCACACACACACACACACACACACACACACACACACACACACACACACACACACACACACACCACACACACACACACACACACACACACACACACACACACACACACACACACACACACACACACACACACACACACCACACACACACACACACATATATATATATATATATATATATATATATATATATAAGGTAGCATGGATTAGAACTGTAACATAGATATTAAAGTCAGTGGTTCCAGGCGAAGACATATTCAAGCCCCCTAAGTGTTCACTGAATTATTTATCTTCAGATGATGTGGCATGTGCGTCGCCCTACCGTGCTCTTCTCGTAGTCACTTGGACGTGTTGTGACTAGAATATATAACTATATCTATGTAAGACTAAGGCTGTATGTAACTTTCACTGGAACTGTTACATGTTATAACGTAAATTGTTATAAGTTCTTTTCAATTAAATGGTTGCAAAATTGCTCACTAATGTTTGACTACATTAAATTATTCGAGTTTTTTCGTAACTTCTCCTTATTTCCTATCTAAAATTTACATTTATGTTGATTTCATAAAATAAGACCCAGCCTAATTTGTTATATTACATTTCTATGTATAATATTCATTCAAATGAGTTGTGTCAGTTAAATTATAATTTAAAAGAGAATAATTGAGAATTTACAGTACACATCCTAAAAGTTATTTGACTTTGACAGTCGTATTCGAACTGTCACTTTACTATTTAATTCTGTCTCTCTGAATATTACACCTCTTTGAACAGACAAAAAGAACATGACTCAAAGTAGTTGTTGTACCTTTGAAACTTCAGTAACTCTTCGAACTGAAAACTGTGTTGTGTTTTGTATATTATTTTCTTATAATTAAACAAAGATCTACAAAGGAAGATAAATTTTATAGACATCTTAATATATTTGTAATGTGTATTAATGTATATACGTTGCTGACATAAAAATACTTATAATAATTTAGTAATAATGTTTAATAATATAAATATACAGGGTTATTTTCTTGTTGAATGTTTCATAGTAGTATATATTATATTTTATCGGGTATCAAGTAATACTAAACGTAGAAAAATTTTTACATTAATTATAATAGAAATTGGTAAATATTTTTAACAAAAGTTGTAAATATTGCGGAAGTAGAGATACGACTCATATTTGATTTTTTTATGTTATCAAAATTATGTTTGAAACAATGGTTTTGTTGTATTGAAAATTATATATATATATATATATATATATATATATATATATATATATATATATATATATATATACATTGCATATACTTTCATAAATGGAATACTAGACTCCATAGTACGATATATATCAGAGGAATGTGAGTATTCCTTTTTAAGACGTTCAATTACTTTCCACAAAAACTCATAATTTACATTGAAATATGCTAAAGTTTTTAGTATTTAAAATAACTAACTAACTGTCATCTTGAGAATATGCATTTAAAATTTTTAGAGTCAAGAACTACCGTACAGAATCTATATAACACTCAACAACTAATGTTTAAATAATATTGCTAATAGGAGTATCGTAATAAATCCGTATTACGTGCATAACAACCTACAGCAAAATGTGTTACTTAAAAATATGTAATAACAAAATCTGTTATTACTTAAATACCAAAAATATGAAATTAGTAAATGTATTATAAATCTTTATTTATTTAACAACTACTAGCAGTTTTATTCTTTGACAAAGTTTAAATGTATGAAATGTTATATGTATTTATATGAAAGCATATATATTAACTAAACCGCTTCATGCTCTACAATCTCCGTCACTAATAATAAAATTCTACAATTAATCGAAATCGAGCTATTCACTTCCGAACCACAACGATAACTTTTAAAATGTGTGTAGAACACAGCATACGCAATCATTTATTATACAAATTAAACTGCAAAACATCTTTGTTTAAATCAATATTTTATGTTTCAATAAAGAATATGGCATGGTTGATTTTAAAAGTTCTTTTCTTGATTTAAATATACCAGATAATTAATACCATTTAACTATATTTTAGATAAAATTATGTTAAATCCATTACAAAACGACGTTTTTAGAACGAAACCTCCTAATAATGAATTTTTAACTAAAGCAAATGTTCTTTTAATATTACATCTAAAAATGTAATTGAGTGGAAAGTTATACATTTGAAAAAATGCACGTGGTAGGGAAATGGTGCTTTTTCCTTTATCCAACTCTGTTGGCATTATATAAGAAATAACTTAACAACAATACCATTAATATCAATTAATACAAATTTCGTACTAATAACTAGGCAATTAGTTTACTACTTTTGGAGTGGCTTATTATTATACTGAACAATTATATTAGAAATATCAAAATATATAGCATGTTTATCTGGAGTATGTAAGGTGATTAAATATTTTTATTTTAACTTTAAGACATTTACATATTTTTCTAAGCAGTAAAATAAAGAAATAATAAAATTTTTATGTTCACTAAAGAGTAAAGTTTTTTTACAAAACTTTCAACGAGAGTGTGCAATGTTCATTAATGAGTTAAAGTTATTTCCTGAAATATTTATGTAATTTTAATGATCAGGACACTTAAAGACGCTAATATATTTACAAATAGGTGTTAAATGAATAAGGTTTCTATTTATAAAGTAATTTAATGTAAAAATTCTTGATCTGTTGAGCTGGAAACCTCTTATTTCTTCTAACCCTCGAATATTTTTCTCCTAAAATGAGCAAGATTAAACGTGCTTCGTACTACAATTAACAGTAGGTTAGAAGTGCAATTAAAACCTAAGAGTTAAATAGGACTACATTTATTGAAGTGATCATGTGGACTAATCTTTTTTTGCTGTATATTACTACTTTATACAACTGTGACCAATATATATATATATATATATATATATATATATATATATATATATATATATATATACCTGGAACTGAACTAAAAGAATAGGGTGCTTTTAATTATAAAAAAATTATTAAACAATTTTACTTTTTTAGTGGACTTTTTGTTTTTTCCCAGGGAATCTTCAATTATTTGGTGCAAATTAGAGAGAAATTTCCTCTTATTTCGTAGTACAGATGCCGTTCTAACTTTTTAAACCAGCCAACTGATATCTGGTTGCTGTAACATTCAGGAATAATAGCACTTCATGTATTAATAATGCCCCTGAAATAACTTTTTCCCTTAGATATAAGAAAAAACATGATTTTCATGTTTTAACAGCCCATAAAAGCCTAAGTCAATCGCATATCGTTAAATCTTTTCCTGAATACCTTAAGTCTTGTATTATAACTATGCACGTACTCTTTAGACATTGATTTATAAGATAATAGCTAACATAATAAAATATGCTCCACTGCTGTCTACTTCGCCTGGTTGAGAATTTTCTAAAGAGAAGCAGTATTTTACTTGACAAACAGTAAAAATGAGCATTGCCTATTCGATTGAATTATGTTTTTTAAAGCAATGATGAGTTTTCCACGTTGTCATTATTCTATAAGAAAACTGAAATTCAACGTACATATTAGGTTAATTATATTTTAATTATGTTAAGGTTAATAATTTTGTTAGGTTAATAATGTTAAATGACTGCTTTCATAAGACGCATCAAATAACTAGAATCTCCTTTCAAAAGTAAATGCTATTAAAAGGTAGTAAAAACATAGTATGTTCAACTATATTGAAAGTGAAACTTCAAATATGCGATCCTCATAATATAGTAATTTTATGTAACGTTTTTTTTTTAATTAAGTTTGTTTGTGATAGCGGGTAGCGCTTATGATTTGCATCTTATTACTAATATAATTGTGTAAACTGTTCCTAGGCATGACAAAATAATATAAAGATTTAATGAAATATTTCTATATGATTTAAAATTTAATATTAGCTGAAAAGTTTATTAGTAAGTTTTGTAAACACTACCCTATTATTAATTTCACATTGCACTTACATTTTTATACCACTTAATATACTATTCTTGAGCATTGTAAATAAGAAAGGCAAAGACTACAGACAGGTAAAGGACTGGTATTTGTATATATTTTTAAAATATGAACAGTTGTATATAACTGATATTTATATTGATGTTTTAGGGAAACATAGTGTTAAGTACATATTGTAATCCACGATAACCATTCAGTTTCAGTATCTACTACATACTGGTGTTATGTATATTGACCCTATATGATATTCTCATATGGCTTATAGCTGTCTAGCTAACTCTGTAGTATAAGCAATGATCAGCTATTAATCATGGAATCGCATAAATCATGTTATAAATACTAAATATAGATCTAGTTCAATTTAACACAGGCCTTAAAATTATATCAGAGATATATTATTATTTTTATCCAACACACACACATACATATATATATATATATATATATATATATATATATATATATATATATATATATATATATATATATATATATATATACATTACAAAATATTCTGAGTCTGACAGTACTTGTTATTATAAACAAAAAGGGTTTTTGATTAACACATCGTTTAGACGTTAGCCAATAACTTTTAAATTTCAACTGTTTTATCTGTAGAAATAGTAAAGCTAAAGATACTAGGCGTTTCATACAGGTTGTGAAAGTAAGGGAAAAATTAAAACTATAAGTGTGTGACAAACTTTCATAGCACAAAAATACAGGCTGTTGGGAATATTTTAGAAGGAAATTTACCTAAATAAAACCTAGTATATTAAAAAAGAATGACAACATAACATATATTGTTTAATTAAAAAATTAACGGTACCTTTTCAACGAAATCTGTCTACGCATAAACGAGCACGATCACTTTAAAGTATGTTTCCATAAGCTGGGAGGAACAAAAGTTTTGTCAGTTGAAAGGGACATATACAAGATGCCAAATATTTTAACATTTTTGTAACAATTCCCGCGGTACTTTTTTCAACGAATCCCTTGGAAAATATTTTCAGTATTATCAGTCACCTATTAATATGTTAGTATGCGTGTACGAGTAATATGCGTAGTAAACGTACAGTATTCACTCAAATACAGAAATTAATTTAAATAAATTCCATTATGTGACTATTATCTTAGATACTTCCAGTAACCAAGTACAGAATAAAGATCAAGGTTCCATAAACGTCGCGTCAGCTAGACAATAATGAACTTTTACAGCTGAAACATGACCTTCCATTTCTAACCATGATTTCACGCTTTAGTACACCATTACTCTTAATGCTGTTTTAAAACCGTTATATTTATTTCTGCCGTTTATTGACGTTTCCTCTACTTTTTTTTAATCTATACGCTTATTTAATTATGATAATGTAATTATAACATGGAAGACTGACTGTAAACAATAGTCCCATTATTTAATTGTGGCAAAATAAATTTTTCTACTTTTGATGGTAGTTAAACATTTTTAGTAGGAATTGAGAAGACTTTATCATCAAAAGGTTAGCTAGTAGTTTGAGGAATATAAAGTTTTAGTGTATTTATCTTATTATGAAAAATTAAATGACTTATAGTAGAGCATAAGCAAGTGTGCAAAAATTTCATTTACGTTTGTTTGTCTATTTCTCTGTCGGTCACACTGTCCGCATGGTAACTCGACCACGATCACTGACCTATAGACTAGTATTGCGCATGAAGCTTCGTTTCTATAAAAGGAACACAGTTTTTATTATATTGCACGTCACTGCTTAGGATTTAGTTTAGTGCTATTTAATAGTTTTAAAACGTGTTTATTTTCTTTTTGTTAATAGGAAAATAGCGGAATAAATAAATTTGTAAACAAACTCAGTAAACTAACAAGAAATGTTATTGTATAACATGATTATCCCTGTAGACTAACTATCCTAAACAAATATAACATCATTTTGTGATGACTCAGTGTTCAGACTTTTGTTATGATAACACTGATGTTGAATTCAATTGAAAGACAAAAAATAATAGGCCTATATTATCATGTTGCAAAGGTAATCCGAGGAAGATTTTATCCATAGGCTACTCCATCTAAGACACGTTGCATGAAACTGCACACCTACATATTCAAGAACGAACTCTTGGTGAACATCCAATCATGAAATTTAGGCTAATAGTCATAGTTGATTCAAAATGTTAACTGCAACCCATATCTCAGTTGTCCTTGTATTATAATGAATAACCTACCCGGCCTATAAATACAACTAGGCTGTATTATCCACGATTATCTATAACAATCGTACGTTGTAAAACAACAATGCTAATTCCGTTAATGAATTTTAGTAAATTTTAATTTCACCTGGGACACAAACGATTACTAATATCTTAGCTATTCAGTTAAAATATTTGCAATGATGATGCAAATTGTTAGAAGTAACAAATATTTAATTTTCAATAATATGCTGGTATATTTGTTTCTTATTTCATAGAGAGCCATGTATTATAAGTGGCATCTAAGTTTTCCTATTCCCTCCATGTCGATATAATGCTTACATAATAACTAATTCTTTCTCCAATACTTTAATTATGTTAGAAACCTTTCATCAAAGAATAAAACATCGGGTTTTAAATTATTTTCCTTCAAAGATGGATTATATACAAAAGGTGCATTGCCTATATCGATTAAACTGTATCGAGAAATTTATTATGAACTCGTTGAAAGCGTAAAGCGACAGGTTCATGCATAGAAAGTAGCTACAACGACCTGGCAGCCTTTGTGAGCTGATCGGGGTGTTCCACATCATTGATATATATATGTTTGTCTAAACTTGAATTTTATGGACAGAGTTGTATCGTTTAGTTATATCGCAGTTACAGGCGATACTGTCAACACTTTGAATATTATTTCTGTTTTATAACATAACTTAACTATTTCTACTCATATTAATTAAAACATTATTTGGAGTGAAAATTAATAATAATTCCATGCTAAAGTTGTCTAAACTTGAATGTCAACCTTACGATTTAATCCCAATTTTTTTACCAATATCAAACAGTAAAGGATGGTTTTGTATTAAAAAATAAACCAATGTCCTTATACGGCCTATCAGTATCAAAATACTTCTTCTTATACCATGTAACCAGTATTTAAAATAATTATCTCTGACATGTGTTGCAAAAACATTATATTTTACTCACACAAATTAAATTTTTAACTTTAAATTATTTGCCTTGTTTCCAATATGTATAAACGTTATTTTTAACTTTGTTTTTTGATATATTTTGTTAAACAAAATAATATGAGAGTTTTATTATTAGATATACTATATAATAAGGTAACTAGTAAATAATGAAAATTGAATATATCAAGCGTTGATAAACTAAAGAGTTGATGCAATGTTACATCCCTGTTATACTACAATTTTTAATGTGTTTTTTCTAAAGTGGAGAACTATTGATAAGAAATTATTATAAACATCTTATTTGTTTATTTTATGTAATATGATTTTTACCTTAATTATATATGTCGGTTCTTAATTAACTGTTTTTGTTGTAATTATGTTAATTATGTATGGTATGGAAAGCACATTAATAAACTTTATTTGCAACAATAATAGAGCACTGCATAAGCCATAATTTGTCATCATGAAAGTAGAAATATTATTTTATTACAACGTTTACGTTACATGCTGAAAAAGTGGGAATGAACATATAAGAAATTTTAATTAAATTAACAAAAACTGCATTCCACGAGTTTTGTAGAACACAATATAGGAGTGATTGTAGGTTCTTATGAAATACTTTCTCGGAGGAGTACACAAGCAATCAGTCAAAATACACAATTTGTCGACTGAGAACACTAAGGTGTTAATGGTGCGCTCTACCACAGGCCAGAAATCTCAGTACGATGTTTAAAAAATTCGCTTGGAGCGCTGGCAAAATCGGTTGTAGGGAGGGCAATGAGTAGTTGCTGTGGAAGGGATCGGAACTTACCGAGCGCCTCCGACGTTTGCCGAGCGAGGGACTCGAGCCAAGTGCGCAATGTCCGACTCACGCACGCGCAGGAGCGCACAGCTTCGTGTTTAACAGGGATGGGTTAGTAGTAGGCCTTTCACCCTTCAGCCACTTTACCGACGCCACATGTTATGCTTTATTCACATTAGTCTGTCCCTATATACTGACAGTAAATGGACACAAAGATACACATGAAAACTATCGCTAAACATATAAAAAATATTGTAGTATAATTGAGGCAAAACATGATACGTAAAATATTATAGAAAAATCAGACTGGGAGTGGCTTCCTTCAAATATTACATGTGAATAACATTACATTACACTTTCACTTTTATTACAGTACATGTTAAGACTGCGATGTACCACAGGCCAGAGATCGCAGTATCGGGACTACGGAGCATCTCAGTTATTTGCCGAAAGAAAATGCGTTCGGTGGCGTACGGCTCGTAACAACGCACTCGCGCCACGTAGTGTGGAGATCGGCTAAATCAGTATGAAACTGTAACCGGTACTTTTCCTACCGTTACTCGTTGGTACAACATACTTTTATTATTATGCAATAAAACGTTTTAGTAAAATATATTTCATTTTTGTTAATTTAAATTCGGTCTACTGAAATATTTGAAAACTAACAGAAACGTAATCATTCCAGTGATATTGTCAGGTCAGAGTGTCTACCGATCTGGAATACGTGGAAAAACTGGGCAAGGCAGGAATTGTTATGAAAACCATAGAAAATTTAAATAATTTTAATGTTATCAACAAAACTAACATAATTTTATTAATTCTTTGATACATAATGTAAACCCACAAATTTTCTTGTTTATATAATTTTATTATTCTTTCATTTTTTAGAATTATCAGATCTCATAAGATTTTTAAGACTTTTTAAGATTTTTTCAATTAAATGAATTACTATATCACCTGCTCTCGTCACGTCTATTGCATTATACTAACATAAAATTGTAGTTATAAAACATCTAGTCTGTCTCTCACAGAAAGCCCTCGAGGGTATCAACTAGTTCTGCCAATATGCATATGTGGTAAAAAGTTAAAAGTGGAATTTGCATATTTTTAAGCCAGAAATGTTTTCCACTGGTAACCCCTGAGGTGTCCATACTGTAAATAAACAGAATTCTTTTCCTGTTACATGGAGTTGTCCTTGTACTTGGTAATAATAAGAGTAAGTCACTTTTAACTTTAATTCGCCACACTTATCCAGCTTGCAAAATTAGCTCTCTAGTCGGAGGAAAATGAGCTACTTTTTGTCAATGAGTAACTTTTTCATTCATTTTATTTTAGTGTGTATATAAAAATTACTTGATATATAATTTTACCTCAACTAATGCCTTGCCGTCTATAATGCCATCAGGTGAAGCAGCTAAAAATGGATGAACTGTATCCGCACTCTTCCACTTTGGCTCCTATGAGGTTTTCCAGTTCATCTATGGCGTTTCGCTCATACTCCATGCCATATCTCGTGGCTTTGTTTCCAACGAACGCTTTGTATAGGAGTTGTTCCACTGTTTTTTGGCATGGTGTAGTTGACTTCATCCTGCATATTTTCCCAAAATTTTATGACGTTAGTCTCTTTCTACGCTCGTGCTTCCACAGTGCGCAAGTACTCTGGCCACGAGAGTCTAATTCTAACTGGGTCCGGGTTTCGGTATCAAGTTTGAGTGAATTCAAAAAAGTATCTTTCTTGTGTTCAAACTCGTCTGGTTCAATGTCTACAGCAGCAACATCGCCATAATTATGGTCAGCGCAAAATGGAGGAAATTTCTTCGTCCTCTCTCCAAGAAAAAATAATTTTCTTGCCCTTGTCCTCCTCGTACATCTCCGGTGCGCCAACGTTTTAGAATTAATTCCAAGACTATGACGAGACGCCAACTTTTTATAAATACAGCGATATACTTCTTCATTGTTATTAGTGGATAACGCGGACAATTTACTTCTTGAAGTGTAACTGTTCCTTTGCACCAAATTCATTCTCTTTCCCCCAACCAGTTTACACACTTTAGCATTGTAGCTTTCTGCAAGTTTGATGTGACGCACTGTAGCAGGCTATAAGTGAAGTTGGCTAGGAACGTATTGGCTGCCATAATGTCTTGCCAAACTCCGTAGGATTTAATTAATTCTACATCATTTTCTTCACAGTTTTTTGACCACTTACAAAAATAGGGTTGGCACTTAGAATGGTCTCCAAATACGTGGTTTGGACCATTCATAATATCAGTCTTTAACTGCTTTAACGTATCATGAATGGTTTGCTATGATGAATTACTTTTATGGTGTTTGACTGCTCCAGTCACAGCATGCCGAAGTCTCATCAAACGGCTGAGAATCTTGTCCCTTAGTTCTCCTGGAACCGGACCTAATTGGTTTCTTTTCTGCCCGCCGACAACTCGTATTTTACGAATGTAATTTCGGAGCAGATAGTTGGTACACTCTATTTTTCCTATTGTTGTGCGGGGATCATACGGCTGACACTCAGTTAGCTTTGACATTACACTGCTGTCAGACTACAAGACAACTAGTGTAGTTAGACTACAGTCTAACTACACTAGTTAGACTATAATATTGCACTAAACAAAATACCTCATAATGAGGTATGTCACTCTTATTTTGAAAATATTGACATTAATCAATAATTTATTATTCCCCAGAAGGTAGAGGTAGGTGTTACACGTTACGAATTTATTGTTACGGAAAGAGTTCGCCAACACTATTTCGGTGATATGATGTATGTGAGAGCTTCCAAGCGACACGATCATTCATAGCTTGACTTGGAATTGTCATGTAGACAATGTCTGTGCCAAACTAGCCTCAGGCGTTTATGTTTTAAAACAACTGTCGAAGTATTGCCTAACTCAGGTACTGATGACGGCATACTTCGGAGTAATCTATCCACACCTTTCCTACGGATTGGTCTTGTGGGGAGGATGCTCAGCCGCTAACATTATACGAATTTTCACTCTGCAGAAAAGGGCTGTTCGGATAATCGCTAAACTACATAGGAGAGAGTCGTGCAGACCAGCTTTCAAAAATTTAAAAATCTTGATCTTACCTTCCCTCTATATTTTAGAAACTGGTCTTTTCTTTAGGTCAAAGTGCGATCATATAAGAGGAAGTGAAATTCACTCCTATGAAACTAGAGGAAGGGAGGACTACCGAACTGGGAGACACAGAACGGTAGTCCATAAACGTTTGCCCTCACAGGTAGGAGTTCATCTGGTCAACAGGCTACCAATTTTCAATTAAAAGTGTCCCAATGCTCAAGGCATCAAAAAATATTGATCGCAGAAGCCTTTTACAACACAGACGAGTTTATGACACACGACTGGGAGAGAACGCGCTACAAAACACACTGACCACCGGATGAGAGTGGAATAATTCGAATGAATGAGAGAGAGAGTGAATGAAAACATTGTAAGCTTGAATGGGACCTCGATGTAAGATTGAATGGAAAAATTTAGTTTAAAAAAATCAAGTAATGGTTGCATACATTTAATTGTAAATGTCAATTGCAATAAAATATTTATTTATAGCATGGGCGCGCCACTGCGGCGCGTAAGTAGTGTTTCGTCCATGGCCGCTGGAAAGACCGGCGCGGCGCGGTTCTTTGACACCACCGTCCGTGAGCTCAGTGGCGCCTGTGATCCTATGCGATCCTATCCTTTCACACTGATCGGATGAGGAATAAATAAAAATATTGTAGTTCATACTTTATACATACTTGTTCATAATACATTATTATTTAAAAACAAAATATTAACTATAATTTTTCATTTGTGCAAGATAGGAACTTGATTATTAATGTATGAATAGATATTATAAATCAACAAAATTGAAGAGACACCAACACTGAAAGGCCACACGCTAGCGAAAGCGAGTGAGGGGGAAATATCCAGCAGGTAGTGGTGGGAGAGTTGCCTACAGTTTCCGGCTGTAGCCGCCACGCGCGCCACCTGACAGAGCGTTGAATACCGCTTTCAGACCTTTCATGCCTGCCTTATTGTACCTTAACTTCAGAACTTTTTAAAAACGGTTTGCAGTTTTTACGCTTACTATATTCCAATCTACGAATGTCTGTATTCAATTCTTTAATAAAAATTCACGTTTTTATTTTATGAAGCGTTGAAAATACCCTTTATTTATAAACTTTCCACCTGATGTGCAGCTTAAGTTAAATTGGAATTGAAATTTAAAAAACCAATGCACGTACACAAATATTTAGTTACTTAAATGACATCAATATGTTTGTAATAGCTCAAAAAATGAGCCTACAATGAGGCAGATTCAAAACCCTTGCATCAGCGTCCGCCAGAGTGGTAGAGCGCAGCCTTAATCTGCTCGTCTTTTCCCCATTCTTACTCGCTAATCTACGCTTTATGTTCTACTTGACGTTTTTTTACTCTTTTTCTTTGTTTACAATTTTTTATTCCAAACATTAATCGTTCCTCTGAAACCAAGTTCGTTATTGAACTTTATGTTTATTTGTACTCTACTTCCTTCTTTTGGTACTTTTGATTTGACGAGACCGTTTTTGGTTTAAAAATTTTGCTTCTTACTAGATTATCCTAGCATTGCTGTAAGTTCGTCACAAATATGTAGTATTTATCTTTCATTTACGCTATTTAACAATCTCACGTACTAATTCGTATTTTGTACTCTCACTTACCCTTTCCCGATTAGTCTTGCCTTTAGATTTATTTCATACGTTTTGTTTTGTTTTATTCCTCACACTTTAATTTACACATACTTTAACTATAGTTTTTTTTAATAAATAACTCTCACAGATTTCCGTTTGGTGAAAAACCAATATTTTAAAAGTAGTTTTGCTTCATTTCTTATTTCTTGAAATTATAAAAGAATTCTATATTAAATCAGTATTAATCGTTGAAGAATACCGTACTATCAATATCTGCGTGTACAAACTTCCTTAGTTTTAAGTTAAACTTTGTCTACTTATCAAACACTTGCATTTTGACTTGTATTTTGAAGAGTAATTGGAAGTAGTGCGTTTAAATATTTTAAAATATATTCTCTAATATTGTACAAACAAAAATTTATGCAATAACATCAGGCACCAGATATCTATGTCCTCTCTATTAAGAGTATATGAATAGGATTATTTTGGAGTTTTTTAAATCTTGCCCTCCATTACTAAACAGTATTTTCTTTGTGAAACTTTGAAATAGTCCGAAAAGTTTTTTTTTTAATAGAGAAAAAGGGAAATTTTTTACTCTCTAATTAATAATTATTTCAAAACGCAAAGTATATTGATTTGTTATCAATTGATCACTGAAAAATTAATCACAAAATTAATCGCTGAAATAGATTGTAAATACAATTGAAAATGTGTAGTAGAATACTGTATAGTATAGTATAAATTTTCGCGTATTCATACATTTAATGCTCTTTATATTTTGAGTTTAAAATTATTATTATAAAATTACTACAGTGAAAGTTTAGATAACTCACAGAGAAGAAAGATAATTTAACTACGCTTAAACCGTGCATATTTAGAAATAAAACGACATAAAACAAGTATTATATGCGTGAAATATGAAACGCTTACATTTACAATACGAAGTACCCATTTAATTGTATTATGAAAATGTAATACCACAATACAACCAAATGTAAATTTACATATGAAATAACTAGAAATAGAGAAAATGGTTTGAATAGAGGCTCTTTTATAAAATATGCCTTTTTATGGTATTATGTATGGTAATTACGGTATTATTAAATACGTTATTGTATTTTATGATACCGATGACTGCTATCAGATTTTGGACATAAGCTGATCTACGTACACATTTTTTCAATAAGAAAAAATGCGTTTTTTCCAGTAATTCAAGTATTATGTCATGTTGCTTATGTGTCACGTATGTGGTTTTGCAGTGCTGTGTTGTTTATGATTTTCCACATTGACGCCCTAGTTCGCTTACCATATTATTAAAATATTACCATTAATAACGCAATTAATATCTACTAAAATGGGTGACATTAGTAAAAGCTATGACAGTGATATTATTTATACAAGTAATACGGGTCTAATTCATGTGTTTGTTCCGTCCTTGCAGGAGGTAAACAAAGGTTATCGAAAGCTCAAAGAAACCAAAAAAATACTAATTTTTTTATGGGAGAGGAATTTTAAAAAGTTAAGAAAAAACAAAAAAAGAATTCCATCAAAAAGTTATTTTTAAAAGACGAATGACATTTTAAAAGTATATAACATTGTTCATAAATAAAACTGTTTTAATAATGTACCAATTTAAGACTAGAACAATGTTTTATATCATCTTGGGATATTAATATTAAAAATATAAAGACCGGGTTGTAGTACATTCATTTTTACCTTCAACACTTACAGCTTACAGCTTTATTATGTGTGCGAGAACCTTTTTTCCAAAAGTTGTAGCTAGAGATGGTTGCGACTGTCCTTGTATATGTGGAAGGGAGAAAAAATTTAAGGGGGTCTATAATGTGAGAGATACTACATAAAATAAACATTCGAAAAATCTACGCCTGCCCCCGTTTTTACCCCATATATTCTATTAACGCTAGGTGACATCAAATACCTGTTTCTAAATTTTTCCCATTTATTTATTGACCTTGTATATTTAATAATGCACAAGATTGTTTAGTTTCCTACATGGACGATGTTTTATTTAATTATTTCTTACAGTATATATGTACTAAATATTTTTGTACAAGTTTTACATTAAGCCATATAAGCAATACTCTACTCATTGGTCAATACTTATACCTTGAAAAAATAATATAAAAAATACACCCAGGTTAGTCATTGGATACAAAATACAAAAATGATAAACGGTGCGTTCGTTTCCTTTTATTAGCTCCACTCACTTTAAATACAAAGTTAAATAAGCGCGTTGTTTCTTGAGGCCAAAGATATTATATAACAATAATAAGAGCTATGCAATTGGCATAATAAAAATGGCTTAACAGTACATTATTTCGAAGGACCATATATCACTCTTGCCACCAGTAGTTTGAGTTCGAGTCCACACCAGGCAGGATGTCTAAAGGGGTTGAAGATATATGCAGGAGTTGAGAGCACAATTTACGAAAGAAAAAAGCACTTCATTAAAATTATACTAAGACTAATAATTAAATACTCTCCAAGCATTTCTTCCAGAAACATATGTTCATTGTTATTTGATCCTTCTAGGTCTAAACCAAAAACAAATCTATAACAACCTATTATAGATAAGATTGTATGAAGTAATATATTATTTTTAAATATAATTGGCTTATTAAATATTAATAAAGTTACTAACCCGTTGGAGATTCGCTTAAAATCCGATGATACAATGTACACACTGAAATAAATTGAACTATCTTAAATTATTATCCTATTTACGACTGAGAATCCTGTGATAACTAGATTTATAATCCCCGATTTTATTTTGTGCACTCTACATCCCAAAATATTCATCAGTATAACTTAAAATACTGAAAAATATTTAATAAGCAATAAAAAGATTAGAGAGAGAAATACACTATTTTGTACATGTGTCATGAACATTGTAATAAGTAACAAACCTTTTAACTGCACAGGAAATATTTGAACCTAAACACAAAAGTTATTTTCTTGTCTAACGGGGATAGAAGCCCAATAGTAGGCTATTCGTTAAACATACTGTAGAGTGAAAAAATATATATCTCTCATACTTTCTTCACAAAGAAAAAGGTTTCTTCTTAAATTTTAAATCATAATAAACTGCTAATAGTCAAGATCACGAAATATCTCTAAATTCAGTATTGAGATGGAAATAAAAACATTATAGGCTATGTAAGAAAATATTAATTTTTTGCCAATTCTTTTTGCTGAACAGTTTTTGAACCAAAGGAATCCAATTGGAATGTCTTCATGGAGCTTAAACTAGACATTTTTAAACAACAATAGGCCTTTAAAGTTCAAACCGTGAAAGGGATATTGGAAAAAGATCCTATATTCGTCAATAATACATCTCGTTTCACGGAGATGGCAAAGTTTACATCCCTCGCCAAGTGCATCAAGATCAAACTTTATCATTTGTGTGACAGGGTTCAAGCATACTTACAGCTTATTGTGGTTACCCACATAAACTGTGTACTTTACTTTACGGCCATAATCTCAAAGAAGGATAAAAAGGAAAAGTAAAAGGGGGAGGAATGACTTTTCACGTAAGCATTAATTGCAGAACGCATTCTAAACAAATGAGATTATTGAAATTCGTTGCTAAAAATCATTGAAACCTTCCAGTTCTTTTAATCGAGACCTACAGATTTATTTGGCTGTATAAATAGCGTAATAATCTCAAATCAAGGTTACTATATTATCATGAGTTTTTCCGTTGTCCATAATTAACCAAAACTAAAAATGTAGTTATTTCCTCATTAAACAGTAGTAATGTATATGTATGTATTAATATTATGTTAATATATAATTCATAAATTTTACAATACATACAGTAAATAACCTTATGAATAATTATTAATAGACAATATTTATACTTTGTATGTTAATTAATCTATTTAAAATTCACATAAACATCTTAGAGCATAAATCTTTATATATGCATTTATCAGAATTCTGATTTTTATTTTATGGTTTCCAGATTGCTCATCGACATTAGTAAATGTTAAATATCAATTCACAAATAATATTTGTGTATAAAAAACAAACATGTAGCAACACGGCATTGTTTAAGAATCCATTTTCAAGTTCTATCAATATACAATATGTAACGTAGACAAATTATCAGACAATACAATGAACAGCTGAGCTTCCAGTTGATGACAAGAGAAACAGGTAACAAAAATCAGATTACCCACACCCATAAGAACAAAATACATTTGTTAAATATCAATTTTGTGAAGCAGAATCTAACTGCGAACTATATTCACAACAAGAGCTTAAGCATTATGCAGGCGTAATAGTTTCAATCTGGAATTGTTATATTATTCTCGTAATTTTTATTTTATTTCTTAATTATTGGCTTTTATAAAAGGAACAAGTATGTACACTAAGGTATGAATAAAACTATGAAAACTTTATAAAAGGCAACGTGTGCAATTTGTGTGCATTTTAGCAAAACCTATGAGTGAAGGCCTGGAATAATTATTTCTGACTGTCTATTTGTCTGTCTGTCCACATAATATCGTGAAAACGAAATTATGTACTATTTTATATGTAAACTCGTTAAACTATATTAACTTTAAAGTTTGCATGAAGCTTCAATTCTACATAGGCAATGAAGTGTACCTTCATAGTGCCCCTCCGTAGGACGTTTCTCAGCTTTAGCGAAAGTTTTTTAATTAATCTTACGGGTAACCATGATGGAAACAACAATATTGTAGAACAAATATGTTTGTAAATAATCTAAGTAGAATTACATGCATTACGTTTTATCATGATTTATAAGCACTCTTTGTATAACCCATGGAGCCTGAGCGAAACATATTACGACTTTATAACTGAGATCATTTACATATGGGCTACAGCTAAGGTAATGTAATACAAAGTAATAAGCAAGAGATGTTCAATTTAACTTTAATATGGACATATTATATTAAGGTAAATCATATAATTGTTATTCATAAAAATTGCATATATATATATATATATATTATATATATATATATATATATATATATAAAATAAATTGTTTATTTATTTATCATACAGTGCACTGACCGCAATGACACGAAACTACTTGCTGATGTACAACTTGTTACAGTTTTAGTGTCTCCAAATTAATTTTAAGTTGTTATTTTTTATATTTAATTTGATACATTATTAGTTTTTATGTTTTTACAGTAAGTTTTCCTCAAGATATTGTTACATCTTATTTTCCGATTACAAATTTCGCAATAAGTACGATACCCATGTAAAATAAAGTTAAATAAATGTATCATGAAACGTAACAAGAAACTGTTACATTAGTAATATGTTATCGTAAAAAATTAGGATTTCGCTTACAAATTACTACCCATATTAAAAAGAAGATGACACAGATAGTAACGCTTAGTGAATATACAATAGATTTTGATAAACAATTATAGATAAATTAGGGCGGTATCAGCAACGCTTATAGAATTCCTTGAATAACTGTTAGTATGGCAATGTTTTAATTTATGATTTTGTAAAATAAATCGATTAATATGTCCACTATATAGAATTATAAATCTTGATAGTTGTATAGTGAAATTTTGTTCAATGTGCAAACTGTCATTGTAAATATAAGCCTACTCTAAGGAGACCAACACTTCTAAGTGATATATATAGGACTATTATTATAGGTTATTTTAATTCCTATCGGAATATTTTAATAATGATTTTAAAATAATATAATTTAAATTAAACATTATTATACGAATTTTTCCTGTGAATTAAGAATACATAAACAAATATATAGATTTTACAAGGGTTACAAACTCTTTACTTTTATGTATTGATGGTTTCTGCTCATGAAAAGCTTTATTTTATTTGATAAGCGAATACTTTTTTCAATTTAATCTTTCTATAGCACGTAACAGTAATATTTTTGTTCAAGAAACGATCCGTATTGTATTTTGTAGCTTATAAACCTCAACACTTTCTTATAATTATATCCTTCAATTTAACATTTTATTTACACAGCCTACTTTGATAAGGAACTATATATTCTATATACTCGTACATTTTTTATAAGCTGCAACATACAATGCAGGTAGTTTCTTTAAAAAAATACTGATGATCCGTGCACCAATATTACTTATCATTATCATTAAGTGTTCAAATAAAAAGAAATCAAATCAAACTAAATGTAACTAGTGATATAATATAAAGAGGTCGAACGTCCCTGTGGGAATATTTTCGCAATAGTTCGCCATAGGTTATTGGGACAAATAGTTACGGTTTTCAAAAAGTGGTGTTCAATAAAATTAAGGTATACGAAGATATTCTCAAGAGCTTCTGAAAGAAGAGATGTGATTAAATGCTATTGTCAAGATGGCCTCAGCTTATTATGTTTCGTAACTTGGCAATCACAAACTCAGTTTTAATATTTACTATGCTCGTTTTCATTCTTTTAGGAATTTAATAGCATTATTGATACCTCGACTAATGCAAACTGAAGCCACAAAAATTATCATTATATAATATTTTGAATATAAAACATATATTATTTTAGTTAATCCTAGGCTGATATTGCAAAAGTATCCATCAATTGTTATTTTACAATTCAATTACGTTTTGTATATCGTATTATCTTATTGCACGAATGTTGAAATTTGTCAAAATTTATAAATTTAAATGATATAAGGAATCCTGTTAGACAATAGATCTCCCTATTAAGGGGACTCTACACCTATTAAGTGGAGAGATAACTCAACCCAGTATTCCTGATCATCGGATAACAATAAAAGTCAGTCTCTTAAAAGTAGTCTAGCTATTCGTCGAGATGTAGGATCTTTTTTAAACAACCCATGAGCTACGAGTATTTTTAACTTTCTAGGACGGTATACATATACTTAATGTACATCTCATAAAAAATACAAGTGTATGCAGATATGATATTTCTTGAGAGATCTTGCTACATAGTTTCACATTAGTATTTTTATTTATTTAGTAGGTTTCATAGCAGTGTTTGAATAATAAACGTTCCCGGTGAATTATGAAAGGAAATACAACGCAAGAGCGCGCTGAAACTAAATGTTCTCACTGACATCTAACATTGACATTCCACTCCATTTTGTAATTGTGTACAAGAGCTACGTATAATAAAATTTCCATATGTAAAATCTCGCATAAACTGTTGTGAACTGGATTATATATAATTTCTTGCTGTTTTTTTTCTCGCAAACATGGTCATTTTCAATGAAACCAAAGTCTCAGAAAAATCCTATGTACTTCCATACTATCCTAAAATCCAGTGTTGCCTAAATAGATAAGAAGCTTCATGCAAACTTTCTGAAATGGCTGCTGTTTTTTTTTTCGTGATAAGTTGCGGATAGTCAAAAAGAAATAGAATTGTATAGTCCGACGGGAGATAGAATTTAGTAACACTGAGCCAAACAATCATAAAAATGATTTATATAATTAATAGTAACTATATTGAATAATAATTACTAAAATGTGCTTTATAAAAAACTTCCTTCCATTTCTCCACCTCTCAGAATGATATTAAACTTTTGACATCACATATTACCGTATCCGTAAACGGTTAACATTAATAACGTTTATTTTTAGTTCGCGCACAGAGTGAATTTTATTTTCTCCAAACAAACCTACCTTAAACTTTCAATATCAACTTGATCAAAATTTAAATTAATTGTTTAATATTCTGAGTTTAAGTGGTAGAGAGAACTTTATAGTCCTAACTTTGCCTCTAATAAAGACATTTTTCATTCTTTAGTGCTAACATCCTGGAATAATAATGAATATTAACGCTTTGCTAAAATAGAAATAATAAATAATTCATAAAATAGGGTCGACTGGTTTAGGCATGAATTTATGTTAACAAACTTACGCTAAATATGGTGATTAAAAGATGAAAACTTCTTATTATGAATGTTTTATTAAAACCTATGTATATTATAATGTAATGTGTTTATAATTCTTGCAGGAATTGACAAAAACTAAACTCTAAAATCTAAATGTAAATTTTAATAAAAACAATAAATCCTACTTGAATAATAATTACACAACTTTATGCATTATGAAAGGAATTTAAAACTGGATGCTCCTATTACTTAAATTAGAAAGATACACTACGAGTTCGGAACTTTAATGTGGTAATGTGGAAAACTAGTTTTAAAAGAAACCATCGAAATTCGTCAATTCTTATGTAATACGAGCACACTTATTTATTGTTTGTAATTTATAGCCTATATAGTTTCAAGGTAGTTTATATTGGAGTATGATGTGTAAGACAGATTAATTAAGCAATAGGAAATATGACAAGACCGGGAAATGTGGGAGTTAGTGTGGGCAGAGCTTCAAGGACATAGCCGCAGAGAATCGATAACTAACTTCCTGACAGCAACGGGAATGCTATAGTTAGTGACAAAGTATACATAATCTTACATTGAGTTCAACACCAAATTGATAACCAATATGAAGAATAAACCTGAATTTCCAATCAACTAAATAAACTCTGCTATTTCAGAGATAAACCTACAAATAAACAATCGCAGATGGTCGTGGGAGAGTCAGTTGCCGTAACGTGTAATCAACGTTCACTGCCAGACGTGAGCAATAAACCGAACACGACCTAAAGGGCTCTCTCTCATCTTTTCTTTCAAAACCGTCGGCTGAATTGAAAGTGCTATCAGCACTCAACAGATGTGGAAACATAATTCACTTACGAATCTGTAATGTATGCGGGTCGACACTGTACTCTCTATGGGTCGGGAAGAATAATTAAACTACACATTTAGAGTAACATTGCTCTAGGACCGCTCGTAAAGGAACGGACGGGACGCGGAGGTTACATGACGGTGTCTGGTGGTGGACTCCGGGTGGACTGCTGGCTGGCCAGCTTGGACCGTTGGTTGTAGGGTAGTGGCGTGATGTGACGTCACAGGAGAGCAGCCTATGAGCATTCTTTATTCTTTTAGACCACATCGTATGTTACATCGCCTGACAATACATACTGCCAACATCACTGGTGCAGACATTAAATATCACTATGGATACCTACCAACTTAGTACTTCTCACACTAAATACACTACAATCCTCCCCCTTAAATACATAAGTCCCCTACAATTTTAGAAATTTATCAATTACAATTTGTCTTACAATTCTCCAATTTTAAATCAATTACAATGAATAAGAAAATTGACATTATACTCTTTTATTTTTGTAAGTATAGATTATAGAGAACAAAATACAAACTCAATATAATCATTTAACACAAATCACAAACACTTCAATCAAAACCAATAAATCAGAATATAGCAATTAATAACACATTGAATGAACACAATTAACAAATCGATAATAATAATGCTTAAACAATATTAATTATATACAAGTCACAATTGGGTTGTATTTACAAGTCCATTTTTGACTAAAGGTTTTACGATCCCTTAGTGGGTATCGTCTAACAGGTGTCATTTGTTTGGGTGAAACGCTGGAACTGTTATTGTTTACATTTGTACGTGGGCTGGGGCTTTGCCCCTGAGCGTTTCTGTTATTGTTATGGTTTTGCGGAGAGGGGGGCAAGGTCGTTGCTAAAAGTAATGGCGACCTTGCGCTCGCTCTGTCCCGCGACTGTATATCGATCGTTTCCTGCGTGTGCTCTGTTGCCACGCTTGCGTCTGGGAGTCTAGGCATTGTTGTCAACTCAGACATTTCCGGACTACACTGTAAACCTACCAACTGGTCGATATGTCGTTTCCACCTCATGCCCGTATTCAGTTCAACTAAATACGTGACTGGTCCTAATCGTGAAACTACCACACGTGGTATCCACTTATTTCTACCTCTGTAATCTCTGGCTATGATTGGTTGTCCAATAGCTAACTGTCTAGTTTTACTACCCCTATAGTACAATCGTTGTTTTTCTTGATTATCTGACATTATTGCTTTAACATTTGGGCGAATTAAATCTAACCTAGACTTTAGCGATCTGCCCAACATTAATTGAGCTGGCGATAGATTGGTAGTAGAATGCACTGTATTTCTATAAGTGAACAGGAAGTTACTCAAAGCTAATTCTAAAATCCTTGGAATTATGAAGAGCTGTTTTCAATTTATTTTTAATAGTTCTGACTGACCGTTCTGCCAAACCATTGGTTTCTGGGTGGTAAGGTGGTGAAAACGTGTGTTTGATACCATTTGCCATCAAAAATTCTTTAAACTCTTGACTGGTAAAAGGTGGTCCGTTGTCGGACACTATGTGGTCTACAATACCATACCTACTAAATAATTCCCTTAATTTCACAATCGTGTGAACAGCTGCCGTTGAAGCAACGGGCAACACCTCTGGCCACTTAGAGTACGCATCTTTTACCACCAAAAATAACTTGGACTGAAAAGGTCCAAAAAAATCAATATGAATTCGAGACCAAACTCGTTCCGGAACATTCCAATGATGCAGGAAAGCCTTGGGCGGTTTTGCTCGTTCCTCCAAACAGGCTGCACAGCTGTTAGCTAGTTGTTCTATGTCCCGGTCGATATTAGGCCACCATACATATGCACGGGCTAATGCCTTCATGCGAACAATACCTATGTGTGAAGTATGCAATTCGTTCAGAATGTTTATTCTGAACCTTTTAGGTATTACCACCCTGTACCCCCACATTAGGATTCCTTGCTCCAAGGTTAATTCCGACTGTCTAATTTCAAATGGCTTTAGATCTGGTTCAGTTACAATAGGCCAACCTAATTCTACATAGGATATTACCTTTTTGATTTCACTATCTACCATTGATTCTCTTTTTATGTCTACATAGCTTAATGGTATGTCATTTTTCAGCTAAACACTGCAAATAGGTACCTATGACATTAATATTAAGGTCATCATCCGAGATTTCATCTTTAATCTCACTATTTACCGGTAATCTAGATAAACCATCGGCATTGCCATGGTTTTGGGACTTAACATACACAATCTCATATTGGAAACCACTTAAAAAACAAAGCGTATCGTTGTAACCTACTGGCTGCGAAAGCAGGTAACCCTTTCTTTGGTCCAAAAATAGCCACTAAAGGCTTATGATCAGTCTTTAACAAAAACTGTGTACCATATAAATATTGACTAAATTTCTTAACACCAAATACAATGCTTAATGCTTCCTTATCTATTTGTGAATAGTTTTTCTCAGCGCTATTTAACACTCTACTTGCGAATGATATAGGTCTTTCTGTACCGTCGTATTGAATCTGACTCAAAAACTGATGCAATGCCATATGGACTAGCATCACTGGCTACCACTAGTGGTAATGCAGGATCATAATGCGCTAAAACTTCAGCAGAGATTAACTTTTGCTTAATCTCTTGTAGTGCCTTCTTACATGCTAAATTAAATACAAAATCGGTATCCTTTCTTAACAACTGATACATTGGGGTTAAAATAGTGGATATCCTAGGAATGAAACGTGAATAGTAATTAACAAGACCAAGGAAGGCTTTAAGCTGTGTCACATTTTGAGGTTCAGGTGCCTTGACAATTGCTTCAACCTTACTAGGTGCGGTATGCAACCCTTGTTTACTGATAACAAAACCTAAATATTCTAAACTGTCACAGAAAAATTTACATTTGTTCTTGCTCACTGTGAACCCATTGTCTTCAAGTCTTTGACACACTAGTCTAAGTCTATGCATGTGTTCCTCATTGTTTTTACCTGTTACTAGAATGTCATCTAAAAATACAGTTACCCCCGGGATACCTTGTAATGTTCGTTCTATTATTCTCTGGAATATTCCCGGTGCTGAACTGATACCAAAACATAGGCGATTGTAAGCATACAATCCTTTGTGTGTGCTAATTGTACAATACGTTTGACTATCTACATCTAGTTTAAGCTGCTGATAAGCTGAAGATAAATCTATTTTAGAGAATTTTTCTCCGTTTTGTAGGCTGGCAAATATTTCTTCAATTTTCGGTAACGGGTGTCGGTCTACCTCCAAGAAAGGATTTACAGTTATTTTATAATCCCCACAAATTCTTATTTTCCCATTAGCCTTAATAATTGGTACAATGGGAGTCCCCCATTCACTGGTATCTACTGGTGAAATAACGTCCTCTTGTTCTAGTCTAGTCAGCTCGGCTTCTACTTTTTCTTTAAGTGTAAAAGGTAACGTCCTAGGTTTAAAGTATTTTGGTACTACATTTTCTTTTAACTTTAATTTAACTGGTGCACCCTTGAAACATCCCAACTTATCCGTAAATACATTTGGAAACTCATTGTACAGTAATTCTACTTGTTTGTTGTTGTTGACAACAGACGGATTGACAGATGTTTGTTTGTTTACCTCTACAGGTGTGTTGTGGCTTCCACTGACAGGCGTGCATGCGTCTGCCGCGCTGCCGCCTGCAGTTGGCACAACCCCCACCATGCTCGTGCGATCAGCTGACTGTACATTGTTTACATTTACTAGGCACTCTAACTGTTAAATCTAATGCTTGCATCCAATCACGCCCTAACAAGGGATTAGCCCCATTAGCTACGATGTATAAAGCTAATTGTTTCTCTTTACCTTTATGTTGTACATTGACCATAACCTTACCTAAAGGCCTGATCTTTTCATGTGTATATGAACTTAATACTAAGCTAGTTGGATACATGTTTATATTTCCTAACTTAGTCTTACAATCTTTTTTCTGACATAACTGAAACACAAGCTCCACTATCGACTTCAAATACAATTTCCTTACTTTCCACTAATAACTGTACCGTTATTGGCTCAATTTTATTAATCTTAGTTTCTATTTCTTTAACCGTAAATAGATTGGAAATGTCATACACATCGTCATTGTCTTTATGTTTCCCGTGATTATCTGAACCGGACTCTGCTGATTCTTTACTTTCCTCTACATAGTGCTGCCTACCTTTATAAACATATTGCTTTTTATTGCTGTAAAACTGTTTCCCTTTAGCTGAAGGCTCCTTAGACCTATTTGTAAAAAAACATTTGGTTTGTTCTCATTAGGTTTGTTAACATAATTTTTTCGATCTACAAACTCTTTCAAGGTGTCCCTTCTTTTTACAATGATTACACGTGTACTCACGAAACCGACATTGCGATGCTGTGTGTGATCCTCGCTTGCCGCAACAATAGCAGGTGATGTCTCCCAGCGCCTTCCCGCCGTCCGATGACCGTCTCGCTGCGATGCTCGCCGCCTGTGTCCTTTTCGGTATCGACCCGCTGCTCTGCATCCGGTGAATACGTCCTCCTGCAGTTGTCATCTGGGCCGCCCCCTTCTCAGCAAATTCCATTGCAGTAGCTAGTTGCACGGCTTTTTCATAAGTGAGGTTCTCCTCCCCGAGAAGTCTTTTCTGTATCTGTTGGTCTCGCAGACCCGCGACTAATCTGTCCCTTAAGTAGTCTGGCAATTTATCACCAAATTCACAATACTTAGATAACTGTTTTAAATGCACAATATAATCGCTAACCGTTTCATGATCCAATTGATTCCGCCTACTAAATTTAAATCTTTCCGTGATAAAAGAAGGCTTGGGATGCAGATGATTCGCTATAGTGTCCACAATTTCCTTGTACGACTTGTCAGACGGTTTGTCTGGTGTAATTAAGTCTTTCAGTAACGTATAGGTCCTTACACCCATAACTGTCAACAAAGTGCTTAGTTTCTTTGAATTATCGATATCATTACAATCAATAAAAAACTCAAATCTCTCTATATAAGACTGCCACGATTCTTCCGCACTATCAAAATAACCCATAGACCCGATAGTTGCCATTTTGTTTTTCTTGTACACTCCGTAATTAACTGTTTAAAATGTCCCCGGTAAAAATAATCGTCTAACGGCATTAATTGCAACGATTAAAATCAGCTTGTGCGCTGCTTACACCAAGAATAGTTTATATCGATCGGCGTACCTTACTACTCCCGACCGTTGGAATGTCCGGAATGTCCTTGCACATTCGCGGTTATTTGCACGTGTTCATTACGCTTGTTGCCCTTCCGCACTAAATCACTGTAATTCACTGTTGCAGTTGTTTTCCTCGTCGCCACTGTAAGCGACGTTCCACTGTTGCAGTTGTTTTCCTCGTCGCCACTGTAAGCGACGTTCCACTGTTGCAGTTGTTTTCCTCGTCGCCACTGTAAGCGACGTTCCACTGTTGCAGTTGTTTTCCTCGTCGCCACTGTAAGCGACGTTCCACTGTTGCAGTTGTTTTCCTCGTCGCCACTGTAATGTATGCGGGTCGACACTGTACTCTCTATGGGTCGGGGAAGAATAATTAAACTACACATTTAGAGTAACATTGCTCTAGGACCGCTCGTAAAGGAACGGACGGGACGCGGAGGTTACATGACGGTGTCTGGTGGTGGACTCCGGGTGGACTGCTGGCTGGCCAGCTTGGACCGTTGGTTGTAGGGTAGTGGCGTGATGTGACGTCACAGGAGAGCAGCCTATGAGCATTCTTTATTCTTTTAGACCACATCGTATGTTACATCGCCTGACAATACATACTGCCAACATCACTGGTGCAGACATTAAATATCACTATGGATACCTACCAACTTAGTACTTCTCACACTAAATACACTACAGAATCTCACTGATAATAACTCTGTATTATATACTTACAATTTTGTACTAATCATTTATTGTTTATAGTCATTCATATAACTTAATAAGTTTACAACGAGTTGGTTTACATATACCAGGTGTCTTAAATGTCTCCTACCTTCCAATTTTAACTTTAAACGAATCGGGATGAAGTTATTTACTTTGGAGCGTGTTTATTTGAATAAATAAGGAGTTTTTATGTATGAAAGATGTTGAAACCTCCCACAAAATGGGGTGGTTAGGAGGTATGTAATAAAATTTATATAGTAATCTTCATAAAATAATTCCTTATATGAAATGTATTATAAATAGAACAATGCACAAACTAAATGTCTCTAATGAAACTCTATCAAATTTGGTAACTAATATTGTTTTATAAAAAAGCCCGGAATATTAAGTTACATGTAAAGTTACAGTAGGTAGATGAAAGATTTACTCACATGATATTTTTAGAAAATTTGTATAACAAGCTATTAAAAGAATTAAATAAATAATAAATTAAAAAATATTATAAACCATGAATAACGTAACATTTATTAGCTTATGTTTTGTTAGACCGATGTCTAAAATAGAGTACTAGGAAGAGGCTACCTAATAAATGTTATCAAGGAGTTTTTTTATAAAATAAAAAAAACAGTATGAATATTTTTGTATATGAAAATTAAATACCAAACTTGAAAAGATTTGTACAAACTGTAACTTAGACCCAATCCCAGGTAAACGTGTACGTGAAGACACAACGACTTTATTCTTGTAAGCACCAATAGAGTATAGTAATGAGTTTAACCCAGACTGTGTTTACTACATTAATAAATATAGAGGTCCGAATTCCTGTAAGCACTCATTTTTTCATAATTTGTTTAATACTTTCCATTTGGCAAGGAACCTACATTTTTGTTATTAATAACCTACATTAAATATAAGCTTTCATTTTATTATAAGCCATTTGCATATGCGTCGTGGTCATATTCGCATTTGTATTTCGTAAGACATAAAACAAGTATGTCACCGTAGTTTAGGAGGAGAGGAACGAAACTTCGATATGTGCAGGTAAATATTCAGTCACAATTCTTTACTTCATAACTGTTGCACTTAATGGTAGAGTTGGAGTGGAAATCAATATGACACCAAAGCTGTGGTCGAGTGAAATGCAAAACTTTCACGGGCTGGTTGCTCATAAATGTTTATTTCACATGTGATGGCAGCTCCAGATTTGCGGGACATATTTTTCAGTCCTCGTAAAGTGAGGAGTTTATAAACAATATGTACGTGTGATGAAAGTTACAGGTTTATATAACTTTATAATCTTGTTAAATAACGTCTTTACATAGTCTTTTATCAATGCAGTATTTCTCAAGATTTAATATTTCATCATTTTATTTTTCATCATTTGTATTATTTAAAAAAAATACAATATATTTTACTGAAAGCTATCACTACATATTTTATTTAATTAATATAGTTATAGATTAAGAGCTAAATAGCAACACTGTCTTGAGTTTCCCACATAATATTAATGGAATATCTCCTACACAAATACGGCCTTCTTTTTTTATCATAGCCTTGTGAGAGGTGTCTTATTTTTGAATGATATATTCAATACGCATCCAAAAGGAAGTAAATTATTACTTCCTGAATATGTAAATAACAAATACAATTATTTAGAAATTATATTTCTGAATAAGCTATATTTATATTACAGCAACCAAAGAACGTATGAAAGCAGAGCTGTCACGGTATAAGACACGTTTCAACGTCTCTTATACCTTGAAAATAAGACACCACAAATATTTATGGAAACTAAACTAATGTTTCGGAAATGTATAAATTTAAAATTGTTGTAATAGGTCTACACGAAATATCAGCACATTTACAGCTTCTACTAGTTTTTGTCACATTTATGTAACATTTTATAAGACTCGCAAAAAGTTCGCTAACAAATTTTAATTTTTAATTAGCACACATATTATGATCGCATGCCTTTTATAATAATTTTACCCAACTTAATACATGGATATTCTCAATTAATAAACATTTTGACTAATTATAAATTTAACAATAATATCTGTAAATTTTATTACTAAAAATAAAATTTGTTTTTACTAAAAAGTTTACGTATTTATAGAAATATTAAATTTTTCGAATTATTATAATGAACTATATATCGACGATTAAGATATTTTTAAAAAACACTTGTGATACTCCCTGGACACATTTATTTTTGCTCTACGTCCTCGATTTTTATAATAAGGAAGAAAGAAACTATTCAAATATAAATTGCTAATGCAGTATTGTTAAAATGGTGTGCAAAAAAGTATTTACATTAATTAGTAGTAATATCTACAATGTCTTCGAACTGGAAAAATTTAGTATTATAACATTTTATAACATATTATTAAAACATATACATCTCTTTCTGACGACTCATAAAGTATAGATAAAGAGTTAACAGTATATACTTATTTTCAAAACAATTTCTCGTGTAAAAGGCTTCGTTAAAAGTTACACGTCCAAGTTTTTAAACATTGAACCATGCGAATAGGCTGCATTTTTGTGTTACTATTACAAGTTAAAAACGTAACTTAACTGTACACAGTTTATTTTTAAATGTGTTCACCCCATGATAAATATATCGAGCGGTTTTCTCACGGACATAATTTTACCCTTAAAACCGATGTACTAATACTCGCTAATGGTCTGCCTAATCTCATGGAATCTGTTACCACTATATAATTTAGTGTGATTTATATACAACCTAGCCTAGTGCCCGTAATTTCCTACAGTATAAATATATAAAACAACATTCTTTGTGTGACCCTCGCCTCGTAAAATCAACTTTTACGAGAACTTACTGTAGGATAGGTTATACAAAGCTATCATTTGGATAAACAAGGGCTACTTAAATCCACTCCAGAAATATTGTTATTTTAAACTAAGAATCATAAGAATAGTGGGTACGGTAGTTGTTTAATATTTCTCACAGCAAGTGAATATGGTAAATTTTATGGCATTTCTGTAAAATATTTAACGAGACGTCTTTGTGCCCCTCCAGTGTTAAGAATGTTCTGTGGCATCTTTATGAGAGATCCGGCTTTGAAACACATATTTAGAGGTGAAATTCCGAGTAGGGTTAAGAGTTAACAGAAACTGAACAAGACAGCTTATTACTGAACCGACAAATTAGTACTTATTAACCTTAGTTATAATCTACTCGATAAAATAACGTAAATATACGTTGCAGAGACGTTTTTTAAATAGTTAGTACTTATTGCTCCCTGTGAGTGTGTGTAAGTTTTATTTAAAACTAATTGAGTGCGTCTAGGTGAAATGTAATCTGATAGCATTGTATATATACATATATAAACTCAGTCATTAGAAGGTTTATTCCGAATAAAAGAAAATACTGATAGGTAAATTTTTTATAAAGTTAACCTACTGAAATTGTAAAAATTCGCGTTTTGAAATGTTTATAAACCACTGCTCAGTCATAGAAATCGTAGCTAAAATCGAATAATGTCATTTTAAGTGAACTAATAATATTAAGACCATGCTTAATAATAAGGTTTTGTGCCAACATAAACTGCCAACAAAAGTATCAATATTGAATGCTAATGATAGTACGCTGATGACCATCATCAAACCAAGTCAGATTATATGGGAAAAGTTTTATATGTTTTAACCATTAAAGATATAGTATTAGCACTATATTCATAAAAGTAAGTTCATGTTATCACTTAAAATATAAAATTTTAAATTCATGTGGTCTACACTCCGCCTTCTAAGTCATACAATGATTTTCAAAATCAATAGAGGTATTTGTTTATAAAAAAAGTATGTCCAAAAGTAAGGGGTTACATCACCAGTTGTCTTTAATAATTATTGTGTAACATGTGATTTTATTTGTAGTTCTATTTAAAATAATGTAATAAAATGTCACAATAACATTAGATCCATCTTCTAGCACGCTATATAATAACGCAGGATATTACCCATATTGCAAGCATGGCTACGTATCTTAAAAGGCAATTGACTAGTCTATTGTTAAGATACGAATTGATCAAATCAGGTTTCCACTTCCTGGCTGTTACTGACGTCATTGGAAGTGTTGAATGTTGAACAGTGCCCCAACTTGCTAACAGTCCCTTGATAATGATCTGTCGTAACTTTGACAGTTATATAATATTGTAGAGTTACAAGTGAGTAAACACCACCCGAACTGAATTCCCCGGGTTGATCAAAGATATTTTTATATTTTAATTTATGTTATTAAAAAACCAAAATACTTGCTGAAACTATTATATTCTTTTTTTAATGTTGATACATCTCACGACTTTTTAAGAGGAGAAAATGTTTCGTATATAAAATAAAATATCTACTTTCATTCTACTTATTGTTTTACATCTAAATATTAATAACCCACACATTTTATATTCTATACAAGGTGATTTCTGTAAAAAGGTGTCTACCACGCTACTTGGGGGGGGGGGGGGGTGGGGGGGGGGGGGGGTGGGGGGGGGGGGGGGTGGGGGGGGGGGGGGGTGGGGGGGGGGGGGGGTGGGGGGGGGGGGGGGTGGATTACATTCAGGTTTTCATTTAGTGGACAGAAGGTAAAACATTCAGTATCACATAGTTATGCACATATACAGTACTTATATAATACAAAATCTTTCACCTTTAACCCATTAAAATGAAAAATGAAAGTACATGTACTATTATTGTGTATTTAATTCATATCACTAAATTTATAAAGCTTTGTCATGAAATCATTATGGCCATGGTATTCCCATTTTTCACCACGTTCAATTACTTGAGACAACAAATAATTCTCAAAATATATCACATAAACTATACAGGCGAGTAAGCTCTTCGTATGATATATTACTTTAGATGAATATTGATATTAGAACCGGTTTTATGTTATTCTACACATTCAATAGTTAACTCATTCCAAGGAACTTAAATAGTTCTAACATAAATGTTGCAGGATACACATTTATGTGCGATACCACAAAGTATGTGACTCCTGTTGTATATCTATGACAGTTTATAATAATTAAAAATTTTAAAAATCTCAATTAATCCGAAGGACTCAGCAGGTCTATCAAATATACTTTTTTAAGTGTAAACAAATTCCAAAAATTGTTAGTTTCTTCTTAGTTGTCCCAAAAAAGGGTAAAAGCATAAAGTACTTTTATCCAAATACTAACATGTTTATATGGATCAAATTAATCACCATCCTTACGATAGAATGCAAAATGATCGGTTCTAGTTTCCATTTCACCTAATATCTAGTTGCTCGTCTTATTAAATTAAAGCTTTTAACATTGAGAATAGACACAAGCAAATAGCACTATTTTGATAAAACTGTTAAAAATGTTCAGTAACATAATCATTTCCATATTTAGTGTAGTCTATTGTAAAGGGCTAAAGTATATAGTGAGTTTATATATATTTGTGTTTATATCATTAATGGCAAATAGTTTAAATAAATAATAGTAAAATTTTAATTTTCAAACCCTTTATCCTTTCCCTTCCCAAAATTCCTATAGCCAATATCTCTCAACTACAGCGTTATGTGAGGCTTCTTAGCCCTAACTTCGCCTGGTAAAATAAGACATTCTTACTAACTGTTTACTTTAATTTATGATACCTTATTTTCAAGATGAGATCCACACTATAAATTAAATAGTGGTTATGACCAATTATCGTCCTTTAAGAAAGTGTTTAAGTTTTCCTGGATACACCCATATGTTTTAAAAAACACTCTGATTTTTACCTAGATGTTTAAATGTAACATTAGATTGAGTATACACTTTAATGTCAGTGATATCTGCAGATTTATGATTAAGTCAATAAATAATAATTTTCATCACGTTTTAACAAATGGCATAAAGACTTTTGAAAAATATGCCACCAACTATTTAAAATATATTTTTAGTCAGTTTATTAGTAAGTTGTTTAAAGGATAGTCTTATTTTTAATTTATGTTCACATGTCCAACGATTCTTTTAAAAACGTCCAACGTGAAATAATATTAGTAAATAAAAAATATTTTTTGAACTTCACCCTTTTGACATCTATCTTTTCCGTTATGAACTATAGTGGGTGATTCACAGTGGATCTCAGTGTATATTGTTAAGGAAAACTATAGATTTCACAGAATCTAGCTCGTATGCTTATTAGTGAACTGGCTCTCAGATCCTAGACTGTATTGTTCATTTCAATGAACAAATTGAATTCTTTGATTTATATAAAACGTAAATATAACTTTCCACTTAGCAGGTGTTTTGTTTCCTTCACTTGCTCATTGATTTATACACATTGATGACTTAAGCCATGAATGTATCAAATTTAAAAATAAACAAAAAACATATACATATTATTACGTCTCAAACCTTTGTTATTAGTGGCTTGAATGCATAGGTGTACTTATTACTTACTCCTCAAAAGGAAGAAAGATACAAACCATTGTTAATACTAATGAAATAGGATTACATTACACCAACTGTAGCTTTATAGGCACTCGCTATGTTAATCTTTTCTCAAGTCACACAGAGGTTTTAGTTCTTTATGTCATTTAAATTTTGCTGCAAGTATTACTATGTCATGTTTTAAAATTTTATTTTTAAATTTACTTATTTCCAAAATTTCCTCGATGCCATCATGGTTATCCTTAAAGACTAAAGTAAACATATTTGCTGAAGCTCAGCCAAATCCTATCGAGTTAAATGATTCACTGACGCTTAGCCATAAGGTTTTGATGGAAAAGGACAGAGTTAAGATGCATATACAATAAAAGAATAACGTAAAGCTAATAAAGTATTTTCGTTCTTTGTGTCTTAAACGGATCTGAATTTACTGAAAACGACCATTCCGCACATAACATATATGTAAAAAGGAGAGAACACATATATTAATGGTCATCTAAACCACGTTTGATAGTGACGGCATTAAAATCCTGTAAGTGTTTATGCAGTACGTATTTAGATTTTTATATGCTAGAATATGTATAATGTCAGTTGCTAGTGTATCGTTATTTTGTATTTCTTTAGCACTTAAGTAGTTAATTTGTTAATATTTACCCCTGTGTAATAACCTTTTAGTAGTTAGTACTTTTGTTAGTTAATTTTTCTCATTAATTAGCCGCACAAGACCATGTACTGCAAGATTGTAAGTAGCAGTATTATAACAAAAAAACTTTGAAAGCAAGACTTTTTTCAGAAGGACTTTTAGAGACTGCATTCCACCGGAGGCAACACCTTACATGAAAGAACATTTATACATTGATATTTCTTCAAGGAGAAGATTAAAAACTATAAAGTTTAATTTTAATTACTTTGAAGTATCTCTAAATTTTATAATATTGGCGGCACTAATATTACATTTTTGTCGTGCATAAATTGCAATTGTTAGATAGGACTTAATTATGAGTCTTGAGCCTTTCTTTAATGCGGTTCTTCACTAATTATTGTTCTCTAAGGCAATTAAAAGAATTTTTATGTTGGGAATTGAAAAAGCTACCATGACTATGCGGGATTAGGTAAACTACCTCCCACTACAAGTTTGGGACAATAGTGTATTGGACACCAGCTTAAATTGTATCAGTCCGAAAATGTCTATAATTATTCCCTTTTTCTCAATTTAACCATTTATATTGCTACATAAATAATCATATGAAAAAGGATCTTCGTATAATTTCCCAACACTTTGAAAATAGTTTCGATAATTTCAGTAATATGAAGGCGATATTGCTATATCTAATACAAAAGAAGAGACCACACATTAAAACTTACAAAATAAGTGAATTTTCGAATATAAAGCAAACATATCAGCAAAAACACATATATTCACGGGAAAATGGCCGCTATAAATTTTAAGTACAGGTACAATATGAAATATACAAGTAAGAGTTATATTGTTGGGTACTACACAGGAAAATGTATCTAGCGAGACAGCAAGAGCACGCGCTTTAACACAGTGACAGGGAGCTATGCAAACTCTCTCCGCAAATGGTTTTTCATGTAATTAGGATAGTTTACGGAATTACGGTGCCATTGTCACTACTTGACAATACACTACCGCCATTTTGTAATGCACATACATTACATTCTTTGTAGTACCGTATAGGCATTTAAATTCAAAAATACACGTTATCTTGTTTGCTTTAAAAAAGACGGTAGTGTGAATTTAGTCGAAATGTGTTTTTTTCAATTAAATGCTCTAACAAATATGTGTTGATGACACGATTAAAAAATGTACAGAAACCGTAATCTACTAGTGATTACAATATTCTCATACTGACTCAGAGACATAATGACGCAGAAGGGGGTAAACATTGAGTGGTCCCAACCTTGAAGACATCTTAAAAAAAAAGATTATTCTACGAAAAGAGTTTATTTTCACTGATTAAATTACAAAACACTAGCAGTTGCCACTGCTACGTCACGCAATTTTATAGGATTTATACATGTTGAGGAATTTAAGTTCGTTTTAGTTATATTTCCAACGCCAATGTTAATGTTGCCTTGTTGCTACGATCTAAAAACTACATCAAACGGTGTATATTTATGTCCATTCTATTTTATACCTGTTTTCATATTGTTTTTTTTTTTTAGGTTAATTTAGAATTTTTTCCGCGATCGTTTATATATAATTTGTTTTAGCTTATTACTAGCAAGGAAAAGTGCTTGGAAGGAAAAGGGGGACTTACTGACACCCAAGTAGATGTTACAGAATTATTATTTCCTAGCTATAAGAACAGCAAAAAAAAATATTCAATAAATGAAGAAAATAATTTGGCCATTTTTCTTCTATACAATTTCAACGGATCATAAATCTACTGCACGATTTGTGTCCTGCGGTTGATAATTCATGGTGCGGTCTCTTCAAAGCCAAGTGTGTGTGGGATAGACCAACAATCACAAAGACAGTTTGCCCTATGATGTTATGGGTGAAGGTAAAAGATATTTTACAAGGCAATTACACAAATACAGCTTCTGAAGAGGTATTTGCACGGCCACACGCAACACCCTCATTAAGATTTATTAATATTCTCTGGGCTACAGTACCAACGAGGCTATTTGTGAAACTCGATACACTGAACTGCGTGCATCTGATTATCGTTCAGTAAAGGCCATAGCAGCAAACTGGACCTCTACAAAAGACTTGGACTGAATTTGTGTGTAGAATCCGTAAAAACTCTGCAGGAAAAGGATATTTTGAGACAGCGGGAAAGCTAAAAAATTGCTGAAAGTATCCCATACAATGATAGGCAAGCAAGAAAAATATGAAACCCTTAGAAGAAGAGAATGAAGAGGTATCAGATGATTCCTATATGGAGCAGGACTATTTTAAGGTGAATATTATACGCATTTTATCTTCACGCGTTTTTTTTCTAATTTAAAAAAAAGCTGTATATTATTAAAACACATTTACACTTATCCCACGAAATGATAAACATAGAGAAATAAAATTATTTACATATCATTTATGAGGTGCAAGTTACATTTAGACAAATTGTTCCTACTGTCAAATTAATATTAATGTAAATAAATAAATATATTTTGTAAAATTTTTCGATTTTTTGTGTTCAATACAAACACCAGTTTTAAGATAACATGTGTTTGAAGGATGTGCTTGGGTGTTAACTCAAAAAGGATAAATATACATATTGCTAAAGTTTGAAAGCAATATCTTTAAAATTTTTGAAAAAAAGCAGTACTAAAATGTGACTTATTTAATTTAATTGAGATACAATTTTCGTGCTCCTCTTAATATTTGTTAAAACGTACAGGTCAAAGTATATTTTTTATAAAACTTTTAGTGCTTTACTTGGACGTATTCTTAATATATGCGCAACAGCGGATGTAGAAAATATTAAAATAAGAAGTTGTCGTTACGAGAAAGTTTTTTCATAATGGAAAATAGTAATTAAATAACCCTTGATTGAACTAAACAATGTTTAACACACAGCAATTTTAGACACTTTACAGATTATTTCATTGAACAATATTTCTTTGCAGTGTAGACCCAGCAGGGAGCTAATATGAATTCTAAGAACGTCGAATAAATATTACAGTGTGTTAATTCCAGTTATTTTTACGTGATATAGTTACACACAAATAAATATCTACCGACTGTTCGCTCCAGTAGCACGTCTATCAAATGTATGCATACTTTATAAAAAAAAAAAAAAAAACAGAGATTGAATATAATTATACTCAATGAATTGTTGTAATGGAGTTCACTTGGCGGATTTCTTCAGGTTTTCTTCAGAGTTTGCTTATCGATTAAATTATTTTTTTAAGTTTGTTTTGTTTTCGTTTTCTAGTGTATGTATTTATTTCTGTATTAGTTCTATGTGTATTTTGAAAAGTTTTGACTATCAGTAAAAAGACCGAGACCAACCTGTCAGTGAAGAGATACGATTTTAAAATAGAAAGCAGTGTTACTGTTGCCAGTGACGATGATATTAGTGATACTTTTATAAATATTTTTTTAACACTGATGACAGTGTTAGTGAGTTAGAACAAAAGTTAGATGATTAGTCTCCGATTCCCCTAATGAGAAAAGCCCATAGTTGAGATCCATGTGATAAATTCAATCCTATTATAGAACGTTATACCCAGAACTTCAAAACTTACTATACACCTCATCGTGAACTTTCTGTTTATGAGAGTGTTGTAGCAACAAAAATCCCTCCCTTGTGCTTTGATAAATACAAGTCAAATCTTTTAAATATATATATACCAGGTCTCCCACGAAGAGGTTTAAACGTTTGATTTTATATAACTTGCAAAATTTATTACCGAACATGATCAAACTCTACACAATTCATTAAATATGTTATAAAAATTATTATATGAAAATTTTAGCTCTCTAGCAAGTGTTGAAAGGACCCAGCAGGGATCACTTCTGGCTGTTTTATACCTTCGAGTTGAACCCACCACTGGGCACAGCAAAAACCGATGTATCACTTCAATCTGGGCAACCTTATGGATGTTCAGGAGCGTCACATCACTAACCGCAAATTTCAAAATTCTGGGGTTCATGGGCAATTCGATAGGTTTAGTCTACTGTGTGAGATGACTCTTGGAGTTGGTGGGGTTTGTTCCCTAACCTCAAAGGTTCTTGTTAACCTCAACAAGGGTGTGCCAGCCTCCGCCTACTTTGACTGGAGAGGATGGTTCTGAGCTGGCCTCCTCTTCTTCCGGGGAGACATGACTTTGGGATGTAGTGCCCTAATTTTTCCTCATGGATCTGTATAGGAGGCGGCTCTTACTCCCTAATCTTACCCATCCTGAATCCTGTCACTCCGGAAGCAGCGCAAAGTTTCTTACAGGACTAAGTGCAATTTATAAATCTTCTTCTCCTAAGAGAACAAAAACAAGTGCTGAAAGAAAATTGTGGCATTTTGAAAAACTATAGTTTAAAAACTGTATTTTCTCTTTTGTAAAATTATTTGTGATATTCTAGAGAAATAAGGCATTTAAATCAGAACATTAGAACATAGGCTGTTATGATTCCTGCAATTACAGTCTACAATTAATCGAACTGTAATCGATCCACAGGGACACACTGATAACAACGCTTTACAAATTAACAGTAAGCTCTTACAAAGAAATTCTGCCGTATTCGAAGAAGTTCCTCTACAATTGATTGTTATAATTCCTTACCATTATTGATGCAACGAGTGTAAACTTGTTTCTTTAAGTAACCCCATCGAAATAAATCACACGCAGTTAAATCTGGAGGTGGCCAAACTAAAAGAATTACTTCCATGATCAATCCAACGGCCATTAAGGTTGTTATCTAGTAATCCGTAAATTTAGGCAATACTTGTTCATTTAAAACCTGTTCAAACATATTCCCAGTGGTTTTACAGCCTGAAATGTCGTAAGATAGCCCCCAATACCCCAATACAACTGACATGCTGTCCAAACAGTAATTCCTTTCGGTTTAAGTAGAGTCTGATCAAGAATTTGTGGATTACGGGTGTCGTAAATAATTACAATTATGCATGTTTACAGCACCATTGTGGTAGAAAGTGGAACTCGTCAGAAAAAAAAAAAAACTGTTTGAGCATGGCTGGATGTAGCTCGTGAAAGTCAATGATACGAGAACAAAATTCCAATCTCCTGTCCGGATTATCTTCAAGAATATTATGGGCCAGGCGACTTTTTGTAACACTTAATTTAGGTTTTTCTTGATGAATCCTCTGTACTGAAGACTTTGTAACACCAGATTCAAGTTCAACCTTCCTTAGTGAATTTCTTAGGGGTTTACCTGGAGAGAGCGGATCATTGATGCGCATACTATTACGTGTCTTTCCCTATTTGATCCTCCAGAGTACTATTCTACGACACGTACAATTTCTAACAAATTATTTTACCATGTTACTTTCATGTTAATTTTGGATTGCTAGGTGGTTTAAACTCCTACGTAGGCAACCTGAAAACTGTCCAATTGCTTCTGTAATGTTGCCAAAAGCACTAGCCCACGCACAACACTTCACTTTTTGTTCAACATCAAAAGCCATTTCTCGAACTTTTTAATATCAACAAAACTTTATAATGGATGAGGTTGTGTTTTGTTTTTTATAGCACAAGCAGCATTATCCAATCTAACTGTTTTTTTAAACAATGAGCGTTATTAAAACAGTTGTTCTTTAAAACTGCAACGCAATAATAAAATGAGGCAGTTCAAAAAATTTAATATTTATAGGAAGCAATTTTAATAAAATTTTCAATATGTCGCTATTTTGTTTATACAATTGTTGGGAGCTTTAATTTTCACAGAATATTTTTAAAACCTATTATATTTATTGTGTTAGTTTGAAAATGTTCGGTGCATAAATGGGCAAGTAAAATAAAATCAAATATTTAAATCTTTTCGTGGGACACTCTTATTGTAAATCATTTCCTTTGTACTATAAATAGCTTTTAGTAGTATTTTTTGAAACTATGTCAAACCATTGAGAAAACATACTAAGAGTAAAACACGTTTCTGCATTTCACACACTAAACACACTGTTGAATATGAAATTGTACACCAACTTTTGCATAGTTTCGAGAAAACCTTCTATGTTTTTGATCTCTTGGTTTTGTATCTACGTTTTTATAGAATGCAATTATATAACCTCAAACAATTTATTTGTTTTAATGTTTTTTTTTCTTACATTAAGAAAAATGCAAGTTTAAATGCAAATTATCATTAATGAATAATATTTAACAATAAATAAAAACAGCTATGGATTTTATATTAAACAGCTGTTTAAAACGGCAAAATTGGCCTGGTATTCTTTGCAAGTGTGTGGCACTAAGATGGTTAAGGGGGTTCGGTATCAAAAAAATGAAATTTTTATATAATTTTCGTTGTTTTAATATTTTATTATTCTATGACTAATTCCTGACATTTTAATGCAAAAACTATTAAAATCCGATGATGGGAACTATTTTTATTTTTATTTTGAAAAAATATACTACATGCCAACAATTTAGTGTTTCCATTGCAACTGAAGTATTTGTTATAGTAACACAGTTGTTATTCTTCCAAACTATGATTTAGATTTATGGGTTGGTACACCTGCCTTGTCTACTAACAAAAAATACAGCTGTCTATAACTGTCTTCAGTTACAATAAACCAATTTTGTGTTTGTAAACAAAACAAGTTCTGTTTGGTGGATTGTAGTTACTGTTATTTTGTTTGTAGAACGCATTTGATTTCTAAAAATGCCTAGAAGTAATCAGAATTTTTAAGAAGAGAAAAAGTGAGTTTTACAAAAATAAAGTAGTTGTAGAGTGTGAAAGCAATGGTAGTGGTGTTGTTTTGGAAGAAACTGTGGAAGATAGGTTAGTTGAGAGTGAAACTGAGCCTAGTCCTACGCCCGAATAAATGAGGACACAGATGATGTTGTTAGTGCTTCAAAAGTGAAATTAGGTAATATCAGTCAAAAATTATATAAAAAACAAATGACAAGGAGCCTAATTTCCAAAATGATATTGTTGATTTAAAAAAACTTTATAAATGTAATTTCTCAAATAGCAGTATGCAAACAGTGTCATCAACCGATCGATTTTAAAATCAAGTATCGTGTAGGACTTTTTTTCTCGGGGGAACTTTTCATGTGAAGGTTTGCAATGAGAAAGACACTGGCCTCTTATGAAAACTCCTTAGTCTTGAAAAATAGACCTAATGATGATACAAAATTATATGACATAAATGTAAGATTGGTGTATGGCATGCGTACGATTGGCAGAGGCCAGACGGCTGCCGCTACACTATGTGGCGTACTAAATCTGCCCTCTCCTCCATCACGGTTTATGAATTACACACAACTGTTAGGGTCTGTGACTGAAGATGTTTGTTTTTAAGATTATGAAGGAAGCAGTAGAAGAATCAGTAATTATAAATGAAGGTAGGAGGGACTTTGACAGTAGCCATAGACGGGACATGGCAAAAAAGCGAGGCCATACATCACAAAATGGTATAATCACTGCAACATCTGTGGATACTGGTAAGGTAATTGATGCAGAGATTTTATCTAAGTATTGTCGTTTGTAAAGACAAAATTAATTGGACAACAATAGTGATAAGTGCAGTGCAGGCAAAACTATCTGGGAGTAAGCGGAGGCATGGGAAGTTGTCGGAGCTCGTGCGATTTTCCATCGGTCCCTACCCACTTACAATGTTCGCTACGTTGAATACTTAGGTGATGGGGATTCGAAAGGGTTTTTTAGTGTTGTGTAAAGCAAGCCCCATGGTGATGAGTGCCTGGTGAAAAAAACTAGAATGCATTGGGCATGTGCAGAAGCGCATGGGGACTCGCCTAAAGAATTTTAAAATTAAAAGAGGGAAAAAACAAAACCGATGGAAAAACAATAGGCGGTCGGAACAGACTGACTGAAGCTGCCATATTAGCCATACAAAAATATTATGGTCTAGCAATTCGAAGAAATGCAAGCAATTTACAAGACAATGCGAAAAGCTGTTTGGGCTGAGTATTACCATTTGCTATCCAGCAATACAAATCCTCAACACGGACTTTGCCCAATAGGGAGTGAAAGTTGGTGCAAGTACCAAAAGGCTATGGCTTGTAATGAAACTTATGACCATTTCAAACATGTTTCACCTTCCTGCTGTCATCATGAACAAGATAAAAGCCTATTTTTACAGACCTAAGTGCACACTGATTTGCTTCGTAAATGTCTCCACGGTAAGTCACAAAACCCAAATGAGTCCGTAAACCAAGTAATCTGGTCTCGCGCCTGGCCAAAATACTGTCTTTGTTGGCATACACACCTTGCACTTAGGAGTGTATGATGCCATAAAGTTCCTTCAATAAAGGAAATATGGCAAAATGTATGGTTTTACAACATCTTGGGAATGACTGTTGGACATAATTTTTGTGAAAGCAATGAAAAAGCTGGACATAGCTCGCTTACAAAAAGCTCAACGCATGGCTACCGAAGTCGCAAAAAAAAATCAAGGCAAGCTCGCTCAAGTGCCAAGAGGAAGCTGGAAGATCAGTGGGAAGAGTTGGAGGATCCTGATAACCCTAGTTATGCAGCTGGATGTCATTAATATTATAATAAAGGTCAGTGAATTCACTTATTTGATGTGTTTGCCTTATGCTGCAATTTACCGAAAAATTAACTTTTTTATCACTTATGTATTTTTTTCTCAAGATCCACTGATCAGATTAACATAAAAAATACACATGTACTTAAGGACCAGTACACACATTTAGAGCGGAAGACATTATAAAAATCTATTTTAAATTTTTATTATAAAAAATTATAATTATAAATTATTTTACAAAAAAATTAATAAATTTTTTATTTACAACAAATTAAATAAAAACTTCTTTTTTTAACTTTGTTCCGCTCTAAATGTTAACAAAGGTCTAAATAGTAGTGTCCTAAAGTTTGATGATGATAGCTTTAAAGGTTTCTGAGAAAAAGGTACATCAAAATTGGCCAAATTAACATGGGGAAGGATAGGGCATACCGAACCCCCTTAAGGGTACACAAACCTCTAAAAGATGTACGTCATAGGATAAAAATACAAACTTATCCAAAGTACCTTTATGAACGTGAAGTGCGGAAGTAGATGGGTAAACGTGGTCTGTAATAATACTTACACACAACTTATTTGTAAGCTTACACTAAATTAAAGTGGGTAATTCTCTGTATCTTTTACAGTATCAGTCATGTGTGAGATTGATCTACAGACTACCCACACCAATTCTACATGCGATGGTAAAATACTGTAAAATAGAATTATGTATCAGTCCACTCATCGTAATGATACACTTTAAATTAAGAATTGTATAGTTACAATTGTTACTAATTATTTGTAGACGATAAAGTAATTTATGAGGTTCTAAATATATTACTAACTCATATATTTACATACCTATCTAGTTCGTAAATATATTAAATACTTCATAGGTATTCATAAATTACTCATAGTATATTTAATGAAATTAAATGAAACGTCGTTTTTATCACTGATTATTTCTAAAAACTATTTAAGAGAAAAAGTAATCCCTGAGTATCTTTGTTCAAACGTTCAGTTCATACGATAACCAGCTGCAGTCCCTATATGTAAAAGATATTGGGATTATAATAAGTTAATACACTATGATTGAAACATTATGAAAAGAATACAAATACCTCCTAGTTATTTCTAAATCCTTACAGTACATAAGTTGGTCATAAACTCATCCATAACCACACATAATAACTGCTATTGAATAGGTCATGTAGGTTTTAATACAAAAGCTACTTGATGAAAAATTAAAGAAACGTCCATTTTGTATAATTAGAATTATTTTATAACATGGTCATCTATTCTCAAGTTTAAGTTAAAGACCGGTTAGGTTATAATTTTATTAACTAGTTTCAGACAATAAGGTCAAATGAGATAATAATTTAAAAATTTCATTGGTAGTATTCATAATTATATTAGATGGCTTGCACAAAAGTTTCGTTTGAAAAATTTATTACTTTTTAATTTTAGAATATAAAAGAAGGTTGATACATCACTTAACTTTTTAGCGTTTTCTCTAAAGTTTCTATGGCAAGATTCCAATGGAGAGTCATATAGAATGTACAGTAAACATAAACGTAAAACAAGTAATTTTCTACTACTTTTTATTGGTCTTTCCTTACTATATACTGTTTTCTTTCTGAACAGTTTTACGTCTTTAGAGGTTTTATAACATGCAACCAAGAAAGTAACTTGCATCTTACACATGGTATAATAAGCTTTAAACCACTTGTTATTATATGCATTGTGTGTATCTTTAATTTAATACAAAAGTTTTTTATAAGACAGATTGGTTTATATAAATCACGTTTAGAATGAGCTGGATCGTCTTAAATAAATCTAAACACATGCTTTGGATGGATATATTGGAAATGGTAATACATACAGTGATAACATCTTATTAGGTTTAATGTCAGCTTAGTCATTCATTGTGGGTTTTATCAATACAGACCCAGTGAACAAACGTTTCTCTGCACTCCAGGATTATCACGGCTACAAATATTTGGTGCTTTAAATATGTTACCGAATGAATAAAATAATTGCACTGATGCAATGCTTTAAGGACAATATTTCTGCGGTACATAGGCAAGTGACTAGCGTATTTTTATATGGTATATGACAAAGTAAAATGGATTTGAGAATTATAATATATAAAAATACTCAATATATTTTAGACCAAGAAGAATCTTAGACTTCGCCTGCAGTCTACTGGAAAAACTACAAATTGTTTAATAAAATAGCTTTTTCTGTTATATATTCATAACAATGTGTAAATTCTAAGAATTTAGTGAAGAATTAATTTCAAAATTAAAAATATTCTTATTAAAAACACAAATGAGTATTCTAAGCTACATTTTGCATAACTGACTTCACTAAAGGTTGTATGTAAAGGTTTTAAAACTATATACCTTATTTCATTATTGACAGACAATCTTACACTATAGAAATTGTTACAGCCCCCAAGCTGTTAGAAGAGATATGTGACTTCAAGGTCAGTCAGCCGAATACCATGGACAGACACGATTGCCATCAGATCTAATTTTGTCTTTATAGAATTGTCATGGATAGAATATAGTTGGCACATGAAATTTTCTCTAATATATTTCTGATGGTCATTCTGCTAGTTTGAACTATAATGCGTGTTAAAATTTTTGACTTTATAATTTCTCAGAAACCTTTGTAAAATATAATGTTTATCCTAACGTAAAGGTAATACATTGTCTAACAATAACCTCATGATTAATACCACAGACAATAGTAATTACACTTCAGACGCACCTAGCAAAGGTACTCGTCCAACCAAGTAATTCTCTTTTACACAATAGGAGGTAGGGATCTAGCTCGTTATTGAGAAGGTCTTCTTCTCGGTAACAAGGGCGACTCTTCAGCTCACATACGTGTTCATATGGTATTACAACGTACTACTTTACGTGATTGTAGATGTGTACAAAAAGCGGAGTTCTCTATTTTTATAAATTTCAAATAAGAGTAATCAAATACATTTTGATATACTTTCTTGCATGCAGACAGCATGTTTTAAAAATATATTTCTAAAATAAATCTAATTAACACGTATACAAATTTATTAATGTAAATTTTTTATGAAATTAAATATATTTTCAAAATAAGTTTAATGTTATAATACTACATGGGGAAAGAATATCGCTATTCCATTTATGTACTAACCATAAATGTTTTATACTTTTTCATGTTCTAAATTTTAAGTTAAAAAAAGCAAAAGTTATGATGCACGTTCTAGGCCTACTTAAACGATACTGGCAAGCGTCAGCGTTAGTTATAAAACGTAATAAATTTGTTTTTTAATAAACAAATTATGGTTGTGTAACCATACATAAAAATGGAAACATTCTCTAAGCAACTAGGTTTGTATAAGATGAATACGTATTTTTTATTAGATGTAATGAGAAGTTTTTTAGAATTATATTATTTTTCCAAATAGTGGCGTAAAATGAGCCATATATTATGTTAAATTATGTTACACATTGATGAGATAGCATAAGAAATACAGTTGATGACGGTCTTAATTCCTTGAGAAAGACTAAATGTGTATTACATATTTTTTTCCCAAGGCAGTTAAGCCTCGGTCTGACAACACACATCTCAATTCTGCTTTCTACATACAGTTGATAAAGGTCGTAATTCCTTGAGAAAGACTAAATTTGTATTACACATTTGTTTCCAAGGGCAGTTGCCCTTGTTTCCGACAGCATAACACATATCTAAATTCTTCTACATCAATATAATTGTTGAAGAATAATAGGTTGTTAGATTACCGCATTTATATTAAATGAAACAATTGGCTTAAAACATAATAATTTAGTAAACCAACAACACTTGTACCTAACAGCTTTTTAGCGAACTTATGGGTATTACAAACAAGGACAAGCGCAACAAATAAGTTCTGTTAATCTACTACTGGCCATTTTATTTGGTTAAACATAAACTAGTGCTTGAGGAAATGAATTACTGCAATTTAAAGATCACGTATGAGGGTGTTAAATCGTACTTAGACGAAAGTACGTTATCACGAAGTTTGAGTGTGAGATAAGAATCGTTGGTACCACCTATTTTATTATATATTTAAACATTTAAGTTAAAATATTCAGATTAGATCTGCACATATCACGTATAATGTGAATACTTTTCAGCATTTATACTATTCATCTTTACCTGATATAAATCGTAATTTTTCAAATAAAACGTTTACATTTAAAAAATATTTATCCGGTCAGTTGAACATTGTCTCACTTTGAATAAATGGACATTCTTATATATTTATTGTAAACTATATATACAAACACTCAGGTAGAGTGGCGTAAGGGTTACTCCAAGCAATGAGCATATGTTAATCTGTATTATTACATAGACTATCGGAGAAGTATTAGTCTTTAACTCCTCTTTTACTGGTCAGCTGACATTAATATTCATGGTACCATAAGTAGGCTAAGGGTTCTGTACAGTTTTATAATGTTATTTGTCAGTAGGTGTAAAACTCGAAATCAGGCAATATTTCCTCTATCACAAGCTTTACACTGTCTGCTCAACATATTTGAACCAAACTTGAGTTTCTCACGTTAAATGAAAATTTAAAAATGTTACAAACATATTCTATATGCCTTATTTTACGTATTAATGAATCATGTTCGTGTTTTTACGAAACTGTTTATACTTCATATCCTTAAGATATTGATCTAAATCTCCGTTCACAATGAGCAAAAAGTTAAGACATTAATTATGTTAGTATACCTTTAATTTTGCAGACTAGTACAAAAAAATTTACGCATTTTTATAATTGCTGTATTCTTGGGAAGCCAATCTATGTTGCAGCTCCCAGCATAGGCATTATTATGGGTAACCTTGCATGAGAAGATATAAGATTAATAGCCACAGCATTACAAAATACCCTAATATAATTTTGGAATAGTAATGCAACTGAAAGGAACGCAATAAACAGTACGATTGGTAATCTACACGATAATTTTAATAAACGTGTTTGATATATCCGTAAAAGCCGTATTTTTCATCTACTAAATTTCTTACCCCATTCGCGATATACAGAAAATAGAACAGCTCTAAACATTTTTAAACTGAACTATGGATCGATGTGAAACTATCTTTTTATTTTATGTGAGATACAACACTAAAAATAATAACGTTTTCTTAAGTTGGGGGTGGGGGGGGGGGGGGGTGGGGGGGGGGGGGGGTGGGGGGGGGGGGGGGTGGGGGGGGGGGGGGGTGGGGGGGGGGGGGGGTGGGGGGGGGGGGGGAAAACTAACTGACTCTTCATATTAATTGGAATTGAATAAAAGACAATTACTTGAATTTGGTAATTTTCATAAAAGAATCTAATAACAAAATTTAAACAATATTCAGATAGCCCATAGTTTTAACACTTTAATTGCACTTGAAGCACCGTTATCCAATAGTGAAATTATTACAGATCTGTTTTGTGTCATAAAGCTAGTTTAAATGAACTGCAAGTAGCCGTATGATTGTCTGCAATACAAGTAATTATTTTTTCCTGATTATAAAAGACATACATTCTAGTTAATGAATAAAATGAAATTCACGGAAGTTTTTTCTGCCAATAACCATACCAGATAGAAGATAAACGTAAGACATCTCCATAACTTCGATGAGGTATAGAAAACACAACACAGTATGTACGAAGATGAATACAGCTCCCGAAGATGAAGTTAGCGTGGGATGACTTTGTGTTTCTCCAACAGAGTAAACGTGGATGTTACAGTTACGCCTTTGGCTCATCCTGTTTCGGGAGCTTCCAACACATCGGCGCCATTACGCATTTATGTGCTGTAAGGCTTTTGGACTATTTTATTCTAAAACGTTTTTTTAGTACCTGCGCGTTACATAAAATATGGCCTTAACAATATAATGAAGTAGTAGAAAGTGATTTATGAAATGGGTTACTGATACCTAAGATTTCAATCCGAGCCCATTTATACAATTTAAGAGAGTGCTACATGTTACATGAATTTTACAACCACTATAATACTCTAATTATCCACAACCACTAAATATCGCTATATTACACCAAGGATCAAGATATTACTTTTGAGATTCCTTGATAATCCTATGCATTCTAATAGGTTCGTCTCAAGTGTCCAAGGACTTTACATTATAAGATAACCGAAAGCCACATCTAGTAATAGTATTTGTTTGCTTCTTCAATGCACTTTTGAGACAGTTTTGTCACTATTACAGTCAGGCTATGTCAATTTATGTCTATACTGGATATATCAAAGCCTGAGTTCCAACGAAACTAAGAACGAAAATAGCTAAAACAAATAGAAATAAACTAAGTGGCAGGGCAAGGATTATTTTTTAATTTCCCACTATTTAGATTAAATGGATTTGAAAAGAAAATAATGAATATAGTGGGGATATTGTAACAGGGTTTAGAAACCATCAATAACAAGAAATATAATTGGCTGCTTCTGGTTTTTGAGTTAAATCTCGATAGGTTTACAATGCTAACAGCTTTTATGTTTATATAAAAATTAATTTGTGAGTAAATGTTTACTTGAAAATAAATATATTTACATTAGTAAGTATTTACATATATATAAGTAAATAGTTATTTAAATTATATAGTATATATATATATATATATAATTTCCATTGAAATGTTTAAGAGGGAAATGTGTGATAAAACAAAGTATGTAATATATTTATATTTTAGATTTTTTATTAAATACTTCTTATTCAAAACAATCCATAAACTGACCGTATTTTATAAACGATTTTATACAGTTATTAACCGAAATGTTTCTACGATAATGTTACAATTAATAAACACACATTACATTTATAATTAAACGAATGTTTTCACGTCGCGTCGGTTAGAAGGAAATCTAGTCCTTTATGCAAGTCAAGAATTACTCTACATGTTGAATTGTTCCTGTAAGAAGCTTCATGGTTGGCTAGAAGTAGCACAATGAACCCACGCTTCACAATTAAACTTGAACTTTGAAGAACACTCGGACATATTTCAACTGCCAACTTATTGTTCTACCGTAATGCCAGATTGTTCCATTCACTTTTTTAGAATATTAAACGTAACATGTATGTTTTAATTTCAAAACATTTACAACTCATAATATATTTTTAGGGCATTTTTTTATATAATATATTATTTTGACAGTTCTGTGATAAAATTTTTGTATGAAAATACCATTACAATATAAAACTTCTTTTGTATCAATATTTGTTTATTATCTTAATTTTTTCTAAGAATAAACAAAAAAATTTGTGAATTCTTGTAAACTACGATTCAAATTATAATTTTTGTAAATTAAATAATATACTACGAAACGCACTTACGGACTTGGTACTAAGTTTTATATAGTTTTAATTTACCAAATAATAAAAAAATATTAATTACTCGAGGAAACAATTTAAATACGAATTGGTTTGTTTTTAGAAAGTGCATATAATTTTTTATCCAGAATCGAAATAGACAAATATTTTTTTTTATTTCCCAAATATAGATGCAGGCAATTATTTGTAATAATGGTCAATTTATAATTAACTAGGTATTTTCGTGGTAGCAATTGTTAAATGCACAATATGCATACCATAAATCCATACAAACTATTGTCAGTTATTTCTGCAAGGAAAACGAGCCAGCTGGCAAACTTCCAAGTACCGTATATCTTCAGGTATATAACTTAGTTTTCGTACTGCTACTAATAAACAAGACTAATATTGATGCTTACAAACACATAAATTAACAAATATTATACGTTTTGGAGTGATTTATTCAATAATTATTGTTACGGAATTTAAGAAACTAAAGCAAACTATTAAAATAAAAAGTTCTGAATTTCGCTCTTTTACCGAGAAAACGTCTATGGTGATTAAATCGGATAGGAGAGTTCCCTGATGTTTCGAAGTATAGGGCTTTTTGTGAAGGTTTTATTTTATAGCTGTGTTAAAAGCTTTTAAGCGATGGTTACAAATTTCAAGTGTTTTAACGTGGTGCACATTATGCAAAATGGAGAGTGACACAGCGCACCTGAGCCAATCTCTCTCCCCCGGGCTTGGGGTTTCTGGTTTCATGCAATGCCGTAAAAACTTTCTTTTAATCAAATAATTTTGAAGGGATGCCTTACAATGGGGACTCACATTCTCCAATATTTCTTCATAATTATGAATAAATATTTTAAGGCAAGTTAAATATTTCCCTTACGTTAATCCTATCCGATGTTTAATTAAAGAAGTAAATCAATGGTTGGGTAGGTATAAATCCATAATCAGTTACGTTTGAATACAAAAATTTTTAGCATTTAAAATATTTACTGCCTTCCAAAAATAAAATTGAGATTTTGACGCGATTGAAATCTCATCTTTTCAGTAAGATTTTCAATCAAACACGTTTAAAGAGCAGCGAGGCCACAAAATGCAACACATAAGAACAATAAAATGTAATATGTCGCTAATTCATAGTTATAAGTAAAAATAAACAATATTATTATATACAAACTTAAAAATGCTTATAGTTCATCATATAAATACGGTAGCATATGCCACAACAAGTACAAAAAATACTACAGTTCTAAACTATTTAGAAATTATTATAATACAAAAATAAAAAGTGATTCAATCATATACTGTGCCTTGTTAAACAGTTCCATATGTTTGTAAATGTCCTCAATAAGTTTTGAAACGACCCGCCCATCATCAGGTTGTTAAGAGAAGTAAAATATACTCAAAATTGAGTTGTAAAAGTTTAAAAATTTTAAATAATACAAATAGTGGAAATAATTAGGAACAAACGAAAATAAAAATATTAAGACAGTTTGCCAACTGGGCACCCACGCTAACGTTCGGAGGAGAGAGGCAGGTTGAAGTGTGTAGCTGCCTAGGTCACGTGCAAGAACATGTAAATCTTAAAAAATCGTGAATGAAGCGATGACTCTCCATGTGCTGCTAAATGTGATTATTATCTTTGTTCTTTGAAAAATATCATGTAGATGTTTTCTAATCAACGTCATAAGTCATTATGGATCTTTCCTGTTGATAAGAAATTGTAATCGTGCTCATCTTGGGACCACTAGCTGAACTAGGTTCCTAACTTTTCTAGCCGAATCCTTAAGTAACATTAAAATATAAATGAACATAGTCTAATTTACTTAAGGTACAGATGGGTTCAAGAAATCGGAAATTATCTTTATAATATCTCATTTTGAAAATAATTGAAGATGTCATAGGCTTTCAAGTTGTAAAATCACAAAACTTTAACACACATGATTGATTAAGAACGATGAATCCATATTGTAATTCCCTATGAAAACATTAATAAAGTGTCAGTTCGAGTATCTTTGCATTGGTCATGAGTTCCGTTTTGCATACAGAGTTGCGGTGCTCTTTCAACTGCCTTCTTGGAGTTCCTTCTCAGAAATACCTAGATGCTGCAGCATTACGGACTCCCAACAATGGAGAATAATGAGGCACGTTCTCTTGGACATTTTTTAGTACATAAATATATCAAATATATATATACTAATTCGTTTGTCGGCGTGCAATTTCATTTATTGTAGTGACCGTGTAAAATTTAAAACATTTTAACTCCTGTATTTTTGAACCTAGAGAAAATACTAAAGATTTTTAGGACTGCGTAAAGGAATTGCCAAAATTTTTAACTGCCGTCAAGATTTTCGTTATAAGTAAATACTTAGAACTTTTTTTTACCCAGGAGTGAAAGTAGGAATGTTTAAGCAAGCTCAAACTTGGTAAAGATTTCACCCCTTAAATATATTGATTAAGTTCGTTAGCCAGCTTGGTACACCAATTATTTTTATAGTGCGACGGAATTTTTTTTTAAATTGAAATCTCCGTTATTTATGAACATAAAGAAATAAATAAAACTTTTTTGCGGTGCTTAAAGAATTTCTTAAATATTTTTATAAAACTGGTTTTCATTTCTTCCGTTTTATAAGATATTGAGTAAATAGTATCATATGAGAATGTATTTGTTATATGTCACTAGTAAAAAAAACATACCACTTGTTGTCCACTAATCTGGAAAGACGAATTGAATCTTAAAAAATAGACAGAAGAAGTTCAACCCGATCGTTTCCGATAAAAATAAAATGTTCTTGTTACGTAAGAGGTTTTTATTAACAGAATACCTGAGATCAGTTTTAGCCCATTCATTTACACTAAAGTATATACTATCATAAATTAGTAAAAGAAAATACCCAGGAACAATAATTATAACTACTACTCCTATTAATGTAACAGGCAAATAAAAGACCGTATTAAACGTAAGCGTATAATTTATTATTTTAATTTGAACAGTTATCTTCAACCAAGTAGGTAGTTACTTTTATCTATATATTGTATTTTAAAATAGAGTTCCATTATTATACGAGTTTTTTTAACATATTTCTTAATGGGAAACATGTTTTTAGAGTTTTATGTGTGCTATCAATAAAAGTGCCTCATATAAGAAGTAGTATGCAATTACTCACGATTACCAAAAGTAAACTATCTGATTAAGTGAAATACCTTAAGTTGCGATAACAAAAAACCTTCTTAGATTAGGTCATTTTTTTGTCGATGTGTGACTGCACAATTTTGAGGATTAAACTTTATAGATAGCTATAGTTGTTATTATTGACACTGGTAAATTAAAAAATATAGATCAGGAGTTAAATAGACTGGATTATTGGAAAATAATGTATTAGTTACATACCCTAAACCACGATAGTAAGTGTTAGAAACAAATGACAAAATATAACTTACTGGTACGTTTTTTTTAAAATTCCGTGGAGACTGCCCTTTTTGGAATTAATACGTTTGTTTCAAACCTAATGTTGCTATTTAAAAGTATTGTATCCCCCCGTACCAGGTAATATACTCTTGTACTCAATAGTTCCTGAATGAAATATACAGACTAAGTTTAACAATGATACGATTTAAGTATTCAAAAGTCATGACTTATCTATTTAATTAACTACCAAATGGACGTTTACAGAAAAAGAACGCTAGGGCACAGGAAAATTTCTTGACATGTGTTTTGTATATTATTAAAAGGTGTTGATATATATTCTATATTCATAGGATTATCGGAAAATAAATAAAAAAACTTATGGTTGATAAAAATTTACTACACATACATTTGTCACTAATATTTTCGTTCAAAAAACAGTTTGTAGATATGAGATGTTTTCTCTTCAAGTTTTTTGAAAGAAATTTGTGCCCGAGTTAAGAGGAAATCCGTTTTTTTGCTTTAGTAAATTGAGAATCAATAGAATCAAGTTGATATACTAGTAGACTTCAATTACCTTGAAATGAAACTAGTTTTAACTATCTATAAATTGAGAAAACAGTAATAGGTTTTACTTTGTCTTCATTCTGCTACACATTTACTATTGATTATAAATGTAAAAAAAAAAAACTTGCTAACAACAACTAGATTGCGGTTTGCTTAGTCAGCGTTGAAAACTGCTTAAACATAGTATTTTTCATTTATTTGAAAATTATTCTCGATATCTTTGGAAAAACAAATATAAATTTTTTTACCAAAATTCATTTAAATTTTGTTATTTGACAAATAGGTCATTAACAGAACCTAATCCCCCTTGAAACACTTGTTAGTTGACTTATGGAACGCTTTCTATATTTTTACATCATTTTAAATAAGTCTTCGTTTTTATAAAACCAATTTAAACTCAATTTTGTGTCTATAAATCTTAAAACTAACTAATATATATTGTTATAAATCAAATTTTTATACTAAATTAACTCCAGTAAATTTTCCAAAAAAGTTTTTTTCATCAAGGACTGCTTTGTATTTTTCGAATTAGACTATGCTTTACAGAGACTTTTCTGCTTAAATGAAAACGCAAAATCGTTCGTTTGTTACCGTATGGGTACTAGGACCAAAGCAGTTGGTAACATTTATTTTACGAATAGCTCTATGGAAAATTTGCCCAATGCAATATTTTAGTTCTCCCTCACACAAAAACTTAGAGGAAAACACAGAACTTCTGTGAATAAGGGTAAATTGGAATGTGTAAATGTACATGTAAGGTTTAGGCGTTAATGATAGTCCGTTTGATCGGTTTGTGTGTTCGTCTAAACGGTGGTGGAAGGTACTTTATCCCAATTATTATTCTCTTGCCCAAGCCTCTGCTCTGACCACTTCCACGTTAATAACACCCTCTTGAGCTTTCCTAGCTTTGTGTTACATTCTTTCTTTTACAATTTTTAATTTAAACATAAACAAAAATCATTCCTACTTGTCATGTGTGGGAATAGACGAAAGTCATTCTTTCAATGTGGCTTTGAAATATGGATAAATTTTGTTCTTTCAGGCCCCTAATATTCAAATACATTCCCATTCCAAAATGTTATATTCCGCAGTGTTAAACTAGATAAACCAATTGCACACGTCAATTCTCCACTTTACTCATGTTTGATATTTTCAGACTATTGTCATGCAAACTATACAAAAAACCTTACTGTTAAATGGTAAGCTGTGGAAAGCTGTTAAAAATTACTACAAGTAAATATATAAATAAAATGTTTAAATTTGTGTTCCACCAATGAACTAGTAAAATTCAACAACTTTTATACTTGAGATGAACGGGGAAAATGGGGGGGGGGTGGGGGGGGGGGGGGGTGGGGGGGGGGGGGGGTGGGGGGGGGGGGGGGTGGGGGGGGGGGGGGGTGGGGGGGGGGGGGGGTGGGGGGGGAAACTGTAAATTCACTTTATAAATGTGATTTACTAACTCCTTAAAAGTATTCGTTAACGAACTAGTTGAACCTTTTATATTAATATAACTTTTATATTATTATTATTACCTATAAATGGTGTTAAATAAACTATCGTTATGTTAAGGATACTAACATTGATTATATTTTTTAAATTCATTTTAATGAGTTATTTCGTAGACAAATTTTTCTAACGTTTGTGAATATTTAAAGGGGTGGTATGCTTGTGTGTCTGGACCCAGGCGCAGTAACTATTTGCTACATACAAGGTAGGTAGGTGTCTTGTGGCAGCATTCAAAGGTAGCTTTCAATATTGAATGTATTGCCCATTTCATTCTTCAGATTACCTGTGGACCTACAGAGAGAAATTAAATTACATAGAAATTAAATTTTCACATTCACCCGGCCAATATATGGATGAATTCGTTGAGTTCGAAATGTACATTTTAAAAATAAATTCTATAAACTGTGTTAAAAGGTTTATTATTGTATTTATATTACACACATTTCTCTGTGTGGGCTTCTCTAAATAAATAATAATATAATTTATATATTTTACCCAACAAATCATTCTCAATATATCTTGTGGACAGTCAAGTTAAATTTATTACTATGTCATATATTAGACTTAATTAGTTTATTTAATCTGCTATTTTCTACTTGACAAATTATTAGTAACGCTCAGTAAAAACCCATGGGCTATATTTAATCTAATTATTGAAATCAAAATTGCTTATATAAAAACGAAACTTCAAGCAAAATTTCAAGTCGAGAGTTTTTCGAGATATCATGTACTTGTATATAGGCTGAGAGAATTCCTTAACACTCATTCCATTAAACGTGTACATAACAGGAACACCCTATATCATAAATATAAGTTTTTTTATTTCCAAAACTTAATACAAAATTGTTATCTATATTTTTACGATAATTTTTTGATATGTAATAGAAAACTTAATATTTTTAAAAGAGAATTAAAAACAAATAATTTATATTATAGAAATGAGGTGTCTCTATTAGTTAACTGTATGTATTCATATGAAAGTTCTGTTTAAGCTTTATGAATATACTTTAAAATTGTACTCCGTCGCCCGTCGTTTACAGTTTTAAGTAAAAATACGATTTTTAATACGTGAATAATCAAGTAAAATCACAAAAACATGCTGTATGTTGCCACTGCTTTTACAGAAAATACTGTATAGTGGTTTATGAATACTGCAGGGTCCAATTGTAAGGCGGGACCAATAGAAGCAGCACATGTGTGTTTACATATGTACGCTTGGTGAGCAGGTTCTCAAAGAGACTCTATAATGTAAATCCATACACTGAAAAGTAGTGGGTTCTTGTAGTGGATAAGTGGAGTGGACCTAAATATTCTGGTTCATCGGACAGATTTAACAATAAAAGTAAGTGATTATGCAATATTGTTCAATTACTCTTATTAAAGTGTTATGCATTGTGTTAATATTTTGTTGCTTATCAGAAATTATATTTTAATGTCCAATAAGATTTGCCTAGAATTATAGTAGCTAGAGCATTGTGCTGCATAATAATTTAAGTATAGAAAACAAAATTATCGTTGATAGGCCACCCGATTTATTTTGATAAAACCTTTATTTGTTTAATAATAAACATATTAATAAAATATTGGTATAAATCATTATGCACTCTACTAAAATCAATAGCAAACAATATTCTTATTTTTTTATTATATCCATCCTTCTCCTATGTTTATTAGAGGCCTTTGTGCCGCACTAATGATAGATGTGGTTCTATCTAAAAATTTGCAGTGTGGGAAAATAACTAAGCTAAAATAGAAATGTAATTATTCCGTTCTGTGTATAATTCAAACATCATATATGTTTATCATTTTATGAAAAAAATTTATAATTGAAGTAAATGATTCCATGATTTTTAACCTGTATATATGTATAACTTGTAAATCTCTCATAACTGTTAAATTCATTGAGGAATAAGTATTTTAGAAACTAAATAGGAACGAGAATTGAAATAAAAACTAAATTTCTCCTCTCTCTCTCTCTCTCTCTCTCTCTCTCTCTCTCTCTCTCTCTCTCTCTCTCTCTTCTCTCTCCATATATAACGAGTGCGGCAAAATAACCTCCCTATTTTCATTGCTTTATTGTGAGTAGAGGGAGGCACTCAGAATGGTGGGGATAGCCGCAATCGACGCAGGAGAGGGGGAAAGTTTAAGTGACGCTCCGCTCGTAGGCACCAGTCGGCAGTCGCCATCATGGTGTGGACGAGTGTAAAGAGAGCTTTTGCCGTCGAAACGTTCAGTCGTAGCAATGAATCAGTTATCATGGCTCAACGTGAATTCCGAACGCGTTTTCAAATTCCTCCTCGTGATTCAGTACCGGACCGCAAGTCTATTGTGCTGTGGGGTGAAAAACTTCAGAGAAACTGGTTCTGTTGTGAAAAAACGAGGTAGAAGACCTCGTAGTGCTCGTACACCAGAAAACATTAATGCGGTTAGGCAATCAGTTTTTCAGTCTCCTCAACGATCAGCTCGCAAACATGCAGCCCGCCCTTCGAATGTCCGAACGTAGTGTTCACGAATCCTACACATGGATCTTCATTTCCATCCTTACAAGATGGTTGTTGTCCAAGAGCTGTCTCAACGTGATTGGCAGAGTCCTATGGAAGCGTGTCGAATAATCTTGGAAAGTCTCCCACCAGACACTGTTGTTTTTTTCAGTGACGAAGCGCATTTCCATCTGTTCTGGAAGTGTCAATAAACAGAATTTTCCGCTATTGGAGTGAAAACAACCCGAAGGAAATCCATGAGAGGCCTCTTCATAGTGAACGTGTGACTGTTTGGTGCGCGTTATCACGATGTGGAATCATTGGCCCTCAATTTTTTTGAAAAAGGATGGCAATGTTGTTACTGTGAACTCAAACAGGTATGCAAACATGCTAGCAGAATTTTTTAAACCTGCCCTACAACAGAGGGCTTTCGAGTAATGTGTGGTTCCAGCAGGACGGTGCCACAGCATATACTGCCCGAATAGCAATCAACATTTTGAGTAAATGTTTCCTGGCCAATTGATTTTCTCGGCGAGGGGATATTGTGTGGCCAGCGCGATCACCCGATTTAACCCCGTGTGAATTTTTTTCTGTGGGGGTTACTTAAAGGCCGAGGTGTTCAAACATCGCCCCAGAAACTAAGATCTGAAGCAAGCTATTACGGGAGGAAGTTCTGCGCATACCTCAAGCCATGCTCGAGTGAGTCCATGACAGTTTCAGAATTCGCTTGCAATAGTGTATTGATAACCACGGCCACCACTTATCTGATATTCTTTTTAAAGGAAAGTAGAAAAACTTCTCATGTCATAGAATAAGTTAAAATGAATAAATTCGATTTTTGGAAAAAACTGTGGTTTCTTATTAGCATGTAAAAATAGGGAGGTTATTTTGCCGCACCCTGTATGTATGTTATACATACATATACATACATATAATATATATATAATTTATTTGCGAATATTCCATAACAGCTTGTATGGGAAACATTGAACGCAATTTATTACACCTTAGTTTACTTATTCTGAGTTTATCAGTTTATTTATAACAGATAATCATGCCCGACGATAAGCCATATACATTTTTTAAAGTTACGTATCTTCAGTATTACTTTTATTTTATATTACTAAAAGTTAACTTTAAAAATTACTTTTCTAATATGTTTAAAATTATTTATTATTGATCTTGTTTAAGACTATGTACATCATAAAGCTGAGGTATGATGTTACAGAATTTGCGTAGTATATTTTTTCAAATATAAGGAGTTTGAAGCAAATTACCTGGGTACATTTTTATACTTTAAATATAATTATGATCATTTACTTCCAAACTTTTTTATTTTATGAAGAAAAAGGTTAGTTCTGTTCAAACTAAACACTTAATAATATAGATTAACGAGGATTTTTTACTTTGCTCTTAATCCTCAAACTTTGCTATATTTATGGATGGAGGGGGGGGGGGTGATAGTAAAGTTGTTATCTGAGTTTAACCTGAAAACTTGATGGCATTCGTCGCCAAAGTGAAGTTTTGACCTAAAAAGTTTCAGTAAGGGCTGGAATAAGTGTACCAACGGAAACTATTTTCGGCAAAGTGATACTAAAAGCTAATACGTTATTTTAAATTTCTGTCTGCATTATTGTAAACTTCTATCTTTGTAATGGCATTTATAATTACGAATTTTATGTATTTATTCCAACAGTTTCGGCAGATTATAAAAGGCTCTTTTTGGTTATTTCCCTCATTTTTAAGATTATTAATGGAAAAACATTTAGTTAATAACAGTGAGGTAAACTGTATATATCCGTACAACATTTTAGTAAGATGTTACCTCTAAAACTTTTCAGGTAATTTATAAAGGAAGCTTTAAATTATATCTTAGTAATTTACTTTTCCTACTTCGGTCGATAATTAAACTATCCAACGAAATATCTTTACATCACAAAAATCAGAAATACATTTGTGTACAATAATGGTATGTAACTTACTGTGATATAACAAAATTTGGACTATCTATGAAAAGAAAAAAATTATCTCAATGAAGTATATATCTGCAAATTTCAATACTATTTGTACCATTTTATACGAACATGAATACCTATACTTTTTTCTAAATTATGAGAACATGTAGGAGAGTTTATGTTCGTGTAAGCATAGTGTCATGCATTTCGTTTTCTCATTTTATACATGAATGTTTCCATCATTAATATGTTAAAAAATAATTATTTTAATTCATTTCAACTACTTTGGATTGGACTTTTCCCATTGTATTTATCATTACTAGAAACTTTGTCTTTTCAATGAAAAGGGGTTCTTATGTAATAAAATATTTTTGTCCAACGTAAAGGTAACATGGCATTTTTGTTTATTTGTATTTATGTCGGTTATTTGTATTAAATAAGGAAAACACTGCTTGAACATATCGTTAATTATTAGTGTTGCTAGCGTTGACTACTGTTATACTTGACTAAGTAGGGTATAATGAAAAGATTGCGGAAACTATAAATACTGGCAAATATACAGTTTTAAATAAAGACCCGACTGATTCAAATGAACGCAAAATAGTAAACACCTTAAGAAAACACAAAGAATATTTTCAAATACATTTATATATAAATTAACGCCTCACTATTCCAAAATCCCCCATAGGTATGGCCTTCTTAAAATCCACAAACCTACCATCCCTCTTCAACTCACCATTAGTTCTCGTGAGTCACCTTGCAGTGTATTGTCTAAAGTCTTCTTGGACATTTTAACGCCATTATTATGAAAAACTCACTCTTTTATAAAAATATTCCAGAGATTTTTTGGAGAATTCTAAATTCCTGAAGTGAATTAAAACTGAAAAGCTAGTAAGTTTTGACTTAGTTTAGTTGGAAGTCTATTCACAAATATGTACCAGATCCTGAAACTCTCTGAATCATTGAATCACGTCTCAAAGAAGACCAAACATTATAGGAAAGAACTAAACTTCCCGGGCCAGTAATTATGGAACTGTTAGAACAATGCAATTATTTTGAGTTAGAGGGTAAAATTTACCGGCAAGTTGAGGGAATGGCAGTGGGTTCTCCACTATCTCATATTTTCGCCAATATTTTTATGGAGGAATTTGGGCAGAAAGCTTTGACTTATTCAAGCAGTTCAAACCGAAGATGTAGTAGAGGTATGTGGATGACACCTTTGTTATTTTTCCTCATGGGGACACTGAATTGAATGAGTTTTGAATCACATTAATAGTATTTCTCGTTTCATCTGCCACACAATGGAAGTGGAAGTCCAAAACAAGCTTCCCTTCTTTGAAGTGTGTGTATTAAGAAATAGGGATGTTCTTAAGACAACTCCCTAAAGAAAACACATACAGGAAAATATTTAAATTATCAATCTAACCATCAAAAATATGCCAAAGAAGGAGTGGTTTACTCGTTTTTTGATAGAGCAAAGAGCGTAGGCTCAGATAAAGATGGATTAAAAGAGGAATTTAAGAAAGTAGAATTGGATCTTAGCCGAAATGGATACCCTCAATTAGTAATAAATATGTGTAAACGAACCAGAAAAATTAATTATCGCTGAGTCAGAAAAACTAAATAGTGATAAATTTTCGTTTACGACAATCCCTTACGTGCCGGGAACGTAAATTAAATTGGCAGACCAATAAATCAGTTGAGATTAGGCCGATTTGGTTGCCAATCCTAAAAAATGAACTAAAAAAAACCAAAAGTATCAAAACGTATTCAATACTTGTAATAAACCAATGCGGAGTCAATGTATGGTTTTAAGAAGTTAATCTAGCATTAACTAACAATAAAAGGGCAAATTCCTGTCTCCTTTTCTTTTCTTTTCCTGCCATCCTGTTTCTGCGCCATTTTCTATTGGAATTTGGTCAGTCATAGGTGGTCGATCGACGAATGCAGACGTATTGTGAAATGTATTCTGTAGTTTGGTTTTAATAATTAGTGTTTTTTTTAGTTTTTATTAAGTGCATGTTTTAGAGTTAGTGAAGTTGACATAAAACATGGTGGTTGTGATTCCTGACTTAAGCGTGTCACAATGCTCCGGCATGATTTGTTCATTTTAGCCTTGTTTGTAAGTATATGTTAGGTTAATTATTACCCGAAGAATAGATCAGATTGCAGATCTCGAAACGTAGTGTTACTGATTTTTTTTTCTTTCACTGAACGATGGAAAATGTCCGGAAAAATCCGGTTTCCTTCTCAATCCTTCCATCGCCAAAAGTAAACTTCAAACAAACTTCATGAGTAATCATTGTTAACAATTTTACGGTTAATATTGATTTTAATGACAGACTGTATCCACATTCAGGTCATATTTCAAATTAAAATCTACAATTTGCATTTATTTTGTACATATAACATATTATGTGGGAAGGTTTCATTTAATTAGAATATTTTAAGCTCTTGTTCACCCTCATCTTAGTGAATAGTCTGAAATTTTTTGCTTTGTCAGACTACTCCCGGAATTTGGAATCACGTTCATCTAAAGAGATACAAAAAGCCGGCGAGGATTCTATCCGAAATTATAGAACTCTTTTCCACTTTCAGAGGCAAAGGGAATACATCTTTACCTAGATTAAACTATATTTTGTATACTGAGTGTCTCTGATGTCGATACAGTTTAAAGAGTTCGTTACCAGAGCTTCTTCGACACAAACTTTTTAAGGACCTCTTCAGATGAGCATTACAGAATAGCATCCGATTCCCAACGTTGCATTAAGAGAAAGGTGAACTGGATCTGAACTCAACTTCACTGATTTCAATACTATTTACTGTCATTAGTATGTTATCTAAATTAAATGGTTATTTTTATATATAAAAATGAAAATGATGTACTTTATTTAAAGTCCTGTCAATATTATGCTGGTTTTGGGAGTTTGCATTTATACGGGTTTAATTCGAATATATTTGCACCTTTGATTATATTCGGTCCTACAAGGTATAAGTAGCAAAATTGTGTAATAAAAATATATAACGAACAATAATCTCGTATACTATCAGGATGATCAATTTTATTTTACAAAATACGAGAACTCAATAAAAACTTTAATATCACTAAAATTGTGAATTTCAGGTCATGAAAATCTAGTAGGTTAAAGTTAAGTCTTGAAACGTGCTACTTAGATTATCCTTGCTTATTATTATTACGGAAAACTAACAGAGAAATCAAGCTCAATAATACTTCACTGCAATGATTTATTTCATATTTTGGTAATTGGATAATCAAAATAATTGTAAAAAGAACAAAATTATGCAATCAAAAAATATATATTTTTTAGAAAAGCCAGACGTTTGTATGTTGATAAAATATATAAGGTATTTAAATTCTCCAACTTCTTAGACGGCAATATCATTTTCCTTATTACATCCCACTAACTGGCCAGTTATTTAAAACAAAATTTTAAACGTTGCATAATGAATTTATGGTATTTGCAAACCATTTATTTAACTCTATTAATAGTAATCATGTCATCTAAATTAGAACACGGTTCGATGGATGCTTTCCGATACATCATGTATCACTAGCCAATGAGAGGGATGAATGAATCATAGATGTCATGTCATGTCCAGTGGCCTCAGCCATTACATCAGCACTCTGTAAGCCGCCACATCAGCACTGCTGCATTATACATTCAGATCCCTCCCGATCGACAATATCATGCCGTTCTTTTTGCTGTGTATTTGCAACTACTAGTCTCGTAATTCTGCTTCCAATATTGGGGCTAATTTTAAGATTATTTTCATTATACTATTGATTTTTAAATTAGTCTTTATTATATAACACTTATTTACTACATACTATTGTAGGTTATTTACACACCCCAATTATTTTTAACTACACATAATTGTACCTCTATATATAAAAGCCAAATCTCTCACTCACTTATCACTTCAAATTTGGCATTTGAATAACAGGGATCGCTGATGTAAAATGAAACATTTATAGTCTATAACTTAATAAATTCTTCAGATGTCCTGTGAGAATATAGAAAGGCCTAATTCAAAAAAGAAATTGACACAAAAAATACGCTCAGTCATATTGCAAGATTAAACACGCACCATTCTTATCTATGAAATATCACGCAAAATTTAAAGTTAATGGATGAAATCTTTCTCGAGATTTCTTGTCATGCGAGAAAAATTTTTCTACTAACGGCTTCACTGAAATGTTTAAATAGCAAACATTTTTGGAGCCGCGGAGGATAATAATATGTTATCAGACCATTTTATTTGTGCCTGAATAGTCCATCTGTCTCTGATAAAATCCTACTGTAATCTAATGGGATTTAAGGCCTTTGAGACATGAGTTTAAATCTTGTACTGGTTAAACATCCATTTCCAAATGTAACCTGATTCAGTTGCGACTGTTTTGTTTATAATTTGAAAGAAAAATATAATAATCCTGAAATATGATTTCAATGTTTTCATAACTTTCCAAAGTAACATCATTCGATTTTATTGGGAGAAAATCTGCGATAAGTTACAATTAACATATTAGTTTTCTTTTTTTACTCATGGTGTAAATTTTTTCTGTTTGTTACTAATACAACCCAAGTACTTAGGATAAATCAGAATGCAAACTCTAAGAAAAATCCAAGTGAGCGAATGTTTCAAGCTCTTTACTATTGCGTATAAGTCTTATTTCATAAACAAAATAAAGGTGTTGAAATATCCTATACGTTGCTACTTTTAAAATAAATAAGGCATTATACTAGTATGCATAATAATTCTAAGAAAAGTAGACCCTGATAAGTAAATTTTTGACACAATAAACGATCTCAGGTTAGCAATAATTAATAAAATCTTCAAGATAATTTCGAACCTTCATTCTGTCGTAAATATTATGACATTAAATGTAACGTTTTTGTATCGAGACTTAAAGACTAGGGATAAATCACCTCTCGTCTTGGCTCCTAACGCTTCAACGTGAGTAGATTGTAAGAACAAGAGATGCCAGTGTTAAGTACTTGGCTGAAATCCCTATTACTTTGAAAAATCTCCTGCTGCACAAAGCCTGCTTTAGTATCGTCAACAATAATATTAACATTATATTTTAATACGACGAATTTTCATAAACCACACATGCAGACACTGATGGATTTAGGAAAAAAAACGCAATCACTGTATACCAACCGCTAATAAAGCCAGCCATCTCCAAATTGAAAATAACTACAAATACAGAAAAAAATAATATAAATTCACGATAGCTTAGTCATCAAATTCCTAGAAAATAAATGTAATATATATACAGGAAACTATACCAAGGAAATTAAGTAACGTAAATTAAATGAATAGATGGAATCTATTACTGTTAAAATAAGATGTAACGTTTAGATAGCCAAATATTGAAATATAATCAATTAATAATTGTTTAGTAGAAGAAATTCAGGATCCAATTGGATCATGTTTGTAATAGCTATTATATCCTGCTCATTGGAGCTGTTTTGTTGTCTATACACAGACTATTTTTCATTATTACTATATTATCTAGTTTGTTATTTAGGACAGGAAAGAGTGACGTTTAGGGTACAGCCTCGATTTCCTAATATGTAGTTTGTATCATGCTAAGCAGGGTGAACTTTTGTCAATACCACGTCAAGAATGATGAGATATTGGGCGCAGATAACAAATACGCGTTCTGTGATATATAGTCTGATAAAAGGAAAAGAATCTTTTTAAAATTGTCTATTGAAGTATAGTGATCTTCTGATAGTGGACAATCACTATCTAGTATTTTGCTCCATTTCCGGCTCATTAAAGACTAGTTATTTACTTTCTCTCTTCTCCGAAAAAGTGGGAGAAAGATTTTACGATGTATCTCTTCTCTGGATTTGGGATTGCTTTGGGGGACTTGGCTTACAACTCTATTGATATTGCGATAATGTTCTCATTGCTAATAATTTTAGTTTCCGTATAGATATTATTATAAATGATTACCATTTTTTTTCTTGAAGCGAGGCAGTCTACACCATGTAAAGACTATAGTATTACATTTTTAAGAACCAATTACTCACATCTTAAAATCGTGTTGCTTTATCGTGTATTTCTATTCATGCTTCCAGTAACACTTTATATAAAGCTCCTCGAGCGTTTTTAACGAACGTTTATCTCGTTTGAAGAAGAAATTCAAGTAGAAATTAGATAACAATTTCTAAATTACAACAACAAAAAACAAAGTACTTTACATTGGTCTTATGTATCAATGATAGCAACAAGTAAGTTCGAAAGAATCAATTTCTAAAGAATTGAAATGAAATTTCATTAGGTGACACAGCGACACATGTGGCTGTTTTGTTCTATTGGTTGGCAAGGTTTTCAATAAGTGCTGTAGAGATATTTCATACACCGTTTTATATAGGTGTATTTATTTCTTATTTGTTTTTTATGCCAATTCATCTTGTTTAATATTTACACTATGTCCAGTATAGTAGGTTTTAATTTTTAATATTCAGTAGAATACTCCTTATTACCTTTAAAACAATTTAGGGCATTCCTATATCAAAATCAATACTGGTGGGCTTATCTAAGTGACTGTTGTACTTATCGTCCGATTTGAAGGACTCTCATTGGTGGACAAATCTCGTAGTTCTATCCGTGTGTCTGCCGTGCAGGAGAGTCCCTTAGGCGCCCGAACATTCAGTTGCATCTTCGGAACCGTTCTGGAGATGTGGTCTTGCCGGGGTCACTCCAAAGTTTCGCACTTTATTTTCTCTCTGGAAAAGTGCCTTCTTAGGTCTATATTCCATATTTTCCCGTACGCTCATCAGCAGTGTCTAGTTGTACCGTAAAAGCCATTCTGGAGACATGGTCTGGTTGCGGTTGCTCATCCCTTTGTTCTCGCGGTAGTGGAAGTGTCGCTCCTGGGTTTCTGTGTCCCCTTTTCTAGTATTCATTGTAGAGTGTCTTGTTGCTCCCGTCGGAGGGGCATAGTCGGATTGCGTTAGCCTACCGCTCGTGATTGTTTCTCTCTACACTTGTTCTCACACCGATGCCAGTGAAGATTCGTAGTGAAAGTGACTTGTTCTTCCATGGATCCGTGGATTCCGCGGTCGCTCATCCTTTTGTAGGCGCGATAGTGGGAGTGTCGCTTTGGGTTTCTATGTTCTCTTTTCTCGTATTCATTGTATAGTGTCTCGTTGCTCCCGATCGAAGAGGACATGGTCGGATTGCGTTACCTTACCCCTCGTGATGGTTCCTCTCTAAAATGTTTCCTATACCGATGTCAGTGAAGATTCGTAGTGACTTGTTTTTCCGTGGATCCCACTACAGCCCTGGAGGCCCTGGCCAAGCTGGAAGTTTACCCTCCCTGTGATCAAGCAAGGCAAAAACCAAGATCAACATCGGTGAGGTTGCACCTGTCATCAAATGCTCCCTTTACACCTCATGTCTCATCCGTCCTTCTATCTAAGGATTTCTCCATAGTTTAGTTTTACTTTTATATCTCTCTCCTCTTAATATGTTGGTCTTTCGAGTTAGTATCTATAATTTCGTAATTTTATTTTATATATTTGTGAACCATACACAGCTATCATCCATATTCCTGTTTGAATAATAATACATGGGCAGGGGATAAGGGCAGACTTCTGCTGAGAGCTTATTATGATGTGCCAATATAAAGAAGCCATAAAATCAGCCAAAATATGTTAGACTAAGTAAATAATTATGAGTATTATTTATTCCATATTAGTTTAAAATAATTTCAATCTACTCATGTCCAGTCTTGCTAAACCTTAACATTAATGAAGCCCTTCATATTACAACAGTTATCTATCCTATTGAACAAGTTAACCGTTTAGCCAATCCACATAAGCATATATTAGGGTGTCACTCTTGAAAATTAATTGTATTACTCAGGAATACCTAATACTAAATTGCACGAGTCACAGTATTATAGTATATAATAATGCAACATTTATGTACAGGAATATAATTTAGATATTATTTAACCTATTAGTAGTTGTGTACTATTAGTTAGTTGTTTCTGACAATGGCCAACACAAAGGAAGTGTAGAGGTTGCAAGCTCATCATCCGGTTACAAGATTGTTCCACTGGCACAACCGAGTTGTTAACTCTCGGTTACTCAGGGTAACGTAGTTGTATGTTCAACGACTGTACTTAGAACTTCAATTGAGTCCCTCGAGCACAACGCTATATAGCGATTTACATTATACTTAGTGAATGAAGCCTTATGACTGAGCAGAAAATGGGTTTGAGTTATTAATTTTTGATGATGTTATGTACTAGATAACAAAAGATTATATTAACTCGTGATAAATAGACATCCATTAGAGTCGCAATTCTCTTGAACATTTCTTGTTAATTACTCGTATATTACTGAAAACGTTACTGTAACTTCTGAAAAAACCAGCCTATTATCCTTTTCAGTTTACAATACTAGCACTTTACTTTTCAGTGGCACAATTATATACTTATCACCCTAAATACCAGGGTTAAAGCCTCTTTTCGTACAACTATTTGTACAAGCTAACAAGCATATACAAACGTGAGGTAATGAGTTACAGAAATAAATACGATAGCTTTATTTGATAAATGTAATATCCCTTTGTAAAAGATGATTAGTTGAATCATATTTATGTCCCTCAATAAATCAAATAGATAAAAGCGTTGTATTAAAGAGCAATGAAATTAAATTTCAGAAAATACAAAAGTGAATTAATTCATACTACAATAGATCGAATACGCAATTATGTGATGAAATTGCGTATATCGGATAACAATTGGTGCAATTGTTGGCCCTAGGCAATGAAATATAATCAAAATATTTCACACTATATTGTTTCGAAATTCCGCCAAAGATTTTTTTTTTATATCTGATTGTAAATATGTACATTGGTATCTAATAAAATTAAAAACAAAAATTAACATACTACGCGCTATATCAATGGTATTAATGGCGAAAACATTTTTTATCAAATATATTAATACTTCCAGGTTAGAACAACGCTCTTAAATGGCAATTTGTTCAAATACAGAAGTTAAGTATAAATTATTTTAAATAATTTAATGTTATAAGAACTTAAATAAATCGTAAATAGTAAACATCGGATACTTCTTTTAAAAAAGCTGGAGTGAGGCATTTGGTTAATCAGCGTAAAAATGTATTTTAATTAATGTTATGGCTTCTTTTAACTACAGATTTTATATTCAAATTTATATATAAACTTTTTTAAACCAAATATCGTTTACAGAATTTTTTGGTATTATAAACAACATTAGTCACATGTTTCGTAAGTTTAAGATAAATGTTATTTTGCTAAATATAACAGACCAAAATGTCACGTTGGTACTTCCACGTACACTATTGACAAAGTGCCAATAAAAGTAATTGCATATAAAATATGAAATATAATTTTAATTATTATTATTTGTATCTATGGTTATTAATGGCAATAATTTAACTGTAATATAACTTATTTTTAATGATCTTTTCTATGTCTTTATTTAACTTCATTAGTTTTGCAAGAAAACTTTTATAAATAGCATAAAATATATTTTGTTATAAGCATTTACTTTACCAATAAAAATACATAAAACTCATACTTACAAGTTTATTATACTTTTCAATAAAACTACTTAGAGTAATGTATTACAAATATTTAATTCAAAATAAAATTGAACGATTTTATAAAGTTTACTAACGATGTACCATTTCAAAATATTTAAAAAAGGTTCAATAACTACGTATAGATTAGGCGCATAATTAACTTCATCGAGGCCAGTAAAAATCTCATTGTGTTCTATGTTTTCGTTAAAATCATCAAACGAACTGAAATGTCTGGATATCAGGTTTTACCAATTTTACCCCTTTTAAAGACGTATCAGGTACTGATTAACATTGTTTGGTATTTCAAAGAAGCTTGATTAAAAGAATTTTGTGATGAGAAGAACGGTTGTATTACACGGTAAATCCAACAAAAGGGCTTAAAACATGAAGAGCCTTTGATGTTCAAACATAATTTATCCAGATAGAAAATATTTATAACGAAACGATCCTATCACTTGACTATATTCCAAATCTTCACATAAACACTTCATAATACAAATTCATCTAATAAATGTTCATACACTAAAATGTTGAAAAATATGTTTAGTAGATTTTAAAATATAATATGAACAACACTTATTTACTAAAATTATTTTTCTTTACTGAAAGTATACCCGACTTTAGAAATAAATCAGGATTCATACTAATATTCGTGAATAATGCTGATAATAATTTACACCCACCAAAATGTTGAATGTGTGCTTTCAATGTACATGAAAATGGCTTTACGAAATATTTAATATTTTAACTAAACAGATTAAATCGAAAAAGTTTAAAGTTAATGACGTTTTTACATCTGTAAAAAATTAATAGAAATTAAGAAATGTGTTGAAATATTCAACCGTGCAAAAACGTTAAATTTTAAATAAGAGGTTATCATAATGCAATTTACAACTTTAAATAATTATAAAATTACAAACGCATATTTTTAATTTATTTACATCATAAAGCCCATTTATAACAAATATAATCACAGTTCCCAAAGTGCAATTAAGTAAACTTACGATATAATTATAATTTTTTAATCATAATGTCTTTGAACACAAGCACCTAGCATTTATATAAATATAAGTTATAAGAATATAAATCAATATTTAAATTTCCTGTGGACACATGTAATACCAGATCCTTTTTAATTAGTTTTAGGTACCAACTTTATTTTTAACAGGAAATTCTAAGAATATAAGGTAGATCCTGCTCTAGATTACCCGAAATGAAAGTGTACAGTATATCCTTGTGATATCTTGAATCAGATAATATCATTTCCAAACCAGTGAACCGTACCTCGCGATTGTAATCTGGAGCCGGAGGGAGAGCTGTCGGCTAGTTTAAGGTGAGTAAACAATAACATCTGAAATTGAATCAGCTACCGAGAAATGGAGGGACTGTATTTCCACCGTCCCTTGTCCCTACGATTGTCTGCTAAAATTACTCGTTAATTCTCTTTTATTAATTCCATGGTCTGTATTGCGGCATTTATGACTCCATAAGGTCGTATGTTTAATGTTCTATTTATTATGCTTAAATAAGGTGTGTACTATAACAAATGACCATAAAAGTGTTTGGTTTTTCAAACTTATTTTAATTTGTGTTTCACGATTATTTTTATAAGTATACATGTTTGGCCGAGTGTTAGCGAACTCAATCACTCATGCGACTCGAAAAGATTTCATTTATGTCTCTCTGTTCTCCACATGATAGTTTAAAATGAAGCGATTTATAGCTAACGATTTGGCATTAGGCTTTTTTGGGGATGTCCTGAGTTCGACTACTTAACTCAACGGGAAGTTCTGGAAAAAAATGTTTATGTTGATCTAAATGGTAGGCATAATTGTAATATCTACAACATTTTTACTTTTAGTATACTGACAATGTTGAAACACATTACCTAGTTAAAAACGTGACCAAGATGTACATACATTTTTATTACATATTGTCCTCCTTATTGCTCGTAACCACAATCACGTTTACCAGCAGTGATACCCATATAGGTTTATACAGAATTGTAATATATCACTAAGTAAATAACGGTAATTCACACACACAAACACACACACACACACACGCGCGCGCGCGCGCGCGTAAATGTAAATATATGTAATTACATATAATATATATATATATATATATATATATATATATATATATATATATATATATATATATATTTACAACCCAACAACTTTTCGATTCGTTGGATTTAAGATAAAGACATGTATTGAGTTCTTTTTCTTAGATTAATCTCACTCCTTAATAAGCAAACATCACGCAAAATGATAGGAACCTTAGCCATTTGGTTTAAGCTAAATCAAAAACTCGGTGACAAGAGTCTGGATTAAAAGTCTAGATTAAATAGTATACATATTTAGAGAAAATGTATGCTGTTAGTTTAAATGATTTGTGTGCTGTTTTTGATATTAAATATTTCAAAACTAATAGGAAACCACTTTACATGCAAAAAACTTGAGTTTTATATAGCATTCCTTAGGTTATATAAATCTTTGACGTTATATAGTGTTAAACAACTTTGCACATAACTAAATTTGGTGGGTTTGCTGACTTTAGCTCCAGCTAACCTTCATTTTATTGCAGCTTCTGGTTTCTGACGCTGTCTCAGGCTTGACTCCATATTATTCAAAAAGAGTTATTGTACTAAGAAGCTTAAAAAGTATCTTTACATCGTTTCGGCATCAAATACATCTATAAATATATGAAATGGTAGTCTCAATGTCGTATCAGGTGCATAACTGAGTGCAATATGATGTTTAAGCCACGATCTGTAAGCTCGGTGGAGAAACCGAGTTTTCTACGCATAACTTAGCCATTGTAGGAAAGATTAATTGAATTCGAGTCTTGACTAGAATCGTTAATTGACTTGATTGTTCCTGATAACCATATGATCGAAACAGGAAAAAATATAATTAGTGAATTGAGCTACTATTATTGTAGTTTTTAGCACCATTCAACGCTATAAAACATTCTAACTTTCTAATAACCGATATTGTAATTACTGACTATAAAAATTCATCCAATATATGTACTCCAGTAGAAAATTTTATAATATTACTACTATATGCATATTGTTTACGCAATAATGATATTATTAGGTAAGTGTTATAGACGGTTTCTTAGCCCTAATTTCGCCTGGTAAATTAAGACATCTTTACTTTAATTTATTATTAAAAAGATACAATTCTTAATTATACCCAAAGGAATTTTTTTTAATATAGAAAATACAACTGATATTTAACATTTTTTTTCAAGCACTGTTGTCAAACTCGCTGAAGACGTTCCAGCGCGCGGCGTGTGACGACCAGCTGATGGTGCTACAGTGTCCGCCCCGCACCAGTATAGTGGTGCAAGTCGCCCAGTACGGCAAGAGCAACGGTACGTCCTGCCCCGAGGGTCGTAACGAGTGGAACACCACCTGCACGTGGCCTAGTGGCCTTCAGGTTAGAACCTTACCGATTTATCACATTATCTAACGACCCGACATAAAGTAACGAAATTCATGAATAAAATTATTTCACAAACTGACTAAGTGAAGTTTAGCTGGCCTTGGATCTTTTAACCTCATTCATAGGTACTGTTTGTTACATTCTATGTATAGCATGTGCAGGATTATATACATTCTAGCAATATACAGGGTGATTCAAAACTAAACGGCAATCTCTCGAGAGCTTATTCTATAGCTAAAAACAAGTAAAAAAAGTTCATATAACCATATGCCGGAACGCTTCGTTAGCGAGTTACGACTAGCGAAATATTTCGCCCGGATTTCAGAACCCTTGGTGAAGTCAAGGCCGTATAAAAATGGTAAAGGTAGTTACAAAGATACAAATACGATTGTTTTTTATGTTTTTATATCTGACAAATTTATTAAAATTTTCGTCCCAGAGCTGTAAATGCAATACTTTTCAGAGATATCTTACGTAAAACACAAGAATTGGTGCAAAGAAATAACACATTTTTGTGTTTAACGTAAGATTACTTCCATAAATGTTAAATAAAGGTCATTTTTTTTCTTAAACAGATTTGTAGAACATTTAATTCTGAAAAGATTCATGTGAATTACTTAGGAAAAAAAAATTAATAATAGGTATTAATTTTACAAGTGTATAAAATATTTTATTAAAATATTTATTTTTAAAATATTTTATTAAATATTTTTATAAAAGTGTATGTAATTATCTTATTAAATAATGGCAGATAATGTAAATGGTATGTATTTCGTTTGAAGAGTATACGGACATGATACTGATTTACGGCAAAGTTAACAAGAATGGTTTTAGCTGCAGTTCAGGAATATCGTGATACTTTTCCACATCGAAGAACACCTGATATCGCAAAACATTTGAAGCTGTGGAGAGACGACTTAGAGAAACTGGTAGCTTTAAACCGAAGCGAATAGATACTGGTCGTCAACGTAGCGCAAGGAACTATAATAATGAACAAGCAATAATAAATGCTGTAGAATTATCACCAACCACAAGCACCAAGACGATTATCACGTCAGTTAAATATTTGCCAGTCAAGCGTATGGCGGACACTTCATGAAGCACAGTTGTACCCATTCCATATAACACGTGTTTCAAGACTTATTACCGCAAGATCTTAATAAACGGAAGATGTTCTGTCGTCTGGTTAAGAAGAAATTGTTTACGACATCAGTATTTTCTTCGGCGTATTCTCGTTACTGATGAATCCTGTTTTACTAGAAATGGAATTGGAAATTTTCGTAATACCCATACTTGGGCGTACGACAACCCACATGAAACTGCGACGAGGCATTTTCAACATACATTTTCAGTCAATGTATGGCTTGGTGTTCTGGTGATAATTTGATTGGTCCATTTTTCCTCCCTAATCGACTTAATGGAGTAGCGTACTTAAATTTTTTTAAGAACAAACCTGCCTACCCTCTTGGAAGATATTCCTGTTCAAAACAGAATAAATGCATGGTTTGCACGACGGAGCACCTCCACATTTTTCTAACGATGTGAAAAACTATTTAAATGATACATACGGTAGACAATGGATTGGTCGAAATGGACTAGTAAAATGGCCACCACGTTCCTCCTGACCTCACGCCAGCAGACTTTTTCTTATGGGGTTGGATGAAGTCAATTGTTTATTCAAAACGGATTAACACCATAGAGGAGTTACGTAATCGCATTACAGAGGCGGCAGAAACTATCAAGAATGCTCCAAACGTTATGAAACGCGCTAGAAAAGAGTGGATTCGTCGTGCGAAAACGTGCATTGCTAACAACGGAGGACACTTTGAGCAACTATTATAGGTGATTATTACAGTTTTAATAAAAGTTAAATACATTTTATGTTAATGTTCAGTCTAGAATAAATGATCAGCTGTTACTCACAACCAAAATATTAGTTAATATTTTATGCAGATAAGAATATGCATTTTTGTGCGTCTGTTTTATTTTTAAATAAAGCTAAATTTCAATACCTATTATTAATTTTTTCCTAAGTAATTCACATGAATCTTTTCAGAATTAAATGTTCTACAAATCTGTTTGAGAAAAAAATGACCTTTATTTAACATTTATGGAAGTAATCTTACGTTAAACACAAAAATGTGTTATTTCTTTGCACCAATTCTTGTGTTTTTACGTAAGATATCTCTGAAAGTATTGCATTTACACCTCTGGGACGAATTTTAATAAATTTGTCAGATATAAAAAACATAAAAAAACAATCGTATTTGTATCTTTGTAACTACCTTTACCATTTTTATACGGCCTGACTTCACCAAGGGTTCTGAAATCCGGGGCGAAATCTTTCGCTAGGCGTAACTCGCTAACGAAGCGTTTCCGGGCATATGGTTATATGAACTCTCTTTTACTTGTTTTTAGCTATAGAATAAGCTCCCGAGAGATTGCCGTTTAGTTTTGAATCACCCTGTATAAATATTAATATTATACATGTTAACAATACAATTAATATCTACATGCTGTCTTTCAAAGGCTATAGAGAATGACAATTTAAACTTATAAATAGAAAGATTGTGGGTATTAAATATTAAAACTCGTACAAAATATTTCATTTATGCTCACTGCTACGTTCTAATCCCTGTCCCAGATCACGGTAAATTTTATTATTCGAAAACTGTAATGAAACCTAATGTAATGAGGAAAGATAGGAACGCATATCTCGAAAAATATGTATATAAATAATATAGCTGTTGAAATTAAAATATGCATGTAACTTCATTATTCTAAATAGCCAATTATGAGGTATATGATAGTGCGTCTCCAACAAAGGAGTTTGTCTAATCGTCATTGAAGGCTATGACTCAATAGGCTAACAGAGTTTCGCTCTTTCCTGAGACAATCTTAGCCAAACACCTCTTGCTAAGATATATTTTTTAATTATATAAATGACGTAACATTACTCTAATTAATCCTAAATTCATTTTGGAAACTATCGATTTAATACGAATTTTGGTGAATTTATTGTGAAAAATACTACATATGCGATAATATTTTATGTAGCTTATTTGTAAAGACATATCCCACAATCTCATAAGTTAGCAAAGCATCTCTTGATTAAAAACGCGTGTTACGTAATACTATTTGGCTGGTAGTAAATAAACTACGATTATTTGAGATTCTGTAAGGAAACAAGATAAAGAAAGAACCGGGTATATACATGATTTAGGAAGAGCCGATATACAGTGATCTTAGTAAAAGGTTATAAAAAGGTTTAAGGTAAATGAATTTACTTCCAATTTAACCACTTCACACAATTAATACTGTACCATAGTAGGATGCATATTTAATTTAATTATATTATAATCCTCACTCTCGCTCTAACATTGTCATTCAGAGTAGGAGAATATCACATTTATTCAAAAAAATCTGCCTTATTTTTAAAATTAGCAATAATAGTATATTGCAATATTTTATTATTTTTAGTATTATATTTAATATTAGATTTTATATTCATATTTAGTAGTATACTTTATATAACTATTTATAATTATTGTAACAAAGAAACTAATACTGATTTTTATGGGTCGGGCAGTATTCTCTGCTACAATCGGTAGTTGAAGCCTGTCATAAAAGACGGCTCTGCAGGTTCCACGCCACGCCCAGTCCCGATCCTTGCCCCTGGCTAAGAAACTTCGTGGAGGTCGCCTACAAGTGTCGCCCATGTGAGTGCAATTTTAATACTGATGGGTGTTAATTGTTCGCATAATTAGAAGTTACATTAAATAATTATATTTTAATATGAATATATATAACACATAATTTATATTTCAGATGAGTTTCGAAGCAAAATGGCGTGTGAAAACGAGATAGTCCACTTAAGCTGTGGGGCCAACTCTAGGATAGCTATTTATTCCGCCAGCTTTGGCCGCACTGAATACGAAAGTGTCAGCTGTCCTCAGCCGCCCGGCATACCTGAAGAGAGTGCGTAATATTTTATAATATCAATATAGTTTGTTTTGTATCATAACTCTATTTGCTCTATGTTTAATAGTTGTAGTATCATTGACTAATAAATGTATTATTGTTTAATTCTTAAAATATTTAATCATGTGTTATTTAAAAATATAAAATGTGGCAATTAAAATTTTATCTTTTGAACATAGTAGGCTGCATATTTAATGTTATTATGAAGTAAGCTGTTCCGGGAGATGTTTTCTATACGCAATGCAATAAATTTGTGACCATACCATGACTATTGTTATAAGGTATTGATCAAATGGTAAAATTTTCTAAGGAATTTTATAATAAAGAGCAGGACTATATTTTTAAAAGTGTCAATGTTAAAAAAATAACCGTTTTCAAAATAATAAACGATGGATGATAATTTTGAGAATAAAATATAGCCTTTTTCCAAGAATTGCATCTGTAAAGAATTTAATGAGTCTGTTGGTCGTTGCAGCTTGTTTGGCCATGTACGCCACAGAAACTGTGATGAGGATATGCCACGGAAGACGGCGCTGTTCCTTGTCAGCAGACACCACAACCCTCGGTAAACCTTGCAGCCATCAGTCCAGGATGTATCTCAAGGTTGTCTACACTTGTGGTAATTGGGCACATTTGAATTTAGATTAATTTTTGGTGTAGATATTGAAAGAGTTTTCATCATAATACACAGACACCTGCTATGAATGTACCTTTTTTGATTAGCTAAAATTTAGCTAATGACTGTTAAATTATGTACATATAAAACTGTTATAATACAAGTTTCTAGGATTTTAAAATGGATTTCTTGTTATAGAATATATCTATTATACTCATATTCAATAAACATTTATCTAAGAAATTAGGGATTCAGTGTAAAAACGATCATTGGAATGCATGAAACCGTTTATTGTACTCACGACACGAATGACTTAAAATTTTATGCTAGCACCAAACACGTCTAATCCTCTATGGGGAACAAAATGTCTCAACGTTAATATTGATTTTTTGATACGTGTTATCTAGTAAAAAATATGCTTCCTATGTGCTACTCTTTGAATTAACAGAACTATGAAATTACGATATCACGCATTTATCGTTAAAAGGTGAAATATATTTTTCTTCTCTCCTTTTGCTAAAATAATTAAAACTGAATAATTAAGTAGATGTAGCTTCTAATCGCATCAACGCACTATTCAATAATAAACTAACTTATTTTCTGTATTGGTATATTACGCAATACATCCATTACGTCCTACCATTTATAAATAACGATTCACTGAATACCATGCAGATTTCGTAAACTTAATCTTCATTATAAGTTTGCCATAACCATAAAACATTTATAAATTTATATCAGTTTACATGACTTTGCAGATCGATTTATATCCTCATAGGCTAAATACACTTTATATTGATGTAAATGTGCACTAAGAAATTAAGCCTTAATATAATATTTTCACATTTGTTTTAAATTACTTACTAGTAATTATTATTAATTTTGTGCAGCAAAAGAAATTATCTTGAACGGTAATACTTTTTTTTAATATCACCTTGCAAGTATCTATTTAAAACGATAAAACCTTGTTTTCAGGATTAAATGGTTTTGATTTTAATTTAGTTACAGAAATTGTTTGTGTACGCTATGATATTATGTCAAAATGTTGGGCATTAATCGATACTTTATTAATGTTTTGATTGACGTTGATCTTGCTGTACACTTAACTAGAATAGAAACTTTATCTACTGTTACAGGTAAATTATAGTTGATTTATGCTTACCACCAAAACCTTCAGAATGCTTTTTTAATATATTGGACAATAATTGCCAAACATATCTTGAATTTATTTTGTAGACAACACGACTATGTACATATAATATGTATGTTCATATGTACACACAGACAATAATAGTGTAATAATAATTATTACTCTTATGATATTATATGTCTTATGATATTATTTTTTTCAGCACCCCGAAAAGTTCTACTAGAACAGTACGATTCGGGACTAGCAGAGGACGAGTTGCCTGACCCGGAGTACGACTATGAAGACGTAGTAGTTGAGAGCGAGTCGTATAGTGAGTGGCCCAATCTGGCGGGAAGACGAGAGAACTACACAACGGCGATGCCACACACTCCTGTCAGCCCTCACGCCCACCGGGAGAAAAATCATGGTACAGTTTTTTTGTTTTATGAAATTCACGATAACAGCGCTATCATGTCCAATATGACCGTGTTTTAACACATATCGTACATTAAATTTGCAAGCTAACGCAAAAAAGAGGGTAGTTTATGTATAGTGTGAAACAGGCTGTTTATTATGCCATTACCCATGGAAGTCAAGACTGCGTTGGAAGAATGCTCTTAAAGTTTACAGTTGAGCATTGTCTTGAAAGTTATGTGCACATATACTTTGTAATGTGACTCATGAATAATATAATTTGTCATCAAACGCATGTGGTACTGTGTTACATACTAAGACCTATTTAACTTGTCATGTAATTCGGTACTACCAAGTTACGAAAGAGTTGCATGTTATGTAAAATTAGTACGTGGGTAGAGTTCTCCCGATTTCCATAGTATATATATACTAATAATAAAATAAAATATATACTCATATATATATATATGTACGAGTATATTTTTTTATTAATTTATCGTTTTCAGTGTCATACTTCATGAGAACAAACCTATTTACAGTTTTCACTCCTTTTTAATAAACTAATCCTTTTCAGTACATAAATGAGCCAATATCTAGAAAAACCTTTTTACCAATAGTACTCCCAAAACATTAATACATATCAAATGGATTTAAATAATATGTTGGGAAGATTTTTTAATTGTACTCATAAATTAAATATAACACGATTATTGACATAAATGCTTAACATTTTTGTACCAAAGCTCCAAAACTTTTCAGTTTTCACACATCGATTTAAGTTGCAGATTTATCTACTTCAATATTACATGTAAGATTGAGTTAAATACTAATATGCCATTATTTGTGAATGTTTCTTAGTATTCATAATAATTAGATATCTAATACAAATATGATTAAATTCAAAATGTTTTCAATGGAAATTGATGAGATTATTGTCAGACATAAAACAACTGTAGAAATAGACTCTTTTCAAAAAAGTCATTATTTATAAATGTAGTTGAAATGTCATTATTTATAAATCTACTTCAAGACAGTCTAATATTAACTGTAATCTAATTTAATGATATCAGTTCAGCCCCAGTAGTAAGGCTTATATTGAATCGAATACAACATAAAAAATATTTACATGTCGCATAATTTTATTTAAGACTACAAGTTAACTTTTCAGACCTTATGCAAGAATAATAAACTTTGAAGAATTTTAATTATCTCCTGATTATTATTTACCGTGCTTACTCATGAGCGTTTAGAAACACTTCGAAGGTAATTAATATGCTAATGCCTTTATTGTCGCCCTATTTTATCCTGGGCTGATATAATCAAACGCCGTAATATGCCGAAGTAAAAGCTGTACAAAATGACTACCGAGTTGAGGTCACTAACTTCTGAGATAATAGTGGAAATGTACAGAAAGGTGTTCGATGATTGCGTCATTTGGGATTTCGAATTTCTGTTCTGGTGAAAAGGATTGGGAGAGAGTGCTCTGGCCGGTACTTATCACAATCGCCATCAGTGATGGCACCCATCAATGAACACCTAACCATTCAAGATTACCTTAAACACATCTAGACTCAATTGAAGACGGTTTTTACTTTTTTAAATGGGCCTTTATTAAGCTTTGTATTTTGTATTTGGGACTGACTCCTGGATCCGGGCCACCTTTTCTTTGTGTTATAACGAATTGTTTGACACTAGGAATGTAATTAGGGTGTTACATTCAATTTCAGGGTTGGAAAATATATTTTAAGTACAATTTACACCCCTTTAAGAGAATTCATGATGCAAAGTAATTACAGGAGGCGATTTAGGCAAAAAAGGATAAACATGCTAAGCTTTTACAGTATGTACGAGTGACAAATTTCAGGCAGTGACACATTTCAAATCTGTTAAGGAAGATAAAATTAAAATACAGAAAATTTTCTGAAATTATATTTGATAACAGTTATATTCTTAACTCATAAGTGATTAAATAACATGTCATTGCACAAAGTTATAACTCGTGTGCGTAGTGTATAGGTTTCACAATTTTATCTATAGCTGATTTTATTTGGACCTGATTACAAAACGGCAACCTCAAATGCCTGTAGTCACATAAGGAATACAAACAACAAAACAAAAAGAAAAAAGTAATTTGATGCAGTGTATTTGTGACAATGTTTAACAGCTCCTATAGCGACTAGTAGGCATCTTACCTAACTTAAACTGTTAATAAAATACTAGCTATTTAAATTCACCATATCTTTAAATTTGTAAACAAGTTTAAAATTTTACGACGTTATGAATTAATTATAAGCAGTATATTACATTTACAATTATGTAAAATGAGGTAATATACTTCTGTGTTCATTACGAAAAAGGGTTTACACTAAAACAAGCCTCATATTCCATAACCCCATCCCGAGAAATCAAGATTATTCTCAGACTCTGAATGGAAAACTTTAATACTTATAGGTTTACGATATCAGTTTGTTGGCACAGCTTCTTCCATTAATGACACTGAAGATATACTATTCACCAGCTTTATCTTTATTCAGTTTTACTTCTTGTGGTATCATTGTTTACCAGTTGGACAAGAGCAAGTGTTGTATGCACTCCTGGCGCTCAGCATCCTGTTGATCTCCGTGCTGGGAGTAGCCACCTTGTGGCTCTTGTGGCAGCGGCGACAGCTCCAAGTGGCCGGTGTCACTCCCAGTCAACCCAAGGTGTTTCCTGGAGCCGGTGGAACGGCAGGGGATGTCTGTCAGATAGACACTGGCATGGACCTTATCAACATCACCCCTACCGCCGTCACAATCGTCCCCGGACCTCACCCCCACCATCTCTACCCTGCCGAAGAGGTTGGTAAACCACAAATAAAATCTCAATGCCTATTTAAACATATACTAGAGGTAATTTAAAATATAAACTGTAATATATCTTTTTTATTTTTTTTAATAACACTAAATATTGTTTTAATTTTTTGACAGTGTTCTGCGTGATTTACAAACGTTTTCTAACGATTTGGAAGTTTCAGTATTCCTTATTCATAAAATGTATAATGACATGTTCTAAGTCAATTGTTTATTTTCGAGTCGTTTTCCTCCTAGTAATTTCTTCTTAGGCCGAACAATATATAGGCACAGTGCAAATATTAAGGGCTAAAAAGAAGGTGTTCCAGGTGTTTTTAACCAATTTCTTCCAGTTTATCTCTTGTTAAAAACTTAACAAAACTTCTTGCTTTTTTATGAAAGAGAATTACATCTTTAATGGGCAAGTATAGCCTTTTGTTTCGGTAGGCGGCTTTCGCTAACTGCAATGACCGACATTAATAAGTCGCAATCACTGTACGTTAATCTGTATAAAATTCACCAGTAATATTTATACCCTAGCGTCCAAAACATAGTTTCCGGGACTTTTCAGCAGAGATATAAGTTTAGGTTTTTACACAAACATCTTCAAAGTTTCTCAACCTTCATTTCCATTTTGACTCGGGAGTGAAGTGATGTACCCACGTATCATCATATGTAAAGATGTGCTTTATGAACTCCCCCCCCGCTTTGCTGAAATTGATCCAGAAGCCTTCTAGTGACCTCAACCCTTTTTTATTTTTAGTCAACAGTTGTGGAACCCATTATGTACTATCTTTTCTAAAACCGAGTAGATGACTGAATATGAATTTACAGTTGTACTGTCCTAGTGCTTTGGACAACACCAACTGATACGCACTTTTGATGAAATTTCTTCATTGAGGAACCAACAATTAAGTTGATTAAGCTCTCGAACAGCACAGTATTTGTCATATGTTAGGCTTTTCGTTGGAAATCGATCATGACTTTCATTTTAAAACCGTTCTCTATAGTGATTGGTGATGACTTAACTCTGTAACTTATCATTATTAATTAATTTATCTACTATTAGTAAACAACATAGAAACCAACATTTTACTAATATCATACAAAATTTAATGTATCTGTATTAATTTGTAAATTATACAAATTATGTACAAACACTGAAGATATACTATTCACCAGCTGTAGCTTTATTCAGTTTTACTTCTTTTGGTATAATTTTTTACCAGTTGGACAAGAGCATTTGAGCATTGATTTGTAAATTATACAATTTATATGTAATGTATGTAATTATAGTTGTATATATTTTTGTAGATATATTTAAATCTATTTATAAAAGTAAGATGCATTAAGTTTCAGTTTAATATAGGTAAAATTGAGCTTTGAACAGTTTTTTATGCCAATCAATAAGATAAATGCTTTGAAATGGTTCTTCTAGATAAATCGCTCTGCTTGTAGTTAAACGTCTGTTGGAGCTTCTTCAATGATTTAGATATTATCTTCTTCATGGAACGGATAAACTTTATAATTAAAAGTCTGCCTCTGAAAGGAGTCAGATGACTCTGAGGCCATTAAACTGTTTAAATATGTTTCTATTAAATCCTCTCAGTGATTAAATCTAAAGGATTTCCGTTTACAACAAAAATTTTGTCATAATATTTTTATGTAATCTACGGTACGTTATATTTTCCTTCAATAAGTTAGAAATACAATATTTGGGATTAATATTAGAAGAAAAGTAACACAAAAGTTTGATGGAAAAATCTTATATAACTTTGTAAACATTTGGTAATACATATGAATGAAATTGTACTACAAATTAGTTTTTCCAATAATTGTTACAGGTACCATCTAAACCTTTAATAAATTTAATGTTTAACTATCAAACAATTTTTTTAATTCAAGCTTTCTTTTTTATAAAATTTATATTAAAATAAGATAAAATTTGGTGGTGGCTATTATTATTATATAAAATATTTCTTTTGAGAAACAATTTCCAGCTTAATGGAGTAATGGGTTCCGATGTAGTAGTATATAAAAAGTAGTGTGTAACGAGCTTGAAATTAACTCAACTTATTAAAATATGACAAACAGAAGTATTATAGTGTAATTCCCCTATATTACCTAAAAGAGACATGTTTAAGTTTTCTTCAATAATTAATTAGTTAAAACTGTATAAATTACAGCCAATGAAACAATTTTGTAAAAAAAAGTTACCCTTTGAATGCCACAAGGCAAAAAATTTAGTACAAAAGAAATGCACTAGCAACTATATTGCAAGTCATATGCGAAAAATGCCAGGGAATAATAAGAAGTATTACCGGGCTTCCGGAAAAAAACAATATATTTTTTTTATTTTTCATACTATTTTTATGAAACAGGTATTAAAATGTTTGTAGAAAATTGTATTACAATAAAATGTTACAAAACAAATGAAACAACATAAAATAATATTAGTTTTGGCATGTCAAAACCAAAAAAATGTATAAAGCAATTTTTATTTTTTAGTTTTTATTTTTTTTGACAAATTAATAAGAAACAATTTTACCATGGGAAGAATTTTTTAAATATTCTTTATAACATTGTTAATGTGAAAAAAAATAATGGTTAACTTTTTTACATAATTACTATAGTTACATAACAATGCTTGAAATTATGTACATAATGAAAAAATCATTTTTCAGTACCGGTAACACAACACTAAAACAAAAATTATTAATGCATTACTTACATTTATCCTTTGGTTCTAAAGTATATCTAATATATGTTCTTCATATTTTCCCAAAAAATATGTACACACACACACACACACAAGCGCGCGCACGCAATCACGCACACGCACGCGCACGCAAGCACGCACGCACGGGAGATACCAATTTAACAAAATCATTTTAGAGATCCTAACCTCAAAACGATGTAAACACAACCATGTGACCGAACGTATTATTTTAGATATTACGCATACTATACGTAGCGAGTTGTTTACGCGCCAACGATGTTACGCGCCCGGTTGATCACCGCCAGCTGTTGTTGCTTCTATTATTCTGTGATTTTTTTAACTTCACTAATATAAAGTACCATGTGAACTATTATTTATCTATTGCAGGATAGTTAACAAATAAAACAATATTGGTTGTGAAAAGAATTCATGAAAAATAAAGCGTTAAAAATTACGATAACAGACGGCGACGACGGATCGTCGCCTGGCACTTTTCGCACAGTAAGTCGGCGACGATCCATCGTCGCCGTGGCACTTTTCGCAAGGGTTTTTGGCGACGATGTATCGTCGCCGTGGCACGCAAAGGGTTTTAAATTGTGATAAATATTTTTGTGTTACACATCACGCAATAATAAATTCATTATAAAATGTTAATTTCAGTACTACTGATGAAATTTTTTTTTAAACTTTAAAAGATGGTATATTTTGTACTTTTTACTCTTTTTTAATATTTTAATTTTTTATATTTTAATACAGTAAAATATAATTTTAAATATTTGACAAAATATAATTTGAAATAAGGTTAAAACTATTCACATGTTACATTGATTAGCTTTAAAAAATTTCATTATAATGCACAGCATTAATTATAAACAAGAATGCATTTTTTATAGAGGTACAAAAACTTTTTTAAAAGGTTTTAATAACGTAAAATTTATATGTTTCACTTTTTAATGTTTAGAATCCAAATATATATTATTACGTTAAAAAAGTGTTTAAAAATACATTTCTTTCGCCTAGGTTATAACAATACGTACGAAGCTGTACAGGTTGAATTTTAGATGTTTCAGTTTTTAAATTTAGAATTCAAGTTAAAGTTATATTTATAAGTTATATATAAATATAATGTTTACAAATAAATTTCCTATGTATCATTCAGGAGGTTCGTTTGGTTATTCTCTCATAAATCATTTATAATTCTTATAAATCTTTCTCACTTATATTTCACCCTATCTAACTTAATCTTTAAACAAGTATGCCTATGTATAAGTGTTTACCTTCTCCAACAGACTAAGATTGAATGTCAGTCATATTAGGCAATTTACTGATAAGAAGATAGTAAATATTTTTTTCTTATTTAAAGTTTGTAAGAAAAAAGAAATGTAAAGCAAAACCTAAAAATATTCTAAATTGATATTAATTTATCATATAACTTTCATACATTTAAAGTACTTATTAGTATTTTGAACTCTGAGAACTAATGTTATTTCCTTTCCATCGATGCGTGGACTGCAGGTGCTGACTTTCACTTGTGAGGAGGAGCCAGAGGTGAGTGCGAGTCGTGGCTCAAACACTCAGTATTACTACGGATGACAGTCTCCAGTGGTGGAGCCCCGGGCGGTGTCCGCCGTCACCAGGTCCACGTCCGGCCCAGGAGGCGGAGAGTCTCGGACCTACTGCTTCTAACATACGGGTGCTGACGGGCTCACGGTGCTTGACGAAGGTGACACGGAGTCCACGTGACACCACCAATCTCAAGAGTCAGTGCCAAGAGTCAGACATTGACGCTCAAATAAATGTCTATTCGTGTCTGCAAGACCATCACCAGTCATCGTACAAACTGTTTACAAAATCGTATATTATAATGATAGTGTGACTGAGTAAAACTCATCGAGTGATATAAATCTGTGTTAACTTATGATCACGCCCGTAAAGTGACATTAAATTGACTTCAAGTCGACATGGACAGGTTTAACCTTCTATTGTTGTTATGACTGGTAAATATTTCTAGTGATTGTTTCAACATCATATTTTTCTAGTAAAACGTTGCTACAAATTACAATGCTTAATGTTATTATTTTATCCTGTGTCTTTTGTAAAACTTTCTATTTAATTATGTTAATCGTGACTTATTTGACTGATTTGAGAAAACACTTTAAATATGTTACATTTCTCTACCAAATTTAAGGTGTAGACAACGTAATTACATAGTACTGTATATAATAAATTCCAGTGAATCAGTATGATCATTCACACAGTAATCATAAAAGGTCTAATGTGTAAATAACAACTTGTTGCAATACAGTTCAAAACATTAGAACCTAAAATTTATAATTACGGTTTATATGTGTTAATACTTTGCTGTGAAAAGACTGCACACTTAATTATTTATGCCAGCATAAAATTTAAATGGATACCCATAAAAGCTATCAGTTAGTTATAAATGATATGTCTGGTACAAATTAAACAATTTTAAACTTTTATAGGGGTGTCAACGTTATCTAGTCACTAGTAAAATCGTTACTCGCATCCAGAATAAGTGTAATAATTGGCTGGGAAAATGTCAATGTTGGTAAAAAAGAAAACTTAATTAATTTATAAAGCTGTAATGATATTATAAACAACTTTATTGTATTTTTTTTCTAAACAACTATTAAACGTAGAAAATTTTAAATTTCAACATATATTAAGGAATAATATATAAGGATCAAGATCAATTTTTAAAAGAATAATAAGTTTATATTCAACAAAATTCAAAACTGTTTGTTACAACATTTATGATAAATTTCTTGAAAATTACTTCCTGCATAAAAAATTTGCTAGAATCTAAATATTTTTTAAAATTTTATTCTCAAAGAAATGTGGCATTTTTCTTAACCTAGTAACATATCAAATTTACAAGAATGTGTATGTTATTAGTCAGGAATTTAATCTAATACAAAATTAAGTTGTGTGTGTGTGTGTGTGTGTGTGTCTGTGTGTGTGTGTGTGTGTGTGTGTGTGTGTGTGTGTGTGTGTGTGTGTGTGTGTGTGTGTGTGTGTGTGTGTGTGTGTGTGTGTGTGTGTGTGTGTGTGTGTGTGTGTGTGTGTGTGTGTGTGTGTGTGTGTGTAAAACTTTATTTCATGTAAGGTGTATATTATTGTGTCAAATTTAAGACAGAGTTTTAAAACAGTAAGTTATTAATTTTAATTACATTGCAATAAAGTATATCATAATTCATTTTACTCCTTTAGGATATATTTTCCTTATATTTTCATTTACGTATTCAATAAATTTATTTTATACTATTAAGAATTTTTAATAAAGGTAGAAGCAAATTAAACTAACAAAAACAAAGAACAAAATTAAATTTTAAAACATAAAACATCTATCTTCTCGTTGCCCCATACCCTCTTCATAGGGCGTTTCCTGGAACCACATTGTAGACAATGGAACTAAGTTTAGGGTACATAGTGATGTGGAACATTCCGATCTTACCATTGGACCTATTAAGTTGATCCAGAGTGAAGTTGATTTTTTACCAATAGTGATGCTATTTCCAAGCAAAATTTGGGAGGTGATGGTACCTGGTACTTTTTTGTAGGACATCCAAATTATAAGAGTTGCAGTTTTGATATAGTATTTTTCTGGATTTTAAATTTTTTTCTATGTTATTTCTATTTCTATTTCTAAAACTTCCAATGTTATTTCCAGGTACCTGTCTAACCTCTAGGATTTAAAGTGTAGTAAGAATCACTCTGTGGTTGTCCTCTTTGATAAAAAAATATCGATCAAAACTAGTTTTGGTAGTTTTGAAAAACTTTTTGGGCAAAGATTAAAAATAAACATAGGTCCGGGTTGTATGACATCCTCCCTTTTGAAGTTCGGTAACACATTAGTTATACTTAAGTGTGTATTGGACATGCGTGAATCAATGGTTTTCCAAGATTTAAACATTTGCTAAAAAAAGATCCATGGTATACTTTTCATAAATGCTGAAAAATATTTTTATCATCTACGATGAATACAATGCGGTATAGGAAATACTAGTGATTGATTAAAAAAAAAATGTTTCAGAGTAAACAGTAATATTTTAAACTACAATAATTATTTTATATAAGGGAATGAATGCATGGCTTAGGAAAACTAAATAATTTTAAAGTTAAAATAAATATTGCTTACTTGCATTAAAAAGCACGAAATGAAGTAAGGTTAAGGGAGGTCGTGCGTGATTGTATTCTATCCATCTTAATTGTCTTACGTGATCATGGCAGAACCCTTTGTTTATTATCACGACATATTCTCAACTAAAGTTATAAGAAGTGCCAGTTTTTAATTGAATATAATAGCTTAATATTTATTTCATATTGCATGATTATCAAATACGTAACACATTTTACTTGCTAAAATAACATTTTTGTAGTTATTTTAAAGATTTTTACTTTTGATTTGTGACAAAATATACTCAAATATTTACGAGATAAACGTTTTGTAATTGAAATATAAGCAATAAATTATTTTCGATTAGTCTGCAAGGATTATCGATGTATTTAGGTATACAAGAATTAGATTTTGCTCATAACTGTACTTCAAAAAACTTAAAAATATAACAGTTAATTACTTTTTACAATAGTTTAATTATTATTTAAACTGACATTGAATTATATAATATAATCCTGATGTATTTTACATGTTATAATAAATGTGTGTGGTGCCGGCTGTTATCAGTGTATTCCACTACATAACCGATAGTATTAATGCAAGTGAAATATGTAATTTTTGTTCCAATTTTATAATAGAGAAAACAAGATATATTTCGATTTCAATTAAATGTTCTAATACACTTTATTCAAGTATAAAACAACTACATTTAGATGTTTTTTGAAGTAAAACTATAAGCAATGTATACACCTACGCTTGTTGTATTGGTCTAACCTTTGGAAAGTAAAATCCGGAAAGATTTATGTCTCCACCGCTTTCTACACAGATCTCAAAAGTTATTCCATAAATTGGAGTTTACAGAACCACCTCTAAATACAAACTTATTTTTAATACAATTAAAAATTGTATATAGTAATAAATTATATATGTAATAGTTAATAATTTCCATAAAACATTTTTAGTATTCTCATCTTTGTTAAAGGATTATTTTTAACTGAATCAGATAAATGAAGAAGGAGGGGTGTTTTACTGTTCAAACATAACATTTCACGACTTGAAAAAGTTTTTGTGATAGCTGGATAATTTTAATGTTCTCCTATGTTGCCATTCATAGTGTTTGCCATTCGTAGTGATGCAGTAAGCAAATTGTTGTAGATAATATCGCAGGTATTATTAATATAGATTGTGGGTATATATTTAATAAATAAGTACAATTATGTAAAACTTTGGAAATAGTTTATGAAAACTATAACTTCCGCTAATCCCGAGTTTTTACTACATTTCTAAATATGGGTTGGATCGATACATAATAGCAGAGAGAAATGTAATGTGAGAGGAAGATAAAATATTATAAAAATCACATAACTCGTATATGATACAGCGTAGAGTGAATAACGTGGATCAGGTACATCTTCAATAAAATATCAATAATATCCATTGTTCGGGGGTTACGTGGAGGGTTGGTTGAGAGGCAGGGGTTATAATCGAACCTTTCAGAACATAACGTGGGGTGACGACGGAAGGGCTATAACACCTCTGTAGTATTAATTGATAACTTTACAAAATGAAAATCATTTTAAAGTTTCACTTCGGATCTGTATTGAGTCACTTTCCTATATTTACAGGAATGTTTTGCTTTAGAAATGCATATCCCAAAGTAAGTAAAGACATAACACTTAAAAAGATAGGAACAATATATTTTGGAATGGATTGCATATCTGATATTGTTCTGCAAAAATTTATACTATAGAAGCTATATTTGTATCATAGTAATTTTACAAGGCAAATTTTGTAATTTTAGTTCTGGGCCAATTAGGATATTTATTCATTAAATCCCGTATATGTTTTACAGATTTGTAATATTCGAACAATAAGTTCAAACAGTTTAAGGTTTCATTGCGTAAGGTTGTTAGCGTTGTTTTTTAAGGTTGCTGTATTAATTACAGTTTAATAAAATATGTATAGTTTTGAATCGCACTATGTATATATTTTAATGAGACCTCGCTCATAAATCTACGCTTAAAAACAAGGCCGTATGAAAGGTTTGATATAGTAACTATACGGTTAAAATCAAGAAGATCTCTAGGACAGAATCATTTCAAGGTTATTAAGCCTAGTTTATAATCAATGTTACAAATTATATTCAAACACATCCTTAATTTGTATATAATATAACATTTACATTAAATGGATCATACTGTATGATATAAGCAAGTTCACATTTTGACAACATTGGAAAACTTTGAGCAGGTAAAACTTCTTACATGGAAGATGTAATGTTGTAATTGATTGTCTCAATGTAACTAAGTTTGGAGCAGCTTGTCAACGTCAGTGACAACTTTTTCTGCGTCTCGACGAGAAGGGAAACTTCATCAGTTTTAGTGCCAGGTAGAAGACAAACATGTGTAGGTCGTCTTACCTCAACTCATCTCTCATAAACAGAACTTTCATTGTGGAAACGTAAAGTGTCCATCTGTTCTTCTTTTTTAATTTAATCACATAACTGTGAATGTAACTTACAAAAAATCATAATCTAACGTTTGGTAAATATAAGAAACATTTCTTGTCCATCAACCTCCGTGTTAATGTAAGAAATCGTACATTTCTCAGTTTTCAACTTACTAATGAAGCATATATCTCTCTCTCTCTCTCTCTCTCTCTCTCTCTCTCTCTCTCTCTTCGTCTCTTAACTTTTACCCTTTAACTATATTTTAAGACTGAGCTAATTTGTATACTTGGCCACTATATAATAATATTTTTTTCTGATTACGCAAACTACTTTTTCACTTGGGGCGCATATTGGTAGATCAAAGTAATAACGTATGTGTGAATAGTAAAAAAATTACAACATTAACTAGAAAATGTATTAATCATTAAACAGTGTTATTAGTATAAACACAGTTTGAAAATATCCTGCGAATATATTCAAATATATAAGGTATATACTGTTATTGAGAATGCCTACGCCTATGGAGAGTATTCTGAAATGCAGGCTGGAATGCAAAGACTAAGCTGACAGATCGAACGTTATGTTTTGTTTTGTGATACGAGAGGGAGGTTATAAGCAGCTTATAGCGTGAAAAGGTACACAGTGATTAAATGTCAACATCGTTGCCTGCCTGAAGAGGCTTTACCTTAAGTTTTACGACCCAAACACAGTGATTATCTACATAAGTCCTTAGACCTGGATGCGATAGTAACGCGTAGGAAACACATGTTTGTGTAAAAACAACCTTGAAATGGAATCATAATGTACAGTTATGCAATTTATAATGAATTAATCGTTAATAATAACTTCTCAATCTACAGTAAACTTCAACAAATGCAAAATGACAAACACAGGCATAAAGACGTTCTGCTATTTGAACTTACTACTTCACTTTAGTCTTCTTCTTGGAATCAATAGGAAGCTTAGGACCAATTTACAAGCCTTTCGAGCATTATTATCAATAGTTACTGCAGACACGGCAAACATTCTAAATGTCCTGTACACAATTATCAGCGTGATTTTAATACATGCATTACCTGTTAGTTAGTTTCAAGCTTAGAAGGGTATTAGTTTTGTATTTTAGAGAGTTGTATCAAAAGGAGGGCCTATTTATACCCTATTTTCCTTTTATTTTGTCACTATTGAAATTGTATTACTTTTTTAAAAATACATTATTTTGCTGTTTTATACGAATTATTACTAAATTTAGAATTACCTATATCTTTAAGTTTTCAAAAACAATTTGTAGATACTTCCTTATTAAAAATAGAATGAAATTCTCCCATTGGTCTAGCCATGGTAGATTCAAGCCTTTTGGAATAATTACAAAGGTTTTAGTTAGTTTTCTAGATATTTCATATGTATTCTTTTGATATTGTGAAAAAACTAAACTTTATCTTTAGATGTTATATTGCATTTTATAATTGTATTGTACTACATGAGAGACTAAAACATTTTAATACAAATTTATTAATCTTATCTCAATTTCCTTCTATGAGCTAATGGTAACATTGTATTTTATATAGGCATTATCAACACATGGATAACAGCTTATCAGAGAACATATAAATTTTGCAGTTATATTGCGGTTTGCATTCTGTTAAAGTTATTAGAATATTTACTACTAATTAAAAATGTATAAATTATTATAAGGTGATAGGTCTTGTTGAGAACATATCCTCCGCTCCCGCTCCCACCCGTATATTTCGTCTGGTCTAAGTATAAACTGCAAATTACAAGGAATCCAATCTCTCAGCTACAACACATTACCAATAGAAAAGCAGTATTAGGTCAACACAAATACATGTATATGTCGCTGTCCTGTTTATTTTCAACAAATGCTTTGGATATAATTGAATACTTTATTTGTTTACATCTGATTGATAATGAAGAGAATCATGGTTTGAAACATCCTGGACTCTACATTCCATTTAATTGATCTGTTTAGCAAAAATAGCTATATACCTACCAATATATTCCGAATGTAATAAAATAATTAGTTAGCGTGCTATTACTATCAATAACAGGAGGAGGTGTAATAACTGTTTTATCACTCACAAAGAACATCACAAAATGTATAAATGGGTCATCAGAGGTTTCTTTTTGTATCTGAAACGTTAGTTCCTATACTTTCTGTATAATAACTAACGAATACAAATGAAAGTATAAGTAAATATAAGTATAAGTTTTTTAAAAAGACCGAAAACATGTTTCCCAACATTTAAATACTTAATATCTAACCATGGCTGCTTCCGTTTCAGATAGAACAAATCACTTTCTGGCCTTAATTGTGAATGAGCAGAATTGTTAATGAAGATTACAACGCTATCTAAGTTCTCATGAATAAGGTTATGTAATATGAACGTAGAAATCAGGTCATCCAATTTTTTATATTAAAAAATATGTAAATGAAAACTACAATTCTATACGAGGAACACAAGGTTGCATTAAGGTGCATGTCACGACATAGGATTTGGCTGAGCGGTAGCGAATATGTTTACATTAGTCTTATATGTAACCATTATAGCAACGAAAAATTAGTAAAATATGTAAACTAATCTGATACAGCAATAAAAGATTCAAACATGTGACATAATAACACGTGTACTCTATTTAACAATTTTATTGTTGTTATCCGTCAGTCTAAATGTTCGTAAAAGATTAACACTCCACCTCTCCCATTACCACTTCGACCAGAATATCTCTCTTAAAATTGTATACTATCTGAAAATAGCATAAACCAATGTTACTAATAACTTTGGATGCACTAACTAAATTTAAATATTTAATTTAAAAAGTGGTTAGTTGAATAAAAGAGGAGTCCGTCAAAATTCTAAATATACAATTCTAGAATTTGTCACCAAACGACCAACCACATTAAAAAAGTGCCCTAAGAACTGTAACATATTAAAATTAACTATAAATCCCAGTGGGCGCTGTTCCTATTCCCTGAGATTGGCCTAGTCTCCTCATCGGTGGTGGCTGTTTGCGGCCCTAAGCGTCGTTACCGCCCCCAGTTCCGGCGATAGTGTCCGCTGATTACTTTGTCGGACACCCTCGTCTCCAAGCTTAGTCAGAAATTCAGTGATGTCACATTCCATCACATCCCTTTTAGCCCTATCCAGGTGCCCGGATATCAGTCCAAGAAAATGTATACCCTTAACGGTGACATGGTCGTGATATAGAGGAATATCCTCTTGACTCGCTCCATCTCATGTCAGTACTTTCACTGACATTTCTATTTTGTCTTTTACTTTTCCTCTCTCCCTTAGAATATCCTCTGTGTATTAAATATGGTGTAACTTTTAAATACTTCACACAGGACATGATATAGTGAATTTCTTTGTTGTCCGGTATAAGTGAAACAGCTCGGTCTCTGCCAAGTGGGTGCGCCCTATTGATCAGCAACTACTCGACGGTGCCGAATATTTTGGAACATAACTAATACATAACCTGCCAGTAGTCTGCAGTTCTATAATTCACTTCCAGCCAAGTGAAGATTAAATTGCTTCTTCCTGATCTGCAATCAAGATGTAGCAGTTTGTTCGTTATCATGTTATATTGCTTTGTGGTATTGTTATATCTCTAAACTCTTCTTTAAATGATTCGTATTCTGTAACTGAGACAATAACTTTTTCCTGTCAATACACAGAGTCTGTCTCTTCTCCAGATTTTCATCGAGTAACTTACTGAGACTTGCCACTAGCTACTTGGATAAAATATCCACTATAATATCTATTTCCATGTTATGTATATATGGCGAAAGTCTTTAGATCGTTAAAGCTTAGAGTGTCTTGCAGATACCGGTTAACTCGTTGAAAGATTACAATCGCAAATTTACTTGTATATAAAATAGCAAAAAAAAAAGAAAATTAACTGAAGGCAACCGACAACCGCACACATGCCTGCCACAACCGTACAGCCAACCGACACACAGTCAAGTTCACCGCCTAAAATTTAGCGAGTAAATAAACATATGATATATAATAAGAATGAAAGATAAAAGATTATTTAATGGTTAATTAAAGGAATTTACAAACAGGTATATATTTAGAAGCTTGTAATAGCTACATTAAAACCAAAAGTTATAGAGAACGCTTGAGCGAACTAATCTTACCAGTGTCGCCAACACCCTGGAAAATTAATTTAGCAATGAACCCTACGTTGATAATACTGACAGGCCACTTGAAATAATTATACCAATGGTATTTAATTTTCTATGAAAATGATCCTTTTAGTTGCAATAACTTCTGATATTGATTAATCGTGTTTTTGTTTACTGATATTAACATTATTTAAAACAAGAATTTTATTACAAATGAGAACAATAAAGAAAAAGTCTAGAACTTCTAAGATTTGTTTTATGGTCAAATTTAATGGTATATTATTATTCATCCAAACAACATAGTAATTTCCGTTATGAATTATGTGTGAAAGCAAGTAAAACAACCTATTTTATTCAGTTACATTTACAAAATACGTAATTAATAATAAAACGTGAATTAATTGTAAATTTTATGTCTTAATGCTCACCTAAAATTACAACAATTTTATACTTAAGCTTATTAGGAAAATTTTAATGTAATAATGTACAGTATGAAAAACTAATTTTTTTAATTCTTACAGTATTTTCTGTACTAAATCATCATTCCTTGCTCATGATAACCATCTCAGCTTAACTAATATGGAGTGTCCTTGAACCTCTTTGGAGTGAAATATTACAAGTAGTTTGAAATAATGAAACAAGTGAAAACAATAATTTTATTAATTGGTTTTTGTTTGTATTTCTATAAATATATAAATACGTTTTCTTTATTATTTTTATATAAAGTTTTGTTAATTATCTAACACTATACAGGCTAGGAAAATCTCTTTTCTTATGTTTATCTTACTGTTTCTGTTTCGCACGATAGAGCAAACTGAATTATGCATTACATTACCAACGAAGATCCATTTTTAAATAGGAAACATCAAATTCACTTATGATGCATGACTCTCTAAAGGATGCATGTCTAATACAAAATACGAAAAACCCCTTTTTTAAGAAAAGAAATTGGTTATTACTATTTCTAATGAAATAAACAAGTTCTTTTATAATTTATTTTTATAGTGTAAATTATAAATTTACATTTACGAAAATTATTTTTGGTTTCTTTTGTAAGAAATGCAGAGTATAAAGTAATGTTATATTAGCTTTCAGTGATAATTGATAAAGTGTGGTATATGACAAAATTTTACTAAATATTTGGTAGTCGAAGTAACGATCCTATAAACAAAATGAAGAATGAATCCCGCTCTACTGTCTTATAAAAAGGCTACATTAATGTTATACAGTATAGGAAATCAATTCTTTAATAACTGGGTAATTCGTTCCTAATTTACGTTAGCTGAAATAAATCCTTTATTTTATGGAGATGGAATTCACGAACCTGAAAATTACCACATTCTTACAATTTGGTTGTTGTAGCACACCTTTTATTTGTCAGCATGGTTTCAGATAAGTACCACAGTAAGGACACCGTAATACTATATTTTATCATGAAGACGTGAACTGCTTTGAGAATGCTCCTCAGAATAAATTTAGCTTTTTAATTGAAAGTAAAAACAGTAATTGATTTTAAAAATACAAGAAAAAAATCATAAAGTGGATAAATAAATGTAGCAAAGCGGAGACCAATAATAGTTTTCACTATTATTTATATTATCTGTCTAAAAAATTTTGTAATGTTATACGCAGAAAAGTTTTAAATCATATGCAAGTTTAATAAAAAGAAACTTGAACAGTTATCATTGTAGTGTAAAGTAAACAAATTGGAATGATCACATCAAAATACAAAATGTCAAGTTCTCTCGAAATAAAGCATTACTTTATTCTAAATATTACTTTTGAACAAAATAATTGCAAAAAATAACACGTAAACATTTTCAGGTCTCACACTGAATCAAGATCCGTCTTAAAAATCCTATATTGATAAAATGTTAAGATATTTCTGCATTAGTATTTTGATATCATAGGTTATCCTTGATCGTAAAAGAAATAAATATTATTATTCCTTGTTTTATTTTATATTTAAGTGTCCTGATTAATTTGAGAAGTTGTGTGTATGGAAATTCTGATGTATATAAACACAGGGTAAAAAATAAATTATAAAATAAACATATTTACTTTTGAAATAGAATAAAATTAGCAATCGTTCAACATATACTAGCGAGGGTGATGAGGGAGTTTTAAATTTTGTTCAATTCCCACAAGCTAATTATTTAAAGCTGGTATTACTCCTAAAAACCGACAACCGGCTAGATAGTCTCTCAAATTTGACAACGCATCCTGATTTTCAACATTCTACCCCAAACAATAAATGATTATAAATTCAGATGAAAATATTGTTTACGGCTCCTCTCCTGTATTTCTATACCTTTTACAGTTTTTCAAATATTTAAGCAGTGAAAACAAACCTTATTTGTCTTTTTTACATGGGCATGCATACATTTTAAATGTTTTAACTATCACATTTTTTACTTTAAATTGCGTTTTTACTAAATTTTAAGGATATTAGAAACATGAATAGTTCTAAATTTTTTTAATCCGATCCAAATGACAGAAATACAAATACACTTTTCATTAAGCTCCATTTTTATATAAGGAACACAGAGTATGATTATGCCTCATGTGATTCCAAGGGATTTGGCAGAGCATTAGGTAATATCTTTACATAGTTTTAAATCTCCTTCTTGAGGTAATTTAACACATTATTATTAGGCAATTTTATTGTTTTAAGCTTTATTAAAAAAGAACAGACAAAATATATGTATTAATATATGTTTTAAAATATGTATTACATAAAAATCAAATGATTACATTTATACAAATTTAATAATTTTACTATGCAAAAATTAATATAATATGTTTTTATATAACATAATATAAATTGTACGTTTGTTTATAAACTTGTACAAAAAGGAGGGGAATGGCTAAATTCTTCCAAGTTTTAGCAGTTAACTACGTACGAAATATTTTAGAAGACCTTTACATAACATATTATATGTACATAAACATTTTAAACATTTTTCTACTAATACAAAGTTTAAGAATAATAATGATATGAGATCCATGTAAATAATGTAATTGTTCTGTGTTACTCTGAATAATAAATACCTTGAAAAGTACAAGACAACAAATATTTATTGTCATAGTAGTGAAGAGTGTCACTAGAAGTACAAGGATATACAGTTATCGTTAGTTTAAGGTGGGCTCTCCCGCCAGTTTTACCACATGTAAGAGACACTCATATAAGTGTACTCACCAGACTACTAAAATCTCCAATCCCAACTACCGCGTCCAAGAGAAGCGCTTTAGACAATGCAGGAATCCTCAGCTGAAGTACATCCAGCGGATCTCCTAAAGTTTGAAGTTGATACATTCCTATTTTACAAGTTCGCACTATATGTAATGAAATGGTTAGCGCTTATTCTATAAGTAGTTATACATCTATTACCACAAAGAGGGTTAAGCGTAAGCATCATTTCATTTAGAAACAGAATAAATAAATATTAAAACTAACTGAGTACAATCAAATGGTATTTTCACAAGTGACATTTTCATCCTGATAGTCAAAATAAAACAAAAAAATAAAGTGGGATGTCAATATTAAAAGTCAGTGACAAGATGTTATGACAGTACTATTTTGCGTGGTAATAAAATTCCTAGCTCGCCATAGTTTCAATATTAAAACGTGAGAGTATAACATGTTGCAAAATATCTTGAGAAATATTTCATCTGCACACTTCAAATTTTGCATTAATCTTTATTTCTAAATAGACAAAAATGTGATTTGTGATGCATGTCACACGGTGGAATTTGCCACAATTGTAATAGCGTCATTCAAGGCTATTACTCGGTAGGCCGTCACCATTTCTCATTTGTCGTTTGAGGATTAAATGTTTTTATGGTGCAATTTCCAGTATATCTATCAGTCCAAGTACATATTCCCCAAGATGCAATGCCTAAATGAAGATAAATATAAGAGTTAAACGTAAAATTAAAGAGAAAATAATGAATTTTGTTTTCATCCCTTGATATGTTTCAATTTACATGTGAGCTCCATCTGTAGCTATGCATATACAAACGTTGTTAGGCTTTTGTTTATCCCATAGCTGATAATTTTGACAACTAACGACACCATTTGTATCAATTAGCTTCGTCTGAGAACAATAGTTTTTAAATAAATTTAAGACAGTGTGCCTTCTGTAAACATCGTACTTGTGACAGGAACCACAAAACTGGCTGCCACCGCCTAGCTTTTCTTCGCATGTCTTTGTCATAATTTTTCCATGCTACATGGAAACCGAGATTTTGTAACATTTGAATTGTTTAGTTATCTTATATATTTTTTAAGTAGCGGTCAACTATAACACCAGCATTCTTGTTCGTAGACCGTATTCATCTTGAAAATGACATGAACCATTAATATATAGATATACAGGGTGATTCAAAACTAAACGGCAATCTCTCGAGAGCTTATTCTATAGCTAAAAACAAGTAAAAAAGTTCATATAACCATATGCCCGGAAACGCTTCGTTAGCGAGTAACGCCTAGCGAAAGATTTCGCCCGGATTTCAGAACCCTTGGTGAAGTCAGGCCGTATAAAAAAATGGTAAAGGTAGTTACAAAGATACAAATACGATTGTTTTTTATGTTTTTATATCTGAAAAATTTATTAAAAATTCGTCCCAGAGCTGTAAATGCAATACTTTCAGAGATATCTTACGTAAAACACAAGAATTGGTGCAAAGAAATAACACATTTTTTGTGTTTAACGTAAGATTACTTCCATAAATGTTAAATAAAGGTCATTTTTTTCTTAAACAGATTTTTTAGAACATTTAATTCTGAAAAGATTCATGTGAATTACTTAGGAAAAAAATTAATAATAGGTATTGAAATTTAGCTTTATTTAAAAATAAAACAGACGCACAAAAATGCATATTCTTATCTGCATAAAATATTAACTAATGTTTAGGTTGTGAGTAACAGCTGATCATTTATTCAACACTTTTTATCGTCATATTTTCTTTGCAAAGGTTTGCAATATCAGCTGATCAACAATTAAGTTCATGAAGTAATATTTGAATAACCTTTGTGGAGGTTTTTGGTATTGTGGCGTGTGTGAAGATTGTATTTTGTGAGATCCTGTGATTATTTGGAAATATTTTATACAAGTGTATAAAATATTTTATTAAATATTTTTATAAAAGTGTATGTAACTATCTTAGTAAATAATGGCAGATAATGTAAATGGTATGTATTCGTTTGAAGAGTATACGGACATGATACTGATTTACGGCAAAGTTAACAACAATGGTTTATCTGCAGTTCAGGAATATCGTGATACTTTTCCACATCGAAGAACACCTGATCGCAAAACATTTGAAGCTGTGGAGAGACGACTTAGAGAAACTGGTAGCTTTAAACCGAAGCGAATAGATACTGGTCGTCAACGTAGCGCAAGGAACTATAATAATGAACAAGCAATAATAAATGCTATAGAATTATCACCAACCACAGGCACCAGACGATTATCACGTCAGTTAAATATTTGCCAGTCAAGCGTATGGCGGACACTTCATGAAGCACAGTTGTACCCATTCATTCCATATAACACGTGTTGTTCAAGACTTATTACCGCAAGATCTTAATAAACGGAAGATGTTCTGCCGCTGGTTAAGAAGAAATTGTTTACGACATCAGTATTTTCTTCGGCGTATTCTCGTTACTGATGAATCCTGTTTTACTAGAAATGGAATTGTAAATTTTCGTAATACCCATACTTGGGCGTACGACAACCCACATGAAACTGCGACGAGGCATTTTCAACATACATTTTCAGTCAATGTATGGCTTGGTGTTCTGGGTGATAATTTTATTGGTCCATTTTTCCTCCCTAAATCGACTTAATGGAGTAGCGTACTTAAATTTTTTAAGAACAAACCTGCCTACCCTCTTGGAAGATATTCATGTTCAAAACAGAATAAATGCATGGTTTATGCACGACGGAGCACCTCCACATTTTTTTATGATGTGAAAAACTATTTAAATGATACATACGGTAGACAATGGATTGGTCGAAAATGGACCAGTAAAATGGCCACCACGTTCTCCTGACCTCACGCCAGCAGACTTTTTCTTATGGGGTTGGATGAAGTCAATTGTTTATTCAAAACGGATTAACACCATAGAGGAGTTACGTAATCGCATTACAGAGGCGGCAGAAACTATCAAGAATGCTCCAAACGTTATGAAACGCGCTAGAAAAGAGTGGATTCGGTCGTGCGAAAACGTGCATTGCTAACAACGGAGGACACTTTGAGCAACTATTATAGGTGATTATTACAGTTTTATAAAGGTAAAATACATTTTTATGTTAATGTTCAGTCTAGAATAAATGATCAGCTGTTACTCACAAACCTAAACATTAGTTAATATTTTATGCAGATAAGAATATGCATTTTTGTGCGTCCTGTTTTATTTTTAAATAAAGCTAAATTTCAATACCTATTATTAATCTTTTTCCTAAGTAATTCACATAAATCTTTTCAGAATTAAAATGTTCTACAAATCTGTTTAAGAAAAAAATGACCTTTATTTAACATTTATGGAAGTAATCTTACGTTAAACACAAAAATGTGTTATTTCTTTGCACCAATTCTTGTGTTTTACGTAAGATATCTCTGAAAGTATTGCATTTACAGCTCTGGGACGAATTTTAATAAATTTTTCAGATATAAAAACATAAAAAACAATCGTATTTGTATCTTTGTAACTACCTTTACCATTTTTATACGGCCTGACTTCACCAAGGGTTCTGAAATCCGGGCGAAATCTTTCGCTAGGCGTAACCTCGCTAACGAAGCGTTTCCGGGCATATGGTTATATGAACTTTTTTTACTTGTTTTTAGCTATAGAATAAGCTCCCGAGAGATTGCCGTTTAGTTTTGAATCACCCTGTATAAAGCTTATCCAAGCTAACTTAGCAAAAACTGTTAGGCGAGAATACTGGAATAATCGTAACCTTATAAAAGTCTACACAAATTGAACAGTTGCACATTTTCGAACCATTTAAGTAAATACCACTGTAAGAATAATTATTAGAAGTATATTTGCAAGCGAAACGTCACGATAGGACTTGTTTCTTTATAGACAGGTTTATGATATTTGTAAACTCTAAATTTGGTCTATAGGGGTAAGGTTTACATAAAAGCAATTACTAAATAAATATTTTCAAATGAAAAAAAGTGTGTTCTATTGTCTAAAAATTATCTATATTGTTTATTGATATTAAAAAATATTGTTACAATGAGAGAACTACAAGATTATATTAACCATGGTATTGATAATTATGTTATAAATATATAATAGCCAGTAAAAGTGATAATTTGGTAAGTATTTATTACTGCCATTTATTAATTCTTTGCTAATATGATCTACGAATTTTACCCCAAGTATATTTTTATATTCCGTTTGTTTTTTATAATATACTATATAAACATATCACGTAATGATAGTTATTGACATATTTTATTGAACTGGGTGTTTTAAATTGTACTTTATATATATATATATATATTAAATAACATATATAGATAGAAATTCACTTAATAAACACTAAAGAAATAAAACCAAGGAAACCTACTTTATAAATAATGAAATATATTTCCCGCACAATTTAAAAATAATTTTACTGAGGAATACGATAAGCAAACATTTACCTATATCAGTTTATGATATATTAAATGACACAAAGTGGCATGTGCTGTCACCCACAATGGCGATGAATGATAGCGACATGATCATCAATATCACTTTACTGAAACGTTCAATCTGACTGCTGATGTATTCTTATAAGGGAATAGATTTTATAAGATCAATAAAAATTGATAATATTTACAAATGCAATATATATTTTATACTCAATATTAGATAACACATTGTACCTGATTACTTCGTACAGAAGGGTAAGTCTCTATTAAAAATAAATCATTATAAATACCGTATACAAAAATACACCTTTTAACGGTTTTTGATAGATTTTATTTTTCTACTGTACAATGAAAATTTCGAATTCATTTACATATTTTGTCTTCCGATCATATGTTAGTTTTGGTGTTTAAACGCATATGTGACAGATACGGCCAAATACAAAATAATTGAATCGTAAAAAGTGAGGGCTCTGAGGTGTAATGGTAGCACAGTCACCCGGCAAGTGAGAGATCCGGGTTCGAGTCCTGGCGGAGCAAGTACCTTTTGTGATACAATGTTTATAAAAAATTGTATTATATATATATATATATATATATATATATATATATACTAGCAGACCCGACAGACGTTGTCCTATACACACGTCTTTAATTCGAAAATTTTAAACTTTGATTAATCTGTAACAATCTGGGCTGTTTTGATAAAAATGTCTATTAAAAAGTTATTACAATATCTAACTTCATCGCATGTACATTTAATCACACTTCGACCAACCAATAGTGTGTGAGTATAACATGAGTGATGTGAAATGTAGAGGATGTTTTAAATTAAAACTAACTTAATCTGAAGGTAAAAAAGTTGAAACAAACTATTTTATAACAGGTATATTTATTCAATTTACAACTTAATTTATTGTAATACCATTGAATGTACAATATTTTCTGTTAATCCTTCAGGAGTATACACAAACAAATTGATGATTTTCCGATAGGGCTGAAGTATAATAAGTGACCTCCACCACAATCGAATTATTGATATTTCTGAATAGCCTATATAACTACTATCCGAATTAGATTATAGTTATGTAAAGCCCCTGAAGTTATAATAAGCGGCCACCATCACAATCGTATGATTGATATTTCTGAATAGTCTATCTAAACTACCGAATTTCATAATAGTTATTTAAAATTACAGTATAGTATCGGAACTGGCCTACAGAATTTAATTTATCTAAAATACTAAATAAGTTTTCCGTATAGGGCTGAAGTGTAATAAGTGGCCACCATCACAATCGAATTATAGATATTTCTGAATAGCCTATTTAAACTACTACAATGACGAACTGAATTATATTATAGTTATTTAAAGGCTGAATTATAATAAGCGGCCAACATCGCAATCAAATTATTGATATTTCTAATTAGCCTATCTAAACTACCGAATTTCATTATCGTTATATTTATATTTATTGTGTGCTTGTGTATGGAGCTGAACTCCTCCTAAATGGGTGGACCATCTTGAAATGTTTTACATTGTATCCAGCAGAGTGCGCTACGATCACAGTTTCAAATGTTTTCTATTTTAATTCAGGTTTTCCTGGCAGTTTGTGCTGCTATCAAATATGTGTGTTGTTTTGTAACATCGTGTAATTATTGTGTGAGTGCTAATTTTGTAATATTACATTAATAGAGATTGAAAATGTTTGAAGTACATAAAAAATATAGTTATTTATTGAAATTATTGAACTAATTTTGAAAATTTATTGAACGAAGTGAGTATATTGGTCGCATAACCTAAGTATCATACAAATCAAAAGGTTGTGTTTCTATGTGTGAATAACTATTGTTAACAGTTTGGTCACATAAGTTCAAATTAAGTAGCATATAAATCACATGATTGAATAACTATTCGTCCTCTTTCACGAAGACGTGGCATTTTTCTGTAAAAATAAAGTTCTGTATATAGTACACAATGAATATGAATAACTTATTGAATATGTAATTTTAATTAAGTAGTTTCTAGATTAAAATGTATAACAACGTAGACTACGGTATCAAAAATACTAAATAAGTATTCCCTATAGGTCTGAAGTACAATAAGTGGCCACCATCACAATCGATTATTGACATTTCTGATTAATCTATCTAAACTACCGCATTACATTATAATTATTTAAAAATTACAGTATAGTATCGGAACTGGCCAACAGAATTTAATTTATCTAATATACTAAATACGCATTCCCCTATAGGTCTGAAGTACAATAAGTGGCCACCATCACAATCGAATTATTGATATATCGAATAGCCTATCTAAACTACTAAAAATGACGATCCTAATTAGATTATAGTTATTTAAAAGCTGAAATATAATAAGCGGCCACCATCTCAATCGAATTATTGATATATCTCAATAGCCTATCTAAACTACTAAAATGACGATCCAAATTATAGTTATTTAAAGGCTGAAGTATAATAAGCAGCCACCATCTCAATCGAATTATTGATATTTCTGATTAGCCTATCTAAACTACTGAATTTCATTATAGGTACTTAAAATTACAGTATAGTATCAGAACTGGCCAACATAATTTAATTTAAAAACCAATTCCTACATTATTAACAATAGTTATTGACACATGTGTATCTCTATTAATTTAATATTACAATTAGCACTCACACAATGATACAAAATAACACACAAATTTGATAGCAGCACAAACTGTCGGGAAAACCTGGAATTAAAATAGAAATACATTTGAAACTGCGATCGTAGCGCATTCTGCTGGATCCAATTTTAAAACATACCAAGATAAAAAACAATTTATTTATAAACAAAAAATTTAAATGATCAATCGCTGCACACTTAATATTTACGAATTTCAGTTAAAAGTGTATTTTACTAAAACTGCCAATTTTTATATCTGGATAACCTCTATTGATATTCCTGATTAGCTTATCTAAACTAACGAATTTCATTATAGTTATTAAAATTACAGTATAGTATCAGAACTGGCCAACAGAATTTAATTTAAAACCAATTCCTACACTATTAACAATAGTTATTCACACATTTGTATGCTACTTAATTTGAACTTATCTTACCAATTTTGACTGCAGATTAAAAATGTAAATTACAACAAATTATTTTAAATCCATCAGTTTAAAACTTGATTATCTAAAATGTTAACAATAGTTATTCACACATAGAAACACAACCTTTTGATTTGTATGCTACTTAGGTTATTTGAGTAATGCGACCAATAATCTCTATTAATGTACTATTACAATTTTAGCACTCACACAATAATTACAACGATGTTTTATTTTTATTTTTCTTCTTTTGCCTGTTGGCTTTTATAAACTTATTACGTTGCCACGTAGTACACTTTTTTATAACCTCATTCTATTATATTTTAATGTTATTTGCCGTATTAACTTTTGAAACATGAACCTTACAAAACAACACACACACAATGTAGCAGCACAAACTGTCAATTTCAGTTAAAAGCTAAAACTTCCAATTTTATATCTGGATAATCTCTATCCTCCAAAGTGAGTACAGAATATATTGAAATAAGAAGTGGTGTTATTTTTATATGTTTATGCTTACTCTATGCTTTCAAGACTATTATTGATTAAACGTATGGCTGTGTTGTAATATTATAATGTTTACATAGAACAATTGGTGAAAATTTAACTTTGCAATCTGCATTAGACTACTGATCAAGCACTTTATAATAATGTAATCTTAATGTAAACAAATGATTCTGCCTCTTTGGTGAACTTCAGCTGAAAATATTCACAGCTGTTAAGTATCAGTTCACTTTGTATTACGTGTCGTAGCGCAGTCGTTCGTATCCAATATTAATCACTCCAACAACAACAACAATTTATAATTAAAAATTTAAATAAATTTGACCGAATAAATAACTATAATGAAATTCAGTAGTTTGGATAGGCTATTCAGAAATATCAATTAATTCGATTGTGATGGTGCTGCTTATTATACTTCAGCCTTTACATAACTATATTCAAATTCTGATAGTAGTTTGGATAGGCTATTCAGAAATTTCAATAATTCGATTGTGATGGAGGCCCACTTATTATACTTCAGCCCTATCGGAAAACCATCTAATTTGTTTTATGTACACTCCTGAAGGATTAACAAAAAAAATATTGTAGCATTACGATAAATTAAGTTGTAAAAAAATAGACTTATTATATAAAATTAGTAATTTAAAATTACAGTATTATATCAGAACTGGCCAACAGAATTTAATTTAAAACCAATTCCTACACTATTAATAATAAGTAGTTATTCACACATTGTGATTTGTATGCTACTTAATTTGATCTTATGTGACCAATTCTGACTGCAGATTAAAAAATGTAAATTACAACACATTATTTTAAATCCAATTAGTTTAAAACTTAACTATCTAAAACTGGTAACAATATTCACACATAGAAACACAACCTTTTGATTTGTATGCTACTTAGATTATTTGAGGTATGCGACCAATATACTCACTTCAATAAATTTGCAAAATGAGTTCAATAACTTTAATAAATAACTATAGTTTTTTTTATGCACTTCAAACATCTTCAATCTCTATTAATGTATTATAACAATTAGCACTCACACAATAATTACAGAATGTTACAAACCAACGCACAAATTTGATAGCAGCACAAACTGTCGGGAAAACCTGGAATGAAAATAGAAAAACATTATGGCTGTGTTGTAATATTATAATGTTTACGTAAAACAATTGGTGAAACTTCATTTTTGCAATCTGCACTACACTACTGATCAAGCACTTTACAAATTTAAAATATGAACTTTCTAAATTTTAAATGGGAACAAATGTTTCTGCCTATTTGATGAACTTCAGCTGAAAATATTCACAGTTCACTTTGTATTACGTGTCGTGGCGCAGTCCTGGCGGATCCAATGTAAAACACTCCACCATCAACAACAATTTATTATTAAAAAATTAATTAATAAACTATTAAAATTAGACCGAATTATGAATCTAAACCATTCTCTCGGATCCAACTGAAGACACACAAAACGTGTCATTAAAAATCGTTCACCCGTTTAGGAGGAGTTCAGTAACATACACATGCACACAAGAGATATATATATATAAAGATATAAATTTATTTATTAGTATAATGAAAAGGTTCTATAACCCTTTAAAAAGAACTTTTCATTATACTAATATAAAGTTAACACTATAATGTGGAGTAGCAACATAATTTATGTATTTATTTATTTTATACATAGTAAGGTTATTATCGTGAATATGCAATAATGCAATATAGGTTGCATTTGTAAAAGAAAGAGCAATTAAAAAAAAATAATGTTGTTAATGAAATACTATTATGTACAGTAGAACAATATTTTAGGAAGTTTAATATCACATGCTCAATATTGAATACTTTAGGATGAACGTAAGTGAATATTTTCACTCATAGGGTAATACTTCGAGTCTATTTGCATATTATCTACAAATTACTAATTAGATAAATCCTCTTAACAAAGAGAAATCTATTTATTTCTATTTATTATAATAGAACCAAAGACGTATAAAAACTGCCTTAGTTGTTAAAATAAACTCTCAAGACATTCTTATCGAAAACCGAATAATTATTATTTGTGCATATTGTCTTTATACTTCAAAACTTTAGTATTGAAATTGGATAAAGAAAATATCATTATCAGTATTTTATTGTAGCCTACAAAATGTTTGTTACATTTGACTTTTCTGATATTACACTTACGATACAAGTTTTATACAACTGCTATAACTTCCCAATCAATAATATTAGGTTTTATTGCTTTATATTCTATTTAATAAAAAACAGTTTCAGATAATTAATGAAAATATTTATTTAACAAAGTTGATGGATCTTAAATTTATTTTACCGTTTAAATGTTTTCGGTAATATACTAATATTTACTGAATAAATTTTGTTTTATTTATTAACAGACTCAACCAATGTAATATTGTAAGATATATTCAAACGTAATTGATTTTAATTGGGTAACATATGCATTTTTAAAATTTTACAATAATGGAGTTATAATACAAAAATACGAGGCAAAATCAACAATATCTTTTTTGCCAGTTTAATTGTATCATACAGCTCTCTTCACACACGGTGGCAAAGTTATTGTTCATAAAAACCAGTGTAACCTCTCGAGACACGGGGATGTCACACCGGGTTAGTGAACAACACCGCATTCATGAAAAACAATATTACCTAAGGCAATTTGTATTTTCACTTAAAAAGCCTCAGTGCTCTCTTGTCGTTTCAGTATTATACTTGTATCTCTGTAGTACTGGATGAACTGGCATTTTCTAGAAATTTCTAAATATTTTCCTTAATTATCGATACATGTCTAATAAAATAACACTATATATATGTATATTTTTTTATAAATTAAAAATGTGTAAAAACACCGAAGGAAAAATATCTCCGTTTTTCACAGATTTTAAGATAAAATTAAAAAATTTTCTGTCTGTCTGTCTACAAGATATATAAAAAAAATAAATGAATGTTTGCAAAAAATGTCATTTCTATATAGGAAACATCAAGTTCAATGATGGTGCTTGAAGGTATGGGAATTTTAGCACACATTAACACATTGGTCTTCAGTTTAACCATGAAATAAATAAGATAATATCAGAATAATGTAAACAATGTGGGTATAATCATATTAATTTTCAAAATATAACGTAGTAACAAATGCGAATGAACAGCTGTCTAGAGAAACTTACATTGTAAATTTAGGAAGATTGAGTACGAAAATATTGAAAATGTGTGTGTAGAATTTACATGAGTTTCGTTAAAAGTTTCATTCAAACCTAAGTGCTGCTAAGTGTGAAATGAACGGTAGCAAGATTATCACATTGAAAACCCAACGTTAGAAACCTTTTTTTAGACAAATATCATATGCTATACTTAGATTTCGTTAACATTTTAGATTTATCACTTACATTTATTATAATAAGAATAGGATCATAATAAGTAAATGTAAACTGAGAAAGTTTTATTTTCAGAGTACAATATGGAGAAAATGTATTCAAATATAACAATAGTTTACGGATATCTATACAAATTCATAAATACCGCAGGGTTTCATAGTCTCTCATAAATTAAATGTCTTGCCAGTGAAAAAATATATTGTCAATTCATGCACTGTTTTAGTTGAACACTCATTGTTTAATTGATTCATACACACTTGACTGCTCACGTAAATATTTAGAGACAGGAAAATTTAATATATTTGGTTTATGTTTCGGAAATAATACCTTTTCAGTTCCTAATAAATAGCACTATTGTTATTTATAACATCTTTGTGAACTTGTGCCCTATTTGTGTCTTTCACCTGGGCTGTTTTAAACCACAGTAACTCTTTTATATTTACCAAAAAAATTAACTTAAGTTTTTTCCGTTCCATTATAAATTTATCACATTTACAGTAAATTATAACAAATGTAAGCAAAAATGGATAATTTTTTCTTTCCCTAATACTATTACAACTAGAAAGCTCTCTCAAAATATCAGTAAAATTTTCCACTATAGGAATTTTGAGTTTAGTTTCAGTCAAATGAAGAGAAAAATACAACGTCGGTAATTTGACTCTGACACAGACATGGCTGCAAAAATCTAGATTCTAGACTAAAGGTAAAGCGTAATATAGGTCAAGATGTGTTCTATTCTCTTAACAGGTGCTCAATATTGAATGTTCTGCGATGTTTTAAATAGGATCTCCAAGCAAGGTGGACCAATCAAATATGGAGCCACATTCTCAATACAACTTACATAGTTGGTAAGAAAATAATTATACGTTTCTTTTCAGGTTATGCTAAAAAATTTTCAAGTTCAACTACAACTTGTTTAGTTTCATACTAAAACTAGTCTTGGTAATTTTACTAGTCTTGGTAACCTGAATAGATAAAACTAATCTTCCTAACTGTCTTGACACGATTACAGTCTCTAAATAGAACTGTTTAAAACATTTTCTAGAACTTTATAAATATCTGTTATTTTTTAAAGAACATTTCAATAATGTTGAAATATATTTTACTGTTACCCAAGTTTAATTTATGCTTAAGTTCATTTATACCTTTATTACTGTTTTTGGGGGGTTTATACTTTTCTACATTAAAAGAAAAGTCAACACAAGAAAATGTATCTAATCACACCAATTCTGTAATGTTTATTTTTTCTAGTTTAGATTAAATTTATTTAGTTTGTATAAAATATTATAAAGACGTCAACAAAATTACTTTACGATATTACATATTAAAGTTTACATAATTTTATATCAGGTCTTTTCTAAATATTTTTACTTGTAGAATTATCAGGTTGAGACACTAAAATTTTAAATAGTTTTAACTCTTTTAAAAATTAAAATACTAATCTTTAAATTTAATATTTAAAATTAATTTACAATTTAGATGCGTTAAATGCAATTAGGATCATATTTGTGTCATTTTAATGTTTTTGAAAGGATAATTTATCTTCCACTTCTATTTTTAAGGTATACAATTTTATTTTGGCTATGAAACCTCTCTTCTTATCCCCGTAGAGTTAGATCATTAACTTCCGGAAATATCACGAAATTTACTTGCTTTCGGTAGAATCAAAGGCTTTTCTTTTTTTCTAATGTATCTATATATAAATAGTAGGACACAATACACCCATTGAAGATCTCTTAATATTTGAGTTAATCTTCTATTAAAACACCTAGGATTTTGAGAAGTCCCTAGTTTTATGGTTTTGAGGATCGTGCTTAAATATAATTTTCAGTATGATTAGCCGTTTTGGATTATAACTAACATTGCACATAATAATTGCTTTATTGTAAAAAAAAATATCTACTTGCATATTACGGGTATTGCCTCTACACTTTTTGTAGTAAACGAATAAACAAAATAAAAGTGAGATAGTATAGTATTATTGTTATTGAGTTGTAAAAAAATACATAAATCAAAGTATTCCGAAATTCACCGTGTTAGAGCTTTTCGATAGTAAATCTGAGTTCATAGATAAAACATTAAGAATGCAAGATCCAGCATTACATGTACTGGCATACACAGATTAAACATTCATTCTTTCATAAAAATTTCGTAATTTTTAAAATACATACAGTGTATACGTGGCTTTATATAAATAAAACATTGCTAAGATAGTTAAGTGCCATATTTCTTATGTCAGCATACATATTTAAACGGAATACGACAAAGTAGGTACCATAGATACTTATTGTCTAACATAAAGCTGGAATGTGTGGCGAAGGGAAATTTAGGCAGAACGATTTAGGCGATATCTCTGGTGGTGAGAGCGGTGTTGCTCGTAAACTGTGACACTATTGTGCCGTTTTGAAATTCCATATCGTGGTTAGTCCTTTGTTGTCCAACTTGAAAACTAGCAAAAATTAAGTTGAGTTTTACATGCCGATAAAAAAAATTAAATCTGCCATATTTATGTACCATTTACTTAAATCCTACTACAACCAGGTAAACTAACTTATACAACCAGGTATGTAACTTCATTACATGTTGACTATTAAAATTAGTACTTTACTAAAAACTAATCTTACATACATTCAGAAGTAAAGTTTACGATATAAATATCTTTATAAAACATTTATTAAAAGCTATTGTACTGTTGATTCAGGTATACATTGTGAAGGATGTTAAAAAGAATATGTTGTGTATATTTCAAGGAAAATCATTTCTTTGTTTATTTGAAAATTTTTGTTTTCAGGAAATTAAACTACATGATGAAACATTGTCCTTATTTAGGCAAGAACATCAATTCCCAGGCTACAAAGCCTCTTTTTATTATATATTCTTAGTTCTTGACGTAATTATGGTCTTCTATGGCCCAAGTACAAAGTTCACAACATCTTCATCCAAAGTTCTTGCAACACACATGTCACCGCTATTGCAAGTTATTATAGAATCACAAACTCCAATGTTGTGCATTTAAAATTAAACAAAAGCTCGTTTTGGTACCCATTACTATAGCGTATTATTGAAAAAAATATTTGGACTATCAGTCTTTCTATGCTGTGATTGCAGGAGTAGAGTTGCATTTGCAAAAGCTCTGTAAATATGAATGATTTTTGCAATACATTATAAAACTTTTGAAGAGCTAAAGAATATGGAGCATAAACTCAATATTTGAATAGTATATTAGAGTCAAGAATTATAAAACCAACAAAGTGCCATATTAACCAAAAATATTATTCTTTGGCTACTTCAATTGAAGTTTATATGTATTGTATATCTAAATATACATAAAAATATTAAAATCAAGATAAAATTCATAAAGAAAATGCAATTTTCATTACCTTTAGACTCTCCTTAAGGAGTTTAGTTTTTCTCAAATATTAATTTATAGTAATATAAAAATAAATGTGAACTTTTCACTGAGAAACTGTATTAAAGATATATAATGAATGATTAATTTTATATTTAGATCATTAAGTGGCCAATGTTATTTACACCAATTAGTATGTTTTAGTGAAATATCAGCCTGGTTGACTAAATATTTTCAAACATCCAAACACCAGATATGTTTTGTAATAATTGTTTGATAAAACCCACAACAAATTATGACATATACAATATAATATTTTCTAAATCAGTAAAAATGTAATATATTTAGTTTAGTAAAACATGTATTATTTTGTTGAAGATGGAGCTTATATTGGCTACTGTTAACTTTATTACATTTAAAGAAAGTAAAACCAATATTTAATACTTTTATTTTTGTGAGGCCTTTCGATAGCAGCAAGGCTATCTTCGTCAGACACATCTCAAAAGTAAATACAAAAGTAAAAGTAAATATTTAATTTTGTGATGAGTGTGACGAAGATATCCTTGCTATCAAAAGGCCTCACAAAAATAAAAGTATTACATATCGGTTTAACGTGTTTAAATGTAAGTCAAATATATTATTTTGTTTAAAAAATTAATTTATCTCTTAGCTTTGGATGGTTTTTATTAATTATTTGATGAAAACTACCTACGGTAAAGTTATATGAAGTACATCATATACAGTATAGTATTTTTAAAACCAGTAAAGATATAATATCTTTAGATTAGTAAATTTGGATTGTTATGGCTCTTATAGTCTATTACAAATTAATTTAGAAAAAAAAATATGTAAAAAACAGACAAATAAATAAATTTACAAAAATAAAATATTTTATTTAAATAAAAAATGCATATGAAATAAGAATATATTAGATGTAGCATAAAACTTTAAAAAATTTTATCATTATAATCTTGTAATTTTTATTTGTTTATGTCATGTAGCCTACTTAAAACAAATTACAAAAACTATTTACATTAGCAATTAAATTTAATTTTGCTTTTATACAATTTAAAATATTTATACTTTAATAACTCATGGACGATATAGCATTTATATAAAATTTATATAAAATCGTTGTATTTGTTGTCTGAATAAGGTATGCCCTTTTGAACCAACTAAGAACAAGCCGTAAAAGTGTTTATTAAATATTATAATATTTTTAGTTTTGTTTCTTTGGAGATACTTTTATTTTGTGTTTATTTGACTGTATGTTGCAATAGGTACAAAACGTTTATATTTTATATGATGTAAAATAATAAAGATATACGCCAAAAATTTGTTACATAAATTTTACTGTTGATATGACCAATCCAGCAGAAGGATAGTCCTCCTATTCTCCAGATCTTGAAGCAGCAGAACTATGAAACAGCGATACCACGTGTTTTATAATTTATCGTTAATAAGCGAAGCAAATTGATTCCTTATTTATTCTATTTCAAATTAGTAAAATGGAATAAGGAAGTGGATGTTGTTTTCTTACTAGATCGATCCCACAATGAAGTAAGAGTCTGACAGATAATAAAAAGAGTTAAAACGAAATGTGGGTCATTTAGTATATCCTTTACGCCAACTATTTCCATTGTTAAAAAATTAGTTGGCATGGGGATTTTGTATTCTTATGCTTTGTGGATGGGTTTGCTGTAACTTCTTTGCGTAGTTTGCTTTAATTACTTACAGAATAATTACACTATATTTTTATGTTTTATTGTGTAGTGTTGTACACTAAGAGATTACAAGTGTGGAAACTCTAAAAAGTATCGAAAAAATTATTTATATCGTGTCCTGAAATCTCTGACTCCTGTATATATTGTATAAAAATTAAATTAACAAGAGAACTTGACTATAACTTAAGGACATAACTTACTCTTAAATGTATATACATATCATTGATAGACTCTAGAGATAATAATAATAGTTTTAATAATTATTATTAATCCATATTAATTGATATTTTATCTTTTACTAATGACATTATTTGCATCAGCACCCCGAAAAGTTTTGCTAGAACAGTACAATTCGGGACTAGCAGAGGACGAGTTACCTAACCCAGAGTACGACTATGAAGACGTAGGAGTTTGGAGTGATTCGTACAGTGAGTGGCCTAATCTGGCGGGAAGACTCAAGAACTATACGACGGCAAACGCCTCACACTTCTGCCAGCCCTCACCCCAACCAGGGGAAGTCCAGTATTTTGTTTTATGAAGTGCACACTAATGTTGATGCCATAGCAAAGTACTTCACTGTAACCGCGTTTGTAACATATATTAGATGTGCAAGCTACTGTAATAAAGAGAGTAGTTTTATATGGAAAGTGAAACAGACTGTTTATTATGCCATTGTCCATGGAGCCAAGACTGCTCTCAAAGGATTACAGTTACAGCAGCTTCGCACTGAAATTTATATGAACATTTGCATATTTTTTTCTAATTAGCTTAAAAATAATATTCGTTCGCTAAAAACAAATATGGTAATGTTTAATATAAAAAGCTTCTTAATTTGAAATTTAATTATTTATTTCCACCTTAAGTAGGATTACTCGAATATTGTAAGGAGGAACGGGGTTTTGTTTCGCATTGATTTAATAGTATTTTAAATTTAAATCTAAAAATCAAACATGCTTTAAATTTGATCTAAAAGGGAATACATAATCATTAAGGAAGAGAGGATTATAAAGAAAGGATATTATAGTATTAAAATACACGTGTCTGAAACTGCTAGAGACTACTCTGTGATGTATCTTTTCCCAGTTTAATTTTACTTTGCAGGTTACACCGGACTAAAATAAAAACTTTAAGCATTTATATTTAAAACACCCTGTTTTACTATACATATTAGCAATATCAAACCTAAGAAACATTTATTTATTTCATTCGTTTTGCACATATTTTTACATTGTATTTCATTTCCCCCTAAAAAAATTGTTAGCTCACACAATAACTAGCTGGTACTTCATAATTTAAGGACAATTCTTTCAACATATAATTGAATTTTGTTGTAGATAAAAATTATCTTGTAAAAGAGTAATGTTAAAACTTATGCATTGCATATATTTCCTTCTTGGCATAACCATTACAGTAAAACTTTAAATAATAAAATTATTATTAACTATAGAAATACTAATGCCTTGGTAATATCTCAATTCTAAACATAAAAGTATTGTACATGGCTGGAGATTAAAATAAATATCATAATCTAAGCTATAATTATTAATAAATAAAATAAAATTAATTTAAATTTATTTTTACAACCTGTTTATATTCTAACGCGCTCTTATTAAAACGCTTTTAATTACAATTCACGTTGTCCAAGGTACAGTCCAGACGTTTTTGGCCGGTTGTTAGTCTAATTTACTGTGAAGGATTGGTATTTTGGTGGGTGGTGCTCTTGATATATTGAAATAAGTTCGAATTTACTTACGAAATACCCATTCTGAATACTTCCTCAGGAAGCAGTTCAAAGAGTTATATTGAGTAATATATATAGTACAAAGGTATTTCTTATTCTAAGTGGTTCAATGTGCAACAATGTGATTCATCATATTCTTATCATAAGTGAATATATCATAATGTATTCACAAGCTGACTTTGCTATTCACCCCAACATTGGGTGCATAAGTTTTAACATTACTCTTTTACAAGATAATTTTTATCTACAACAAAAATTCAATTATATGTTTGAAAGAATTGTCCTTAAATTATGAAGTACCAGCTAGTTATTGTGTGAGCTAACAATTTTTTTAGGGGGAAATGAAATACAATGTTAAAATATGTGCAAAACGAATGAAATAAATAAATGTTTCTTAGGTTTGATATTGCTAATATGTATAGTAAAACAGGGTGTTTAAATATAAATGCTAAAGTTTTTTTATTTTAGTCCGGTGTAACCTGCAAAGTACAATTAAACTGGTGAAAAGATACATCACAGAGTAGTCTCTAGCAGTTTCAGACTATTGAGATGTGGGCCATCAAAATATACGTGTGGTTTAGATTTCATTTGGAAGCACGCAAGAATCTCACGCCGATCTGCAAAGATATGCCAGTCTCAGAGTCTTTTGTTATTCTTTGTTTCCTACTTTATATAAAGTTACTTCGGCTTGAGGTGATATGTTTCAAACCAATATGTATAAGAATATGTATATTTATATACATAAATTATCATATAGTATATAACTCAAGCTTTACAAACTATATTTGACAACACTTTGGTGAGAGAAATACTTTGTTTTGATAAAAATACAAGTAAAAATTATAAACATTAAAACTAACAACACCTAATATGCAAAATAGTGTATATGAATATACAGAATGTTATACATACTGGTTTAAGTTTAATACCTCAAGCCGGAAATCGATATTACGTGTAACTCATATGGCAGCCAACCGAAAACCTTTTTCCCAATTAGTCCTTGGTTAATCGGTTCGTTAGTGATGACCGAATATTTGTAATTCAAATTTATAAATTGCCTTAAATTAACGGTTTTTAGTCAATCTCCCGAAATAGTAATAAACAATATTCTTGTAATGGCTTTAATGTAATTTCAGTACTTTTGAAGGAAAACTTGTAGAGCGTATAATTTGCTATGTTTTAACGTGTAATATCTAGTCAAAACAATTATAACCGGTATTATTTGTTAATTTCAAATTTAAATTATTTATTTCTGAATGTATACATTGTTTTACTGGCATATTTCAGACATTTGCAGTTATTAATGTTTCCTAACAGCCGATGCTTAGTACAAAACAAAACTAGTTAGTGCTTAAAATTTCTTCTTCAGGGGAGTAGTAAAACTCGCTGTCTAAAAGGTATTTTTTATTGTGTTTTCAAATTATTTACTGTAGCTTTTTTATATTGGAACGTAAAACTAGTAAAAAATACCGGAATCCGGCTCCCTCTGGGGAATACGGAAAATCGTTGCCGAGGTTTGTTGGGAAACATGTGATACTGTAACTGGTGATGGTCATCTTCGTCAAGCGCTGTGAGCCTGTCAGCACATGTATCTTATAATCATTAGGTCTGAGAGAGTCTCTCCATAGTCATCCATAGTTTATTGGGGTGTTGATGGCACTCAATAACTAACCCTTAAACAACCCTTCTGATAGTTCTGACTGACTATTTCTTTTGGGGTACAATATAGAAATTAGTTTTAGAACAACAAAGAAGTTGAGAAGAACTTGGAAAATTAGCTTACAATTGCCCAAAATTTTCTATTACCAGAGAATACTGAGAATTTCTACATCTATGGAAAAAGTGTGCAGATTCAGCAGGATATTAAAACAAAATTTAAAACGGTAATACATGTATAAGACTATATAAAAATTAAAAAAAAGATATTACAGTTTGTATTTTTACTATGATGTTTAAAAGTTCGGTAAAATTTAATTTATACTTTACCAATTTCTTTGGTGGTCTCCTTCTCATACTTATAGATTTAATATACTGTAGTTATTAACAGTTTAAGGTAAGTTGTTGACACTTATTCGTCGTTACAGGAACTATTAAAACTTACACAGTAACATGTAGAAATTAAAACCACCCAGAACTGAATGAACAGACTGATAATGTCTAACTACATGGTTTTTGTAGCTAACAAATTTAAAAATAGGCTTTATTATTAGTGTCTTGTATTTACGTATTAGTTACTATAAAGTTTCCCAAAGAAATTAAAATTAGTTCTTTCTAAAGCAGTAATTCACGTACGAACCTAAAAAGTTTTAATTTTTATAAGTAGCTGATATATTTGTGCGTGATTGTCAACTGGCCTGGAATCAACCTCATTTAAATGCCTGTAACGTCATGCGGTGTGATATGACCTATCCCTTATCCTTTTGAATTCAGGATTATCTTAAGCGGTATAAAGTTATCCTATTATATATTTCCACGTCTAAAAATCGATTTAACCAGATTTATTACATTCCAAGCGGCACATATTTCGGTAGAAAACACAATATGAAAAGGGTTTCGGATCTAAGAGCTAATCACAATAATTACAACATACAGTTTTCAATAATGAAATAATGACCCATTCCAAAGCTTCAAGTTATCTTCAATTGAGTCTAGACGTGATGTTCATTGTTGGGTGCCGTCATTGATGGGCATTATGATGAGTACACACACCTGAGCACCCTTTTCTGTCACTAGGCCCATAGATTTCGTAATTTTCAAAACGATGCAATTATGGAACATATTTCTTTAGACCTGTCAACATCCACATTTTAAGTTAAATATATCATATTCATCATAATTGAAGTCTTTACCTCAGCATATTACAAGATTTAACAATATCATGTGATTTCAATAAGGATAACTAATATATTTTATATTACTTACTGAAGTGTGTCTAAACTATCTTCGAGTACGAGTAAGTGAGAGTCATAACCTGTATGTGATATCTAAAAATAGTTTACCTATTTTAATTATCGCATGCTTTTCCTAAGCAACGCCGAACGTGGATCTTACCAGTAAATATTTTCTGTTATGAAACAATTACTAAACATACATTTATATTCTCGTAGAAGACGGTGCTAGGGCGCTTGACATAAGCTTTACATTATTATTTTAAGACTATTTAAGACTAGTAAGTTAGATCACAGGTCTAAAAAAGCACCTTTTAAAAGGTCCAAAATTTAATTATGTGGCAAGAAATGTTGTAGTTGTAATGGGTTAAACCTAGGCCACTGAATTGGGCGTGAACAATTAGTTTAAGGCTGTTACTATTGTGAAAGTGTTCTATACCTACACCATTATCTGCTTCATTATTTCAGACAAACAACTCATCAGTTTCCATTGGAAAGCCTTTTATTACTCCACAATTGTATTAGTTTTTCTTTATGTTAGGAAGTAACTGAAAGAAATCACAAAATAAGGAGAAAATTAGCATTAATTTCCTCATAAATGTAGAATGTAAATAAATGAACGAATTGAAATCATATGAAGACTCTAAATTTAAAACATTGTAAGTGGAAGAAGAATTTACGAGAATAGTTGTATTGCATATAGCTCATGACAATAACCTAACAAAGAAAACCTATTTATAACATTTTATTTGTATGCTCGTGATGTTTCTAAAATACTATAATCTAACGGATATTCATTTATAATAGGAGGAATCAAGTATAATACAAATGAGTGAAAATTTAAAACAACGTGTATTTTAATACTATAATATCCTTTCTTTATAATCCTCTCTTCCTTAATGATTATGTATTCCCATTTTAGATCAAATTTAAAGCATGTTTGATTTTAGATTTAAATTTAAAATACTATTAAAATCAATTGCGAAAACAAAACCCCGTTCCTCCTTACAATATTCGAGTAATCCTACTTAAGGTGGAAATAAATAATTAAATTTCAAAATTAAGAAGCTTTTTATATTAAACATTACCATATTTGTTTTTTAGCGAAACGAATATTATTTTTAAGCTAATTAGAATAAAAATATGCAAATGTTCATATAAAATTTCAGTGCGAAGCTGCTGTAACTGTAATCCTTTGAGAGCAGTCTTGGCTTCATGGACATTGGCATAATAAACAGTCTGTTTTCACTTTCCATATAAACTACTCTCCTATATTACAGTAAGCTTGCACATCTAATATATGTTACAAAACGCGGTTACAGTGAAAGTTAACTTTGCTATGGCATCAACATTAGTGTGCACTTCATAAAACAAAATACTGGACTTCCCCTGGTTGGGGTGAGGGCTGGCAGAAGTGTGAGGCGTTGCCGTCGTATAGTTCTTGAGTCTTCCCGCCAGATTAGGCCACTCACTGTACGAATCACTCCAAACTCCTACGTCCTTCATAGGTCGTACTCTGGGTTAGGTAACTCGTCCTCTGCTAGTCCCGAATTGTACTGTTCTAGCAAAACTTTTTCGGGGTGCCTGATGCAAATAATGTCATTAAGTAAAAAGATAAAATATCAATTAATATGGATTAATAATAATTATTAAACTATTATTATTATTATCTCATAGAGTCTATCAATGATATGTATATACATTTAAGAGTAAGTTATGTCCTTAAGTTATAGTCAAGGTTCTCTTGTTAATTGAATTTTTTATACAATATATACAGGAGTCAGAGATTTCAGGACACGATTATAAATAATTTTTTCGATACTTTTTAGAGTTTTCCACACTTGTAATCTCTTAGTGTACAACACTACACAATAAAACATAAAAATATAGTGTAATTATTCTGCAAGTAATTAAAGCAAAACTACGCAAAGAAGTTACAGCAAACCCATCCACAAAGCATAAGAATACAAAATCCCCATGCCAACTAATTTTTTAACAATGGAAATAGTTGGCGTAAAGGATATACTAAATGACCCACATTTCATTTTAACACTTTTTATTATCTGTCAGACTCTTAATTCATTGTGGATCGATCTAGTAGGAAACAACAGCCCACTTCCTTATTCCATTTTACTAATTTGAAATAGAATAAATAAGGAATCAATTTGCTTTCGCTTATTAACGATAAATTATAATAAAACACGTGGTATCGCTGTTTCTTAGTTCTGCTGCTTCAAGATCTGGAGAATAGGAGGACTATCCTTCTGCTGGATTGGTCATATCAACAGTAAAAATTATGTAACAAATTTTTGGCGTATATCTTTATTATTTACATCATATAAAATATAAACGTTTTGTAACCTATTGCAACATACAGTCAAATAAACACAAAATAAAAGTATCTCCAAAGAAACAAAACTTAAAAAATATTATAATATTTAATAAACACTTTTACGGCTTGTTCTTAGTTGGTTCAAAAGGGCATACCTTATTCAGACAACAAATACAACTATTTTATATAAAATTTTATATAAATGCTATATCGTCCATGAGTTATTAAAGTGTTTTAATATATTATTTGACCGCTTTTTACAATAACCACATGTTTAAACGACTTATGAAAAATTTTAGGTTATAATTTACAATATATGATAAAAATTTTTAAGACTGTAGTTTTCATTGTTACTCCTTGTGCAGGATAAACATCTCCGCTCAGTTACACGAAGTTTTTGAAATACTGAAGCATTATAATATAATCCAATATTGAAGTGGTTTTTCTTAACATATAAATACAAGTTATAAGTACGATGAATATTTCATGTATTATTATCAGGAGTTTTACATTCACTCACGGTTAGCAAAAACCCATGGTATGAAATGCGTCAAGATCGATCACAGGGTTTTTTTATTTTTAAATGGAGTTTAAATGGTTACTCCAAATGTTTAATGTCAAAATCCTTTCAAAATTATGCTCAGCCAAATAACATGGAGCAACATACAATGATATCTAACTCAGTATCGCTAATATACGAGACATATACATATTAGTAAGTGTTCTGAGGGTCTCACGGATAGAAGGTTTTTTTCGACATGATTCCTCGTCTCCACAACGAGATTAGTTCGAGGTCACTACGTTGAGAGTTGTCGATGCGACTAAACGTTTTGTGAAAAATTCTCCCGAAGGAGCGATGGTAAGCGTCTGGAAAATCCTTTTTTTCCTTCGTAATCATCAAATTGAATATTTATAAATTACGATTCCTGGCGTTCATACATATGGAATCATTATACATTCAAAAGTCCTTTAAGGATCGTATTTAGGACCTATATGGTTGTATTTTTTATGAATTTATATACATTTTATATTCTTTATGTAGTTAATAGCACGACATCAAATGTAACCTTATTGCATCAAAACTGAAAAACTGTGAAACCCGACTAGGTATCGTTCTGACACCCAACCCTTCAACGTGATTAAATTCTGAAAACAATACATGCAGTGATAGAACTTAGGTGAAATTCCTACAGCTTCGACTAATCTCCTGTGTCCATAGAGCCTCCTACAGCACTGTCAACAAAATCAATAACATTATATTTGACTAGGAAGAATTCTTAACTACTGAAGATATTGGTGGTTAATTGGAGTAATTACTGTATACCATCTACCACATCGTTCCTACTATTACAGCCAGCCAGCTCATAATGGAAAGTCACCTCGAATTTAATATAAAGTAAAATATATTCAGGATAACTTGGATATAAAATGCCTAAAACGAGATTCAATATCAGGACAGGAAACCGTAAAAGAATATAGCAACGTAAATTTGTTTAATTAGTACAATATATTGTTCTGACAATAAAATATAAAAACCTGTTGTATATAAAGTCGGTTTACTGACGATAGTTGAACGTGACAACGTCATATGAAAATACTGATGGAATGTTTGCATTTTTCAAAAAATTTTAATTTTATTTGTTTCAAAGATATTTGGTATGGATATACAGAATGAGGTAAATTTAAATCACAATGGAATTGATCAAGTTTAATTTATTTGTACGCATAAATACAATTATGTCAGTTGTTCAAAAATCTTAAATTAAAAATTAAAAATTTGAAAACAACATTAAAATTATTGTAACTCTAGCTTTTAAAAAGCCCGCCTCAATGTGTTTGATATAGGTGAAAATTTTTCCCTTTGACGGCTGACTGGTCCAACCTATCATTTCAGACACGTTGTTATGAAATGTGGAAGATTTAACATTCATGTTTTAATTTTTTTTAATCATAGCTAAGCTCGATAATTATTTCGATCGAATAGTAAAGCCATTGATTTTTGTACTCATCGTGAAATAGTTCTGTCAAGTTATTGTTATTGTTTTGTCAATTATAGCATAACTTATAATCGCTGCAATAGCGGACCGATGCTATTTATTTTAATGATGAAAGCACGAATATTCGACAATATGTTACTGAACATATATTTAATATCGAAAGAATCATTACCTTTATCGCCGCAATTATCGTTGCTATAAACAATTGACACCACATTCACTTTTCACTGCACTTCATACTTGACGAAAAACATGTAAATGCAGCTTTCCACGCGGACGCATCGCTCACTCCAGTAGGAGAGAGACCGTTGTCAAACGCTGCCGAACGCGGAGACCGATTGTGCTTCTTTGTCGCTCGTTCCGCGCTCTCGCTTGCACTTAAAGCCTTATATGGAACGCCTCAGAGCGAGGTAACGCCGCATGAGTCGTGTTTTTTTTGTGCGTGCAGCCCCAGCTCCATCGAATTATAAGACGTCGTCAAAAGTTAGAAAAATCAAGAATTTTGTTAATTATAAATCAATATAAAAACGCCAGTGAGTCCATCATTCTGTGCAATAATTCTATTGTTATGTTTTCTTGTATCCTTCGATTCTGCGTTTATCCTTTTACTTAATGTCAAAAAAATCTTATCGAAATGATCTAATTCTTAAAATACATTAAAAATATGTTGTTTGTATATTACAGTAACTAAAATTGTTGCTGGTGCATATCTTCCATATAGAAGTATTGGATTAATATTTTCTATAGTAACAGTTTCTCTCACCCGTCTATAAGCTTTTGCCAAATACAGCTAGTTTAGCGAGGAAACCACGTGAGCGTTCACCCAAAGGCCGAACCCGAACTGGTGAATTTATTGACACAGTTACTGTACTATATATTTCGATAAAATTACTTGTTTATTTGGAATTACTAGTACTCTGCTAAATTAAATGTATTGTAATATATAAGTTACATGATTAATTTGATAAATAAAATTACTACTGATTTTGTTACATGTTTGTTTGACAAAATAATATGTAGTATTCTAATAGAATACTAATATTTCACAAGTGTGACTTTAATATTTAGAATACTATACAAAATTCAAGCATGAGAACATACGAGTAATTCAGATAGTTTATTATTCATTACGAGATGCTTACCAGACCGTTTATTTTGGATATGTTCAACATAATGGAATTGGAGAGGTTACAAACTCATCATCTGGTTACAAGACTACACCGTTGGCACAACAGAGCTGTTAACTCTCGGTTACTCGGGGTAACCCAGTTGTCTGTTCAACCACTGCACTTAAAACTTCAATTGAGTCCCTCAAGAACAACGCTACATAACGAGTTACTTTGTTACGAAGCTTAATGACTGCAGTGGTTGGGTTTAAATCGTTATTCTTTAGTGATGTCATTATGTACTGTATGGGAAAAACGGGTAAAAGAGAATTTGATGTATAGAAATGCATTAGTGAAGCGTTTTAATGTCAACAATTATTGTAAATTACTTGTTTATTACTGGATTTTTCACTCTAAGTTCTGACAGCAATAATTAACTTAACCTTTTATGATGACATTCCTAAAGTTTAAGTGAAACAATTGTGAATTTATCAAGTCAGATATCGTGGTTCCAGCTTCCTTTCGGATATATATATATATATATATATATATATATATATTTACACGCTGTCTAATAATTATTTAAAATTCGACGTCATATGGGGATATAGATTTAGATATTAAATATATCACTCCGTTGAGAGGCATGCTTAGTAGTATCATAAAACCCTAGTAATGTTGCTGCATGAAACGAATAAACAAAAACTCATTATTAAAATGTAATACATCTTAATGGTAAAAGATACACAAACAAATGTATTAGGTCATACTACACTATAGTAAATCCACAGTAAGTTATATTATGTTGAAATGGCTTATGTCTAATAATATATGATTAAACTTTTGACCCGAGGCAATTTAAATGCCATATTCAATGTTTTATCCCATCTTGCTTCTAAAGTAGGCCACAAAAGTTATTTTTCTGAACATTTAAATTTAAATATAAGTATAAAAAAATAAAATTAATATCAATGACAAAAGCAATATTATTTCACTCTTTTTAAACACCAGGCACTATTTAAAATTATCTAAACAAAATATTCAATATTCAATTTAGTTATATTGCCCGCCTAGCAGTACGATTTTAAATGGACACGCATAAAAATAGGGGGGTTTAACAAATTATACCTAATAATTTACAGTTACAAGATAAAAAAATATGCAAGATATACCTGCAATATTTAATATAATTCATCGATCCTTAATAAAAAGGAAAAATAAAACATTTCGTTAATTAGTGCAAACTCTATATTGTTATTAATGTTATGGTTATTTCTTCCTAATTACAGACTTCATATTTTAATTTAGCACAAATTGTTACACAAACTTAAAATAGTCCCACAAAATACTTTCAATTAAATAAGCCAACTTATATCTATGTTTTCCTTTACTTAAGTTAAAATGGTGTAAGTTCCAAAATAAATATAAAAAATTAATAAAAATAAACATTATTTGCCAGCGAACTATTAATAGAGTTTCTATTTTGGGCTTTAATGTTTAGTAAAACTAATAAATGAAGTATAATATATCGTGTTCTTAAATTATTTTTGTGTTGTTATTTTACTTAAGTAATTTTATGAGCGTTTATTCATATAAAAGTCAAATAAAAAAAGAAGGCATGTACCAAATCGTTATACATGTATAAATCACATATTGATATACTACCTTTCAATGGTTAACGGTTTATGTTACATTCTATAGTAAAATTATAAAAATAATTGTATTAGAAATATTTTAAACGAAAGGTCCAACAATTTCTGAATATCATAAGCGCACACCATTTTATCGGTGTAGTATTCCAAAATACTCAATCAAGGGTTCAATAATTTTGTATGTTTAAATTTATAATTTACCTAAAAATGCAGGTATTATATGTTTTTTGTGTGTTTTATGTATTTATTAAAATTATTATTCAGTCTGAAAAGTCTGGATATCAGGATTGCAAATTTCACTCTTATGACAGACGTGTCAAGTACAGATTACCATTGATAACTCCAAGAATTCAACAGAATTTTGTTCAAAACAATTATTTGACATGAAGTACAGTTTTACAACAAAGTATGAGTACATCGAACGAAAGGGATTATAAAAGTAATAGGTTTTGATTTTAAATGTAATTCATTTTAATAGTAGACTTGTAATGTATATCTCAGAATTCCACTCATTCCTACTTACGCTTTGTCAAATTTTTACAAGAACTCTTCATAATACTTTTTGGTATAATAATGTTTATATATTAAAACTGAAAAGAATATGTACTTATAACAATTTTTATAAATAATATAGCAACGCCAATTTTTTTACTATTCATTAGTTATGATAATAGCGGACCAACATTTACAACCAGTTTCTATGGTTAAATCAGATTTACCCTGAACTGTTCTACGTATTGCTAAAATAAAATATATGTAAACTCTATTCACTACTTTAAGGAATGGGTTACAATAAGAAAAGCTTTAAAACTTAAGACGTGCTTAATGCTGTAGTTTTAAACAAAAATAAATAAATGTGTTAAAAAAAATATTCACCGGTGAAAACATAATAACAAAAAAATAAGCATTTATTATACGGTAGCAAACAATTTTAAACAAATCTATAGTTCTAACTCTGTATTTTCATTTACTTACATTATTTAGCTTACTTAAAACAAATAAAAATATTTTATTTGGAATTAAATTATGTTACGTTTTAACACAATTTAAAAATCATTATATTTTAAAAACTCAAGCACAATCTTGTCCTTGTATGAATATAGGTTTTAACAAAACAATTTACGGTTCTTTGTATACAATATTTTAGTATCTATTTATAATATAGCGTAATTTCTATTTACAACCAAAGAATAATGTTAAAAGTGAATTAGGAAATATAAAGTTAATCGTGCTCTAGATGAACTCGATTGAAGGTGTACAGTACATCCTCGTGATATCTTGATTCAGATAATATCATTACGGGCTCCCAAACCACTGAACCTTACCTCACGATTGTAACCTGGAGAACGGAGGGAGAGCTTTCGGATAGTTTAAGCTAAGTAAACAATAACATCTAAAATTGATCTATCTATTGTAGGCACAACAGATTGTAACAGTATTTCCGCTGTCCTTTGTTCCCAGGATGTTCTGCTAAAAATTACTTTCTACTTCTCTCTAATTATTTCCATGGTCAGTCATGCAGCAAATCTGACTCCTATAAGTCACAGTTGTAATGTTCCATTTTGTAAGTAAATAAGCTACGCCCTTTTGAAATATATAAGAACTAGCCACAAAAGTGTTTATTAAAGATTATAAAGTTTATTCTTTTCGTTGTTTTAATGTGTTTATCATATAAATCTTTATTTATCCATGTAATTTGTAATAGTTACCTACATTATAGTTTAGTATAATATACTCAACAAGATGTATCAAGATTATGGGACTCGTTATTAGAGGGAATTGCATCAAGATGAAAATGAAACAAATATCAGATATCTGATCTCTGACTTAGATCAAAATCACTCCAAAAGATGATATTGCTGTAACCATGAAAATATAAATTATTAAATGTGTTTTGATTGTGAACCTCTTCAGTTGCGTATTAGTGTCAAAAGAATATTAGGATATTAACATATCTGGAGGCATATTTTACTATTAAAACTATTTTTATTCTCATATAAAGTTATCCTGAATAATGCCTCTTCTGGGACCTACCAGACATATTGGAAAAAATAGCTTTCCAATAGTAAAGCAAACATAAAAATAAATTTATTTTATGCAATCCTTAGTTGCAAATTAATTTTCTTTTCTTAGGACAAATTCATGTTATAATAAAAACATACAAGTCTTTAAGATTTTGGCATATTTAACCTAAGCGTTGGGTCATCTTGCATCTTGCATATATCACCTGTAAAAAACATGTAAATTCATTAAAAGTTTTTGACGATTCATTAATAAGCCAAATAAAATACGTAGATTTGGATTTTGAAGATTGTACATTACCTGAGCATACCTGAGGAACTGGAATGTGACCATCTATAGTTGAGCAGAAAAATTAAAGTCTATTAAGATGAATTTTTTTGTCTGACTTTTTAGTTTTACAACAACTGGCAAATACATTTCCAAACCTGTACAACCCCTTAGTCTAAACTATTGTACGTTAGATATTAAAGTCCCGTGGTTATTAAATACAAGTCACAGTCTAAAGATTACTTAGATAGTCTTTACCTTACTACAGATTAACATATGCTCTTTGCTCAGAGAAACTCTTACGTCGTTCTAACTAAGTGTGTGTATATCTCTTAAAAACATTAGGTCTAATTAAGTGATATATATATATATATATATATATATATATATATATATATAATATATATATATATATATATATACCCGGCAAAGTGAGAGATCCGGGTTCGAACTCCCGGCGGGAGCAAGTTACTTTTTGTGTATTCAATTGTTTATTGAAATTAAATATGCTATTGTGATTGTATACAATCAGTTAATGTATATAAATATATATATAAATATATATAATAGCCTAAATTGATTTGAGACGATTTAGCAACAAGCTAAACAAGGCAAAAATATTTAGAAAATCTAATGTTATACAATTGAGAAAAACCATTATAACTAAATTATACTTGTTTTATTAACAGAATCAGGCATTATTTACTGATTTATATAAAATATGACTTTATTTATTTCTGTATTGGGAGAAAGAAGCAAGATCAGTGTATAGAAGAACAAAATTTAATACTAAGTCAGGAGTAAATTGTGTTCTCTAAAATAGCCTCAAATAGCTCTTTTTTTGAAAAATTTTTAATGTCTAGTGCTAGCACAACAAGGCAAACTCAACATTGGCGTCAAAAATATAATTTTTTTTTATCGCTTGATAATTGACTTATACAATATGGAGAAAAAACGTATAAATCCTACATAATCCTTCAACGCAGCGCAAAACTGCAATTTTGTCTATGAAGTTATTATTATGAAATGTATTTTCTTATCATGCAGATAAATTTTTTTTTCCAGCGAATTTGAAGACTCGGGTGTTTTTTTCTGCTCTTTGTCACTATACCTCACAGAAAGTATGACAATGTTGTAGAGAAAATTAGATTACTTATACTGTGTATTGATTTCATGGTGTAATCTACACACAAAGTGTAATTTTATTGAACAAACAAATTTATTATTTTAATTGCTACTCGTACTACCCCGTACTTTTGTTCTCTAAAGAATAAGAGATAACGTGGTATGTTTAAATTTATAATACTTCTACGCTGCTACAAACAATGTAATTAATGTAAGCAAAATTTTCTTTAGTTTAATGTCACGGCTAATAAAGATAGCGTAATTCATATCTTAATGACATAAAACCATTTACAGAGAATTTAGATAGCTCCCTGTCGCTGGATTACAACTATAATTGTTTTCGAGCTTTTTATTTTTTAACCATTCAATTCTTTTGACAATATTAAATATTTGTGCCTCATGAACTTTATTGAAATATTATTAAAATAATAAAGTTTGCGTTAGTTTGTATTCATATATTACCTTAAGCATAAACGATAATTTTTCTCTTAATTTTAATATGTTAAAGTAGAATTTATCTGAGATATTCTACATACACTTTCGTGCAGTATCATGTATAAACCAAAAATAACATTGCAATTATACTAAAGATTCTATTTAAATAAATTGTTCAAATCAACAATAAAACTAAAGACAAATACGCAACGACATTTATTTCTCTCCAATATATTTGTGTCGAAAAGTTAGAATTGTGTAGGTGTTATTGCACGATTCATCCATCCCTCTTCACCCGCCTCCCAGAAAACATGTTATTGATAGTTGGAGCTAGCGACTTCAGTTTAAGAGACTTTTCTTGTTTTCAGCAGGATCAACACCAAAATTAGAACTGTGTAAAATATACGGTTTTGTGAATTATTTCAGTTACATATGTGGTAAATTATAAATTTTACTTTCTAAACTAAACCCTTTAACAATCAAATATTACACTATAAAATATCGCAAAATTAATTTGTCATAAAATATCTTAATTAAATCCAATTAATTAACAATATGTATTCCAGTATTACGCCAAATATTGTTTTGTAGAAAGGCCATTGCGATGATTATTATTTATGATTTTATTACAGTGTAAGTAAGAGTGTAAAAACCATTTTTGGCAACTATTATTTTCGTTAAGCTTTGGATAATACTCAGATAAGTAATAAATTGTGATTTTTTTCAGGTATCGTAATATTTACACTATTCTGGTTTAATATTGTTAGTATTCTTTGATAACATAGTTCGTCTTTTTAATCTTTTCTCGTATTAAATAAATACGGTTGTTCTTAGTGGGAGTTTAGTTTTTTCACAACGTTGCTGAAAAGTAAATGCATAGATTTACACGTGCTGCTGAATGCACACTCTTCTTTTATGGTATCTTGCTAATCTTAACTTTAATAATATTACGTCATACCAAAAACAAAAATGTGAAATTTGTTATTTTTTGTAAAATATTTCCTGAAAAATTTCATCCAAAGACTTAGTCCTAAAATTTTGCATGGAACATATAGTCAAGGAATATGTTCTATGAAGTTGCGTGTCTAACAATGAAACTTTTTTGAACGTAATTTTTATTAGCAACATCTTTTTCTGTATTATTGTGTGTCAGTTTGCAGGAAATTTCTATATTTTTATGAGTTACAGATTAGACATTCTGCTTGCTACCTAAGTGCAGATTGTTGAGCGACACGTGCTGTGAAGGATTCCTATCTTGGCACAAATATATATATATATATATATATATATATATATATATATATATATATATATATATACAAGGTGTTTGAAAAGTTCTCCTACTATTTTATAAGTTTAAATAAACATTTAACAAATGAATAAGTAACTTATATCCGACGAATCAGTTGTTTTTTTTAACTATTATAATAATATATACAAAGGTGTTTGAAAAGTCTGGGTACGGCTTAATATTTTACAAACCATAGCAGATAACATCTATAAACTTTGCACAGTGTCATACGGTATGTAAACTATTTTCCCTTGCTAATTACCATGACATGCCAACGATGGGGGGACGGCCCACAGAGGAAAACATGGAAATCTTAAATGAAAACATGGGTTGAGTGATATCTCATTTGAAAGAGCTCACTTAGTAGAGTTCACAACGAGAAAACTTAAAAAAATTTGCAGCTATTGACTCTGCCTAAGTCTCTACATTTGCGAAACGACGCTTTTTTGTGTGTCTAAGTGTGCCTTAACAACTGGCCGAGACATTCATTCGTATGAGACCAGAGGCAGGGAAGCCTACCGAACTGGACAAGACAGAACGGGGGTTTATGAACACCTGCCCTCACAAGCAGGTGTGCATTGCATCAACAAGCTGCCCAAAGGGATCAAAAATGCACCATCGCCCCAGGCGGTCAAAACTCGGTTAAAAAGCGTTTTTAGTGTGTCACAAGCATTTTACAATGTGGCCGAGTTTTTTGGCGTTTAACTGGAGACGACCCAACAGGGAGATTGACTTTGGCTGAGGGAGGTGGGGAATTGGCGAATGGATGTGCGATGAGTGAATGCGAATTGTATGCATGAGTGTGATCTTGATGTGGGGAGAGTGGACAAAAATTTTAGTTATTATAGTGACGTTTGCTATACATGTTATACATGTCTATTGCAATAAAAAATGATTGATTGATTGAGAGTTGATTGAGAGTTGAATTATCCAATCAGACGGGTTGTTTTAGGTACCCCATCTTAATGGTTTTCTGACTGATCGTCGTATTTATAAATCACTCTAATAACCAATGGTTTCACTGATTAGTATTTATAAAAAATAAGTGGTAAGTTTAACTATTTCACCAATGAAGAACAATGGTAGAACTTAAGTATTGATATTATCCACTTTAACTTTTTTAAATGTTTAAACTAATTTATTTAAGAGGAACTTGGGTGTTTGGTGGAACTTTGGTTAGTAGAGTGAAACGCCGCCTACCGCATCAGAATACGACGATCCAGTCAGAAATGGCAGCGCATAATGTACTTCACAATGTGTACCTAAAACAACCCGCCATTTCTGATTGGATAAACTTTTTGAGATGCGGTTTGCGGCATTCAACTCTAATAAGTGAGCTCTTTCAAATGAGATATCACTCGACCCATGCTTTCATTTAAGATTTCCATGTTTACCTCTGTGGGCCGTCCCCCCATAGTTGGCATGTCATGGTAATAGCAAGGGAAAATAGTTTACATACCCATATGACACTGTGCAAAGTTTATAGATGTTATCTGCTATGGTTTGTAAAATATTAAGCCGTACCCAGACTCTTCAAACACCTTGTATATATATTATAATAGTTCAAAAAACAACTGATTCGTCGGCTATAAGTTACTTATTCATTTGCTAAATGTTTATTTAAACTTATTACATAGTAGGAGAACAGTACACTACGTTACGTCTCGCGTAACAAGTCTCATTAATGTTCGAAACAAACTTTCAAGTATATAGCTCATTTCACTATTGACAAATAAACTAACAGAGAATCATACGGGACAGAAATATGTAGATCCTTCGGCACAAAAATGTAAGTAATGTCAGACTCCTCAATGATTGGTTTCTACAACGCTCAGTCAAGTTCTGTTGTTGGATATGATCATTAGATTATTGTTTGGAAATGAATTTTAATGAAAAATTTCAAGTTGAAAAAAATCTTTCTCGATATATCTTGGTACAAAGTGCACTCATATGTTTTATTAAATTGAGTTTCAGTGTGTGAAACATTCAACACAAAATGTCAGCTTAAAATGGTGTTTCTTGGCTTGGCATAGTTAGGATACATGTGTTAAAATTTGCCAAATTTAATCTCTTATGAGTATACTGGTTTGATCACGTATTTATTTATTCAGTTGTTCCTTGGTGCCATCTCATACGACCAATTTTACAAAATTTGCTAACGCCAAGACTAATCCCTTGAAGTAACATACTCCATTGTCGATCTCATTATTATTGTTTGATTAGTGTAAATGAAGCTTAATGCACAGACAAGCCCATATAGTCTTAGTCTGCAGACATACAGATAAACAGACACACAGACAAGTATAAGTTTTCCCGCTCCTCGCGTAGGCTTCGCAAACTCTCAGCAACATCAATCTTGACATTTGATACTGGCATTAAACATTGAAATAGCATATGTGTACAGATGTAACACACTCCTATTGTGGTAAAAAATGTAATAACTTACAAAAATGTATATTTCAGTTTATATATAAATTCACTATACCAAACGACAGGTTTATTATTGTAAGTAAATAAAAAAAAAATTTTCACTAATATATTTGTGAAGATTAATACCTATTAAAGACACATTTACACAAAATTTCAATACATTTTTTACTTACATAGTCATATTTGAAAGAGTTACAGTATATGTATATATCCCGTATAGTTAGATAACTTTTAAACATAACTAAAGCGATTTATTTTGTTATTGCTCTCTTTACTGAGGAACTGGAAATATTTCATGTGGTAAATGACAGAAACTACTATCGTATTAACCGGATAAAAAAACTTCTGTACATATATTTATGTTTCATAGAAGTATAAACTACACTATTACGACAATACTTATGTAGTTTTAAGTTACTAGTCAACTATTGCACCGTATTAAACTAATGGAGAAATGATTTAATATTTAGAAATACAATTCGAATGTGTATGAAAGAGGTTTTTAAAATATTATTTCGGCACTCATTACGCAAGCTCGTAAAATTTCTGTATCCATCGAATCCACTGAGTTGAATAATCTTACATCAGCACTTCCACCCAACCCTCTTGATAATTGATCCAATCTGGTTATTGCCTATCTAACCGCGTCATTATTACGTCACCACATATGCTGATGAGCTTCCACGCATGTTGAGTCAGAGTTATCTAAAGTTGTTTTGATAAACTAATTTAGTTGTTTTCGTTTACTAATTTAGGAATAATAACGACAAAATTAAACTCTGCATCATTTGAACCCCTTCAGAAAGGTGATTCCCTAACGCTTGAACAATATTTGTAAGCGAACTTGATGATTATATCTTGTATATATATATATTTATATACTCATTGTGTTATATAGATTATTGTTATGATAAAGATACAAAAATGACTGTGTTTTAAATTTATTTTTCAATGCGTTATGATATGGAAAATGTATCTAATTTATAAGAATATTAAAATGTTCATTATCAATACCGAAGCCATGTAGCCTATCATAAATCAAAAAGTGTTTATGTTCCAGTAAAATGTTTTTGTAATGTATAAAACACAACAATACAAATTTCATTAACTATCTTTTGAATTTATCATGTCAAATGTTAAACGTCTCATTTGAGATTTCAAGGTAACCAGTTATGTGTATAGAAGTAAAAAATTATCTAGTAAGAAGAACAAAAACATATATCAAAAGAAGAAATTATATGTGACTATATTGTGTAAGAAAACGTTAAAAAAATTATGTTTTCTGTGTTATTTCTTATTAAGGATAAGATGTGTTTTATTGCAAACCCAAAGAGGAAATTTATTAAAGGAAATCTATTAAAGGCAGATTTTAATTTATAATTATGTATATATATATATATATATATATATATATATATATATATATATATACATAACAATATTACACTGATTATATATAAATCAGTTTGTTTCTGAAATTGGTGGATTTAAATCTGGATATTATATAATGACCACGTCGTATACTAATAACACACTGAAATATATGTGTACAAAATTCATAATTTTTTTATAACATTCATGTCTTATTCATAATGATAGTAAATATAGACTGCGGCTGAAAGGCCAGATATATATGGGCCCTAATCGCCTACACTTCCATTTGTGTGTGTGTGGGTATGCGCGCGCGCGCGCGCGGGGGGGTGTCTGCGTGTATGGCTTAACCCAGTCGCAGTATCTATTTTGTATGACTTCATTCATATTCATATTCATAATTCATAATCTCTTTATTGCGTGTTTGACAATATGTAACATTGTATTGCAATAGTCAAATGCATCATAAAATATATCCTAACTACACATTCACTCACAGTCATACTTACATCTCAGCATTCTCACGACACAATCACACAGACTTCGGATCCATGATTTTCAATCATCCCAACGGCTCGTCATGAATTAATCAATCGAGTAAAACGCTTTAGCCACCAACAGGCGTCTGAGACGAGTTTTGAATTGATTGAGGTTGTTGGAGTTTTTGATATCCTCAGGGAGCTTGTTGATTAGTCTGACACCCACCTGCTGAGGGAGGTGTTGCGATAATGCCAGTCTGCGTTGATGAGTTCGCAAGTTGTCCCTGCCTCTAGTTTCATATTGGTGAACGTCCCTGCCACTTATCAAGGCACATCTCGATCTGCAGTACACGATCACCTCAAAAACGTAAAGGCAGGGAAATGTCATCAATCCCAGCTCCCCGAAAGATGCCCTGCACGACTCTCTATAATTCAGTTTTAAAATTATCCTGACTGCTTTTTTTTGGAGCCTGAAAACCCGCTCCATTTTGTTTTTGGCACATCCTCCCCAGAGTCTTAATCCATACACAAGATGTGGATGGATTAGGCCGTAATAGGCCGTTTTTAGAACCTCTAGGGTACAGAACTTTGCTAGGTGCCGTAGGGCAAATATGCCTGTGGTAACTCTAGCACAGATGCTATCAACATGATACTTCATACCAGGTAGGTAAGTTTGTACGTTGGTACCACGGGCCATACAGGATTACAAGATTGCTTGCAAAATCTTAATATATTGCTCATTTCTTTTTCAGATGTCCTGTGGACGTAGGGATAGAGAGAAAGCTATACAGAAAATACATTTATATATCCACCCGAAAAACAGAACTGATATATAGTTCAAATCAGTCTAAAACAAATGTCATACATTTTAGCCTTCGACAAAATGATCACACAGCGCACCCTGCTGTGTTTGTGGATGATGTTCGTTTAGAGGAAACTGATTCCACAAAGTTTTTGGGAATGTTTCCTAGATAGAGGACTGACCTGGGCTGATCATGTGGACAATGTATGTGCTAGAGTAGCCTCAGGCATATATGCCTTGCGACATTTAGCAAAGTTTTGTTCCCTCAGAGTTTTAAAAATGGCCTATTTCGGCTTAATCCACCCACACTTTGCGTATGGAGTGAGACTCTGGGGAGGTTGTGCCAGAAACAAAATGGAAAGAGTTTTCAAGCTCCAAAAAAAAGCAATCAGAATCATTGCAAAGCTGAATTATAGAGAGTCGTGTAGGGAATCTTTCAGGGAGCTGGGTTGCTGACTTTGCCCTGCCTCTACATTCTTGAGGTGATCACGTACTGCAAATCAAAGTGTGATTTGGTTCGTGGCGGTGACGTTCACCAATATGGGACAAGAGGCAGGGACAATTTTCGAACTAGTCAATACAGATTGACGTTATCACAACACCTCCCGCAACAAGTTGGTGTCAGACTCATCAACAAGCTCCCTGAGAGTATAAAAAATTCCATCAATCAAAATCAATTAAAAACTCGTCTCAAATGCCTTTTGGTGTCAAAAGCGTTTTATTCTGTCGATGAATTCATGATGAGCCGCTGGGAGGTCTAAATTTGCACAGTATTTAAATAATCAGTTTGTATGTGTTTGCTCTGCATCTGGAGTCGGTATGTATATGTTTGCTTTGGATCTGGAGTCAGTTTGAATGTGCCTGAGCGAATGTATGAATTGTAAGTGTGAATGTGTATGAAGGTATAGTTGGGACTATTTATTTTTGTTTATGACGATTGCGATACAATGTTAAATTGTTTTAAAATGCAATAAAGAGATTATTATTATTATTATTATATTATTATTATAGTTCCCACTAAAAACATTCTCAAAGATATCTTGTGGATATTTATGATAAATGTAATACTATGTCACATACCAAAATTGCAGATGAATTTACTTGGGAGATTATTTAATCTGCTATTTTTTCGTCGAAGAATTTTCAAATAAGCTCATCCAAATCCATTGGGCACATTCCCTATATCTTTGAACTCAAAATGTATTGCTAATATAGACACGAAGCTTCTAGTTAAAGTCCAAATCTATAAGTCACTTCGTTCTAGAGACATCGTGCAGATTGACAGACGCAGTCAGATTTTGCTAACGCTCAGCCAATTATACCCATACATTAAAGAGACACCGTGTATATACGTTTTAAAAGTAGAAAGATTAATACAAATTTTGTGTATGTTGTTAAAATTGTATTTATATGTTTAATACAACCACATATTGTGTTCAGTAGGGCATAAAACAAAACATAAATATTTGAGAAATGAGTTGGCTTTCTTAGTTAACTCCTATAACCGTTCAGTTTAAGCTTAACTTATGTCATCATTTGTAGTTTTAAGGCACATATGGCCTTGTATACGTGAAGGAACAGGTGAAAATACAAAGACATGTTGACATGTGAATCGTTGCTACTACTTCTTTCAGAAAATACTGTATAGTGTGTAGTAGTACATGAATACTGCTAGGTCCAATGTAAGGCAGGACCAATAGAAACAGCACATGCGTGTGTACATATGTACGCTTGGTGAGCAGGTTCTCAAATAGACTCTATAATGTGACTATACACTGAACAGTAGTGGGTTCTTGTAGTGGAGTAAAATCACGTGTTCTGATTTAACAATAAGTCTCTAGACCACTTATATGTGTTCTATAACTTTTAGAGTATATACAATAAAACTACTCTAGTGGGTAGGCTAATTTATTTCTAATTTCATTTAGGTACCCGGCAGTAAAAGTTGTAATTTGAAATTTGTATAAATTAAGCTGCAGTCTGAAATAAATAGCACATACTATATTTATTATCATAGTTAAGGCCATCCTTTTATTTTTAGTAGAAGTACAATCATACCTACCTGTGATAAATGAGGTCCTACCTAAATGTGTAAATTTAAATATATCGCGAAGGTAAGCCTTTATGTAATGCTCTACTTAAATTCAACTGTTAATTATAATAATTCAACATTTAAGTTAAATTAAACACTTATTACAATAGTTCTTCGTATGATCTGAAAAGTTAATGTGTAAATTACGCGATATACAAAACAAAGTATAAAGTTGACATAGATTATACCATACTTTAAAACGGCAGTAGATAGTGTATATCTAAGAGATTTTCAAATTGATTTAATACTAGTCTTCTCAGAAACAATGTAACGTTATTCTCAAAATATCTATAAACAAGTTATAAGAGTAAATAAAAAATCTTATTTTGCTCACCCACGTTTTTGGAAAAGAACTAAATGATTGAAGTCAATATTAGGCTATAGACATTGTGATACTGAATTTAAATCAAGTAATTCTCAGAAGATGCAGTAAAAACTTATAAAAACGGTTTTCTTGTTATAATTAAATCTTGTAAAAATTACAAAAGGTTCATATTACTATCTAACAGTTCTCCGAAAATATGGATATTGGTGACACGTGGAAAAATGTGTAAAATCTATTAACGTATCACAAAACAATAGTTTTTTTTATGATAGTATAGATCTCTCTCTATCTCTCTCTCTTTCTTTCTATACAGTTTTTCTTACATTTCTTACACTAGTTATCAAACCATAAATTACCTTTTATTAAATAAATAATATATTAAATTGTTGCAAGGTATGATGCGTTTATTTTTTAGCTGATCCATAAGAAATTACATATTACGATAAAATAAATTATTAAAAAAAATGCTAGTTCTATGTATATTAGTCTATTTAAATAGTTTGGAGAATGGAAACAGTATAGTTCTATACAATATTTCATATCTTCAGTCAATTGTATTGTTGGAAACTAAATATAAACTCTAATTCATAATTTTAACATAGATTGACTACTGACTTATTCTTAAGGAAAAAAACATAACAAAGTAAAGTACAGTATTACGTTATAGAATTACCGTAATATATTTAATTTTTTAATATCAGGGGTTTGAGTTGAAGTTTGCATGATTACATTGTAATTAATGTATTTTAAAGTTGGAAAATTTACGATGATTGTTAAAAACCAAATTGTCTGTCACAGACATTACAATGGATACCTAATATTTGAGTAAATAGTAGGAATATTATCAAATACTATGTCATTTTACTTTATAGTTTCACATTAAAAGAATAATAAGTGAAGGTAAGCTTGAAAAAATTATATTATTGAATATTTTGTATCATCGATTGAGATTACTTCAGTTTTGATTTATACTCAAACTTTGCTATATTTGAGGAAGTTGAGAGAAGTATAAGTTAAGTACTTATCTCTCTTGCACCTGAAAACTCGATTACATCCGTTCGGCAATGTGAAGTTTGACCTAATAGTTTTCAGTGAGGTGTACGAGCAGCAAAAGTGTCATACCGTTATCAATAAACCCAATTCATTATTTATCATTTATCACTGCAATATTGTAAAACTAAGCAAAAAAGCATTTTACAGATTTAGAATATTAGCAATGGAAAAATATCTGATTAATAACATGATTACATTTTTATAAAATAAAAATAAATAAATAAAATGTGACCTTTAAACGTTCCAAGTAAAATTTTACAATGGGTTCTACAATTAAATCCTAGAAAACTTGTCAATCTTGCTTCCGTCAATAATTATAATTATACAAAAGAAATAAACTTACGTTACCAATATCATGAATACACTCATTAGTTAATGATCAGTAACTTTCTGTGATATATTTATATGTCGTTACAAAAACTTGACTATTTCAAACAAGAAAAAAAGAAAGTACATAAGAAACACGGTATATACCTGTATCTGAATACCCATTTATACTGTTGTGTACTAAAATGTATCCGTCGTTGAAATTATGAGGAACATCAAAGAAATTTTATGTTCGTCATGGGGTCAAGGTTTTATAATTGTATACCTTTTATGAATTAAAGGGGTAAGTGGATAAAGGTGTTAAGTAACAATTTTACACTTCTGAGATAATATTGAGCTTAAATTTCTTTATCTGGAGGTTTTTTTGCCCTTTGAGTTATGTTAACAGTTTTATGTACTGAAACTAGTAGTTAACACAAATTTAAGCCGTAAACATTAAACATTGGGCAAAGTTGTCATAATCTTATTATTTACCTTTTAATGCACTTAACTCTTTTATCCGTAAAAAATTAGGTTTTATGTAAATGGATAAAGGTAATAAGTGATTGAGAATATACACATTTAGTCTTATTTTTGGAAATGTAGAGTGGTTATAATGATAAAAATACACATTCCAAAAACAAGTGTTTATTAGTATCATACAGTAGTTAAAATACAAAACTATCTCACACAAATAAAACCATATTGTTCCAGGTAAAAAAGTAAATTAACCGTTATCAGTTTAAGGTAGCTTTCATTAGGGTACAGCTTTTCCCTATATCACTTAATTTTTTTCTTGTAGAAGGCTTTGTCTTCTTCCTTACGTTTTCTCCTTCCTGTTTGAAAACTTGTTCATAGAACCATCGAAACTGTTCTTTGACAAACACATTTGCTCTTGAAGATTATTTATTTTGTCTTCTGTTAGGATTGACATAGCGAGGTACTGTTATATTATCAGGTTGTGGCTGGTTGTCATGCCTCAGCAAGTTAACTTTTCTGAAGGACATGTTAGGATCGTAAGATTCTTTAAAATAGTAACATCCAAACTCTTTGACTCTAATCCATTTTATTCCATCTCGGAAACGTACCTTTTCCTTAAGTAAATCTGTTTTCCTCTTGTAGAGTCCTAGACTATTTTCAAATATTTCGGAAATTTGCAGTCATAGCAACAATAGTATTATTTTTCAAAAATATTACAACAGTTACATAGCTTTACTTTAAAATATTGTGGCAGTTCTTCAATATCACATTGCAATAAGTACAATTCGTACATTTTGGACAAACTTAATTGCGGAGACTTAATTGTGTTCCATGATTTTATTTTTCACTTCTAGTTTCAACTTGTGAGGCCTATTTCCATGATGGCCTCTTCTATCAAGAGGAGGTGAACTTGCTCCACTGTTGACTTTTTTAATCATGAAATCAACCTTTTTTATTCCAACTTGGAACAAAGAGCATAAACCTTTTTTACAAACTCTAACAGACTTCCCATTGCATGTAATATAAAATTTGTAAAAGGAAGACCTATGTTTTGAAGCACTTGCTTTCACCCTGTGTACAGTAGAAGGTACAATGCTTTTAAAAATTAAAACATTTTTAGAATTTTCATCAAGTTTGTAATAACTAGACATAATTTCTTCCCTATGTACTAAATAAAAGTTGGTATTACAATTTTTGTATAAACCTACAATTTTCATTACAAAGATTACCATCATTAACCTTTGTAATAAACCATTAAGGTTTATTACAAAGTTGTATAAACCTACAATTTTCATTACAAAGATTACCATCATTAACCTTTTTTGACTCAATAATCCTATTACTTTTTTTGGGAAATATAGGCTAAGCCTTTTTGCCGATTCATTGCTTCTTTATTTTTTTCAAGTTTCTGGTTTACGCTGTCGTTTTCTTGTTTTCTTTTATGGCAACTGAAAAATCTTTTTCTTTCTCTTTGTTTCATTATTTCTCTCATCTTCAACAGGGGCGACAGGCCTATCAGCATCGTTGGCTTGAAATAAATCAAGTTGTGGTAAGTCTGTGTTTAAGTGTTGGGGTTGCCTTACCTTAGGATTAAACTTGCCTTGAGGTAAAATAAAATCGTCATCTGAAGAGATATCATTTAGATTAGGAATATACTCTTCTTCCCCATCACTGCTGAAGAGGTCACTCTCACTTGTTGGAAGAACAATATCGTCATCTGAATTAACATTTGGATTGGGAATGTAATCTTCGTTTACATCACTCTCACTTGCAGGAAGAACAATGTCATCATCACTGCTATTTCTAAAGAGGTCACTCTCACACTTTTTTGGAGGAACGATTGATATCGTTTCCTAGATGATTCTGAAAATAAAACGTAAATTTGTGAGAACTGCTAAATTAAAACAGAAAAGTTATTCGAATCAAACAAGCTATTTTGTTTTACAACAATAACTTGTTTATACCTACATTTACGATTTCAGGTACCATCGTGTATAGCCTATTTAACTTATTAGGTTTTGTTTACTTCCATTAAAAAAGTCTAAAAAAGTTCCAAGCCTAAAGCTCATAGTTAACATATAAAAACATAGGCTACTTATAATAAACTAATATTACAGGTCTAAAAGCAAAAATACGGTTTTGCTATTTTGTGCGTAGTCTTTACCTATAAGTCCCTGTAAACACATAGGCTACTCAGAAATTGTATGTGAATTACATGCCTAAGGGCTCAAAATACTTAAAGATTATTGTTTGCAGCAAAAATATTAACAGGCATATTATTACAATAATTTTACATACCTTTAATGAGGTTATGTTCAGTTTCACTAACTTCTGCTACAGTTTCATTTTCTAAATTTACTATTTTGCCCAACATGGCTAACAGTTTTCCTCTGGACTCCATAGATGTTACTTTTACAATGGGTACAACCTTTTCTTATGAAAAAGAATTTCCACAGAAAATAGTTTTAAATCTACATGTAAACATTATGAACGCAGATGACAGAATGAGAAATTTTACAGATATCCAATGGATAAAGGTGTTATGTGTTATAAAACTGTATCACTCCTGGTGGATAAAGGGGTTAAGTGCACTAACCACCTTCATCCATATAAAAATTTTGTTTTTATTGTACCTACACCCTACTGAATGAAAAAAAATCTCAGCTGTTACTCTACATAGAGGAATAGAAACCAGTGTGCCAGATACAGCATCACTTATTACCTTTATCCACTCAATAATCCTAAAATTTACAAAAATTTTTACTTAACACCTTTATCCACTTACCCCTTCAATTAATGTATACATCATGATAAATTTAACAATAAATATTGTAATTCTCTTTAAAAACTATTATTCAGATTTGTTCATAGTAGTTACCACTATTATGGTCCTTATCTTAGGTAAGCAAAAATGTTTTCAATTTTAATAAATATTTATGCGTGTCTAAAAATTGGCTTCATTTCTTATTCTTAAATATGAAAAAAACAAATAATTCTTTATTTTCTTTGAATACTTTTACTAAAATTTTTCCACCCGCCTTTTTGTACGTTAAATAAATTTTAATTTTCAAGCTAGTTATAAAAATGTCTTCATTACTTTTTAAAACATTGTGAAATAGTATTATATATCTAGGAACTACTGTATTAAAGGATCCAATAGTAATATTTACTGATAAGAATACATACTTTTTCGTAAAATTGATAGAGGTGTTTTTTTGCGAATAAAAAAATAAAAGAATGAATAGCAACATGACATGTTTGTTTATTAACATACTACATATTTTAGTTTTGATATGCAACAAATAAATAGGGTTTTTAATCAATTCAATATTACAGTTGTATCATAAACGAAATTTAACAGGTACTGTAAATAAAGATGCTCCAAAACACTTATGTAGTATCCAGATAAATCTATCACATTATCGGATATACTGAAGAAGCTAAAATCAAGTGTTTTATCACTCACTGGAAATCTATAATTTCTAAACAAATTTGACCTTGATAAAGTTAAACGTGGCATAATTAATGCATGTTATTCGTAAACAACGACTCCAACACTAATCATGTCATCTACATTAGCACATGGTTAAATGTATCCTGTATTATTAGCCAGTGAGATGGATAGATGAATCATGCATGTCATGTCATGTCCAGTGGCCTCAGCCATTACATCAGCACTCTGTAAGTCACCACATCAGCACTGCTGCATTATACATTCAGATCCCTCCCGATCCATAATATGATACTGTTCGTTATGATGTGTATTCACAACTACCAGGCTCATAATGTCGCTTCCAATTTTTCAGATCATTTTAATGACTTTTCATCATATTATTGATTTTGAAATTAGTATTTTCTTTAGACTACATCTGGTTAGTCCATACTATTTTGGGTTACTTACAAACTCCAATTATTTTGAGTTCAGATACGTGTACCTCTTTATGTTATACCTCTTTGGGGTAAAAGCACCCCCACCCACTCACTTAGTGACTCTTATCTAATATTGAACCTCCCTATAGGTTAGGGATAACTCAGAAGGTTGAAATTTAGACACGCATGCATGAAGACGTAATTAGGAATAATGCATTTAAAAATACTATTAAGATCCATTGGGGCTGAAGTAGAACTACAAGAACTATATTTTGGTTTTTAACTTATTGTTTCCTATAATGATACTATTTTACACACAAACATGTTTTTTTATTGTTATCAACAGTCAAATTAAAATATGTTTATAGAGTTCAAAATAGGAGTTAAAAACACCTGGAATAACTAAATTTTTATTTCAATCTACTCTATGTTATCTTACGACGAAATTTTACACATGAAACTTTACACATATGTCTTTACACATATTGTACCATTAACAAACTAACGGTCCCGGAAATACCTTAGACCAAATGTAGACCAACTACTATAATTGCACTACTTTATATCATATTCTTAATCGAATAACAATTGGCTATTGCACTCTATATAGTTATTTTGTGACAAAATTAGAACATTCAGAAAAATTAAGGCATAATTTCCTAATCGGGGAAACAATTTACACACAAAAAGGCAGCGAAAGTACATCTCATTTTGAACGCAGAAAACCGAAGACTGTGGAAGAAAATAACAATTGCCAGAAGACCCTTTTAAATTATGTACATTCCAGCTCAAAGCATGTATATTTTTTCTGATCACGGCAAACGCTTCTACGGGACCCAAAATTCGTAAAATTTTTAAAAGAGGACACTTTTTAACTGTATTAGCTTTCTTAGACACTGTATCTATACATATTTGTTGTTGTGACGATAAGGCAGTGCCCACTATGCGGTGTAAAATACGATTTATGATAAACACAGTTTCTTCTTCAAGTTATGAAGATGAACACTGGTCAGTGGTGATTTTTTAAACTTTTTAACCTTTGAAAAAATTTAATTTTAAACAGCATATACTTTATTATGTTTTTTTGCCCTTAAAACCATCTTAGGACTCCTAAATTTAAATAATTTTTAACATTTTCACTACGAATAATGCGGTCTTCAAATCCCCCACTCTGTCCTAAATTATTTCAAGTGTTACTGAAAAATTATAGAGCTACTCAAGAGACTATAGAGTCCAATTATTTTGAAATATATCGATGGATTGGAAAATCTTCCAGTGGCCATTACTGAAAAATGATAGAGCTACTCAAGAGACTATAGAGTCCAATTATTTTGAAATATATCGATGGATTGAAAAATCTTCCAGTGGCCATTACTTATTTTCAGGTGTTTTAAGCTATTTAAAAAGAATATCTCTATGACGTCCCGGTTCTCATTGTATATTATATTTTGCTACAAAAACAAGTATACTAACACGTACATAATAAAGTAAAATCAATTAATTATTTATACAGTTGTTATATATGCAAACAACTTATTCTTAAATTTGATTAGAAACTTGGCTATGAAAAATGGAAGACAGATTATTATTATTTTTCATAACATTAATTAGAGTATTAATGTATCACAAAACTTCAAAGTAAAGTTAGAATTAAAAATTTTATAAAGTTTATAATTTAACATTTTATAACGCTATAATAATCCAAAATAATCAGAAAGGATTAATAGTCATGGATATATTAGGTGCATAATTTACTTATTATATGTATGAAAAAATCTCAATTTACTGTATTCGTTAAAATTATCAATAGATCTGAAATATCTGGATATTAGAATTTGCCAGTTTTATCGCTTTTAATGATGTATAAGGTGAAAATTAACATTATTAAATCATTTTTCGCTATTTCAAAGAATTTCGTTTGTAATTATTCTTGGATAAAACAAACTGGTGTACATTCTATGAAAGAGCCTACATGAAGAGCCTCTGATTTGAAACAACATTTATTGAACTAGTAAACATTTATAGCGAAATGATCCTATAAATCACTGCTATTTCTAATTTCCATATAAAAACTTCATTATTCACTTTTATTGAAAATTTGTCTTAGATTAAAATTTCATAAAATATGTTCAGCAGTTTTTATTAAATAGGATAGCAAAATTTAGTTTTACATTTATGTTGTTTCCTTCAAAGCAGACTCTAGTTTTCAAATAAATGAGGTTTCATCCTAATTTTTGTACTTAGTAAATTCTAATAGTAAATTTGAAAATACATAATGTTCAATTTACTGTAACACTCCCTTAAACTATCCTCACTACTTTAACCAAAGAGATGAAAGCAGAAACATTTTTTTTAATGTTCAAAGCTGTAATAACTAAAAAAATTTAAATTAATGCGTAGAAATTAAATATTCCCGTGTAAAAAAATTAATATGAAATACATTTTGTACAATGTAGCATAAAACCCCCAATACTCTTTATTTACAATTGATTATTTGTTAATTATTTACACTATAAAGCCGGTTTTTAATAAATTTCATCATGGTTGTCTATGCGCAATTAACTAAAGTTACATTTAACTTTTTTTATCGTTATTTTTTTAATTACTGCACACTCAGCACTTGTATAAAAATAAATGAGGGTATTATAAGTATTAAAATTTATTTCTGTACATACATCGACATGCCATTTATTTTATAGTTCGGGACTAATTTAAATTTAGTTAGCAGAAAACTCTAAGAATACAAGGTAGATTCTGCTCTAGATTACTCGGATTCAAAGTTTCAAACATATCCTTGTAATATCTTGAATCAGATAATGTATTTCGGGCTTCCAAACCACTTATAAATTATAATATGGAGCCGGATTAAGAGGTATCGGCTAGTTTAAGGTGAGTAAACAATACAGTTAAATTAGTTCCGGGGGAATGGAAGACTCTATTTCCGCCGTCCTTTGTCCCAACGATGGTTCGCTAAAAACGACTAGTAACTTCTCCCTAAGTTTTTCTAGGGTCAGTAATGCCGCATCTCTGGCTCCATAAGGTAAGATGTGTAATGTTCTATTTGATATTTAAATAGGGTGTGTCCTTTGAAAACAAATAAATTAGGCTACAAAAGTGTTTGTTATAAATTGTAGTTCCAGTAGATTTTTCAACTTTACTTAGAGAGGTACTTTATATTATTTTTGTTTATATATGTAAATCATGTAAATGTTTTTCTCAGTGTTAGTTAACCACTGATGCGGTTGAATTTTACTCCTTCATGTCTGTTTCTACAAATACTATATTTATAAAACGAAGCATTTTCCACGCTAAGATGTTGCAGGGATCTTTATATCTTTGTAGATAAAATATAACATAATTATGTTGCACTTCACTACAAAGAAAGTACTGAACGTTAGAAAAAGTGTTTATAATGGTCTAATGGGTATTCATATTGTAAAACCTACCTAGCAAAATTATCCATTGTGTAAAAAGTGTTATATAAATAACAACAAAAGACTTGCATGTATTATTAGTTAAATACGCACTAACGTGTATTGCATAATTTTACTTATTGCTCATAACTCAAATCACGATTACCACAAGTAGTACTCAAACAATTTAGATGGCGTTCTAATAAATCATTAATTAAATAATTTTCTTTCGAATGTATTAACTACCCAACAACATTCGATTATTTGTGTGTAAAATAAAACATCTGTTGGGTTCTTAATATTGAAATTAATCTCACGCCTTACTAAGAATAAAAATCTTTCCTTTTCACACTAATTGAATAATTTGTTTAAAAGATAAAAACTGGAAGAAGAGTCTTAAGTTTCAACATAAAAAAACTATAGTACTATTAAATGATAAAGTTGATTTTTACATAGCATTCATGTGGTAAGATCTCCAGAAATATTTTAATTTAGTTTTATAGTGCTAAAACCACTATGTACATAACTAAACTTGGTGATTGTAAGAATATTTGTTAAATTTTATATTACCGTTTAACAGTAAAACTGTTAATCAGGTAGTTTAATCAGTCCTGCGAATAACTGAGGTTTGTAATCATTATACGATATATTTAACAAGACAGCATATATCATTTCCGAATTCTTACGGGGTAATATTAAGATTAGTAATCAAATCAGCTTTGAAAAAAATATATTTTATATTAAGTTTATAGCCTTTTGAGATAAAATAACTGAAATATTAACAGTTGAAAATAGGTTTGATCGCTCCGCGTGATATTATAGACAGTTCACATTTTACAGATATACGTCAACTATTGATTGAGAAATATGACTAACTTTGATATCGTTAGGGGAAAATACTAAAATAAAAGAAAATTCCCTAAACAATATTCAATAAAAAACTTAGTTTAAAAATTAAAATATAATATGTCGTTACATTAGCTGTAACTCATATGCATTCTGTAGAAATTTCACATATTTATCCTTTGCCGTTATTATTATTGTGCTTGATAACAAAATGACCTGTATTTCCTAGCTGAAATGGCGGTAACGTCATAAGGAATAAACAAATCTACCTAGCCTGTACTCCACAAAGCTACCATAAAGAGCTAGGAGAGAGAGTTGGAACACAAAAAGGTTCCAACTTCTTTTTAATTATTTACTATAATTTTAAATAATGCCTATTCCTATTTTAAATTATCAATGAGAAATTTCTATTCATTTAGGGGAAAGAGCACAAAATGAAATATTGCATGGCATAACAACCGTGTTATTATCCATTACTAATATGAATTGAATTAATAATCAGTAATGGAGGACCGAAGAGGTGGTACTCGTATATTAGTTACTAAACCTGTAGATTTATTACTGAGCAAAGCAGAATTGTTACAGTATACTGGTGATAGGTTTTTCCATAACCACTTGTGAGCATCCAACATATTTTAAACTGTCAATAACTTACTAGAAATCTATATTCATTTCCTTTAAAATTTGTCCTAATTTAAAAATGTATACGTTGTTTTCTAACAGTATCTTAAATTTCACTTGATGTAAAATATGGTAAACTAGTTTGGTGCTCAATATGAAACAGGATTTACGTTAAAACAATCCACGTATTCCATAAACCCCTCCTCTGTGTACAAGATTATATTCGAAGTCGGACTGGAATTCTGTAATACCTTTACGTTTGATACTGAGATAACGAGATGAGTTTATTAACACAGTTTTCTGCATTATTGACACTGGAGCTATACAATTCAAGTATCATTATTCACTTTTACTTATTGAGGCGTAATTTTTTTTAGTTGTACAAGAGCAAGCTTTATGTTTACTCCTAGCAGTCAGCATCCTGTTAATATCCGTACTGAGAGTAGGCACCTTATGCTTCCTGTAGTAGCGGCGGCAGCTCCAAGTGGCTGGTGTCGTTCCCAGTCAACCCAAGGTGTTTCCTGGAGCCGGTGGTATGGCAGGGGACGTCTGTCATATAGACACGTCTATTGATGGACTTTATCATCATTATCCCTACCGCAGGCACAACCGCTCCCAGGCCCCACCCCCGCCTTCTCCACTCTATCGAAGATGGTCGTAAGCATAAACTAAATCTCAATGCACATTTAAACATATACTTTAGTGGCTACTTTATTTATGACTTATTTATGTAATTTATCATAACAAATTAACTGATGTACTGTTAGAAAATACCAAGCTAATTGTAAATAGCAAGCTTACTGCCAAAAGCTAACTAATATCTCACAAAAAATAAAACTTTCATGGCTGAAAAGACGAAATTCAATCTGTATTTTATTTCCTAAAATTAGACGTATTTTTTATACTTGAGAGCAGGCAAAAAAACTAATTACATCTGGGTTGTTCAAAGTGTCAAGGGATTAGATAAGAATATGTAAATTGTATAGGTAAAATTTCATAATATGTAAATTGAACAGGAAATTTTAACATCAAAATTTGTTGCTAAAACTTTGCGCATAATTGTGTAGGCTATATATACCACACCCTAACTTAACTATGCAAATATTGGCGAAACTTGTTATATCAAATATACTGCGGATGAATGTTATACTGTAGAAGAAGGATTATTATGAATGCTAAATTTAACTGACACTACGTTTACTGTTAGTGTAGTAACAACAGTATGAATAGTTAAAATTGCAATTTTATATTAACTATCGAAACGAAGTTAGTTTTAATTACGCTAAAACTCATTTAGATTTAGAATTTCATTTTGCAATTTAGATATGAAACGTTATTTAAGCATAGAAAAAATACCATTTTCTGTGAGAAACTTGATAACGTACATGCTCTTTTTCCAAATCAACCAAGATTTAAAAAATGTTTTGTGTTCATTGGAGGGGTCATTTGAATTAATCGTCATAAAAAATAAAACATATTGTATAAGAAGAAAGATCAGGTAGATCTAGGTAAGGTTGTCCATCATACAGTTTTTTATGTCAATCAGTAAGATAAATGCTCGAAATGAATCTTTGTAGATAAATCGTTCTCCTTGAAGTTAAATTTGTGTTGGAACTTCTTCAATGATTTAGATATTATCTTCTTCGTGGAACGGATAAAATTTAAAATTAAAAGCCTGCCCTTTGATAGGAATCAGATGTCCTTGAGGGAATTAAACTGATTTAATAATTTAACATTAAATGCTCTATGGGATTATACGTAAAGGATTTGGGATAAAACAAACTTTTTTATAATATTCTTTGCTACACTCAGTATGTTTAGCATTCCTGTAATAAGCTTAATGAAATATTTATGATGAATCTGAGAGAGAAATCTAGATATTCATGAAATTCAATGTAAACTGTAATTTTAGATTGCTGCTAGTTCAGTTTTACATTTGTCAGATGAATAGTACTGCTAATTAGATTTTAAATTATTATTAAAAGTACCTATCTAAACCTTCAATAAATTGCACTTTTGAGTTATTAAACAACTAGTACACGGCTATTATAAATATGGCCTAAAATCTTTCATTTCAAAAATATTTTCAAGTTTTATGAAATAATGGGTTTCTATATAATGGTGTACCAAAATTTTAGGTTTACGCAAGATCAGCATTACCTTAAATTAATAGTGGAATTTAATTAGTAAAACTAATTAATTTTAGATTTTAGAATGAATTTTCTTTAAATTTATATTTTCATCCACAATATTTACATAAACCTGCATACCTCATAAGAGTATTTTTAAATGGGCGTGTTCCTGAGATTCAAACAAAAAAAGAGGATAAATAATTTAAAAGAGATTTGTTAAATGTGTTTGAATAATAATGATGTTTTTCAGTTACGATACATTACTTATTAAGGAAATTGATAAAATTGAAAAATATAAATATATTGGTAAAATAACTTTAGTATGGAATTTTTATTTCAACAGTATTGATAGTAACGTTTGAAATATATATATATATATATATATATATATATATATATATATATATATATTTATACTTCTAATAGCGGGGGAAAGTTGTATATTCAGGTACCCTTGGATTTTGGAGCGGACTGTATACATTCACGCCGATGTTAAGGTAAGCTACTCGCAAGGGGTGGGGTCCGACTTGCTCTCATCACGCTAAATACTTCATTGAATGAAAATATCTTTATTTTAACTTATGTTAAAATAATCAAAATTATAAATAGTTATAATATAATATAATTATATACATAAATTATAAATTTATAAATATATATATATATATGAGTAGTTTTGATTACGAGTATAAATTAGGAAACACGATATTAATGTGAAAATAATTTTTTAATACCTTTCAATAAATATATCATAATTAATTATACTGCTTTAGGATATTTTTTCCTTCTAGTTAAATTTACGTAGACAATAAATGTACCAGAAACATGTAAGAATTTTTAATAAAGGCATAAATAAACACTAACAGAAAAATACATAACAAAATTCAAATTAAAGAAATATAAAATATTTTCTCGTTACTCCATATCTTCTTTCAGAGGGCGTTTTCTGCAACCCTGAAGTAGAATATGGAACTCTCCACAGTACTAACTCTGAGTAGTAAGTAGTAATTTGTTATTTTACTGTACATTAAATTACCTGTTTGTAATGTCAAATTTACTTCCAGGTACTTACCTAATCTTTAAAAATTTTAGTGTTCAATACATATACAATAATTATTGTATATGTATCTGTATATATATATATATATATATATGTGTGTGTGTGTGTGTGTGTGTATATATATATATATATACACACACACATACATATACAACAATGATTAAAATTTAAGATGCCTTTTACAGACAACATGAGCGGGTTGTAGTGAAATGACCTCGAGTTTTATACCATTACAATGATTTTTACCCTAAAATACGCCAAATCTTTCGTAGTAGAATTAGGGTCGTAACTCAATTTATAAGTATGTATATATTGTATGTACACATACATATAATATAATATACATTTTATAAATATACACTCCTAAACACGATGTTGGTCTTCTTGTAGAGTATATACTTTTTAATTAGCAAACTAAATATTAATCAAATACAACCTTGTATATGTAACATAATAAAATAGATAATGCTGTATGATATATTCAACTTCACATTTTGACAACGTTAGCAAACGTTGAGCAAGTTAAACTTCTCACATGGAAGATGTAATGCTGTAATAAATTGATTGCCGTAGTGTTGTAACTAAGTTTGGAGCAGCTTGTCAACGTCAGTGACAACTTCTTCTGCGTCTCGACGAGAAGAGAAACTTCATCAGTTTTGATGACAAGTGCCAGGTAGAAGACAAACATGTGCAGGTCGTTTTTACCAAAATACATCTCTCAGGAACCAATATTTTAATGTGGAAACGTAAAGTGAACATCTACTTCTTCTTCATTTCTAATATAATGGCATAAATGTAATTGTTACTTTTTATAAACAAACTAGCGGGCCCGGCGCGCTTTGCTGCGCATTTCAATAATTTTTTGCAAAAGTTGCCCGCGGCTTCGCACGCAATTTCCCGTTGAAAACAGTACACTATATTCACTTATTCTTTTTCTATCACATTCTAAACATTGCTGAGATAATTGATAGTCGTTCCATCGTGAGCCTCTTGGGCGTATTATGAAGGTATGTACCATATTCCTGCCTCTATCTAGCTGTTACCCACGGCTTCGCACGCAAATCTTAAGAACCGAAGTCCTTATATTACTTAGTAAATTTTTTTTTTTACTATAATAAATTTTAGATTAAATTAGTTATATCTCCGATGCCACGATTGAGCTTGCTTTGTTGTCTCGATCGAGAGAATATGTACACACGGAGTTTTGAGAACCATACTTCTGTCAAAAAAAACAACTAAGGTTGATTTTTATAACATTCTTTATATTTGTAGCCAACGTAAGATAGTAATTATGATATCTGCATTACTCTTCTGATCAAGCATGAGCATGGTTTATATTAAATAAATATTGCAGTTAAAGGTGAATTTTTACGTCAAATTTGAATTGTATTATCTGGATAGTAAAGTCTATGTTTAACAGTGATTGCAAAAACAGTTTAAACAAAATTTGTCGTTTCTCTTAAGCTTACTCTATGCTTTAAAACTATAAGTGTAATATATGTTTACAAAGAACAGCTGATTAAAAATTTGAAAAGACGTTTAACATATGTTTGCTGCAATGCATTTCTTATGGGTATTTCTGTAACCAGTGGGGCGGAATCCTGAATCGGGAAAGGGATGGGCATAGCTTTATAAACCTTCTCCGTGGAAAAATACATATACGTACAAATTTTCATCATGATCGGTCCAATAGTTCACGATTCCATAAAGGACAAACATACAAACATTCATTTATATATATATATAGATTCTTAATATACCGTTGATAAATATAATAAACAATTCCTATCAAACTTTGCAGTAATGTAAGCCGTTATTAATCTCATAGTTTTCAACTTACTAACCTCTCATGCTTCATCCCTTGATCTCACTTATTTTATTGTATGAAAAAACAAATTGCTAACTAAGGTATTTTCAAAAATAAAGGTTTGTAATCGATATAAATATTGTGCAGCAGGCTTAAAATTTGTTAATAATTATAATATTTTTTTCAACACATTTGCTATGAGAAAAATATACTATATCAATTTCAATAAAGAAGTTTTTTTATTGAAATTACGGTACCTCAAACTGTACGTTTATGAAAAATACATGATTAGAGTACCTTTATGCACTATATTAATAAAAGTAATCCCAGACTTTTTAAATGACATCAAAAATGAAAATTTATACAAACATGGATGTTTTTTTATAAATTTCTAGTAAACTCACATCTGGATAAAAAGTGTTTCTTTTTTAAGCTAAATCATGTGCCAAGAGGTAAGTCACGCGCAAGCGCACGAGACACTATAGTTTACATAACAATACGTGGTCAAGTTCAAACTTAAATTGGTACTGTAATAGCGGGGGAAAGTTGTATATTCAGGTACCCTTGGATTTTGGAGCGGACTGTATACATTCACGCCGATGTTAAGGTAAGCTACTCGCAGGGGGTGGGGTCCGACTTACTCTCATCACGCTAAATACTTTATATATGTAATTGATATGGGTATACGTTGTCCATATTAGCTATATAGTCAATTATCAATAATAAGTCATTAGCCTTAAAAAATACGATATACTTTTAATTTCCTGTGAGGATTGACAATTATCAGAAACATTATTTTATGGTGTATTAATATTAGTGTATAGACTGTTGCAATCACCTAATATAGCGGTCCAGGATGTTTTGGTTGTGTGGAACAGGTATAACATAAAAACAGTATATAGAGTCCCGTCTACAAATGATAATACTACTACTTTACACGTAAACACATATATTCACGGCCGTGCAGTCTTACATGCATATATACGTTTATATGTAAGGTGTTTATTAATATAAAAAAAAAATATTTATTTGGTAATAATATGGTCCCATTAAAAATATTTAAAGATTATACTTCATTGAATGAAAATATCTTTATTTTAACTTATGTTAAAATAATCAAAATTATAAGAATATCTATAAAAATTACACCCAAAATAAAGATAATCTCGATGACATGTTTAACAATTGTTTATGAGAATCTTTGGCATATTTCATGTATATGAAATACTTTGAATTACATTTCACGACATCCAAGGTACAGTCTCCTAGACGTCTAGGGCTGGTTGTTAGTCTACTTTATTGTGGAGGATTGGTGTTTTGGTGGGTGGTGTTCCTGTATTGTTATTCCTCCAAAGCACGCTATATAAAGACCTTAATATATGTATATGTATATATATATATATATATATATATATATATATATATATATATATAAGTAGATAGAAATATGGCAGTTCTAGTACGTTTTTTTGGTGCAACAGAAAATCAATGTAAATTCGTGTCCAATGTACCATAAATGAGTCTGAAAGTCTAACAGTAAATCACGAATTAAAAATAACCAAAGCTATACACGTATTACTGTATAATTTGTTATTTTTGATATTTTGACAAACCATGTTTTTAGTGTAATAATTAATAATAGGATTAACTTGCTTTTTGTAAGACTATCCACCCATGTTTATACAAGGTCTCGTCTTAAACTAACATTCTTTTTAGTCTCTATGCTTTAAATAGTTTGTTTATCTCACTAAGTATCGTGGGACAAACAATTTTCTTTACAATGCGTCGGAAATTGTACTTACTACGAAGAAATTTTTATATGAAACAGGGCTTTGGGGCAAGAGAATAACTATATATTATGGTATTACGAGTATTTACGTAGAATTAAGTAAATAGAGTCTGGCAAAATTTGGTTGCTTTGAAAACTCTTTTCTAAGGACTTATTAAACGACCCTCGTATTTTCTGACACGATGTTTTAACACAGGTGTAGCAGTTGTTATAAAATTATGGGTGATTTAAAGTATACAAGGATATGATGAAATAATATTTAGTTAACAAAACTTGAAATATACTTTTTACCAATTATTGTTTACACTGTATGAATAATGCGTGGCACATACATATATGTAGTATGTTGAAATCTCAAATGACTATACTTATTTTTTTATTTTGAAGATCATGGTCCGTATAACATTACATGGATTGGGATTAAGCCAACATAACACATCGGGAACCTCATTTCTTTAAAAGCACATGAATCGAGGCATAGTATATTAAAATGGTAGACAACTAATCAGTCAACCATCAGTCAAGGTTAGGCCGCTTTGGTTGCCTATTCTGAAAAATGGATTAAAAATAAAAGTAACAAACAGATTAGATATTTTTAATAATCCAATGCGGAGACTAAGTATGGTTTTAGAAATTTCATTTAGTAAAAGGGCCGTTCTCGTTCCCTCCTTTTTGCTGCCATATTGTTTCTGTCGTGACGATTGCCATTTGCTATTTATTGGCCTCTGGTCAGTCGTATTCGATTATTGATTGATGAGACATATAGTGACCTGTAGTTTAGACTTAATAATTAGTTTCGTGTTCTCTTTTTACTAACGGCATGTTTTATAGTTATTGAAGTTGACACACATCATGATGTTTGCCATTCCTGCCTTTTGCGTGTCACAACGCTGTGTCGTGTTTATATTATTTTAACCAAGATTTTAACTGTATGTCACGTTTGTTATTTAGATGAGGAAGAAACGTGATAACGTAAATAATACTCAGAAACGTAATATTATTAACGTTTTGTATCACTGAACGATACCAAATATTGGGAAAAAAATCCTGTTTTCCTAACAATCCTTCCATCATTAAAAATAAACTTCAACCAAACAATAGGTAGTTTTATACTATTTTATAAGCCTTTTAGGCATAATTATTATTAATTACCAGACAAACGGAAAATAAAATAACTGCTATGTTACCCTTTGTCGGTGCGATTTTAACGGGTAATTACTGTAACATAACCTACCTATTACATAATTTTAAGTTTACAAGCGAGGAATTTTACTGAAATGAAGGCATGTGTATCCTTTATTTTGCTTGCTTTTATCACTAACGGAATTTCGCTTAAATAAATATTTTGACAAGATTTAGTATTATTCAGGCATTGTACCCAATCCATTGCTAAATTTAAAACGGTATCTTTTAAATTTCAAATTATACATGTAGATACTCTTTTTTTTAACAACTATTGAATATATTGCTGTTATTTGTGTTACCATATGGGTTTTGAGCCTTTTGGAATAAGTATATTGGTTATATTTAGGTTTCCGTATATGTTATATGTATACCTATCGTCTACTTATGATATTTTGAGATCATTAATCGTAATATTTTAATCTAAAATTTTATTTTAGTTTTTTTAACGTTCTTTTTTAACGTTTTTTAACTAGTTCTTCCCTTTAAGAATTCTCTATTAACTGCTTCTAAAAGCTACGTCGATGAAATCATAATAAGCCTTTTTACGTGCATTTATAATAACTCTTAATATCTTACAAATATTTTTATGAGATTGAAATCCACAATGCAAAATCATACACGTTACCTTTAAAAAATATTTTATTTTATGAAAAAAAACATAAATATTTAGTAAAGGGAATTTCAGACTACTTACTGGCTAACTTTTGCTTGCTAATGTGATAAAAAATAATTTAAATCTGTTGTAGCTTACTTCTAGGTTTTTGTTTCCACTCCAATTTTAAAGTTGTTGGAAATTTTAAAACTGTTTTTAAATATAAAAAAATCAAGTCAGTTTTATTATCGTAATATTTTAATATTTTAAAATAAATACTTAGAATAAGGCATACGGCAAACTTACTCCAAAAAACTTTTTAAATATGATCTCCAACTTACCTGGAACTTCGATTAAAGATTAGATAAAAGTCTAAAACGAGGCATGTACTTGGAAGTTGTGTTTAGCAGGAAAATGCCACGTTTCCGAATACGTGAGACAAATAAAATATTGTGAAGTTGGTAAAGTATATCTGCCAAAGTAAAGTGGAAGATGTGACTACGTGTAAAGAATGTGTAACTGTCAGTTAACTCACCTGCGACAAGCTGTTAGTTCTTTCAATCACGACGTCTTTGAAATTCATAATGATTTCCTCTTTTCTATATAGAACACCTTATTCTAGGTTTATGCGCTTAGGTATTACTCTTTAATACTGAAAATTTAACTAATATGGATTAATGACGTCATATTATCCATTGTGTATTACTGAATTGATATTTTTATTTAATTATATTAAATTTATTAATATTAATTAGTTATTTCAAAATAAATATCAATAAATAAAATATGGAACTTTTTTTAATATTTATAGTGTTTTATTTAATAACTATCATAATTTTAATGAAATTTCCGAACTAATAATATACAAGTTTAAGAGTACTTACATAGAATAGAAACAACATAGCTTTAAAGGTCTAGGTTTTAAAACCTGTGTTTGGTAGACAAACATGTTTTGGTAGACATTCAAGCTAGTTATAAGAATATTATTAGGACTTAAAGTTATTCCAGCATATTATCCATATCTTGAAACTGCTTTTAAATATTTAATGAAATATGCATTTGGTTAAATAAATACAAATTAAGAACTAATGGCCCTTCTACCGTTTGTAAATGTCTTAGAGAACTCAAAATTTAGATTTGGTTAAGGCTATAGAAATTTCCAATTAATCCAGTTAGAGAACCTACCACTTTAAGTGGGCAAACCTGACATTATTTATATTAAAATTTGAAAACAAATTTTCTCTTAGCACTAATAAAATATTCTAAAACCATTTCTGAAACTAGGAATTTCAGACACTCCTGGAACAATAATGGTATCAGTGAACTCAGGAAGGTTTATTAAATAATATAAAAACATTAAATTTACTAATTACTTCGTTTTTGGTAGGCATTGTGTCTTATTATTGGGACAAATTCTTTTGATGTGAATTTAAAACCAACAAGGTCACACACTAGATCATACAACTTTTTATTGTAAATATTTAACTTGAATCAATTTATATAAGACAGATATAACGCTTATAGAAAATTGCCATTAACTATTTAAAGGGTTAGTGGTAATGTATTTTTGAAGACATTTGTTTGCTGGTTATGTAATACAATCTCTAAATAAAACATCTAAGAAATTAAAGTTCACAAAATTCTAAATCATTACTTTAAGCATTGCTGGATGACAAAGGATACTTTATTGAAGAATTAATACTAGCTTGTAGTTTTATGTATATGCATTTGTATTACAACTCATAAATTCATTATTCCACAAGTATTGTATGGCTAAACAACATTGTATAAGTAAAATTAAATTATAAATTACATATCATGCATTATTCTTAATCTATCTTTCAAATTTTGACATAAAGACCACAGATACAAAACATTTTCTAAAATAATACTTACACGCATTTTTAACACGAATAAAAAAGACTAAATTCTAAAAAGTTTTACAAAAATATAGATATATAGTTGTGGGAAGACGCAAAATTTGCTAATGATTGCTATTTCGGAACACATTGGGACAATATATTCCAAGCTCTATTGAAAAAAGTTGTTATAGCTAAAATTGAATATAGGTAAACGATTTAAAAAATGTCAAATAAATAAAAAAGATTCAATCATTTTTGTAAAAAATAGCCAAATTCCTTAATAATACAATTTCATACTGCACAAAAAAGTGTGTCCCAAATGAAGGGTAATACAATTGAATGAATCTAAATGTTAGGTACCATATAAAGGATAAAATAAATATGTATGAATTAAATTACATTTAGTTTTTATTAAATTTAACTATTGGGAATAACTGAATAACATATGAAATAAAATAAACTATTTTCACTTCTTACTAGGTTGGTACTACTCCTAAAAACCGACAGGTAGCAATAACTCTTCTCTTTTTCAAACATAAAACTGATTTTCAACGTTATTCACAAAGAAATAAATAAGCATAATTCAGAATAAATCGATATAGCTTAGCTTTTAATTTCTGATATAATAAAATCTTGTACAAGTGTTTTAAATTTCTAAGGAATGAATACATAATAATATTTTCTTTAAACCATTTACTTGGGCGTGGATATACATTAGATGTTCTTAGATTCAAATTTTAAATTTCAGTTACATAATTAGGAATGTAATTACGACATCTGTATAGTACAGAAATGTGTTTTACATACGAACATAATTCATAAATGTAATTTACATATTAAATAATGCTATAAAAAGGACTACAAATTTGTTATAGCGAACATAAATTGGAATCTAAGAATTAATGTTAAATATATTATAAATATATTGACCAACTAGGTCCCGTGTTTAGCTCAGAATTAGCAAGCCTATTAGTCGAGGGGTTTATTTAGCGTCTATTTAAATGATTACAAAAAAAGAAATATGAATTATATATAAATCAGGTGTATCACTGTTTTAATAATAAATTAAGGATATATCTTTTTTGTTCTCTTAGGATAGGAAGCCTATAAATCGCACTTAGTCCTATAAGAACCTGAGCCCTCTTTCCGGAATGACAGTATATTCAGGATTGGTAAGGTTGGTGGTGGGGGGTAGGGTCACCTCCTATCGAGATCACGATGAAGAATTAGGGCACTAATCTCATGGTCATGTGCCCCTGGAAGCAGGGGAGGCCAGTTCTGAACCAGCCTTTCCAGTCAAAGCGGGCAGGGGGTGGCACACATTGTTGAGGATAGCAGGAACCTCTGATAGTTAGGAAACAAACCCCAACAAACTCCAACAGTCATCTCCTGCAGTAGACTAGACCTATAAACCACGTTGCACCCCGGATCTTTACGTTATTGACAATCAAGACATTACACTCATAACATCCATAAGGTTGCCCAGATTTAAGTGACACATCGTTTTTGCTATGTCCAGTGGTGTGTTCAACTGGAAGGTATTCACCAGCTAGAAGTGATCCTTGCTAGGTAAATGAAGAATATTACAATGCTAAAATAAATTATTGGTATTAAATAAATAACTTGTTCTTGTAATTTATAAAATTTTATAAAATAAGAATGAAGCGGAGGAAACAGAGCTTAAAATTTTACGTAGTTAAAGAAAATTAAAAGCTATAGATAACCAAGAATTTAAATATTTAATGAAGCTTCCATAAAATATAAAATTTGTTGTATAGTATTATAAATTAAATTGTAATAAGGTGCATACAACTGAAATAATAACCCTGTATTATTCTCAATAACAAATGGCTAAAACAAAAAATAACGAAGATCTAATGTTTTGTACTACTAATAATACATTTTTTCTTGTCTGGTTTACAAAAATATACTGGTCTCGTTAACGTACTCCGAAGCCAACCAATCAATTGTATAGGTAATTGGTATAGGTGGTCTCTCCCGCCAGCTTTACCACATGTCAGTAACCCTGATATAAGTGCACACATCACACTACAAAAATCTCTAACGTCAGGTGCAGGAATCGAACTCGGGGTTACAAGCCCAAATCTGGCGTAATAGTGTAGATCCTTAGACCACTCCTCATTTGTACTGGATGTGGATAGCTAACGTTAGGATGTCTTATAACGTGTTAAGTAGATACTTTCCTATTGCACAGTTCGCACTATATAACAAAAGAGTCAGTGCTATTCTCTAGGTGGACAATCCTCGATTAAAAAAACCAAATGGTCTTCACTAGGAGGATATCTGTAGATGATTGCAACGAAACAGTATCAGGATAAATAATTCTAGACAAAATCAGTACGATCAAATGGTATGGTAACATGTAACATTCTCATACATATAGTAAATATTTAAAAATAATAAAATGGAGTGTCAAAGAATAATTTGTGACAAGATTTTATTTCAGTACATTATTATATTTAATACTATCAATACCTCACCAGACTTGTGAATATAATATCTCGTAAGATATCTAAAGAAATTCATCTGATCACTCAAATTTTTCTAAAAACTTTGGTTCTAAATAGACATAAATCAGTCTCCAATAGCTCATGTCCAACGAAATAACTATCTCTCGATAATGATGTTGTTTACTCCTTCTTTTTTAATGTTAAAATTGTTTGAGCTGACTACACATTTTCTAAGAAACTCAAACTATTATTTAATATTCAATTACTTTAATCTTATTAGATTAAACTCTGAGTTTGAGCTAATTATATAGGATATTTTTATTTGTAAAACTAGAGTCGTCTAAATTCCAAATTATTGTTATATAATTGCCCTACAAAAACACCTGACTATAAAAATTGGTAAATACAATATTTTACTGTCGTAATATTATTATTTTCGTGATAAACTACACCTTTACGTAGTTCGTATTATTTATAAGAGTGTTGTAAATATATAATTGCTTATAACTATTTAAAATACAATTCTTAGTGTAAAAATATTTCATTAAGGGGTTCGGTACGCCCGCGCATGCGCCCTACCCTTTTAATGCTAATTTAGGAAAACGTGTAAACTTTTCTCAGGGCCATCTTGGCCTATCATAGTTAAACTTTAGGACAATATTATATGGGCATTCCTTAACAGTTAGTGCGAAAAAATTTTAATATGTTTCTACGATATTTCAAAATTTACATTTTTAAAATATCTTGAGCTCAAAATGTGAACTATTTATAGTACAACTGTAATTTTTTCATCCTAATTTGATGCGTAGTTCCAGAGAAAGAGGTACATATGTGGGGAAAAAGTTAAATTTAGGGAAATCGCTGGTAAAGACAATGCATAGGCTTATAAGTGAGTTCACCAACATGTAACATAAGTTTAATAACATCCTGCTCCATAAATTGAGTTACCGCACCCCCCCCCCAACTCTTCCCACTGGTCTTTCGGCTTTCTTTTAGCACTCGATCGAGTTTGCCTAGATTTTTGGGCTACATAGGAAATCATGAGCTGGGCCTTTTGTAAGCGAGCAATATCCATCGTTTTCATTGCTTCACTAAAGTTATATATAAATATCATTCCTATAAGTTTTGAAAACCGTGCATCTTGAAGTATTTCCTTATAAGAAGGAATGTATGCAATGAATTGCTTATGGTGAGAATTTTTAACCTTCGAAGTAACTACAAAGGACGAATTTAAAGCTTTTGGGAGGTGATTCTAAATAATTATTTTATTCACAGACTAGTTAACCCAAGTAAGGTGAACTCAGGTCTTTAAAAATATGTTTTATCTTATTCATAATGACTGAAGAGAGATGGGAATATTTTGAGTTGATTTGTAGCCATGGCCTTTTGGTACCTACACCAACTATCGCTTCCTTTTGGGCAAAGCCCGTGTTGAGGATAGGCGTTGCTTGACAATAAGTGATGGTATTCTGCTCATAATGCCTGCTGCATCTCTCTCACATTACTAATATTTCTACATATTGCTATTATTTTTTAATAAATAAAATGGCAGCATTCTATTCCGACCACGTATAGACTTTCCGTGAGTTTGTTTGGTTTTTCCCTCTTTCAGTTTCAATTTCTGCTACTTAACTCCAGCTGTAAAAGGTTCTACTATCTTGCAAACAAATTAGGTCTACCATCTTCTAAAAATAATTATTCTTTGCATTGGAAGATAAAAATAGTAATATATCAAATATCTAAGTTTCCGTGGTTACCTAACATGTTAGTTTTGTAGTATATTTTTAATAATTAAATAATAATTCCAAACATCGGATTTTAATAATATTTACAAAATCATTTTCATGAAATAACAAAAAATATTCAGATATTACAAACACAAATGATATTTTGCCTTACTGAACCAGCTTAAGGATTTATCGTACAACCACTGAATGTTACATATTCTTCGCTCTTATAAATTTCACCCGAAGTAGATATTTTTATATTCCGATCTGCATTAGGATATACTACTAAAACATAATAATGTTATAATGTAATATAGGTCCCAAAAATAATTTAGTATGACTACATAATATGTAATATGTAATTTAGTATGACTACATAATTATGTAGTCATACTAAATTATTTTTGGGACCTTTATTAAATTCAATTTATTATTTATCTAAAAAATTTTATATTTTATACTAAGTAACTTCTATTGACAGATAATCGTTATCAACAATATAAAGTTTTAAGCCTGCAAAACTAATATATATATATATATAAAACTAAATACACTGTTAGCAGATTATACCAATCATCTTATATTTTTTTGAGGACATATGATAATCAAACATTTACCTATATCGATTTATGATATATTAAATGACACAAAGTGACGTGTGGTGTCACTGACAATGGTGGTGAATGACAGTGACGTGCTCATCAATATCACTTTACTGAAACGTTTCACTGCTGATCCATCAATATTTTATATATATTATATTAGATCATTATAAATATGATATTTACACTTAAAATAATCTTTAATAAGTTTTTATGTTATAAGCACGACAGTTTATTGTACATGTTTATAATTTACGACAACTTAGTGTATAAGGATAAAACTGTTTCTAATTAAAATCAAATCGTTCTATACAATGTTAATGTACAGACTCATAAGAACTTATATAGTTCCTACAAAACGTTTGTAGCTCTGCTAAAAAATACTATCTGAAGAGGGTAGAAAAATTATTACATCGTGTACTCAAAAGGGATTAGTATCACTGAAGAACTAGATTTGAATGGTTTTGTGCAACCACCACTACGTCAGTGTACGAGGATTTGTTTTTATTCTTACATTGAAATGGTTTATCAGTGGGTAAAGGCACGTATTTTCAATTGTATTGAACATGAAGTACCGAGTATGACATTTTATTTAATACTAGTGAAGGCTGATTGAAATTAAATTAATTTCACTATTATTCAATAACAATTTACCCACTAGTAACGTATCACCAGTTTAACATGTACTCGTATTTGTTTATTAAAGTTTAATCATATCATCATCCTCAGTAAAAGGAGGAGTATAAAGTGAATATTTTCTACTTTTGTCTATAACTGAGTAACCTATTTATATTATTTGGAAATTTGTAATTTCAAAATTTAATTTTAGTTGTCAATTGATACTTTTCGTATCATATACCCCATGATTTAGGTTGTAGAATACTATGATTACAATTTATAAAGGAGCTGAACCTTGACTATGTAATAATATTTATACCTCCAAAAACCAAAGCTGATAATAAATTTGGATTTTTTTTGCGTAAAGAACTCGTAAAGAGAATCTATTCCTTACAGTTTACAAAAACAAGTAAATAACATCTGGAATACCTGCACAACACTCTAGCTATTATGTTTCTGTAAACATTTACATTTATTTTATTTCAATTTTAACTCGTTTAGCTCTATTTGATGCGGTGAGACCAGCAATTAAACGATTGAGGTTTTTATTCAAACAAGGTTTTTATAACAACTCTGAGTTTAGTATGGTACTTTGACATAAAATTGCATAGTTATTAAAGTAAATAAGTTTTTTTCTAATTGGCTGTGCGTGAACAATGTTTATCACTCGATTGAATGTAAAATTTGTCTCCCTGTCTGTCTCTCCATCCCCTAAGATAACTTAAAATTAAACTAACCTATACATTTATACTTGCATACAGTTTCGTTTCTTTATAAACAATATAGAGTTTGATATAGATTTATATCAATCAATGGGAATTTGACTGGGCGTTAGTGTACTTATTTACATTGTTCTTATAGCTAGCCCTGATGACAAAGAGAAATTTGTGGAATAAATAAATTCGTAAAAACGCAGTACAATTTACGGCATTTAACGTGTGATCTAGTAATATACTTAGCCTATCCACCCTAAATGGTGACTTTCCTGCTATGAAAACCAGTGTAATGAACTAAAATATAAATTTATGATGTGGAAAAAATATTGAAAAAGGTTTATTCTGTAGATTTTAAAAATTCATGAAACTTCTTTTATTGCCTAAGAGCAAAGGCATACGCCCAAGGAGCAGGAAACTTTTTATTTCTGTCTGTTTGTTTAGGCGATATCTTTGAAACGAACTGAAATATAGATTAAATTAGGTTAGGGATGCTGTGCTTATACTGTGCTTGATGAGTATTTGTATGGAAGGTACTGGGTTCGATTATTGTGCATTTTACCTTGAAGAATTTAGTTGAGTGTTGGTTATTATTTTTAACATGGCTTTATGGTTAAACTTGATGGCAATGCAAAAATAACAGAACCAATACATTTGTAAACTCAATAAGTACGGTGTAATGTACTCAAATATTAATATATATTGTACGGTCTTTGAGGAAGAGCCGTAACCGCGGTATAGCCGAAATAAAAACGTCTGGTGATGTACCTTGGGGGAGTCTCGTAGAACGGGGTCGTCGAGGTCCTCGGCCAGGGCAGCGGGGAGTCCCAGGATCACCATGAAGTCTTGTGTAGGTCTTGTAGATGGAGAGCGGTGGACAACAAGGGGAATGATTCACTCCGAGAGGGTAAATAAAGTAAACTATATTGACTTGAAGTACATAAAAACAAAAATAGAGGCTGTATAAACGTGAAAACTGTTCATGTATTGGGGGTTGAATGCGGGCAGCAGGGTGTGTCCAGTACGCCGCCTGCGGAGGAGAATAAAGAGCCGCGTCTTCTTATCTTGAAGGGGTTGGAGAAGGGGCTGCGAGTCGGTGACGTCATCTCGGGCCAGTAACAACACCAGCCGTTAACTACGAAATAAATACTGAACATTCCCCCCACCCAAAAAAGGACATTTTTTGACCCAAGTAAGAAAAGAATACGTTATGATTGAAGAAAATTTACCATTCGTCATGAAACATACCTGAGTCAATTTATCATTAATTAAGAGCTAAATATGAATAGAAAATGGAGTTTATATGTACACTAAGGAGATTATGACTAAACATTAGGTAAAACAACCAACTTATTTACAGGACGGGTTACAATACCCTGACGGGGTTTTCACTTGGACCACACGAACAATGTTGTCAGAGCTAGGTAACACACTTTGACAATCCTACCTAGGGGCCAAGTTAGAGGATCACTATTGTTAGAGTACATTAATACTAGGTCATTTTCCTGTACATTTGTAGTTTGTTCAGTCCATTTTGGGCGTTGGATTTGCGAGTGGAGGTAGGTAGTCTTTCTTCCAGCTCTTCCAGAAGTGTTGAGTGGCGCGAGACACTTGTTTGCCAACGAGATAGAAGACTGAGGTGGCTCGGAAGTGATGTCCTCTTCTGGACGTGACAGCAGAAGATCTCCAGTGAGGAAATGGCCTGGAGTCAAGTAGTTGAAGTCGTCGTCAGGTGATGATGGAAGTGCGCAGAGCGGCCTGGAGTTCAAAAACAGCTTCAATGCGGCATAAGAATGTCGAGAATTCTTCTGAAGTGAAGTGGTGGTTTTGTATTATTCTCTTCAGATGATGCTTGGTAGACTTCACTGCAGCTTCCCAGAGACCACCAAAGTTCGGAGCACAGGGTGGATTGAAGTTCCAATGGATTTCGTTCTTGGCTAAGTGGTCTGAGATCAGTGGCGTGGAGTTCTTGAGTAGAGAATAAACTTCTTGAAGCTGACGAGCAGCACCAATGAAAGTTGCGGCCTTGATCAGAATATATGTTGCGGCATAAACCTCTTCTAGCAATAAAACGGTCGATTGCGGGCTAGACAAGATTCAGTATTGAGGAGAGTGGACTAGTTCTAGATGAACAGCCTTGACTGTCATGCATACAAAAAGAGCAATGTAGCATTTAGACAATTTTGCGTTTCTTCTAGTACTTTCTTTAACAAGAAAGGGACCAGCAAAATCCAATCCAACGTTGGTGAAGCATCGCGTTTGCTTGAAGCGAGAGGGGGGCAAGTCTGCCATTAATGGTTGTGTGGGGTTTTGCTTTCATTCTAAAGCAAGTGAGACATCGAAAAATGCGTTTTCGGATGAGATTTCTCGCACCAGGAATCCAGTAGCGGCGTTGAATAAGAGATTGAACTATTTTGGGACCACCATGAAGAGAGTACAGGTGATAGTGATCACACAATAGAGTTGCGAAGTGACTTTGAGAGGAATCAAAACAGGGTGCTTCGAAGACTCAGGCAAGGGAGAAAACTTCAGTCTACCCCCCACCATGAGGGTATCAGATGATAAAAAATGGGTGTGAGTTTTCTTATCGAAGGAGAGCATGGCTTTTCCTTGATTGACTGCTTTTATTTCTGGAGAATAGTGTTGCTTTTGAACGAGTTTTACACATTGAGCAAGGGCTTCGGTTCGTTCATTTACAGATAAAGGACCAAAACGTTTTAGCAGACTGTCTGGATCGGATGTTATGAATGAATCTTAGTACATAACTCATTGCATTTTGTAGTTTAGTGAGTGAAGAAAATCGATTTATCCACTGGTACAGATCGTTTGGTGGTATAACGTTAGTTGTTAGTGTATTGCTAAATGGTGTTTTCTTGATCTCAATTACTTCAGAGGAGCTTTTCCAGGTGATACAGGCCAAGAGGAAATTTCATTTAGTAGAAAAGAGGGGCCATGCCACCAAAGCGGGTGATCAAGTAAGCCAGAGGGCATCAGACCTCTAGTGCCACAATCTGCGGGATTGTTGTCTCCTGAAAAGTGACGCCAAACATCAATAGACGTGATTTTCCGTTACTTTACAAACACGGTTTGAAAACGAAAGTTTCTAGAAGGTGCGGAGGTGTTCTTATCCAACCAAGAACATTCATTGAGTCTGTGAATAAAAAGATATCTGATATCTGTAGTTTGGTGATAAGCTTCTGGTTAGCTTTGACCAGTTGGGAGAGGAGCAACGCTGCGCATAATTCCAAGCGGGGTATCGTTAGTGGTTTGAGTGGAGCAACTTTTATGGCTCGATACATTTGTTTTATATCGCATGTCAGAGCGATGGGGTGCAATCGAAACATAGAGATAACAGTTCCGATGTCGGCTTGGAGCTTGGGTCCAGTCAACAGCAATTTATTAAGAGACTGATTCGTGTCACTTACTTCAGAGGCGTTAAAGACAACTCGAAGAGGTGAAGATGAAGATGATTCTTTTTACAACTCCGTGATGTGTGAGGACATATGGAGAGGGCTGAGGGGCGAGACACATGTGAACCTAGGTCAACATAGTTTTGTAAATTGTCTGAATAATGAGCCAGATTTCCCGGCTTTCTTTCAAGCCGTCTTTCCTGTTGGAGATACTTGCGAAGAGCTATTTCTCGTGTGGAGCCTAGGTCAGAGGGGACGCCATTTTTGAAGGGTAATGAGGCTACATATCGTCCCGGTTTCGTCTCTAGAGATGGTTGATTGATAATGATCTTCACAGAACTGATCAGCGGGGCTGAGGGGTTTTGGAAAATTGATTTCTTCCATTTCCCAGAATTGTTCAAGGAGTCGATCAGTGCTTAGAGACGATTGAAACAAAGAGAGAGTTTCGTTGGTGAGAAGGTGATTCCATAGGGACATCAACCATGAGAACCCAACCACCAAATATTGTGTGCAGCGCGGGTAGGCTGCCCTTTGATGATGGAAAGTTCATTGGTAAGCATGTCTGTGAAAGCTTGAGCTCCAAAGAGAATGTCAACTTTAGCAGGATGATTAAAGTCAGGGTCTGCTAGAATCAAAGAATTGAATCTCTGCCTTAGAGATTCTGAAAGCGGGGCTGTAGGAAGATTAGATGCTATCTTAGAAATGATAAAACTGCATCCAACTGTAGTTGGACGTCGCTGTTGTAGCGAGAGGCTATGTTGCAAGTAACGAGCCTTTTGTGTTTATGCCACATTGTTGACCAATGCCTGAAATGTTAACATTACACCTTTTGATAGGTAGTCGTTAAAGTCCTGAGCTAATGATTGAGTGACAAAGTTGAATTTGACTATACCTCCGTCAATGACAGCTCTGCACGTTTGCCAATGACCTAAATCGTCTTGAATGAGTACTTGAGCGGTGCCTAACAAAGCAACATTTCTTGTGTTAGTTCGCTGAGACTGACAGGACAGTGTTTGAACGGGTGCGGTTGTCTGAGGTGTAGGCGCGGCGGCGGAAGCGCCGACTACTGAGGGGGGTGACGCAGGTGTAGAGATGTGAGAGTGAGGTGCGTCTGAGTGGACGGGCGGGCGGAGTGGAGACCCGCTTGTCATGGAGTAGAGAGTGATGTTTCTTACTTTTACAAAATCTACAACTCGCATTTTGAAGTACACGCAGACACATGGTGTGACCCCAGACATGAAAAACATCGTTTAAATGAGCGCACAGAATTATAACGTTCATGTAAGGGCAAAGCAATAAACTGGTCACAGCGGGTAAAGTTGATGGTTATTTTTACACATAGGACACTGAGAGGCAGGGCGACAAGGCGACGAGTTAGTCTTCTCTGAATGTGAAGCACCGTGTTGAGCTGAGAACAACGCCTTGCGGGGAAGGGGTGCGGGTGGTCTTGACGTAACTACACTAGCTTTGTGTGTTTCTTTGGTGAGTTCATAGACGGTACACTGAGCGCGAAGAAACTCCATAAGGTCTTCCAATATAGGAAAACTGTTTGGATTTCACTTCTAGTTCAAACGCTTTTCTGGTATTATTGTCTAAGAGGCGTAAAGCTAGTTGCAAGAGCATAAAACCAGACAAGTCACTGATATTTAGACTTTTCAATGCTTGAACATTTATGTGAAACACATCTACGATCTGTCTTAGGCTACTTAGACTAGGGGTCTTTACAGGTTGTTGATCAAGTATTTTATTAAGATAAAAACTAGCTAGGAGGCGTGGATTAGTGTAGCGTTCCACTAGAGTGTCATAGGCTAGAGTGTAGTTAGCTGGATCAAAGGGTATGGCTTCAACAATGCACAGAGCAGGGCCTTCCAGTAAGCTTTTTTAAATAACTAAACTTTTTCAATAGGGGCCATGGAGGTATTGTGAATTAAATTATCATACAGAGATCTGAAGGAATTAAACTGCTCTAACTGTCCACCAAACTTACTTATATCTATTTGCGGAAGCTTAGGTTTTACAAGTGAGGTTTGTGAGAGATCTACATCGACAGTTTTAGTCTTAGTAGCTACAATAACATCATAGGTGGCTTTACATTTATAGTACATGGTATAAAACTGCTTGAAGGCGGAACTAGTATCTACAGTGTCCTTGGGGTCATCTAATTCAAGATTAAGATTATCCATCTGTTCTGAAAGGGCTTCAAAGTCTGAGTACAAAAGACTTTAAATTTGAATACCTAGCGACAAAATCATTAGTTTCACCTGGAAGTTCCTTGATTAAATCAAAACACACAGCTGTAACCTTTGAAAATACCTTTCTCTCTTTTTTCACACATTGTTCTAGTTTTGTAGAAGCCATATTTTTAAACACTAATTAAATACAAAATATGAAAAAACACCCTACAGAAGACAGAATCCTTATTTACTAAATTAACCTGCTTACAAACTAATTTAGTAAACCTTGACAAAAATAAAACAAGTAATCTTCAAACAAAACAGTGACACAGAAATAAGATTAGATTGAGTGATTAATAAAATAAGAATGATTCCCTCAGTGATAGAAAAATTATTAGTTTTACATAGAAACAGCTGACAGATAAGTTGCTCAAAATAGATAAGAGCGTCCGGTCGGCGGACAGAAATACTCGATCAGCTGAGCGACAATCAGATAGCGGCCGATAAGCAGCGCAATCAATAAACATAACCTGCAGTTCTGTACCTGTTCTGTCTGGCTCTATAGTTCAGTTCACGAAACTTAGCTTAAATGCTAATTTTATTTTTAATGCTAATCAGGTTTGTTTCATGAGGCGGTTGAGTTTTGATTTGAACTCAAATTAAATGATAAAACTTAGTGGACTGTTTTTTGCATGAAACTGAAGCGTTCGTATAGGACCAGCTGATCCGGCTCGAAGGGACCAATGTACGGTCTTTGAGGAAGAGCCGTAACCGCGGTAATAGCCGAAATAAAAACGTCTGGTGATGTACCTTGGGGGAGTCTCGTAGAACGGGGTCGTCGAGGTCCTCGGCCAGGGCAGCGGGGAGTCCAGGATCACCAGAAGTCTTGTGTAGGTCTTGTAGATGGAGAGCGGTGGACAACAAGGGGAATGATTCACTCCGAGAGGGTAAATAAAGTAACTATATTGACTTGAAGTACATAAAAACAAAAATAGAGCTGTATAAACGTGAAAACTGTTCATGTATTGGGGTGGAATGCGGGCAGCAGCGTGTGTCCTGTACGCCGCCTGCGGAGAGAATAAAGAGCCGCGTCTTCTTATCTTGAAGGGGTTGGAGAAGGGGCTGCGAGTCGGTGACGTCATTCTCGGGCCAGTAACAACACCAGCCGTTAACTACGAAATAAATACTGAAACAGGTATAATTAATAGTGTTATGTTTATTGGGTTTTTCTATGACAAGAAGCTTATAAACTGCACCTAGTCCTATAAGGATCTTTAAGATGTTTCCGGAATTACAGGATATTCTGAATGATTAAGGTTAGGATTAGGGGCTGCATCCTACCGAGATCCGTGAGGAAGAATCTAGGCCACTATTCTGAAGTCATATCCCCTCGAAAGAAGGGAAGGCTAGCTATGAACCAGCCTGTCAGTCAGCAGGCAAGGGGTTCTTATGTCTAGACTAGCAAGAACCTTTGTTACTTAGGCAACGAACCCCACCAACTCCTACAGTCATCTCTCGAAGTAGACTAGACCTATCGAATTACCCTTGTACCCCAGAATCTCGACATTCGCGGTTAGTGAGTGGCTTTCCTGGACATCCATAAGGTTGTACATATTAAGTGGCGTATCGGTTTTTGCTGTGCTCGTTGGTAGGTTTAACTAGAAAGTGATACTTTTAGAGGTGAACCAGCCAGTTACTAACCACAAATTTTACATTTTTTAAATTGCTCCAGGGGTCTTCAATAAAAGAGATGCAGGCAGAATATCACTAATGTCTCACAATTCAATTCTTCACAAAATGCATTACTTACTATGTCAACAAATGGCACATGATTGTATTTAGTTTGTTTACAAATATGGTTATTCTGTGATTCTATCGCTGCTGTAATCGTTAGTTATATGACATATATACAAAAGTTGGAATGTAATTTTGACGTGACAACGTCTTAAATTAGGTTGCGGCTCAGAGTCACTCATGAAAAAGTGTAACGCCCGGTAACGTTACGATGCCCGTCCAGTGGGTCCGCCGCACGGGATCTGCACGGGATAAAGCAGATAACTGTGGGTCCGCCGCACGGGATAAAGCAGATAACTATGTTTATTCGTGAAAATGTCGGAGTGCTTAGATTCGTCATTTACAACAACTACAACAATAAAGGTAAATAATTGTACACTGATATTTCATTATCGTAAACTATGATTGATTGATTAATTGCTAGATTGACACAAAAGTTGAGAAACTGAGTTTATAGGTTATGTCATACTATTGACAAATGTTGATAGTGTTAAGTAAATTATTAGTTTAAATCACTCTGCAATCAATCGTAATTCAGTCGATTGAGAAGAAACAGCGCGTATTGCTAGTCAAACATTTAAAATAAATAACAAATTATAACCTCTAACCTGTCATAACAGTGCGACCAAACAAACGAACTAAACCGACCAATCACCACGCGCGAAGTTAGAATTTAACTGTGTTTTAGCAAGAATTTCAAATTCCAATTTTAGTAAATGTTTTATTCAACTTTACCATTTACAATAACAAATTTTAATTAATTTCAAATTATGTACAATGTTTTAGTAAACAAAATATATTTCTATAGTTAAAATTTGTGCAATTCTTATTTTCATTCAATTCCTTGTTCCTATTGTGCAATTTAATAATATTCATATCAATAAATATTCTACCGAGAAAAAGACGTTGTCACATAAAATCTTCGCCCGTAAAACTGACTTTACAGGCAACCATAATTTTTTTTATCTACAATTTTAATCTTTTAATTATACAATTAAAAAACTATCTTCCAGATGGTTGGGTAAAGAAACTCTACAAATTTATAAGTTTTAAGGTTCTAGGACCCAATTATTTTTTCATTTAGAATTATTGCACAAACAGTCGGACAGTCGGAAGGACTACTCTTAATACTATATTAGATAAAAGTGTGGGGTTTCTTATAAAAATAAAGCTGTTGAGAAAGGGTACACTTTATTTTCATATACCAACAAGATAATTACTTAGAAATCATTCATCGTATATCGTAAGTTTGAAACTGAAAAGTACTGTTGCTAAATTTAAGCTTCAATGAACAAGAACACCGACAACTAAAATATATAACGCTTATAATAATTATAACAGCTAATACGTTAATATGAGTATGATGTATAATAACTAAAGTTAAATAAATACCTTGGTGCGTACCAGTTTTACCGCTGATTTGAGATATTGTCCATACATAGATTAGTTTTTTTCAATATAACAGTGACATCTAGCTTATTGTGAAAAAAGTGATGTGAAGAAAGAAAAAGTGATGGAGAAGGTTGGTCTTATCTTAGTTTACTTGTTCATCCAGATAAAATGGTGTTTTAATGATTATGAATGAAAAATATAAAATTACATCCAGTTCATCCTTCTCTGCGATACGTTTGTTGTCATGTTCCCTTGTGTACTTCGATACTCCGTTTTGTTGTTTATTTGTTTCCAAAACTATCATGCAGAGTTGTTCTTCCTCTTAAAATAAATTGCAAATCTGTTGTTAAAATTACTTTTTTAACTACTTGTAGTTTGATATAATAAAATTTAACATAATATAAAACTTAAATGGTTGTTAGAGATGTAGCCTCGAAAAGTGTTTTATAATAAATAACATAATATGAATAAACTTTTAACACTTTTAAACTTTTATTTTTCTTACACGATGAATATTTCGGAATCATTGATTCCATCTTCAGGTACAAAATAAGGTTAAGTTAATTGTAAAAAGTTTATAATATGAAGAAAACGACCAACTATTTGTTATCCATTACGAGAAGCTTACCGTAACGTTTTTTCTGAATATGTCCAACAAAATGAATGTGGAGAGATTAAAAGCTCATCATACGATTACAAGATTACTCCAATAGCACAACTTAGTTGTTAACTCTCGGTTATTCAAATTAACCCAGTTGTCTGTTCAACGACAGCACTCTGAACTTCAATTGAGTCCCTCAAGCACAACGCTATAGAACGAGTTAAGTTGTACTCAATAAAGAAGCTTAATGACTGTGCAGTAATTGGTTTTAAATTATTATGGCTCGTGCCATTAAGTACTAGAAAATAACAAAGGCTGTATAACAGAATATGATGAATAGAAATGCATTAGTGTAGCGTTTCAATAAACGTTTCTTGTTATTTCCCTGTTTTTTTACTTGAAACTTTATTGTAAGTTATAACATACAACATTCCTTTAGAGTTGACATTCCTGAAATTTAAAGGAAACATTTGTGAATTTGTAACGCCAGATATCGGGTTGGAACTGGACGTTTTAAAATGTTTTGAAATGGACACTCATCAAAATAGGTGGTTTATAAACAATTTATGTATAATATTTGAAAGTTACAAGAAACTCATTAGATGATACATAGAATTCATGCAATATTTGAAACTCTCTATCATTTGTAACATCATAATAATTGGATTCTTTCTAGAAAATTACAAAATAATCATTTGATTAATTAGTGCAAACAATTTATTTTAATTAATATTGTAGTTATTTCTTCGTAATTACTAACTTCGTGTTCCACAAAATGTCCTTTAAAACTTAATAGATTTGCCTTTTTTTAATTTTCCAACTTTTTTTTTGCCTTTTATTACTTGATGGTTCTCTTCATCCATAAAATTTAGTTAAGCTTGGAATACATTTTTCTTAACTAACTTTAAAATGGTGTAAGTTCCAAACTAAATATTAATTGTTAATAAAATATTATTATAGTTACTATTATGGGCTTTTATGGTAAGTAATAGTAATATAAACTATAATATATCGTATTTTGAAATCTTTTTGTATGTTGTTATTTTGCTTGAATAATTTGGGAATATTGTTATTCAAAAAAGTGAAATAATAAAATAAAACTTAATATATTTCTGCGTTTTTGAACAGACTCTTAATTAGATTTGACCGATTGTGAGAAGTTTTTGAAGAAAATCAAATCTAAAGTTTGTAAACTTTGTTAAATTTTTGGGTGAACTTTAATTCGGAATAAATCAAGTATTTCCGAAAAGTTGTTTTGATTTATAAAGTATTAGCTCCAAAGTAATATAATATATGTACTATAATAACGGTACAATATGTTTCAAAATACTCTTTTCTTTGTTGTAACAAAAGCCTAACTTAAAATAGAAAACAGTTTATAAACATTTATTTACAATCTAGTTCATTAGAGAATTGTTGTGAAAAATAAGATGCAGTTGTTTTTGAAAAATGATAAGCACGCCCCATTCTTAAGTACTTAGTCAAGTGTTAGATAATTTCGCATATATAATTTTCATAGTTTACTTGATAATTATAGCTGTTAAATAACTCATTGTGTATGGATTCGTCATAATAATTATTCTGCCTGAAATGTCTGAAAATTAGGTTTTGTTTATAACATAAACTTTGGTTATAGGAACGGTTACTTCGAAGTACGGTACATGTGCATCTAAAATTAATGAATAAAAGAAGAGCTTTTGATGTTTAAACACAATTTAATGTACAAGTAGATATTTATAGCAAAACATACCTATTAACTTTACTACATGAAGTAAAAGGTTGAAGTTAAAAATTGTTTAAATTTAAGACCGGCTTGAAGCTGTTTTTACATAGAAAAATAAATAAATGTATTGAAATTAAACAATTATCGGTTCAAAATATTGAAACAAAATAAATATTTATTATACTGTACAGTTCAGCATTCAAAATAAATATTTTTAAAGTTCTGTGTTTATATTCATTTACATCACGTGGCCTATTTAAAAGAAATTTAAATGTTCACGAACAATTAATAAAAGTTACTTTTTAATACAATAAAATACATTATATTTCAGATATTCACGCACTATCCAGCACTTATATAAACATAAGTTATGGGAAAATATAATATATGTAGGTATACAAATTTAGATTATCTATAAATAATGTTTAGTCATTTTTTATTACAACTGAAGCTTATTGTTGATTTTGGTAACAGCAAATTTTGAGAACAGAAGATATATTCTACTCTACATTACCTGCATGGAATGTATGTTTCCTCGTGCTATCTTAAATCAGATAATATCATTTCGGGTTTCCAAACCACTAAACCGTATCTCACCACCATTGTAATCTGCAGCCGGAGGGAGAGCTGGCGACTAGTTTAAGGTGACTAAACAATAACATCTGAAATTGAATCAGGTCCGTGGGATCGGAGGGACTGTATTTCCACCGTCCTTTGTTCCAACGACGGTCCGTTAAACATAACTCGTTACTTGTCTGTAATTATTTCAGGGTCAGTAATACGACATTTCTGATTCCATTGGTCATATGTGTAATGTTCCCTTTGGCAACTAAATAAGACATATCCTTTTGAAATGTATAAGAATTAGGCACAAAATTGTTTATTAAACATTCCAATTTTCGTAGTTTTTTTTATTATACATGCTTTGTATATTATTGTTTGTCTAAATATGTAACTTGTAATAGTCCAATAAGTTATGATTTATATATTATATATAATATAGGTGTAAGGTAAATCTTTATTGTGTAGTTTTACTTATTTACCAATAACGCTATTATTTGCCACCTATAAATACTTAAACTAGTTTTTACATGACATCAATCATAATATAACAGCCTTTGTAATAAATATCTAACTTTCAAAATAATTTACATTTGTTGAATATAAGATAAAGAGATGTTTAGAATCTCGTAATTTTGAGATAAACTCATTACCTCATATGCAAGTTTGACACAACAAACTAGGAATCTTAATTTCTTAAATCACACCATGTTTTCTTATTATAATTTTAAGTGGTAATATAATGCGATCGTTGTAAGTAAAACATGTTTGATTATAACATTTCATTGTTGTATAAGTGTTTCAAAATAATATTAGTGTAGTCATTTCTTGAGAGACGCATTTTCCTATTAAAATTATATCTCATTATCTAAATTAGATTACCATAATTATTGTATTATGCTAGGAGCTATAACAAAGATTGAGGAAAATAGCTTCCTAAGAAAGGCTTCCCATAAAAATTAATTAATTTAAAGCAATACTCAGTTACAAACTGATTTTATAGACAAATTAAAGCTATAAAAAACAAGTGATAAGGTTTTTGGCCAACGTGAGCCAAGTGTTTAGACAATACCTTGATATCACTAATAAAAAGCATGTCAAAGCACGAGAAGAATGAGACGCTTCGTTACTACATTAAACAGGCACATAGATTAACATTTACGTATATTAAAGTTTGAGACCATTTTTAGCTGATCAGATCTTCCTGTTTTTAAAGTCAAAGTTTATTTGAGAAATTGCATTTTTTACACCAATTAAGGATCATTAGACTGCTGAGAATTCACCATACACGTGAGATGTGCAGTACTAATCACAAGATGTGAAATTCAAGGTGCATATTTAATATCTAATTTGGCGTTTCCTTGAGAAATACCTAGTCCTTTGGTACGAATGATTAATATCTCACCCTCAAATTTGGTAACAAATCTCTGTCATCTAAATATGATTTATTATACTCACATACCCTCTTTCAAATAGTATTAATATTTAGTTTAGTAATGCAGTGCAAGTACTATGGTTTGACATCTATTACTATGGTTCAATGCAAATTTTTCTTACATATAAATGCGTTAATCTAAAAATATATAATCTTCAAAAGTATTTGCTAAGTAGCAAGCCAAGCTGAGATTCTTGTTTTCTTGTTGTTTTACTAGTTTTTACTCTTGTTATATCCTGATTTACAGCCTTTATAGTTTTTTTATGCTATTTCTTCTGTTTGTAATAGATTTAATATTATTTAAGGCTATTATTACGCCACTGTTTGGATAATATGACCAATTCTAACATATGACACCCCGCTTTATGAGTATATAGACCTAACCGTACAACTGAAGTTTTCTATTTAATTTGGGTTTTAGTTGGGTTTTTAAAATATTATAAAAATAATAAAATATTGTTTTTACGATTTTAGTTATAGTTTTTATTTATCATTATAGAATACATCATACAGTTCCCTCCCATTAATAGTAAAATATCAATAATCTTTCATGAAAATTTTTCAAAATTTGTTATTTAATTAACATGAATTTGTACACATCAACAATCACATATAGGTTTACATTGTAGTATCATATGAACACGTATGTCAAGCTTAAGAGCTACCTAGTTACCGAGAAGGAGATATTCAATAACAGGCTTGATCCCTACCTCCTATTGTCTAATACTAGGTTTCCACAAGTACCTTTGCCAGGTGCATTGAAATGTAATTACTATTGTCTGCGGCATGGAATCATCGACGGTTATTATTAGGCAATGTATTAAACCGTTACGTTAGATTAAACGTCAGGTTGTATCAAGCTTTACTAACATCTTTACACGACTTTAAAAATATACGTTAGAAAACTTTCTCTAATAATCACATGACAAGTTTATATGTGCATTTAAGTTTTTATATCTTTCCTTTCAGTTTAATAACCTATATCATTTAGTAAAATATCTCGTTTCATATGGAATCTTTTATATTTTTTAAATCATCGACGGTTATTATTAGACAATGTATTAAACCGTTACGTTAGATTAAACGTCAGTTTGTATCAAGCTTTACTAACATCTTTACATGACTTTAAAAATATACGTTAGAAATATTTCTCTAATAATCACATGAGAAGTTCATATGTGAATTTAAGTTTTTATACCTTTCAGTCTTAATACCTATATCATTTAGTAAAATATCTCGTTTCATATGGAATCTTTTATATTTTTTAGATTTCTGACATGTTTTTTAGCAAGGTGAAGAATCTTACACAAAATAAGACAAAGACAATTTCCTTAACTAAAATAATTAAAAAATGTAAGTGCTTTTGAAGGGCTAATTATTTAGTGTTTAATGGTAGGTGATTAATACTTATATTATTAATTGGTTAATAAGCTGGCTGCATTATTAGCATATATGTTTTTGTCTGCCTGTCTAACCTGTGTGAGATCTCGAGATTGAACTGAATTGGATTCTTTCTAATAATATTAATATCAATAAGAGGAATATCGAATTCAATAATGGGTCAGGTTGCTCCGTGAGATTCAGCTGAGCGTTAGTCATCATTTGCAAATTTTCTTTATGGGTAATAATGATGGTAAGGGAAAAATTAGAATTAAACCTTTTTAAACAACCTGACTAGCCCGATTTTAATCTATTATTGTAAATTGTGACAGAGTAAGACTAGTATCAAAACTCACAGACTATTCGATGTGCCAACTATATATGTTTCACGAAACTCTACATAGACAAAAGTGAGATCGATGACGCTGCAGGTCTCCATGACACTTGACTGAACGACATGTAAGCCTATTACTCAGTAGGCTGGCAAAATTTCTCTTCTAACTGCTTGGGACCTGTAACAATTTCTTTTCTATATGATTGTCTGTCAATAATGGAATGAGTAACAGTCTGTAAATAGCTGTACACTACAATCTGAAAAGGTAGTCACAGTTCGGAATTCATGAGACAAAACAACAACTTTAGCTATTGGTTTCACTATATACTCGTAGTGTTCCTTTTTGAAGCACTTAAAAATAACATTTCTAATTGACTACGGTTAAAATATATGATTCCTCTTTGCAAAATTATATTTTAGAATAGATAAAAATTAAAATTTTTAATAAAAATATTATTGTATCTACACGTTTTAGCAAATATTACGTATGCAAAGTTTTGATCAGTACTTGATTGCAGATATCAAATAGAGAATTATTATTTAACTTCTACTATAAATTGAAAGACAGTTATAAAACACTTTTAGTTCTATCCAAACAGAAGTATGCATCAAATGTCTGTATATAAATATTTCTATGTATATATTATATATATATATGTGTGTGTGTGTGTGTGTGTGTGTGTGTGTGTGTGTGTGTGTGTGTGTGTGTGTGTGTGTGTGTGTGTGTGTGTGTTTTATGTATGTTATTGACTTTGGAAACAAGGTAAAATAAACTATGGAAAAAATATTATGAGAGGAGTAAAGTACAACGGTTTTAAATATTCCCTTTTTGATAAAACTTTCTAGATCGAAGCAACGAAAAAAATCAACATCGGCGTTGAAAATATAATTTAATTGAACTAAACGTACACATCCTTAAAACTTAATTATAGATTAATTATAATTATAAATTTATGCGTCCACTTAAGTAAAACACACACTGTATAAAAAACATACTGGCCTTTTGATTTTTGCAACATATATCGTGATTGATTGTTGACTATTACTACGCTATTTATATTCGCTCCTTTCTGGATGTATGTAATCTGAGAAGCTCGTTTTAGAAATTTCAGTTCCGTTTAAGCGCAAAAAATAGAAATACTTTATTTTATATTTTTATGATATTTTTTAGATTATATATGCAACTAAACTCAATGTTTCCACATATAACAAAGATTTTAAAATTCTTATATACAGGTTAATTATTTATATAAATAACCACGTAACTTTTCATTAATGAACTTTACTAAATCTTATAAATCTAGGGGCTAGAAACCTTTAATTTCTCTCTGTCTGTCTGCACGATACCACAATAATAAAAAAAGCTATAACTAGTCATTTTGCTTAAAACTACAGCCTAAAATGAGCAAAATAGTTTGTGATTATACATATAACATGATTTGGCTGGCTGCTTTGTCAACATAAATTAATTTCTATCTACCTGTCCAAACTGACACTTCGAGAAAAAACTCAACTCTACACTTTGAAAAAGTTTCGATACCAATAAAGTGAACATTGAACTCAACATACATTTTGCTCCGTGGGATTTGGCTCATCGATAGCAAATATTTTTACTTTGGTCTTATTGGTAACCCAGATTGAAACAAGAAATTTCTAGAATAAGTAGTTTGGGTAAACATAACATGAACCACATATATAAGATACACACAAGTCAATAATATAAACATATCGTACGAAATAACTGAAGAAAACAAACGGTATAAGAGAAAGAAACATAAAATGTAACGCGAAAACTATTGCATACGTTGTTAGGTGATTAAACATTAAATTATTATATTTTACAAAACAAAGAATTGCTAACAATTTATAATTATTATAAGGATTACATTCTGGTTGAAACAAACCTTTTTGTGTATCCATGTTGCATAATAAGGTATTGTGAATTAAATGAAATAGAATCGAGTTACTACAAACAAACAGCAATCAACATCTAACAAATAATAAGCCTAGTTTACCATCCTATGCAGTATTTGAAACACTACGTAAGTAACTTATGAAAGTTTCATTTTATTAAAAGTTACGAAATAAAATGGAAATTAGAATTGCGATTTTTGTTCTCGAAGGCAAACAACGTTAGTCAAATATAAATCACAGTCACATATTGATTTGCTCGCTTTCTGATTTGAAATCTAAATTACCGATAAAGTTCTGAAAAAATGTTTACTTACATTTATTGACATGTATTTATATTATTTAGTTTATTTAAGTTATACATTTTGAGTATATCATTTGGAACAATTTTACATACATTTTTATGAGACGTTTTCTGTTAAAAAGGATTAAAACTTAGAGTATAATCTATAAGTAAAATACACTATTCACTTCGTAGATGTTTCAAAGGGATTTTTCACGTCTCTAAAAACTAATAATGGCTCCTAAATCTTATTTTTGAAGTGAAAACTTCTTTAGGCGCGTTGAGCGTTTTGGTAGAGAATAAAATCCTCGGTTCGCGTCACCGACATGCTAAAGTGGTTTCCATGGAAACGTTAATAATCTTTGGAAAATTTTTTTTATTCTATTTTAGTCACTGCTATTTATGATATATTAAACGCCTAATACTAAATCTACGCAATGTAATGATAATAGTATATCTATAGCTATGGAGAGCCAGACTAGCGCACGCGCAGTAGCCTGTGTACACGTATACACTAATACATCGACTATTTCTGACTGTATTATGTGCGCGTTGGACGCTTTTTGGATAAGTATAATTTTGTGAGTCACGTCAACAATACGTTATAGTAGCAGTACATCTGTAATTGTAAATGTGACGCGTTGTACATTAAGTATTAGAGTGTAGAATTCATAAGTAAAGTTAAATTGACCACGTGGGAAGTTCAACTTGTGTGTACTGGATTTTGTTTATTTAAGTGAATTTTTAATTTGACTATTATTGTAATTATTTAATTGAAGGATTACTGTTTATTTATTGAATTTAAATTCATTGACTTCAGTATAAAAGTGAGTATGAAACATATTAATATTTTTATACAGATAAATGAATAATGAAAACAACGAATATATTTTTAAACATTGATATTAAGCGGAGACTTTAATATTAACTTCGCAGATGACAAAAATTTATCATTAATTGAATTTTTGAATGAAACATTAGGTTTGACTATGTCTAATGATCGAAAAGTCAGTACAACAAAGTATAAAACGACGCTGTTTTTTATACGATATTTAGATACATTTCAATCAAACATTTTTATTTCTTATTTCAGTTACTATAAACCTATTGTATCTTTTTTAGAATACAATGAAATGATTGAACAAACAGATAATCTAAGTATTGTCGAAATTAATGATGACAATGATGTAAATAATGAAAATAATGTTCAAACTTGAATTCATTGAAATTCGTGTAAATATAAATACTATGTATAATTAAAATAATTGTATATTAATAATTTTTTCAACTACTTTGTATTTATATTTTGTTCATGATTTGTTAAACCCATCATATGTAACTAATAAATAAAACATAAAAAATTTCATATAATTTTTGCATATAGTTTTAATTACTCTCAACTTAATAGTTCCGTTTTTCACTTCTATCGGCAGTCCCACGACTGCTATTTTTTTAAGTTATAAATGAATAGTTCCAGGCATACTGACAAATAACGGATGCATACTTAATCTGTGATGAACATATTCCTATGTAATGATATAAGAAAAATCCAATTTGGAAAAAAGGAAGTCAATGGACATTCGCAAGTCAACAAGCAATATTTGTTTCTTTTTTCAAGAATAATGCTTGATTTTTATTTTACGTTGAAGAATATTTTGTAGCTAAGAGGTACGTATATTTAAATTCGTCTGGTTATTTATTCATTCCTGATTCGCATGAAGATCATACATTGTCCTAAATAATAGTGGATAAATCATCAGCTAATATATCTGTCTATTATTTGAAAAAAGTTCCAGATAATTCATTTAATTTCGTTTCACACATAATCTAAAGTACAATACAGTTGATCTATACCATTTAATGATTCGTGTGAATATCTTGTGCAAACAACAATGAAATTTAGATTTTACTATTTTTCCATTAAAATTAATTTTTGTGATCAACAATAAAACTAAAGTAACATACGCAAAGATATTGTGGTTTTATTCCAGATATTTGTATCGAAAAGTTAGAAATGTGTAGGTGTTATTGCACGATCCATCCATCCCACTTCACCCGCCTCCCAGAAAACATGTTATTGACAGTTGGAGCTAGCGACTTCAGTTTAAGAGGCTTTTCTTGTTTTCAGCAGGATCAACACCAAAGTTGCAATTGTTTTTATGTCATTGTAAAATATAAGCTTTTATCAAATATTGCAGTTACCCCTTTGGAAATTATTAATTTTAGCAACTTAATTAAACAACTACATTATGCTTAAATATAATTATGATTTTTGTTTGTTAATTACTTAATTATACTTCGAAGCAAAACTTACAATCCATATTGCAGAACCACATAAAGTATACATAAATAAAAAGACGGGTTGTATCGATTATTATTCATAATTTGGTTAGAAATAAAGTAATAGTGTAAACATTTTTGCAAATAATATTTTCTTTAACCTTTTAATAAGGTCTGAGTTCCCGAGATAAGTTAAAAATTGGAATTATTCAAGGGATGTTAATGATTGACTAGTACTCTCTTTCTATGTTGTTAGTGTATTTTAGATAATATGGGTAGTCTTTTAAACTTTTCTGATATTAAGTAAGTAATATTATTCTAAGTAAGAGTTTATTGTAATTTTTACGGGTTTTGCAAGTATTTACGTATTCCACCGAATACTTTATTATAATTATTTTTAATACTATATTTCACAATGTATTTTTGTACGTTTAACATTGAGACATATTATTATTTTACCTTCTTATCCTAAGTAACTAGGTAAATAAACCGAAAAAAAGACACGTTTCAGATTCATTTTTAGTACATTACACTATCACTCTTTGGTTAATTATTTGAGAAACGATAAAAAAGGAAACTTATTGTTTGCCTAAGGTATATATTGCTTAGTAATTTCAGACGTATTATAATTGGAAGCCCGTCACTCGGAAGGTTAGATAAATTAATTTCTGTCTTTCTGTCCATCCACAAAATAACTCGAAAACAAAATGATCAATACATTTGAAATATTCCTTCAATCGTCATTTCCATAACGGAATCACTGAGTTTTATGACAATGAATGCTACTCCATGGGATTTGGCTGAGCAATGACTTTAAAGAGAAAATAGTTGAATAAACAAATTTTCGAAGCAAGCTGCTTACAATGATGTGTAAAATGTTTATTCATAGCGTAAACGAAAAGGAAATGAGATTGAAAAGTCGATGTTAAAATTTGGTTACTAGATTCGATTTCAGCGCACTCCTCCGTTGTTGTAACTGGAATTTTATTTCTTAAACAAAATGGGAAAGAATAATGAGCCAACACATCTCTTGCAATACTCCATCCTTAGACTTAGTCCTTACATTTTGCTTGAAATATTAATACATTGAAAGAATTTCTATGCAAGTGTGTGTATAAACATAGCAATTTTGTAAACGTAATTTTTGTTTTCATACATTTCTGTACAATTGTCGGTCCGTCTATCTGCCCATATGACATCTCAAGAATTTAATGAGTTGACAGATTAGAAATTTTGCATGCGACCTTAGTAAAGCTTCTTAAGCGACGCACGGTGTGGTGGACTCCACATTAAGGTCCTGTTGACTCTACTGTATCTTATGAATTTGTGTGAAGAAATAGATTCATATTAATGTAATTATGAACTTAACTTATAATATCACGCTTTAGTAGCTTTAACTTACTTGTTAAGTTTTGCACCGTATTAAAACAATTTAAATATTTGTTACAATTTAGATATATTTTCATATAAAATGCACGTTTGTAAGTAAGAATTCTTCCGGTACTCATAATGCAAAATCTTGAAATTTGTGTATACAGTCCACCGAGTTGAAGAAGCTTACATCAGCACTTCCACCCTTCCCTCTTGATAATTGATTTTCCCGGGTTATTGGCTATCTAACCGCGTCTTTCTTACGTCACCACCGATTTTTATGAGCTTCCAATCATGTCGGATCGTAGTTACCTTTTTAAAGTTGTATATTTAAAGAATTTAAAACTATAAAGCACTTGAAAACAACTTCAAAATATTAACTGCGTAATTTCTAATTATATTAATTTTTAAAATAGATGGTCATAACCTGTATATTATTAAAATAATCGTTATATAACTTATCGTTAAGAATAAAAAAAACATAGTCTATATCTTTTTAATTATACCTCCGTGCATTATTAGTATATCAAATGTATCTATTATATATATATATATACTAGCTGTTTCCCGCGGCTTCGCACGCTTTTCGTAAGTTTTGCCCGCGTATGAGCATTTCTGGTTGAAGTAAATTATATTTCCAACCCCGATGTAGATTTTACGTTGATGTCTCGATCAAGAAAATATGTCAAAAATGTATTGTACATGCATAATGTATTTTATTACAAAGTGGTCTACCACTCAACCTTTAAGTTCAACCAAAAATTTAGTTTAGACAATTATACATCATAACTTAGCGCCTTCAAATAGTGTTTCACTGTTTAATATACGTATCTATCTCGTAATTGCAGGTTATAATGTGCAGGCGCTTTGAAAACTTTTCATCATTTTATTCGTTTATATTCACGACATAAGCGAATAATTCAGATAATAACTATCCTATCTTCTAAGTTAGACTAAATTACGGATACATGTGAAATTTGATTGAAATTGGTTCAGTCGTTTTGGAGTTTATTGGCAACATACATCGTGACTCAAGATTTATATATATATATATATATATATATATATATATATATATATATATATATATATATATATATATTGAATCAAGTATTGTTTTACCAGTTGTCCACCATGTCGTAAAATAGATAGTAATTTTAAAACTTTATAGAAATATTAAAAATACGTTTATTAAAATACATCTTATAAAACTATATTATTAAACAAGATCTGCGGTAAATGATCTGGTACTGGTCCCTCTTACAAGCACGCACTCGGGAACGGAGTGTTGGTGGGCAGAGCCCAGCACCTACCGTTTTCCAATTCGGGTTATTCAGTGACATCTTAGACTCATGAATAAGAAATACTCTGTGTACCTTGGTTAAAATGATTGTATAATTATGTTATTTCCTCTCTATACATAGTAATCACTTTAAATGGAAATTGCAAATAACAACAAATCTGCGTTCAATGAAGGAATTGCACTATGTGATTAATAGGACGGAAATGTGGCCGATCCTAATGACCTTTACTTGTGTGTGTTTTTGTAAGACTATCTAGACTCAGCCGCAGTGTCTATAATGCTGCATATGAGGTAAGGGTACGCCACATCAGGTGTCATGTAACATGATTCTGAGATTGCTTGCAAAACTAATATGGCTTGCAGGCCTACCGGCAGAAATAAAACAATATATGAAATACATTTATACATCCAAACAGCAGACAAAACGGATATATTATTAACAAATCTTTCTCTAGATACTCGTATCTTGTGGATAATAAAGGGAGAAACTACAATTATTATAAATTATGATTGTACGCAGTTAGTCTGTAAGTTCCTTTACTCTGCGATTCTCTCGTTGAAAAATATTCACTAATTTTCAGCCAAATGCCATGGCCTACATGCACTCCAATCGTCAGATTTAAAATTGCTTAGATAGCAACGAAGCTTCATAAAAGATTTCAAGAGTATGGGACAGTTCCTTCTCGAGGTATCGTGCCGACAAACAGCAAATTGACAGACTTCGTTAACGTTCAGCCAATTGATTTTAACCGCACATTAAAGCTATTATTCAGTTCATACATATATATATAATATATGTTGAAAATCAAATACAAATTTTATGTAACAATTGTATGTGTTATTTTTAAAAGGAATGTGACATAAAACATATAAATATATTTTAGAAATAAAGTGTTTGTTTAGTTATTCATGAACACATATGAATGTTAGTTTAACTAATATAATTGGAACTTTTATATCGTCCCTTATAATGTTAAGAGAAAATATGGCTCACTGAATAAACAAGTGAAAGTACAAAGACATGTTGTACGAATCGTTGCGGCAACTTCTTCAGAAAAAGCTGTATAGTAGTATATGAATACTGCAAAGTCCAATGTATGGTGGGACCAATAGAAGCAGCCCATGTGTGTTTACATATGTACGCTTAGTGAGCAGGTTCTCAAAGAGACTTTGTAGTGTGGATCCATACGCTGAAAAGTAGTGGGTTCTTGTTATGGATAAGTGGAGTGGATGAAAATGATTCGATTGAGTGGAGAAATAATTAACAATAGAACTGAGTACTTTTGAACTATATATCGTATAATTTAGTATATAATAATAATTTAGCGTAATGTTAAGTTGTTGCTGCTCATCAGACATTAAATTTTATTTATGACTAAGATTTACATACAATTAATGTAACTAGAACAAAAAATAACGAGGAAAGTATAAAAAATTAACTCTCTTATATATGTTACTCTATTTAAACTTATATTTGACCAGGAATAAACTTGTAATAATAAATTTGTAAAAATCAAGTTGTAGTAAACTCAGATTAATAGCATATTTTATAATTATTATTTATGTAAGCCCACTCTTCAAATGTATTTACTAACAGCCCAATCATGCTGTGAAAAGAGTGACGGTCTTCACTGTATACTTATAACTTCGTCTTTATTTGAGTAGTTGTTGATTTAATCTAATTTTAAAACCAAATTAAGTTTACGGAATACTTAGATATTTATAAGTTTTTATTTTAGCCGGAATTTAAGGTGATTATGGAAAGAGCATATTGGCAGCCTTCTGCCGAAAGCCATTGATGTGACATCATGAATAAAGCATTATACCAGCCAAACAATGTCAGAATAAAGGATGCTGGATCTGTTCCAGTACTGGTTAAAGAAGACAGTCTTACTAATGTTCAGACTTGCAAAACAATTAACACTAAAAGAGCTCTACTGCAATTTCCAACTGTCATCTATCGCATAGAAAAATCCCATCGCCATTACGGTCTGTTGGCGTGCCACTGTTGGAAATAAATTTTGTTAACCTGATAAAAGTGTATAAGCACTATTTACTTTTCCCATGTAACTGTAGAATTTATTATGTCAAATTGTATACGCACAAAAACTATGCATACATATTCGTTTTCAAGGCATATATATATTGAGGGGATGTAATTGTTGCTTATAGTATTTGTTTATTCACTATGTAAAATTCCATTGTATAGTTTTGCTTCCTTGTAATTGAATACTTATCATAATATGATGATACCTTATTTGTGGAAATATTAAGCGTTATTTAATTTAAGGCGTGTATAAAAGTGTACAAAATATGGAGAAAGTACATATTGTTTGGCTTAATTTAAAATAAATTAAAAATTTTAATGTTTCATTATGTTTTTTAAGTTACAGTATCGATCTTTAATATTATTATGATATCAACAGGCCTATTTTGAAATCGGTAAAATAGCTTTTGACAGGAAGTATAGATATTTTATTGCATTCGTTCTGGCATAGAAAACATTTTCTGGTTGTCTGTGTGATAACACTGCTGCTATATATTCTTTGGTCCTTTGATACTGCGTTTTGTCTGTTTATTTATTCTCTTATCCATTAAATAAATGAACACCATTTAGTTTAAATGAATATGAACTAAAAAATTTTGCCATATCTGGTCCATGTATAGCCATTTGATTTATATTTTGAGTTGAACAAATTTGCCTCACTCAGCCAAAAGCCTTACCCAAATGCGGCTAGCAAGGTAGGCGATCAAATTCCGCGAGCGATCGCCTAGTGGCTGAGCCTCTACTGTTAAATAGATTGAGAATTGATATATATATATTCATTAAATTTGCATTAATGGCAATAGCCGAATTTAATTTATTTCAATAAACATTGAATCGCAAAAAGTACTTGCTCCGCCGGGACTCGAACCCGGATCTCTCACTTGCCGGGTGAATGTGCTACCATTACACCACAGAGCCCTCACTTTTTACGATTCAATTATTTTGTATTTGGCCGTTTCTTTCACATATGTGTTTAAATAACCAAACTAACATATGATCGGAAGACCAAATACCTGTCAAATGACTTCTATTTACATTCATTAAATTTGCATTAATGGCAATAGTTGAAATTGAATTATAGAATCGTAAAAAGAGAGGGCTCTGTGGTGTAATGGTAGCACATTCACCCGGCAAGTGAGAGATCCGGGTTCGAGTCCCGGCGGAGCAAGTACTTTTTGCGATTTAATGTTTATTGAAACATATATATATATATATATATATATATATATATATATATATATATATATATATGTATATTTCATATCAGTGTTAATGATAATATAACAAACAGTTAAACTAATATAGATTACAACACAACATTTATTTAGCCATTAAAAAGTCGTTACCAAAACATATACAGGGATATATCCAACAAAAAGGAAGTGGAGAGGTTACAAGGTCATCATTCGGTTACAAGACTACACCGATGGTACAACAGAGTTGTTAACTCTCGGTTACTCCGGGTAATCCAGTTGTCTCTTTAATGACTGAACTTCAATTGAGTCCCTCAAGCACAACGCTATATAGCGAGTTAGCTTTTACCTAATGAATACGATTAATGACAGTGCAGTTAATGCATTTAATTATTAAGCTTTGAATCCAATATGTACTAGATATCAAAGAATGTATAACATCATACGATAAATAGAAACGCATTTTAGCGAAACATTTGCAGTCAAAATTTCTTGTTTATTATTTGCATTACTGCAAAATTCTGACAATATCGTATTAATGATTTTAGTTCACTGACCTGAAAGTAAAGTGACATAGTTTCTTCCAAACTTATCACGCCAGAAATCAGAGATCCACAGCTATTTCGAAAAGTACGTTTTACGCACTCTCTAAAAATGATTTTAACCCTCATGTAATGAGATAAGGGGATAGAGAATGTAGTTGTATGTGATAAAAATACCATCTTGCTGAGAACTATAATTTGTAGCATCATAAACTGAAACTTACGACACTGCATAAAATAACTAGAATAAACATTGGTATATTCAAGGTATTATAATAGAGTAATAAAATGAAATGTCACAAAATACATAAGTGTATTATGTCGTTCTAAATTAGATTAAATACCCAATGAATTAAATTACATTAAAAACATAAAACCAATATTTAATACATTTTAATGTTTTGTGAGGCCTTTCGATATATATGTATATATGTCTTTGTCTAATCCTCTACTGGGAGCTCATATATTATAATGTACTTTTGTTGATATGGCTTATCCATCGAAATGATATGTCTGCTATGTGGCAGACCTTCGTAGCAGAACTATGAAACAATAATACCACTTGCTCAACAATGTATTATTGAAAAGCTAAATATATTGGTTCCTTCTCTCTTTTTGTTCACATAAGAAAAACAGAGATATTAGGTGGATATAGTTTTGATTGCATCAAATCAAAACTCAATAATAATCAAACACATTTTCTATTAACAAACAAACGAGAGAGGTAATAACTCAATATTGTTATTTTCGGTTTGACTAATACACTTATTTGTGTAAGCAACCCAAAGTGTTTTGATATAACAGTACGATTCTGGACCAGCAGAGGACGAGTTACCCCAAAAGTTTCTGACTATGAAGAAATAGTAGTTGAGAGCGAGTCAACAGTGTGTGGCCCAATCTGACGGGAAGACGCGAGAACTACACGTAGGCTATAATTCACACTTTCGCCCTCACGTTCACTGGGAGAAACCTATGGCACAGTTTGTTGCTTTATAAAATCCACAATAAGTTAAACAGTAAAGCACTCAAACGTAACTGTGTTTGTAACACATATTATATGTGCAAGCTACAGCAATAATGAAATGAAATGAAAATTCTCTTAATTTTTTCTGGCGAAGTTAGGACTACATAGTCCTCTCTTACACTTAACCTGATTATTAGTATATGTAAGTCCAAGCCATTTGTAATCTTCAAAATAAAAATCAAATGAACAGCGTTTCAAAAATAAAATGAATATTTGCTATGTATTCTAAAACTAACAATAAATCACTCAACAACAACAAAATTGCACTCTTAACTTAATACTGTGTATAAAATTAATATTTGATTATAAAATAAAATTGATAATACATTAAAAAAAGTTTGTCAAAATATACATTACAATTAAAACATTCAATTTTTATTAAAATTATTTACTTACACTCACACATTTATTTATTCTGTCTGCAACAAACAATGACTAGCGATCCACGGGCACCACGGCCGCGGACATCCGCTGCAAAAAATACAACTTAACAGCCAAAGCAAACCGATCCCGGCTCTCCAAAGATTTTAAAGGATCTGGAAGAGAATTCCACAAACGGCAAGCAGACACTACAAATGATTTATTAAAGACAGTCGTTCTGTGGTGGGGGATTGGCAACGTTGACGAGCCAGTGCGGGTGTTCCTTACGCCTTTTTCAATAGCAATGAACTCAAAATCGTTTGTAAAGTATTTTGGAAACTCGCTTTTAAGGATAGAAAAAAGTAAAATTAGGATTCGGAAAGCTCTTAGATCTTGCAATATTAACGTTGAAATTAGTACATAATAAGGTGAGATATGCTCATCTCGCTTTAAGTTTATAAAAATCGGAAACAATAATTTTGGATTTTCTGCAATCTATTATTCAAAACCACAGTCATGTCATTAACCACCACACAATAGTAGAGGAAGTGTGGAAATACGAGAGATTTAATCAGCAAAATCTGTATGTGGTGTGGTAGAAATCGTTGCATTCTTTTCAGCGTATGAACTGCTGCAAATACCCTTTTACGGGTACCTACAACGTTGTCAGTCCAGTCCAGCGTTTTCGTAATAATTGTCAATCCCAAACTTCTAACACTACTACAGTATGTTACAGCCTCCCCGTTTACCAATATTTCACGTACATTGTTAAAGTGAACTATTTTAAAAAGTCTAAAATTCCCAATTATTATGGGTTTAGTTTTGTCCGAGTTGAGTTTCAGTCCGTGCTTTTCAGTCCAAAGTACAATCTGTTGAATGTCCAAGTTAATGTTTTCGATAGTTTGGTTAATGTTACTAACACTGCAGTGAGCATATATCTGTAAGTCATCTGCATAAGACTGAAACTTCGTATGTGTCAGTACCTTGCTTATATCGTTAACATATTTTAGTGAAAAAAGTAAAAAAACTGATCCTTGTGGAACACCACACGTAACAGGCTTCCAGTCAGATCTAATGTCATCAACCATAACACACTGCTGTCTTCCACCTAGATAAGATCCCATACATGTAAGAACCTCGGTGGAAAATCCTGTATGTCTCAATTTTTCTAATAATAAAGTGTGATTAACAGTATTGAAAGCTTTAGAATAGTCAAACTGTACTAATATAGTGCACTGCCTTTGATCCATGGCAAACCGGACATCATCTGTAATTCTCAATAAAGCAGTTTCAGTACTGTGATACTGTCAAAATCCAGAGTGATAAATGTTAAGAATATTATGCGATTGTAGAAATTGAGTAATTTGACAATGCACTATTTGTTCAAGACCTTTAGATAAAGCAGGCAAGATGCTGATAGGCCTGTAGTCTTGCGGAAAAGCAGGTGATGGGATCTTGTTTAGTGAACGGATTTGGGCAATCTTCCATATATCAGGAAAAATACCAGTTCGCAAATATTCATTAAAAATTAAAATAAGAGATGGAAGTATAGCGAACAAGACACGTTTCACCAGTCGAATTGATATGCCATCAGCACCGATTGCATTGGTACTGATTCTGTTGATTACACGCAGGACATCCTGGTGGCTTAAATTGGAATAGAGGATATGCATGCTCCGTGGGGGACAGACTTTGTAGTTGGTTGATGTAATTTTGCAGGGCAACATTATTATTTGGTCGGGAAATTAAGAGAAAGTAATAATTTAAATCATTCAAGGTAACTTGGGCTGGGACGGATGAGGGCTGCTTGCCAAAGCCAAACGTTTTCACATTACGCCACATGATCGTCGAAGTCTGTTTCTTATTAGCAAATAACGTGTTGATGTATCTCAATCTAGAATTTGGAAGGCTTTGCTTAACCCTGGTTCGGAGTCGGCGATACTGATCCATGGCCACTGCATCACCAGTCCTCCTGGCTTTCCAGTAGATTGCGTCTCTTTTAGGCATTAAATTTAACTGGGCGCCTTTTATTAACTCGTTTTTCAACAATAGGAGCATGCTTGTTGAAGAGTGCAGAGTCAATGAGTTTAATGTGGCAACCATTTCATTAACGGTCGACTGAGTTTCTACAGTGTGCCATGGTGCTTGAGGTACATATTCTAGGAATATATCCTCATTAAAACGCCTAAAACCCCTGTATTTCAAGAATCTTTCAAAAGGCTTAAGCGTTTTATATGAAAGCACACAGAAAATAAGATCGTGTTTTTAAACTGCAAGGATTGGAAGTTGCCCTTTGTGAACAATATCAATTATATCGCTAACTGCTATAATGTCTAAGAGGGTGTGGGATTCAGCAGTGTAGTGTGTAGCTTCCAGTGGTACAATAGTCATGTTGCAACAATTAAAAATAGTAGTCAGTTGTTTGTAATCATTGTTCTGTGTTTTCATAAGTAAATCAGTGTTCATGTCACCCATGATTAGGACACGACTGTAGCACGACATCAGGTGCTCGAGAACATCCTCAAAGTCAGTCAGATGTCCAATCTTAGGAGGGTGGTAACAAACTCCCAGAAGTAGGGCATCCGAACCAGACAATCAAATTTCTAAGAACATATATTAAGGTCTAGCCGAGTACTCCTGAGGTGAAGCATCCAGTAACTTTAACCCTTAAATTTTGTCTGGTGTATACCGCAACACCTCCACCCCCTTTATTTATTCTGTCGCTTCTGTGGAAAACGTATCCACTTATTGATACCTCACTACTGGGAATACTCGGCTTTAGCCATGACTCTGATATTAAAATAATGTCAGAGAGTTTTCAGACTTCAAAAAAAAATCGATTCGAATCATCGCAGAAAATCAATTACAGAGAGTCGTGCAGGCCGGTTTTCAAGAAATTGCAGCTGTTGACGTTGCCGTGTCTCTACATTTTAGAAACAACCATGTTTTGTATGTACAAATGTGCCTTAACCAGAGGCCGGGACATACACATGTATGAGACACGAGGCAGAGAAAACTACCGTACGGGAAGACACAGAACGGTAGTTTGTGATCACTTGCCTTCGCAAGCAGGTGTTAATTTCCTCAACAGACTGCCCAACTCTATAAAAACTACCCCAACGCCCAAGGCGTTCAAAGCTCGTCTCAAACGCCTTTTGGTGTCGCATGCATTTTATAATGCAGATGAGTTTTTTAAATTCGACTGGGAGACCACACAATTGGAATGACTGACTCCAATGTTTGAAGTGGGTTTCATTGGCCAGGAATGAAAGATGCGTGATTGTAAAACTGTATGTTTGAATGAGGTAATGTGGTATGAATGTTTAAAATTTTAGAATTACTCGTACAATATTGACGTTTGCTATGCAACTCATACATGTTGTCCTTGCAATAAAAGAATTTGATTTGATTTAATTTGATGTCAAAAGTTTGTTTCCAAAATAAAGCACTGATATCGTCCACGTGCCCCCTCAATGACTGAGCATTAATATGGGAGCTTTTAGTTGTTAGGGATAAGGGGACAATTCATGTAGCAGGACTTGAGCGGTATCAGGCGGAGGAGTCGATGGGGGAGGTGGAGGAGAAGCCGGGTCGGAGTTATTGTCAGCCGCCGACATCCCTACAGCTGAGCCGCGACCGCCGCGCGTCGCTCTGCCACCAGACCACGCTGCAACAGACACACATACACACACATTCATACAATCCTTTCATTTCAACACAATACATGATATGAAAAACATAAACATATACTCCATGTTGTATACGAAGAGAATGGAATACACACAGCCTTGCACTCCATAGATAATACTAATAAATATATACAGTGTTACTAAAATAAAGTAGGAGAGAGAGAAAAAAGATCATCTAAATAATTGATAACTGATAAAATTGAAATAGTATTTATTGTGAAAATAGTATGTAAATAAAACAAATTTAAATAATAACCTTTTAAAAAAGTTTTAAACAAACATGAATAAACCAATTATTATGTATACTGTATACAACATAGATAAGACTTAAAATTCCTACAAATTATATTATTTTGTCGTCCTATAACTTAATTATACACACATATACACACACTCACTACTAAATTACTAAATTTATTACTGCATACAACCTCGCAAGAACGTGGTACATGTATACCCGCAATATATATCCAACGCCTGCTAAATACAATCTTGAACCCAAACATACAAATATGCACATACAGCTCTACACCCACACATACATTTCAAGAAAAATATTTACTTATTTTAAGACATGTAGTAATTGATCTACTATTCTAAATCATTACATTTAGAATTTATTTCGTTATGGAGATGAGGAGAGGGATAAAACACTAATTGTCCAATGACCAGGTAGCTGAGCCCTTCTCTTCTGAGAGGTTACCCAGTTTCCGCGGCCGTCTATGGTCCAGACATTTCGCGTCCCATGTTTGGCGATCGCCTGCTGTAGCAGCTCTCGCCGATGGAGCGTCAAGTCCTCCCTAACGGTCACTGGAGTCCCCTTCAACTTCTTCTTGTTATTGAAGACCTCCCTCCGTACACGGTAGCTGACAAACCTGACGATGATGGGCCGTGGTTTCGCCTGGCCGCGGTCATCAGGTCGGCGAGCAGCTCCGACGTGGTGGAAGCGATCTATGACGCGATCCAGGCTAACACTGACACCCAACGCAACGTCTCGGTAAATAATTTTACCATCATCTCATCTGTGTCCTCTCCCTGTTCCTCCATCACGCCAAACACCCTCAAGTTGTCGCGCCTCTGATATTGTTCGAGCTCATCAGCCCTCTGAGCCCAACCCCGATTTACAAGTGACAGCGGGTGCCTAAGTCCCGCCACCTCTGCCTTTAATAATTATATTTCTGTGAGCGCATTTTGGAGGGTGGCGTTGAGAGTGACACTGTCTCAGAGACCTGAGTCGCCACGAGCTGGACAATGCGCGCAATAACGCTGTCGTCTGATAAGGCAACCCTGACGGCAGCTTATTGTAGCGGCCTGCCTGCTATCAGGGCTATCTGTTAAGGCCGGGTCGGACACAGGTCGCTGGGCAGGTGGCTTGACCTTGGACCTTGCTCCACTGCCACTACTTGTCTTGACAGGCGAATGGTTAACTGACATTTTAAAATTTTATCAAGTAATTAATATCAATTGATAAGTAAGTTCACACTATTGTCTTACCCTTATACACCTAACGCTCGACACAACCGTTTCGTCAAAATTCCAACAAAGTCTGGTTATTTTTACAACTAAAATTTAATATTTAAGGGAAGCACAAACGAAGCACGTGTGTTGGCTACTCTATCATATTCTAGACCAATCTAGAATAATGTGGGTGGTTTATATAGAGTGTGAAACAGGCTGTGTATTATGCTATTATACATGGAAGGCAAAGGCTGTGTTAGAAAAGTTGTCTTAAAAGTTCAAAGTTGTAACAGATTTTTACTGAAAGTTATATGCAAGCTTCAATACATCTTTTTTGTTTTTTTTTTTTAATCTCAATAAACTTCAGTTTTACGTGATATATAAATGAATAGCCGTTAAATAAACTTACCAATGGTTAGAATAAATGTTATGACTAGCACTGGGTTTTAAATAAAAAAACCTCAGAAGTAAAATATAGGTTTAGAAATCAATATTTAACTTGTTCTTCTACCCATTGTTAATCAATAATTTTTACATTGTAAGCTTTCCCATATATAATAAACAATAAAAACCTAAAATATAAAGTTTGTCAGTGCTCATTGAAATTATACATTGAAATTATACATGATTAGTATTTTATATTTACAGAAACTTATATTTGAAGGTAATTATAGTCTAAATGTGCTACTATTAATTGTAAAAATGTCGAAATTGAAACCAAATTTTTAGTTGTTTGCTTTTCATATATTTTGTCCTTGGATTTTGTTTATGAAGTTGAAAAATTTTACTCCTAATAAAATTAAAAGCATTTAACCCATTTTGTACTTTGTAATTTGTTACAAAATTAAGCCATTTTGTTATGAATCCCAAATAAAACCGCTAAGTAAAAAAATGTTGAATTTCAACAATATGCATAACAAGATATAGTTGGATATTATATTCAAAATTTGTCACAATTAAAACATTTATACGCTGTTCTCGATGAAATGTAAGCAGTATCTTAAATTTATGTCACTGCAAATACGGCAGTCTAGTTTTGCCTTCAATATGAAAATGGATTTGAGTTAATACAAGCCTCATAATCCTTAATCCCGTCCCCTAGGAGGAAGATTATATTCGGACACGGACTGAAAATCTGTAATCCTTTTAGGTTTGACACGGAGATAACGAGATTAATCTCTTGACACAGCTTCTTACATTATTTACAGTGGAGAAAAAACATTCACCAGCTGGAGCGTAATTTAGTTTTTCTTTATTTGACATCAATGTTGGCCAAGAGCAAGTGTTGTATGCAGCTTCCTATTCTGTACTGGGTGTAGCCGCCTTGTGGGTCCTGTGGCGGCAGTGGTAGCTCCAAGTGGCCGATGTCACTTTCATTCAAGCATAGGTGTTGCCTGTAGCCGGGGACGTATGTCAAATAAACACGACATGGACCTTTTTATTTACAACCCTAACGCGTGCCCCGGCCCAACCCATCCATATCTCTACCCTATCGAAGCGATTTGTGTATAAAGTTCTAATGTATGCAATTTAACATAAGTGATTAGTTTGTGTACTGTTAATAAATAACAACGAACATTATACCAGAATCACAAAAAAAGTATTAGAACAGATATACGAAATTCATACTTGGTAAAGATGCGGTTCCTAATATTTGTCATACATTTTATTTTTTTATCAGGCATATAATTAAATTACAGTAGAAACTATGTCTGTTCTAGGGAATTGAACAGAATATTTTAATTAAACGGGTGAAATATAACATAATTTTTTACTGAATGTTTGTGCATATTTGTGTCATTTGTGGGAAACATCATAACTTAGCTATATGAGCAGAATGAACTATACTAGGAATGGATGTCAAACAAAAGAAAGAGCAAAATTTAACTGATCTTACATTTCAGATATAATAGTAAAGATCGTTACAGTTCAAATATATCCCAAGTTGATGTTCTCAAATTTTTATTAGTCATAGCACGATCAAAACTTTAGAAGTGGTTCTAAAATTATTTTTTAAGAAACTCGTCAAGTGCTCCTTAAATAGTAACTAGAATTCCATAGTTGAATATAATCTTTAACTCAGATTAAAACTCTTGCAGCTCTTATCTCTATTTCGCATATTAGAGAATTCATTAATGCATGAAAAATTCATAATGCGTAATATACATTTGACAAAATGATATGACCAATAAAAATGTGTTTTTATTATTTTAAGAAACAAATAAAATTAAATTTCATGAATAAAAATTAAAAATATGATGAGAAAATAACTATAAAAATTTTTAAATACAAGTGAGAGTTGTTTAAGTGTGATTGATAATAACGATTTATTTACTTAAAATAGTAGTATAAAAGTTAGTCGTTTACAGATTGAAGGGGTTCTAGATGGAAGAGTCACTTAAAAGGTTTTCTATGCCAATCAATAAGATAAATGCTCGAGATGGTTCTTGCAAATAAATAGTTCTCCTTGAAGTTGAATGTCTGTTAGAGATTCTTCAATGATTTGGAACTTTTCATGGAACGGATAAACTTTATAATTAAAAGCCTCCCCTTTGATAGGAGTCAGATGTCCCTAAGGGAATAAGAACTGGTTATCCTTTTAGTCAATAAATAATTAATGGTAAAAACAATTGTTTATATTATTTCTTGAATCACATTTTTTGTAATATCACGCAATGAAATTTAAGAACCTTGTCTTGTGTGTTATATAAATAAATAAATATGTATATTTTCATATATATGCGCGATATAGTATTTTATAAATTAATTTATTATTGGTAAAGAATTTTTCAATTTTATTTAAGATTGTACATACATGCAGTAACATCCATCAGAAAGTATAAAACCTGAAATTTCATTTGTCAAATAACTATTTAAACGAGTTAATATATACATCTCCATAAAGTTTGAATTCTGTTCTGCAACAAATGTTGTTAATTAAGATTAATTTCCTTGTTTTCAAAACAACTATATTGCACAATAGTATTAATATATATCTTGATCTCTAACCTAGAATTTTTTTAAAATACAAATGTGTTTATTTATCTGGCACCTATAGGTTTTGTAAAAGGATTAAAATTATGGAGTGGTAAGAATCTTTTGCTAAGAATATATTACTAAAGAAATTTAAAGATTACGTACGTTTGCTTTTTTATAGCTTATTAGAATTCTAACGGGATTCATAATGTATAGGTCTAATGTATAAATAAAAAACAAATTATGGTTGCCTGTAAAGTCGGTTTTACGGGCGAAGATTTTACGTGACAACGTCTATTTCTCGGTAGAATATTTATTGATATGAATATTATTAAATTGCACAATAGGAACAAGGAATTGAATGAAAATAAGAATTGCACAAATTTTAACTATAGAAATATATTTTGTTTACTAAAACATTGTACATAATTTGAAATTAATTAAAATTTGTTATTGTAAATGGTAAAGTTGAATAAAAAATTTACTAAAATTGGAATTTGAAATTCTTGCTAAACACAGTTAAATTCTAACTCCGCGCGTGGTGATTGGTCGGTTAAGTTCGTTTGTTTGGTCGCACTGTTATGACAGGTTAGAGGTTATAATTTGTTATTTTAAATGTTTGACTAGCAATACGCGCTGTTTCTTCTCAATCGATTGAATTACGATTGATTGCAGAGTGATTTAAATTAATAATTTACTTAACACTATCAACATTTGTCAATAGTATGACATAACCTATAAACTCAGTTTCTCAACTTTTGTGTCAATCTAACAATTAATCAATCAATCATAGTTTACGATAATGAAATATCAGTGTACAATTATTTACCTTTATTGTTGTAGTTGTTGTAAATGACGAATCTAAGCACTCCACATTTTCACGAATAAACATAGTTATCTGCTTTATCCCGTGCGGCGGACCCACAGTTATCTGCTTTATCCCGTGCGGATCCCGTGCGGCGGACCCACTGGACGGGCATCGTAACGTTACCGGGCGTTACACTTTTTCATGAGTGACTCCGAGCCGCAACCTAATTTAAGACGTTATCACGTCAAAAACTCTTGTTGCAATACAGTTGGATCTGAAAATTGAGATTTACATGTAGCACAGAAAAGAATCTGTTTAATAAAAGTTTGATATTTTTACGGACAACTCACATCTTGGGTAACTTTAGTAAAAAAAGAAATTATATAGCTATTAAAGGAATCAATTTCTTATATTTAATAGTCTGGTACATATTTCCTTATTTTAATATTTGAGACGAACGTCAATCCTCACTCACTATCTAAATCTTAAATGTAAAGAAAGTTAATTCATTTAAAAGTTGTATTGATATTTCAAACAAATTCATTGTTATTTTGAGAGACACAAAACGTAGTACAGTTACTATGACCCAGTAAAATCTTACACTAAATAAACATTGAATCATTGTTACTGACACGGAATTTATCAATATGATTCATCCAATTAAGTTTTTCTCCTATTTGAATTGTAATCAGCACATCGTAATCCGGTCACAACTGGTTTTTGAAAATATGTTCAATATTAAACATATCAGCTGTCAGTAACGATCACTGCCTGAGCGTTAGTGAGACCTATGACTCAGTTACCTAACAACAAATAATCTTCTGTGTGTTTATTTGTCTGTGGTCGTTAATATTTACTTTAAGTATGGACTTGTCAGGAATTGCATTTTTAAATATAAAATATGAAGGTACATCACGGTGAATATCGTTTTACTAGATTTGACTGAACACCAATAAACCCTAAGTATCCACAAAGAGTGAATCATGACTATTAAGCTGCATAATCACATTTTTCCAGAATCTTCAGTGAACCCATTTACTCGACACTTGGAGTGGTGTATACCTCCATCATATTATTAAGAATAATTGCTTTAAAATAACTGTAGGTCTGCCTTTTTGAATACTTAAAGATAAAAAAAAAACATTCTTAAAATACATTGTATTTACACTGCTAGAGAATCTTAAAAAGCTTTTCATATATGATTTATTATTTAGTCATTTTTTCAAAATGAATTGACAAAACTATCAAATAATACAATTATATAAAGCACTTGCTATAAATAAACATAAAAAATCCTCTTATCTTCATCATTATTGTGTTGGAAACTCTAAAGTATTTTAGCTGGATTGATAAGCAAATATTTGGTTAAAAGTATTACATTTTAACTATGGTATATTTTCGATAGTAGAGAATTTGTGACTGTAAGAATATTACCTTGTTAAATTACTTAATTATAAATACTTAATATTAAACTTTACGATACTAGTAACTTCTTTACTAGTATCGTAAAGTTTTGCTGGTAGTTACTAGCTTGTATTTTTTTATTGATAACATATTTATACTATAACGCTACATTACAACTCATTTCTTCTTGTATTAAACAAATAAATTCTGCTGCCATGTAAATATATATATAATATATATATATATATATATATATATATATATATATATATATATATATATATATGTATATGTATATAATAGTTATTACACCAAATTCAAATACAGATATAAAATAATTTATTCATATTTCATATTCATAACTTACAAAATAAACACTTTAATAGAATTGTATATATTATATTCCTTGCAATTAACGTAAAATGCCAATAATATGGTAGTAATAAACCAAAACACATTTTAATAGTATTTTCATAAAAGGTAAAATCAATTAGTGGTGGTGTCAGGTAGAAAAAGAATTAAGATACTGTGTATTAATGGTTACCACGAGAAAATACATACAACAGTACCAGCTCTCATAAATAAACCAAAAGTAAGAAAATTAATACACAAAAAACCGACAACTAGTTATTTCTACAGTTCATTGAGATTAGTTCCCAAGGCTAGGCAATTCCGATTTTTTTCTTTTGCAGATTTATAAGCAAGTCCACTTATTATTAGATTCAATTATAATATTAAAACAAAGATAGTTTTTGTGCACATCTAAGACGATTATATTTAACTAAAAGATCATTTGTTGAAACATCTACTGAAAGCATCTGAACTCTCTTAGTTTTTTCCCACTTTCTGAGAAACAGGAAAGAGGAGTATTAATCTTTTTCATGTTTTATTATGACATTCAAACGTAAATAAATTATAAAGGTTCACTAGCACAATTATTATATAAAAATTCATCCTAAACATTTAGAACACGTTATTAATATTTAATTAAATAATAAATCTGAAAATAATTATTTAATTGTATTACATTGAAATCAAATATATTAGACTAATTTAACGCTATTTTGTATTTCCTTACATTGTGTTTAAAATTTGACGTTAAAAATCAATGTAATTTTTTTTCTTAAACATATGAATAAATTCGTCAATAAATTAATTCTAACGAAAACGCCTATTACAAAATTTAAATGTAAGAAGTATAATATATTTTCTCGATGATCCATGTTTTCTTTCAAAATTGGTTGTCAAAAACCCTGATACGAAATAATAACTACTAATAACCAAGAAGAGGTTCTTAGTAGAAACTTACTAAGAAACTCTTCATGATTTTGAAAGCTCCAACCCTAGCGTCGAAACCTCTTCCGTTGCTCCCATTCCCACTTTTTTCCAATAGTAATGCCATTCCTAATCGTAAAATGTAAAGTAACGAACCCAGTTATTTTTATTAGGATGTTATTGTAAGTGTTGCAGTTTTAAATATTTATTTGCTTGAATTCTATATTATGTTATGTATGTAGACTTTCCAAAAGTCCTAAATTTTCAGATACTCGTCTAATCCTTGACATAAAAAATGGAATCGCTCTTTAGTAGACATCTTTGTTTAAAAAGTATGAATTAAATCAGTTCAGTAGTTTAGGTAAGATTGCAGAAAAAAATTATAAAGGATGTTACCTACCTTTTAAAGTTGGTAAGACATACAAAATACATAAATGTAGATATGCTATCTGTAAATCGGTCGTATACGACGAATAATAAAATTGCGCTGTGAAATATCCATAATTGCATTGTTATAAGTGGTTTAAAATATTGGTATACTCCAGAGTAAATATAATGGGTGTTATATCAGTTATTGTCGTTTAAGTTCAAAAATTAGTTTTAGAGGAAGGATATATTCTTAAAAGTTTCCAATAAATATGAGAACACGTGGGCGGTTTACGGAAAAGACATTAAACATAAAGAGTTACATTAAATATAAGTTAAATTTCTCAACAGACTAAGAAGAAGGATGAAATGAAGTAAGCTTAAGGGTGGCCGTGCATGAATGTCCTCTCTCCCTCTTTATCGTCTCAAGTGATCACGGCAGAATTCTTTGTTTATTATCACGACATCAAAGTCTCAACAAAAGTTTGCAGTTTCAAGATATTTTCTACCACCATTCATTAGTCATCTCTTTGTTACGTATTTAACTTGAATTAACCAATAAGATACAAAAAAGTACATAGATTTGTTTTATTCTCACTATATTTCAATATTGTGACCATTTTAAGTGATATAAACTTTGAATCGAATATATTATAAGCTTTTGAATAGCTATTGTATTATTCTCAAGTACTTAACACATTGCCGTTGCTAAATAATAGTTGGTTTCAGTATTATAAGCATATGTACGTAATACTTGTTTGATTTGTGATAAGAGATTTTTTTAATATGCTTAAAAAGGTTATTTGCGTATTTGGATGTATGGGTATATATATATATATATATATATATATATATATATATATATATGTTGTATCTTAACAAAACATAACGATAATTAGTTAACTATTTTTAATCATAATTCCATATCAAAACTCAACTGATACCGAGTTTTTATACATTGCTTAGGTTAGAGTGGAAACAAAAATTACTTATTTTGAATGTGTGCCGGCTGATGGCCGTGTGTGCCACTACAAGGCCTATGCTAGTAAATTGATGACGGGTTGGCATTCAATAGGTGTAACGTAATCCAGTTCATATTCTGGAACGTGATAGCAGAAACGATCCAATGCAAGCCCTTTTCAAGTGCTTTTTGTGGTAACTCAAAAAGAATTGCTGACATTTAGGGGAGAGTTTCTATTCTGTATAAGCGTTTGTGTACCTTGAAATACTTTAACAGGGGGTTAGGATTTCGAATTTGACGAGCATCGTAGTTGAGGTGGTGTATGGATGGATGTATGGATTCCTTTAGATTCGGGAAGCTTTAGGTTTGGAGTACTTCGTACACAGATATTAACATTTTCATTTCATACAATAAAGTTTTAAATATCACCCCTGAATACAAATCTAATATCATACTATGCTGTTCGTAGATACAAATACCGTTCTTACACAAATAAGCTGATTTGCGCAGGAGGGAATGTTGTAATGTTAAAAAAATTCATTTTATGACTTGCAAAAGTTACCGTGAGAAACATTTGACAATAGTTTACATTAGTTAAGCCCTATATATGATATATTGTTCATATTTGCGGTAGTGATGTGGAAGTCGAAGGTTGGGAATACGATTACAGTTGGATAATCATGGATTATAATAAAAGTTAAATAATTAATAAGAAAATACAAATGCCTTTATTCATAAGTGAGTGTTTAGAAAGATATATGAATACTATAATGTCAACTAAGCACCTTTTTTGAAAGTTAAATCTCGAAATATAAGTGAGATCGCAACATGACAGCAGATTACTCTTGTATGTACGGGATACAGCGTGCAAAAATAAAACGTAGATAAGGTATCTAATCAATAAAATATTCAATAGCATCCATTATTTGGGAATTACTTTGAGGGCTGGTTGAGAGGTAGGAGTTTAAATGGAACCATAATTTCTCAGCTCTTCACTGATTACTCTTCATATAGCAAATCATTTGAAACCTTCACTTAGGGTCTGGGCTGAATGACTTCAATATTCTTACTGAGTTCTATTTTACAAGTGCATCTACCCTTGTACGGGAAGGTTTTTTTCATTAATTGCATATTATCTACTAATACCCCACTTTTGATCATTGATAAATAATTGTTTCCTTGCGTCTTTAATTTTTTAGCCACATTTTAATGTTTGCATTTAGACTAAGATCTCTTTATTTATCATAAATGGTTCATGTTCCTTCTTAATAATATGAAAATTTTGTTTCATATTATTGTTTCTTAATTAAAATAAATATTGCCTTAAGCACATCAGGCTGTTAATGGGGTGTACTGTGTTTATATAGTAACATTATACATGACATATACATATAATATTTACTAGAATATATTTTAAATGGGTGATATTGTATGATACATTAATTTTCACATTTTAAAATTACTGGAAATGGTTGAGTAGGGTAAAACTGCTCACATGTAAGAAGTAATGTTGTAATTGACGTCGCAGTGTTGTAACTAAGTTTGGAGCAGCTTGTCAACGTCAGTGACAACTTCTTCTGCGTCTCGACGAGAACTGAAACTTCATCAGTTTTAGTGACACGTGCCAGGTAGAAGACAAACATGTTCAAGTCGTCTTACCAAAACTTATCTCATAGAAAAACAACTTTCAATGTAAAAACAAGAATATTTCCTCTTACTGCTTATCTAATTTTACCACAACACTTTGAAAGTAAATTTTTATTATTAATTTCTTAATATAACGTTTGGTAAACATACCAAACATCTCTTGTTAATGAAACTCTGTGTTAATATTTGTAATTGTATATTCCATAGTTACTAATGATTCATGTTTCACCCCTTGACTACTCTTTATTAACTGTACGAGTATAAAAAAACCAAAATGTTAATTACTGTTATCTAAAAATACTGGTATTTATAAAATGAATATTGAGCTACAGCTGTGAAGTATTATTATTATTGGATTTTATTTGAGAGCGGTAAAATAGACTTTATACTTTTACTTTTAAGAAAATACAAGATTAGAGTAGCTTTATAGATACAATTATATATATTTCCAAAGAAAAACATTGAAAAAATTGTATACTTACTCAGTGAACTCAAGTACTAAAATAAATCAAAGGTGTTTCTCTCTTAGACAAAATCATGCAGCCAAGAAGCACAACCGCGCATGCTCATAAGGCACACTGTCCAGTGCACATGACAATATGTCGTAAAGTTTACACTTAAATTAGTACTGTTGTGGTAGGAAGAATTGTATGCCATTATAGTACTTGCCAAAATAATAACGTCTGTTGAGACTGATAATATTTTCACGTCGAAAAGCATTTTTCCATGACGCACTATGTTGTCCCGTTAGGGTCAGATTGTCAATGGTCCAGGCCCTAAAATTTACAATATTAAAGGAGTCATTAGATTAACATTTATTGAGCAGCTATACGAACTCCAATAGACGGAATTAAATAACTAAGACCGTTATGAAGAAGCTTCAAGAAATAATTCTGTAATTGTTCCATTAACGTGTGTAATTTGGATGAATGAAACAAAAGTGCGAGTACCTGCGACCATTCTGTCCTTCAATATTTATTATTATCCTCACATGTTTTCTTTTAAATTTATATTTCTGAAAATGTTACAATAATAAATCTTTATAACTGTCTGGCAGTATAGACAGGTATGAATGATGTAAATTGTATAAACATTTAATCATTCACAGCTGGCACTACCTAAAATTACTCGTATGGCTAATAAAGTAAGTATATAGTGATAAATTTCTTCCATCTTTTTGTATTTCAATATTTTTGCAATTGCGATGAAGGAATGCTACATTTTAAGCCTCACTTTAATGGGTTGATACGAAAAGTATTTAATGCTTACTTTGTTAAACCATACCTAGTTTAACAGTTATTTTGTTTTTGTAGGAAAGAAAGAATAATAGTGACATTTTAAAAGAAAAGAGTGTGAGACTGGCATTTAGTAGATTGCGTGAGAAACTTTACGTGATTTCAGTTGAAACCAAAACCACACGAACATTCATATGCTTACATGCCAATGAAATAAAATTGCCGAACACAACTATAAGATGTCTCTTAACTTTCCCAGCCTTAATTTTTGTTTTGCATATCATACCTGAGTAATTTAACTTAACTTAAACAACACGTATTTTATTCTAAATACCAGCGTTTTCAAACTTAAAATACACTTAAATGTTTAGTAACGTTTGCACATATTTTACAATGTATTTTGTAGTCTCAAAAAATAATAATCAAAATGTTGTTGCACTATAAGTAGGAAATAAATTCAATGATTTTTTTCTCACTAACTGAGACTCATCTGTTATCAATTTCCAAGAGCCGGTTGCATCCTAGGCGATAGTACCTGTGACCAAGGAGGAGGTTGTGTGTGTAGTCTAAGGGGTTAAAAACCAAAACTTTATATCACTTAAATAGGAATGTCAATGTGAATGCTAAAGCTCTCTTTCAAGCAGGTAAGAACACCACTAACTGTTCCTTTTAAACTGTAATAATAAGGTCACCATAAAAAAGCAAATATTATTCCTATTAAAAAGAGAGACACCCTTGCTCACCAACAAATACTGTTCGAATTCCATTATGTTATTTTTGAGCAATGTCTATAAAAAATCTTTCTGGAACTCGTTCTATAAAGATTCTTTGAAGTTTTTGATGGACTGGAGAGGTAGAAACATGTGTTAAGCGTGTTTCACGATGGTGTACGAGTTCTGATTATATATATATATATATATATATATATATATATATATATATATATATATATATATATATATATATATATATATATAAACAAATGTATATTCTAAGTAAAATAGTAATTATTTATTATGTATTAAAAATACATGATATTTTTAAATCCTTCAGGTTGCTAGGTGGGAGTAAATATTCCCATAATATACAAGGGATGTATAACCTAATATAAAAAATTTAATTAGCATAATTTTAAACGCCGTATATTTAATTAACGTTATTCTTAAACAATCGATGTCACTGCTCCAACGCTAATCATGTCATCTACATTAGCATACGGTTCGATGAATGGTGTCAGATATATAATGTATTACTAGCCAATGACAGCGATAAGTTAATAATGTATGGTCATATGATGTCCATTTTCCTCAGCTATTACACCATTACTCAGTAAGCCGCCACATCAGTACTGCTACATTATTCAATCATGTCCAGTACATCCACTATGTGATGTATTTTTATTATTTTCAAATCTGCAGCTTATTGTAAGGTTTTTACATAATATTTGTGAATTTTTAAAGACATTTTTCCTTAGCTAAAAATTAATTAGTATATAATAATATATTTTGCTTTATTTAAAAAGGAAAGCTTTCATCTAATCATTCATTCAATACTAATCCTCCAAACTTTCTATAGTAAAAGGAGATTAATATTTATCACATGCATGTGTAATAATAAATTTAGATGATTAATTTGATTTTATATAGAGTCGTAATCTCTAGAACTATATTGTGTTTTTAAAATTATCGATGACCAATAAAAGTAAATTTTGATTCAAATTCTTTATGCTCTCGAGAGGCAAATAAAATATACTACTGTTGATGAAATTTATAGAACTCATAGGGGTAAAAGTGGAGTTTCAAACCGTAGAGTACTTATATTTGTTATTTTCAACTTCCTGTGATGCCCTATTCGATTATATTTGATACGTATGTGCCTTAAGGTATCATCCAAAAAAGGAAACATTCTTCATACTTTTTCAACACCCATCATGGGTTAATTAGGTTGCAACTCCTAAAGGAACTACGATTTTATTATTCAAATACTTGCTGTCCTAGATAGAGGACATGTATATCATACGTACAATCTTACCGCAGCCACTCAAGGGAATGGAAACACTGCATGTCCGTTATTGTATATGTATGTATATCCGCACTATATCTCTTAAAATAAATCACCCACTCACAAAGAATTTCCATGAAGTTTTCTTTCTATATGAGCAACTCTGAGCATAATGGCAGTAGATGTCTATTATATATCGGATTTCGCAGATTTTTAGTGAATATTTCTATATTGGTCTTATGGGTAACCATGATGGCAACAAAAATATAGTAGAATGAATAAAATTGTAAACAAAATGCATACAATCATATATTGTTTGCAAACGTGCAATGTGTATTCAACGAGTAAAACTGAAAAATATTATATGGAAATTCAATAATAATAATAGTCAATGACAAGATTTAATTTCAGTGCACTCTTGCTCTGTAGTACCCTACATAGCTTACCGTATTATATGTTATTTTAACATTGTTATGACATTCAAATGAAAAAAATAGAATGTGTCGTTAAATGTTGAGAAAGATTTAATTTGTAAAGTAAAAAGTTAGAGTGAAATTTCATATCTTCATATCCAAACACATCTTCTATCTTAGTGAATGTTTAACCATTGAATCTATCTCTGGGTAATGTTTTGTCGGTTTCTTATTTGCCATATGATTTATTTATCTTCTCGGAGGACATATTGAGAATGAAAAAATGTATAAATACACACACACATGTTTGTATAATATATATAAACATATACACACACACATACACACACACACACACATATATATATATATATATATATATATATATATATATATATATATTGATCAGATATTTTGCGTGTAAACTTGGCGATGCCTGTCCCGTAAAACGTGTTGGCCATACGTTGTCACATAATAAAAAAATGTTTTATTTTCATTCAGGTTAACCTTCACCCCTCATTAGTGTTTGCAACATATAGAAAATATATCTATTTTAAAATTCCCAATATCCTACAAAGATGAAATTTAAAATATATATGTGTTATGCTTTTACTTGAAAAATGAACTTTTTACAAAAATATACTAGGTACAAGAGCTAATATAAGTTTCCCGACAAAAGATTTACATTTTTTTTAATCTGCGGGATGTCCTAGAAAGTTTAGTTTTTACACAAATGTGTATTGTGCACTCAACAAACTATCGGTGCTGAAAATATTTCATACCATATTTAAGTTACAATAACTAGATATAGGTTTAACTACCGAATTAAACTTTTCGCAACTACCTACTGTATTATATATCATACTCCTAATCAGGAAAAATATAGACCATAAAACTCAGAGTAGGCATTTTTTGACCAAAGTATACAGTTGAAAACAACTTCTTGTATTGAAGGTGGAGCTCTTCTTGTTTAAAAACATTAATATCTATTATTTTTATAAGAGAAAACTCATAATTACAAATAATTTTAATATTTTTGCACGAGGTCTTTCGACATCAAAGTGCCATTGTCAGTTGTGAATAAAAAACTCTATATAGTATAAATATTTTACAATTTAAAACAAATATAAGCTATACAGCTAAACAAGTAAAGTTTAATACAAGATTTGTATAGTTTAAAGTAAAATAAAATAAGTATTAATACATGTGTAAGAGTTTGGGTTAAAAATAATTTAGTTATGTTTTAAGTGAATGGTGAATTTTGAGTCAGTATATGTAATAAAGGATGTAAGTATTATTGATTGTCTATGTTCACGTGTAATATCTAGCCTTTTTTAATAAAGTAGAATTTTGTGTGTGAATCTTTTGACAATAGAAGGTAGATTCTGTTCTAGATTACCCGGATTGAACGTGTACAGTAAAATCCTCCTGATATCTTGAATCAGATAATATAATTTCAGGTTTCCAAACCACTGAACCGTACTTCACGATTGTAATCTGGAGCCGGAGAGAGAGCTGTCGGCTAGTTTAAGGTGAGCAAACAATAAAATCTGAAATTGAATCAGCTCATGGGACGTTTGTATTGTTTATTTGGAGATTTTTACTAATTTTTCTCTTTAAACAGGATTATATATCAAATTGTACATATAATAAAAAAGGTGTGCGCTAGATTATTATTACATGATTTTACTGAATATGTGTAATACCATTTGCGTTTTTAAAACAGATTATAACCTATCGGTATATAAATAATGGTCTTTTATATAAGATTTCTAAATTCCTAACAACTTTCGATTCGTTGAGTAAAAGATATAGACACATGGTGGAGCTCTTAATATTGTGATAAATATCGCCCCTTGATGAGCAAACAGTATAATACATAACTAGCAATCTTAGCTTAGGTTCAAGAATAGACGAAGATTTGCTCACACGAGCTTAATGTTAAAACATTTTGCGCAGGCCTAAGAATAAAGATGTAATAATAATGATTTTTAGACAAAGTCTTATTCTATTTGTTTATACTCTTTTTTATTGAAAATTTAAAAACTCATAAATTTATTTATTGGTTAGTGTTTAAACCACTAGGAATTGTTATCAAACATAATCAGAATCGAGTTTAAAATGCAGGGAAAAGGCAGAAATTCTTTCTCTGATTTCGATTAAACTATATAAACTTATGATTAATTAAACTTATACTTTATTAAAGATATATAAAAAAAAGATAAAAAGATCATTAACTTTATAAACTTAAATTTACCGAGATCCGGCAGAAAATATTTAAATTAATACGAGCCCTAAATCTACAAGTAGAGTGTTATATACAAAATAAGTAGTTATATATTAAGGGAGCATGAATATATTTCATAAACTTTATTGGTCATAAGAGTCATAAATGGCAAGCAGTAAACTGAACTGAGGACATTAAATTTGATCAGTTGGAAAATTGTTAAATGCGTTGATTGGAATTAATTAGTATTATAAGCATTCAGTAATAAACGAACTAGTAAATTAAGTGACCGTTGTCCTGTGGTTTGACAACATTTCATTTATAACAGCAGACATTATAAATTGCTACATGGCCAAAAATATAATAATTCACAACGTATCTAACATTTTCATGCATTGCAAGCAATACAAAGTGAAATAAATACGTTAACCGCATGTTTACAAGTAAGGCAATATCCTTAATTGTACAGTTGCAATTAAAATGTTAAATCGCTTTTTGATAGATAAATAACTCATATTTAACGTTTTATTTTAATCATTGTTGTCAAACTCGCTGAAGACGTTCCAGCGCGCGGCGTGTGACGACCAGCTGATGGTGCTACAGTGTCCACCCCGCACCAGTATAGTGGTGCAAGTCGCCCAGTACGGCAAGAGCAACGGTACGTCCTGCCCCGAGGGTCGTAACGAGTGGAGCATCACCTGCAAGTGGCCGAGTGGCCTTCAGGTTAGAACCTAATTGATTTTTAAATTCATCTAGGGACCTGATGTAACGTAACGAAAGATTTTAACGGAACTATGGAAATTAACTGCAAGGGGAAGGTAGCAGCCACTTAAGTTCATTCAAACTGTATTCATATATAGCGGCAAGCCATTCAATGTTTCTATTTCGTCTTGCTAAGGGAATCATTGATAGACTTTGATAATTTGACTTACCAATCAAATATTCCCTAATATTAAGCCATGTACCATATTTGAGGTCTCTTAGAACTTTCTACTAAGGGCTATCTCACAGATGGACAGACAGTCTAGTGAGCATAGAGAAAATGATACGAATTTAAGAGTGACTGGGTCATCAATAGTACGACTTATTGCCTGAGCTTTAGAAAAGCATTTCACTAGAATGCCAAGAATACTTCATTTACATACTTCTGCCTCTCTACCTTTCTGCATCCACAATATATATATAAAACGTTAGCAATCAATGTACTTTTATCTATAAGACATTTGAATAAAATTATAAATAAAATAAGTGCATCTACAATTTTAATGCACGATACATATTTTCTCATTCTTCCGTGTTTCAAAGACCATTTTCTCAAAACCCTTATATAGATTAGGAAACGTCAAAAAATACATTATTGTGATTTTGACAGTTTAAGCCTTAGCATCAAATCCTAATCCGTTAGTCCAGGGCCCAGTTTCATTTTGCCCCAATAGTAACGGAATTCCAAAGCGAATTACGAAAAGTAATTTTTTACAGCATTTACATTTTTAACTAGTATGTTCCTTGTAGTTTTAAGAGTTGCAGTTGTAATATTTGTTGTATGTTTTCTAATTATTTTTTATAATTCAATTTTTCAAAAATTATTTCTAGGAACTGGCCTGATCCTTTAAGTTTTAAAAAGGAATCACTCTGTGGTGGAATACCCCTCTATCTAAAAAAATAATTGATTAAAGTTTTGTATTTTTTGAAAGAATAGTAGAAAAATATAACAATAGACATAGAAAAAGGTTGAAATCCTACATTTTAAAGTTGGTAAAACAAAAGATATATATATATATATATATATATATATATATATATATATATATATATATCGCTGTTATTCGAAGGATGGTAAAACTAAACTTTTTAAAAGATCCGTAGTAGGATTGCCATCAGGAATAAAACATATTTTGATACTACGAAGTGAGTAGAATATGATCGTTACTTATTAACAAATTAAAACATTTGCTTTTAGAGAAAACGGCTTCTTGAACGGCACAAAATATTCCATGTATGAGAATGCATGCGTGAGTTATTGAAACTATATTAAAATATATGAGTTAATAAATTACATTTCACAGTAAAATATCAAGAGACAATTCCACGAAAGAAGTTGTAACTAAGGGTGATTTTACGTGGTTGTCTTCTCTCCCTCTTCATTGTCTCAAGTGATCACGGCAGAACCCTTTGTTTATTATCACGAAATCAAAGTCTCAACTAAATTTTGGAGTCTCAGGACATATTCTTCCTCCATCATTAGTCCTCTTATTGTTAGCTATTTACCCTTTAACTATAAAAAAGAATTCAAACAAATATCAAGATTCACATCCTAGAGATTCATTTTCACGCGCTTCAAAATATTGAGAAAATTTCTAAGAAGATGTTTTTTTTGTGTGGAAAGATATAAACTTTTACTTGAATTTATGAATACTCCTTTCCTATTGTATGATTCTCAAGTACATGACCAATAAATAAACTTGCTAAGTAATGTTCTGTGATAAATAATATACACATACGTACGTACGACTTGTACGTTCAATTTGTAAGAAGATATACTGGAATACATATTTTATCAATTCTAAAGCTATATAAAAATGTTAGTTATATTATTTATTTAACATATGATATAAGCGAAAATGTTTGAACGAGTTTTTAAAGGTTAATTGTATACTTAAGTCTAAATGATTACATATTAACATAGCATTGTGCTTCAAAATTATTATTACTGTTTACAACAATTCAGCAGTAAAACTCAACTGATATATATATATATGTAGAGAAAAATTAATATTTTTAAATTTATTACGACGTAAGTGGTCCTCACTGAGAGGCATGTGTGCCACTATACGCCGACAGTAGTGAGTGGTGGATGACGTGGTGGCACTGAAAGTGTGCAAATAAATCTGGTTCATATTCCTTAACCTGATGGAAGAAAAGTTCTGATGCGAACGCTTATCAAGTGCTCTTTGTGGTAACCAAAATGAAGACATCGTTGGGCAATCTAGAGAGTATTTATTCTATATAATTGTGCCCCGAAATCTTTTAACAGAGGGATAGTGTTTGGAACCTGACACAAATCATAGTTTAGTTAGTATGTGGACCTTTCTTTCAGACCTTAAAATCCTGAATCCTTGAAGTTTTCACCGTTTCGTACAGATATATACAAATATTTATCTCCTACATTAAAGCTTTTTATATCATCTCTAAATATAAACTAAAAATTTTAATATGATATTCTTAAATACAAGATTATTCGTAAGAATATCAGTTAGAGTGCAAAACAGTGAGAGTTTTAATGTTTAAAATTTAATAACTTATTATGACTTGCAGAAGTTAATGTCAACAGTAGAATACCTGAAGATTAATTGAAGGACTCCATAATTTAATTCCTTTAAACTAGTATAAAGCAGAAGGCAGTTATAATTGAACTTCACTCAAATTTGATACTTTCCCGACGTGTCTGGATATATATACACGATTTGATACTTTCCCGACGTGTCTGGACTGAGTGAAGTTAATATTATCATGCGTTCGGCTTTAAAATTGCATCTTCTGAGGCACGGAAAGACGTGCCTAATAAAAAAGACAGAACTAATTAATGTTTCATTGAGTAGAAAATATTAGCTGTAACTCTCCAACCATTTAAAACTAAAAAAAACTAGCGGCTTCAGTTGTCATTTTTATAACACCTTCTATCACCTTTAGTGTATGTTCCTCCCAAAAAGGTGAGAAATTTTAAGTATAGTCGTAAAGTAGCATAAGATGTATATATTGATACTTGAGTGGACCATACCGAAATTGATAATACCAATAGAAATGAAAAGAAATTAAAAATTTTTTTGTTTACAGAGGTGAAGTAAGGACTTAAAAGTCCTCTCTAACCTAACCTCCAGCAAAGTAAAATATAATCATACCTATTACAACATTGTAACTGACACGTAAACTAAATCACTTTAATAATTAATTACATATTAGATTTTACATAATAATGTATATATATACTGCATATATATATATATATATATATCAATTATAATTAAAATTAACCATTTCAATTAAAATTAACCATTTCAATTAAACTCTAACATAAATCTCTTTAATGCAACAGGCAACTAATAAAACTATCATATCCTAATCAGCATTCATTCCCCATTCACGCAACTTACATACAGTTACCCCAAGTGTGACCACAGGAACCACCAACCGTCACTCCCGCCTAGTCCGCAGCAGAAAGGCCCTAACCTCCGCCCCAAAGCGATCGCGCTTGTCAATACTTTTGATGTTGTCTGGGAGAGCGTTCCACAATCGACATGCGGAAACAGTGATAGATTTATTATATAAGGCTGTCCTATGAATTGGAATTGATAATAAAGATGCACCGCTACGAGTTCTACGTGCTTGTCGCTTATCCATAGCAAGTCTTATATCTTCTGTGATTTTTAAAAGGGCTGTGGCAGTACTGTGGTGAGGGCGAAACCCAGATTGAAATACCGACAAAATATTGCCACTGTCAATAAAACGGGAGAATTTTTGGTTCACAATTCTTTCTAAACACTTGGATAGTGCCGGCAGTATACTAATAGGTCTTAAATCAGATGGAGCTTTGGGAGAAGAACACTTATTTAAGGGACGGATTTGAGCACGCTTCCATATATCTGGAAAGGTTGAGGACATTAAAGATTTATTAAATATTGCAGTAATAACTGGGAGGGTGACTAGCAGAGTGATCTTAATGAACTTGATTGGAATGTTGTCGGCCCCGACTGCATTGCTAGAGATCCTCATGACCGCCCTGAACACCTCAGCCTCAGTCACCGGAGTGAAAGAAAACTGATGAACAGGTCTGTCAAGCGGAGAAGCCTCTAGCTCTATGACATAATCACGAGCACGGGACAGATCAATGGGGACGTTAGCAAAAAATTTATTGATTATATTTGGATTTAAATGGGTTTGTTGGTCACCATCAGATTTGCCCACTCCCAGCTCTTTCAGTTTCGTCTACAGGGTTTTAGTTGATTGTTTCTGAGAAAGAGAATTGTATGAAAATCTAATTTTAGAATTTCTAATTTGTTGCTGTGTCTAATTTCTCAGTCTTTTATATAAGCTCCAATCGTGCTGATTTTTTGTTCGCGTAGCCTTGCGGAAAGCGGTGTCTCTCTGTCTTTGCAGATGGCGAATAAAGTCAGTAATCCAGGGAGCAGGCTTTTTTGTTACACGTTTGAAGACTATTGGAGCATGTTTATCAAACAATTGAAGAATTAGGGAATTAAATTGAAAAATAATATCATTCACGTCATCAGAAAATAGTATTTTATGCCAAGAAATATTGGAAGTATCGAAAATCAGTAGGTCAAGATCAATGTTTTTGTAGTTTCTGTATTTAATAAACTTTGGATTGGGTTTGGGGAGAAGAAGTTTGTAGACGCAAAATATCAAATCATGTTTAGAAAGTCCAGGGACAGGCCATGGTCCATGGTGCGCAATGAGGGTCGGGTCACCGACAGCAATTATGTCCAGCCAGGTGTCGGCAGCGGCAGTATGGTGAGTCGCATGAAGTGGTAGTATAGTCATGTTACAAGAAAAAAAACATGTCTGATAAAAAGGTTTGATCGTAGGCGACTGGTCCAAGTAAATCAGTGTTAAAGTCCCCCATCACAATAACATGACTGCAGCGAGCCAAGAGGTTAAGAAGTTCATGTTCGAATTCAGCAAAGTAGCCAAGGTTAGGAGCTCTGTAACAGACGGCAACTAAGATGTGTGATCTGGTAATAGATAGATAGATAAAAATATAATAGATTTACAATAGATGCTGAAATGGTGAACATTAAAATTATTAATTTTCTTATAGAAAATATCAGCGGGCTATAGTGAATTGACTTTGGGTTTTACACAATTAAACAGTACATTTATTCCCAAATATTTTACGCTATTATTTAGTAGTAGAGCTATGGTAGACGTCTCGTGTTTAAAAATATGAATAATTGATTCCTATTGAACATTTTTTTTATCTTTTTGTAAACATTTACTTAGAATATTTTAGGAATAATTTGCCAAAATATTTAATTTTCATTTTGAGTAACTCATTAAAATAAAAACAATCTTTTTGGCTCCTGTTAGTTATATCTTTCTAATGAGACATAGCCCATAAATCTAAGATTTAAAATAAGTCCGTATAAGTTCTTTGACCTTTTCATTTTACTGGTAAATTCAAGAGGGATGCAAAGAATGCGTACTGTTAAGGGGAGAAAATGTGTTTATGATTCAGTGTTATACATAAAATTCAATTACATTTTTAACTCATATAAAATAGAATATCTAATTTAAACGTATGATATTTTATAACATATAACACATGTTAATATTTTAAGAAAGGTAGGGTAGCGTAACATTTGTTACATGGATAATGTAATTTTGTATTTGATTTCGTACTGTAACTTTTATTGGATCAGCTTTTCAACGTCAGTTACTACTGTCTCTAACTGTCAACAGAAGGGAAACTTCATCAGTTTTAGTAACAAGGTAGAAGGCAAACAGGTGCAGGTCGTTTTGCCAAAACTCATCCCTCAGAATCACAACTTGTAACGTGGAATCGTGAAGTGTTTATCGTTCTTCTTTCCTAATTTAACGTTATACGTTTGGTAATTTAGTCCGTTTAAGTGTGTGATTTGAAAAAATCTAAAGTACAAGTACCACCGGTCATCCTGTTATTCATACGACATTCATTAAGAATCTTGTTCATTTACGGTGATAAAAATGTTAAAGTGGAAAAGGAAACATTTCAAAATTTTCGACAGAAATTTATTTTAAGAGGACATCATCAAAGAGTTGTTAACATAGTGCTTTAAGTTTCAATGTACCGTACGTTTCTTGTTGGGCAAGAAAGTTGGGAATTTTAGGAAGATTGATAGTATTTTTCTACGAATTTTATACGGTTTTGCAATTATTATGACCATGAATGTAGTTTAAATAATTGATATAGATTTAAAAAAGTATTTTGCTGATGGTACTACTTAAAACTTCGCTTATAGCTCATACATTAAGTATAGAGATGTAATCCCTTGCCCTCTTAAGTGTCACTCTTTTTGCGACTTTGACAAACAATGCTGCATTATAAGGTTTGGTAATATATGTATTTAATCCATGCGTAGTTACATTCTGTATATTTATATAAAACCAATCCTAATTTTAAATAATCTTTTTTACAGCAAGAACTATTTTTATAGAATTTCGGAACAAAGAGTCTGAGACTGGCATGTCTAGTAGATCGCGTGAGAGCCTTTGCGTGCTTCCAAATGAAATCAAAACCACACGAACATTTGATGCCCACATCTTGATGGCCTCTACTACTGGACACTATTTTAAGGTGTTTCTTATCTTATCCAGCTTTAAATTGTGTTTTACATATTGTAACTGAACTAATGCGAACACGTCAAATCAATATATGTTTTACTATTCATAGTAGCATTTATTAGTTATTATATAATTTTACATATATTCGCATGTTTAATAGCGTTTGCACGTATTTTATATTGTGTTTTGTTTCCATAAACGAAGTTTATTATCTAAAAGTATTACATTTAATAAGAAAGAATTTGTCTCATAATTAATCAATAATTCTTTAAACACTATTTGAATTATTATATAATATTCAAGCCCTGAATATGACAGTATTAAACAAACTAGTAGTTATCTAACTAACTAGTAAAAGTTATATAATAACTTTTTATTTTATATTCAATAATTAACATTTGCAAAAACATTCACATTTAAAAGTAAATAAACAATGACACTTAGAGTTTCTTTCTTTCTAAAGAGAACAATATTTTCAACAGTTTAGATCGTTTAGAGCTGGAATTGTTATATTAGTTTAAATCGCAGTTCAGCAATCTTTCATGTAACATGTTCTTGCCAACATCTTCCCTGCAACGTAAATAATACAGACAGGCATGTACGCCGATACGCAGCTTGGATCTTCTCACCTTGGCTGATCAAGACTATACGCTTTTTTCTCAAGATTTTTGGGAAAAAATCATCCTCCAAGCAGCGGTTGTACATCCATCAGGAGCATTTCTGGGTACATCAACACAGCCTCATTCAAGGCCATGGAGCGTTCTTGTTTCGAAGTGTTCTTACAGCTTTCTTTAATTCTTCTTCAGTAAACGTCGTGAAACGGTGCCGCAAGCACCTTCGAATTTCTCATAGGATGAGTAGGAAAGAGAGTGTCGATGACGCACTCCGTCCTTCCTGTATCCATAATGAGGTTAGACGACAGGTATTTCCTTAGCTTTCTATAGCAATTTTCTTTCTTTACGACTTTTGGTTATTAGTCTTTTACTACCTATAAAAACAGCATCTTCATCTACAAAAAAATTGTAAAATGGTAGTATAGTATATTCTACATATTAGGAAAATTTTAATAGTCATTATGTTTTATAGGATCTTGCGATGAAATAAAACCCATACAACGATGTATCGAACGATTCGATAGAACGTAATAAGGGATATAGCGCACAGACGGATTGGACTTCCAGACAAAAAGAATACGTGGTTCTTCCTTAAACCAAGAGGAATCTGATAAATTTTACAATGAAAAATATGGTAGATGGACGGGCAGACAGACATTTGAACTGACGTTGGACTTTATGGCTCTAATATTACTAAATTTTCTTCTTTGAACCATGAGGGACGAATCTCCACCAACCTGTCTATCACAGATTTATCACATATAGAGGTATCAAACAGACAGAGAGACATACGAACTACCCTTTGACCTAGTTAGTATTGTTTAACAACTATTTATTACTACATTATTGGCCTGACATCTTAAATTTACAAGCTTAACTATCGATGATTTGTTAAAAACTATTACTAATAGAAGTCACTCTAGGTCTTATTTTTTATCAGTAACTGAATTCGCTTAATTTTTCTAAAATTTTTTGATAAATCGAACTGCTTTTTGGAATTGTATCCGAATTATATTTATGTTTTGAGTAGTCTATTTAATTAAAAAAAGTCTAATAGTATAATTTACCAACCAAAATTTGTAATCAGTTACCCCATAAAATTAAATTCTGTTATTTGAGTAAAAATGGGTTATATTAGATATTTTAAATACAGGAGTTTCTTTTTGTTTTCTTTATATTTCTATTCTATTCAAATCGTCATGTTTATATTGTGAAATCAAAAGCTATGATTTTTTGTTGTCATATATCATTTTTAAATTGTGTTCTACTAAAAAGGAACGTAAACATGGTATTTCGTAATCTCATCTTACTTGACATTTGGAGCTTGTAACAAACGAGAATTTTACAACGGCAGTCTTAAGGTTCCGCCAAAAATCCAAACATAAACCATACATTTTACCCTTATATTCCAGATTATTAATATAATTTCAGGTACAATAACTTACCAATAGTGAAGCAGTATTATGTTAAAACAAATACATGAACCAATGCGTGTTCTAGGTTGCAGTCTAGCTCATTTTCAACGGCTTTTGTGATATAAGTATCTATTATTTTATTACATATATTTGCTTGCCTTAATGCTACACATGATTGACAAAGTAAGAAACAGCTAGAATGTTTCCTCCACATGCGAAAAGTTTGACACACTGGAGGAAGTAAAAACTATCTCTAACTCTTTAATGAGAAATCTATTTAGGGAAAGTAGCAAAATATTATTAACTTATATTTTTTAAATTTGATAAAACAAGTCACTGAGTTATTACTATTAATAACAAGACTATCTGTGACTACCTCATTATCCAACTCAAAAAGACATCGGGAAATATATGATTTCGTCATCATAGGTTTGTGCATATGTTTGTGTGTGAAAGGTTAGCTGTGGTACAGAAAAATTTCTATACAAGATCTTGACATATCCCTAGAGATAGAGCCAGCAACATACAATATGAACATTCTCAATAGTCTCGGTATGAAATAGGCTTCTTTTAAACCAACGCAAAGCCGGCTGGCTACCTCAGGTACTTTCATTATCAGTATTGTAAGTTTTGGTTTCCGTTGTTGTCAGAGAATTCTCTATTATCTGCTTTTACAATGCAAGTTGATGGAGACAGATTTATCCTCTGTATCAGTATATAAAACTGTAAATATGTTATAAGTCATATTTATAAAACTGAAAGAATATGAAGGTAATCATAAAATATTTAATAGAATAACAAAATGAAAACTACAAAAGCCATTACTTACCAAGTTATTTTTTGGGGTCTTTTAAAAGCAACACTAACTTAATGACATATTTGTTAAAATTACATTAAAAAGTGTCTTTGTTTTATTCTTAAGTCCATCGTTGTAAAAATAACCATACCGTATAAAGGATATTGCAATTTGTAATTCTTATACTGTCGTTGACATGTTCCGAGACCGAGGCAATACTCACAATAATAATAAATTCATAATAAAACATAAAAAAATCAAAATAGTAAAACAATGCATTACTAATAGGCAGTATTATCCAAGAGCTTAGAGTAATTTTACAAAGATAGAAACAAAATCTACAATAGGCAATTATCAATTAGATTAGACAAGTAACGAAGATTTGTATCTGGTTAATATTTTCCCATTATGCAGGTGTTTTTATAAAAAGTGCATAATTTTTAGTTCGTTAAAATCGTCCTTATTATTCTTTTTAACTTAATGTTTTTATATATTGTTTTCAAAAGTAAAATTTTTATAAAAGTGTATTTATGCTAATAATATAATTTTTCATTGTAGCTCTTAGTTACTTTTATAAATTTAATTCTTATTCATATGAAAACAGCGTTCAATATATCATATTTTAAAATTCCCTAATCTCAAGATTCCTTGCGTTAACTATGTGATTCGTTAGTACATTAAAATTGTTGTAAAACAGAAACACTGTCTGAGACAGAACTTCAATTGTAAAACTTCAAGTTTTCTCTTTTATGGTTTATTTAGATTTATATTTCTGTTGCAGCCTTAATATATTCCTGAACTCTTAAATATAACATTAACATGTGTTAAATGATTTAATACATTCGTACCAAAATATAGCAAAACAATTTGTTATTATGTTGCATAATTTAATGGTAAGTTTTATGACGACTAAAATAATGGATTTATGTTTTATTTTCTATAGCCATTTGTATTGCTTACACTTTTAGAATTTAAATACAAATTTAAAAAGTTTTAAAGCAATGTAATTATACAAGTTTCCTTTACTATGTAAGGCAGTAAATGGCTTATTATAGCTTTCCTTCACAGTTCTGGGCTACATTGAAATTGTGATACACTAGGTCTAAGCTAAGTTAGTTTTTATTCAATAAAATATATGTAATTATCACGTAGCTATTACAAAGAAATAGTGTAACATTTCAAACCAATGATAAATGAGTTTTCGTGTTCGCCGATACCTTTTTTCTCAGTAATTCTACCATTTGTAATTAACAAGACACAGTATAAAACCCTTTACAGTTTGCAACTAAGATCAGGCCGAGATGTTCAAGATTGGCAGGGCCCCAATTCATACAATTAAATAATTTATATTATTTTGGTTATGCATAACAATGCAATTTATATGATTATTATTCGCAATGAACACGATATTAAAATGAAGTGTTTTTTGTGTTTCTCTCGTTGTCACCACAGTTGTCCATACTACCAAAGTAATCAAGAATCATTGCTTACAGCCAGAAATCAAGACGACTAATTGACTGATGTTTACCATTTTGAGCAGCAATGATGTTGCGAGAGGTAAAGTTTCACACCGATTTTCAGCCTTCTGGTCCTTTTATTTAACTTTGTATTGTGCATTTAGACAGACAAAAATTCGAATTCTATTCATCAGAAACTATATAATATTTCACACGGCATAATGTGTGTGTGTAAAGTATTATGGATTTATAAAAGTAATTCTTTATACTAAATAAGAATTTTTAGGCGTTGTGCGTGGTGCACAGGAGAACTTTTAACGTTCATTGTTCGATCCTGTCTGTAACAGTAGGCTCTTTCATTCATGAGAGAGAACAAAGGCTGATTCATCAACCGCTTGATTCAATCTCAGATGCTATTGTAATGTTACATGCCTTAACTGTGTTTCTTGCTTTACCTAAACCTTATTGTAGAGTAATTTTATTACATTACTGTTCCATAACTCACGGTTTGCCTAAGAAACCTGTGGTGATAATCCCGGCACTTCAATTTCAGCACGAAACTTCAGTATAAACAGATATCATGTAAAATTTTTACTAGAATACACAGTACACAACTATTATGTGATTCATACGATATATTAATATCAATCAGCTTTACAGACACTCCCATAAGTTATTTTAATGAAAAATAGAGAAAAACCTAAATTTGCTCTATTAACAAGGTATATTAATGATATGTAAAACAAGAATCAATAACATGCTTTCTAATTACAGAATAGTGTTGTATAATATTATCCTATACTAACACCTGATGGAAGAAGGAATATTAATAAAGTATTATATTGTTATCATTTGTTAATATATATTGTAACTTAGGACTTTGTTTTTGGTATGGAATAATATGATGATAATACGAGTATATATTTGTATATCACAAAGTATTATTTAGTTATCAATATAAAAATTATAAAATACTTTATGGGACTTAGCGTGTAATCACTTGCAGTAACATTTTCTTCACCTTCATTACCCTAGAATGTAAACATAAGTGTTTTCACTATACACCAGTGTATACTTAAATGTACTATCAACACCATAAGACCCAATGAAAATTATAACACATATTTATGGTACTTATATTTAATTGGAATATTCAATTTTAACACTGTTTTCTGTAATAAGAAAGAAAGAAAAGAAAGAAAGAAAGAACAGAAAGAAGAAGAAAGAAAGAAAGAAAGAAAGAAAGAAAGAAAATATTTATACTTAATATAAATACTAATATAAATAAATAAACATGGTTAAATAAATGATCATCTAATAAACAACAAACAATTTAAATTATGCAAAAGTAGATACTAAATAAATAGAATTTTTACAGGTTAACCGGTGCTAAATATAGACTATTTTAGTTTCACTTATAATTAATGACACAAAGAGACATATTGTGGTTGTATAAAACAATGGCGATAACCGACAGAGACATGATCATCAATATTATTTTACTGAATCGTTCGACTTCTGATCCATCATTATATAAGAACAGATTATTTAGATGATTATAGAATATAATATTAAACATTTAAAAATTCTTTGTTTACGAAACAAATTTCTTATTTTACCTTATTATACTGTAACACAACTGATTAAAGTCAAATACGAATTATTTACTATTAAAATAAAATCGTTATACAGAATTGATTGTTATCATATATCGATTAGCAAACCCAAATATTTCCAACAATATTTTAAAGATTAGTTGCCAAAAAGAAGCTTTACGGGGTAGGATAATTAATACATCGTTGACACTAATTGGATGAGAAAGTAGCTGTTGTGGAACCACAATTACGACAATATACATGGATTTGCTTTTATTCCTGCATTCAAATGAACCTATCAGGTAACGAATATATGAGACAACATAACTAACGAACATAATGAACATAATGACATTTGTAATGAACATAACTTATTACCAAATATTACATTTCCTTTAATACTTTGGCTGATTGCAATGGAATACCATTAATAATGATCATCACTTTACCCAAAAATAACAGAACATAATATATATAGTTATACAGAATGGTAAAAAAGTCCCGGAACGGTTTAATATATTTTCTTGATTTCTTTTTATAGGGTTATTTAAAACAAAAGGTTTTTTTTTTTAACTAAGCCTGCCAACACAGAAGAACTAATTCACCGCATAACAGAGGAAACTCATCAAATACCTCCTGAGATGATTCAAAAAGTTATTGAAGGCTTCTACCACAGATTGGGCTATTGCCAAGAGAAACTTGGACAACATTTTGAACACTTTATATAACTGTAAGTACTAAATTTTCAATTCAAATTATTAAATTAATGTTATCTTAATGTAAGAGAATGACTTATTTGGATAAATGACGAATAACTTTAAAACGCCGCCATTTTAGTTAGAGTGAACCTTTTGAGGTCCGGTTTGCGGCAATGTGTTCTACTTTATTTTATATAATACTATATACCTATGCTGGTATTTGGTCTTCCGATCATATGTTAGTTTGCTTATTTAAACACATATGTGATAGATACGGCCAAATACAAAATAATTGAATCGGAAAAAGTGAGCGCTCTGTGGTGTAATGGTTAGCACATTCACCCGGCAAGTGAGAGATCCGGGTTCGACTCCCGGCGGAGCAAGTACTTTTTGCGATTCAATGTTTATTGAAATAAAATAAGGCTATTGCCATTTATACAATTTAATGTAAATAAAAAGTCGTTTGACAGGTATTTGGTCTTCCGATCATATGTTAGTTTGCTTATTTAAAACACATATGTGATAGATACGGCCAAATACAAAATAATTGAATCGGAAAAAAGTGAGCGCTCTGTGGTGTAATGGTAGCACATTCACCCGGCAAGTGAGAGATCCGGGTTCGACTCCCGGCGGAGCAAGTACTTTTTGCGATTCAATGTTTATTGAAATAAAATAAGGCTATTGCCATTTATACAATTTGATGTATATATATATATATATATATATATATACTATATATAGATAGATATATATATATATATATAATATATATATATAGATAGATTTTTATATATATATATATATATATATATATATATATATATATATAATTTAAATAAATACTTTTTGCGATTCAGTGTTTCATATAATTGAAATTAAATAAGGCTATTGGCATTTATACAAATTTTATATATATTGTTCTGACAGACACACACGTCTAACCTGAAAAGCAATATTATTTTCTAACGTTCAGCCAATGATATTTATTTTTAGGTAAAGGCAGGAAAAGTGCAATTACGCACGCAGGTGGCCAGCCTGTAGTGTAGTGTAGGACTCCCCAAAAAACGGGGTTACCCACTAAAAAACCCCTCCTCTACTCTTTAGGATTATAACCTGGGATTTTTTAATATTACCTCAGGTTAGGCCTAAATTTGGCTTAAGCCCGTAGGGCGCGCTCCTAATCAAGCCGCTCGGTCAAGGAACCGGGCCAATTCGCGGTCCAGATCGGGTTTTCTTTTCCAGGAGGATACCCCGGATGAACTGTGACAAACAATCCCAGTTCCCGTCATCCTTCATAATCTTTTCGCAGACCATGTCCACCGAAAAAAACCGAGTTTTCTTGTGGCCTCCAGATGGTCCTTTCCCAACACGGACATTGGAAGAAGGTGTGTTCCGCGTCGTCAGAGACGCCCGGGCAGTAGATGCAATCCGGTGAACCGGTCTTGACCATCCGGTTTCAGGTACGACTTGAAATAGCCGTGGCCTGTCAGGATCTGCGTGAAGTAGTAGTCCACAACGCCATGTTGCCTTTCAACTTATGGTTGAATCAGCTCGATAAGTCACGCAGTCAATCGTCCTCGGGTTTCGTGCTCCCAGTTGTGTTGCCACTGCTGGAAGGTTCGACGCGCTCTTTCTGATCTTGCTGCGTCCTTGCCGATCTCGCCTTGTCTCTGATAAATCGCCTTCCTCTCCCCTGCCAAGAGCTTGACAGGGACGACTCCGGCAAACCACCAGGACGGCAGGCTCGGATACTGTCCGATAGGCGGAACACATCCGGAGCGTAGCTTAATGCTGAACCCGGGCGAGTCGCAACCTATAGAATTCCTTGGTGAGAACGTCTGCCCACAACTCTACCCCATAAGGGAGCACGTAAAGCCAATAATTTGAGTATAAATTATTTGATAATAATAAATTGTAAACAATGTTTCTGTACTGTACATCAAATTAGTAATTATGTAAAATAAAATATTTTTTTTTGTTTCAACAAGAAAAATACTAACGCATAGAAATTTTTATAGTTCTTAGTGTAATAATTTGGTAGAGATCATAGAGTTTCGTTAGAAAACCAAATACACATAAAATTTAGATCTATTTTAAATATGTTTAATATTAATGCAATATAGATTTTCAGTTATACAAAATAGTATAATGCATTCTTGTATTAAGATTCTTTTTGACGATGAAAGCATTGTGGAGGAACCAGATTTTCCCGTACATTAAGCATCGCTTAGTGATACATGAATTCAGTAATACACGATTATAATAGTGATTTGATGTATCACTAACCTAGGCCTAATGTATTAGAAATAATTGTTGATACTACAGACACAGTAACTTTAAAGTGAAAATGTATATATGGGAATATTTCGATTTACGTATATTTAAGTTTACCTAACAAAATAATATAAAATTTTTGTTTAGAATATTCATACTAATATTTTTAATGGAATACTATTTCAGGATGTAATTTCGTAACAAATATTATTATTTAGTTATTACAATAGTTTAAAATTACGTTTAATATAAACGGTTAATAAACTTTAGTTACCTGATTTTATAAAAAAAACTTTGTTAATATGAAATATTTCCATTTTTTATATGACTAAACAGAATGAATCATAAATTAAATATATTTCCTTTCTTTGTTATTTTATTACCAAACCTATATTTTTCAGGTCCATTTTATAATAAAATATTACTTGCTTACATAAAACTGTCGTATACAATCCTATTACCTAACATGTTATTATTTATTATAGCTTGACATTTTTTTACATTACTACATCAATTTATTATACTATAATTGAATATAAATCTACTTGGAGTAAAAAAATTTTAATATAATATTGTTTACCTTTATAAAACGGTGTCTGGAATAGTTTTAATATCTAAAATATTAAAACATTTTATCCACAACTCTACCAACTGCAACACGATTAAGGCATGTAAATCAGATTTTTCTTTATAGATGGAAGTTATAACATTCTAACTGTAAGGTATAAAATATTGACTATAACTACTTTCATGAATATATGTATAAAAATCTATATTAGTGTTTTATAGCACAGATGTATGGTACCAGTATTCCTATTCAGATAAACACTTATTTTATAAGTTTTGTTACAATGACCATTATAACTGAATTCCAATAAAATACGTAATGTTAGAATTTTTTAGGTTTGCGTTCAAATTGAACTAAACAGTTAACGATAGTAAATAATCAATGCATCTAATAAAAAAAAAAATTGATACGTTCTTACTCGTATGTTACTCGCCTAGGCTTCCTTAGGTTTTTTAGTATTTAATTTATTAATAAAAATCTATTTCTAGTCATAAAGTATTAAAACTAAACTAACATTGTAACATGTAATTGAAAATTGGTAATTAATTTTTATGATTTTGTATTCGGCCATTTGTCACATATGTTTTTAAATAACCAAACTAACATATGGTCAGAAGATAAAATATGAATGAAACGACCTTATTTACATTAATTAAATGTGTATAATTGGTAACAGCCGAAAATTATTTCAATAAACACTGAATCCCAAAAATTAGTTGTTTCTCCAGGACTCTAAACCGGATCTCTCACTCACCGGGTGAGTGTGCTACCACTACATCACAGAGCCCTTACTTTTACGAATCAATTTTGATGTTTCTGGCCGTTCCTTTCACATATAATATATTAACCTAACACGATCAGAAGACCAAATACCTTTCAAACGACTTTTATTAACATTAATAAAACATTTATGAATGGCAATAGCTGTATATAATTTCAATAAAAATTGAATCACTATTTGCAATTAAATGTTTATTATCGTAGCATAATAATAATCGAATATTAAGCAAAATCTTCAGTAATTCATCAGCTCTCCTCACACACTGCGGCAAAGTTATTGTTCACACAAAATCCAGTGTAGCCTCTGTATTGTCACAACCGGTTGTCACATGGTTAAGTCAACGTCACGGCATTAATTAAAAACAATATTACAATATGAGGCAGAAAAAAGGCTCCTGAGGTCTCTTTTTATTCGGTTGGGTGGGGGGGGGGGGGGGTGGGGGGGGGGGGGGGTGGGGGGGGGGGGGGGTGGGGGGGGGGGGGGGTGGGGGGGGGGGGGGGTGGGGGGGGGGGGGGGATTAAATAATAAGAGGTTTAACATTGTTATCATAAATTTAAAACCAAGAGAGCCTAAAAAATCTCTCTGTTAATGAGAATCTTGTAAATTTGAATATGTAATTAAATTGGATGAAAACTATACGATACATTCACGTCAAAAAGTTATCAAACTAGCAAATATTGTGTAAGTAAGAACTTCTCGTATGGAAGATGTAATGAAGATGTAATGTTGATGTAATTGATTAACGTAGTGTTGTAACTAAGTTTGAAACGGCTTGTCAACGTCAGTGACAACTTCTTCTGCGTGTCCAGGGAAACTTCATCAGTTTTACTGACAAGTTCCAGGTAGAAGACAAACATGCGCAGGTCGTTTTACCAAAACTCATCTCTCCGAAACATAACTTTCAGTGTTAAGAAGTTAAAAGTTAAGAGTTCACTGTTCTTCTTTTATACTTTATCCTTAAAACTTTAAATGTAAACAATTACTTATATATATATATATATATATATATATATATATATATATATATATATACATATGATATACAATATACATACATATCATATAAATATTAGCATTGGTAGCACATTTACCCGGCAAGTGAGAGATCCGGGTTCGACTCCCGGCGGAGGAAGTACTTTTTGAGATTAAATGTTTATTAAAATTAAATATGGCTATTGCCAATTATACAATTTGATATAAATAAAAGTCGTTTGACAGGTATTTGGTCTTCCGATCATATGTTAGTTTGCTTATTTAAACGCATATGTGACGCATATTCTATAAGAAAAAAACAACTGCCTCCAAAGACAGAATAAAGGGAATCAAGCTGACTCACTCAAAAGAATATCGCCTGTATGATATTTAGTAGGAAGTTATACATAGAAAGGCAGAATAAACTACCTTGCCACAAATAGCTAAAAAAATGCAAAAGTACTACAAAGTTTTTCCAAAATGCAAAAACGCCTAGAAGTATTTTTTACGAGAGAATAAAAAATAAATAATAATTATACTTTTAAAATGGGCTTAAAGGGTAAAAATAATGATTTGACGCATTACCATTACTAATTAAATAAATTTTAAAATTTGTTTAAATACCTTATATTGTTATTATAGTTAACATTTTAATAATATAAAAACTATTATATTTTTATTTGTTTTCGATACTAACTTCCAAAAATGGGATATTAAATCCACTGCATCAAAGACAGTTTTGATAAGGATTTAATAAAAAAAATAATGTTATTTTATAAAGAAGATTCGATAAACATTTATGTGACTAGTCACTTAATTATGTATTGAAAACAGCACAATTGACTTTTTTCTAGATAATTGCTTGATAAAACTAACTATTAGCTGCTGTACTCGTTCAGAGTCTTTTGTATTTTGCAACCAATAACTTATATATATATATTTTTTATTATATATATTTATATATATATATATATATATATATATAATATATATAATATATATTATATATATATTTTTTTATATATATATATAATTATAAATATATATATATATATATATATATATATATATATATATATTTATAATTAAAATAAACCTTGAATCGCAAAAAGTACTTGCTCCGCCGGGTGTCGAACCCGGATCTCTCACTTCCAAGGTGAATGTGCTAACATTACACCACAGAGCCCTCACTTTTTCCGATTCTATTATTTTGTAATTGGCCGTATCTGTCACATATGCGTTTAAATAAGCAAACTAACATATAATCGGAAGACCAAATACCTGTCAAACGACTTTTATTTATATTAAATTGTATAATTGGCAATAGCCATATTTAATTTGAATAAACATTTAATTTCAAAAAGTACTTCCTCCGCCGGGAGTCGAACCCGGATCTCTCACTTGCCGGGTAAATGTGCTACCATTACACCACAGAGGCATCACTTTTGATATATATACGATAAAAGAAAAACAATTCATAAAATCCTTTAATATTTCGACTAACTGTAGTTTTCTAAAAGGATACAAAAAGTGTATGCAAGCAAAGAATTAAAAGTAAATATAGATTTTTATAATCAGCTGAAATGTTCTCTTCTGATTTATAGTATAATTTTTTAAACTCCTTAGTATATTTTAAGAAAAGGGCTTTATATTAAAATTTTTATTAATAATACAAAAAGGCGTTCTAACAGCTTAAAATTATTTGAATATGAACAATTTTGTTGTTTTGTAGTTGTACATTCATAAAAAATAAAACAACTGAAATATAGACAATACATTGTTTCAGGTTTACTAGTTTAATTTAAACTATTTTTAACAGATCATACCTTATTTAAACTAAAAGGTTATATCAACTTATTAACTAATTGATACGCTTGTTCTAAATTTTCTCATTGAATTTTGGAAGAATCTTCTGATACTTTACAAATCCATTTTAGTGTGTAACAATTATTAAACATTTCGTTCTGAGCCAATGCATATTGTGAAACCAATTTGTCATCTTTTCTGTTGGATGAAGACCCATGGTCATGCATCCTAATATGTAATGGATTTGTCGTTAAACCAATATAGTCCTTGGAACAAAATTTGCATGGCTACTTACATTATTCGATTTAGAGTTAAAGTTATTTGAAATTTTATATGTTTTATTAGTTGTGCTACTTGTAAAAGTTTTAGAAGGATTCTTTAAAGAATGGCAACCTAAAAACTTTTTATCAGCTTCTGAATTTGGAATTTGGTTAGGCAAAAATTTAGGTCCTACCAGAAGGTTCTTCAGATTAGGAGCTTTACTAAAAATAATTCTCTGGGGTTTTGAAAACAAACTATTTGTCAAGGGGGATGATTCTAAAATTTAGGCCGTTTTTAATATATTGTTAGTTTTATGTAGCCTCGGGAAATATTGCTTAATACATTTAGAATCATCTGTGTAGTTTATATGTATACATATACTGTATAGTATATAAATATACTAAGCATACTCAGTTTGAGTTTAAGTTTTATTTGGTAGTAAACAAAGGATGTTATATGAATATTCCCACAAAGAGTATAAGACTGGCATGTCTGGCAGATCGCGTGAGAAGCATCGCGTGTTTCTAAGTGAAATGGAAACCACACGAACATTTTGATAGACACATCACAATGGTATCAAACAGCTGGACTCAACTCTAAGGTGTCCCTTAAAGTTTCCTCCTTAAATGTGTGTATTGCATTTTATACATGAATAATTGATTTTAACTAAATCAACACGTGTTTTTATTTTACATACCGGCATTTTCAGACCCAAAGATAATATGTGTATCAATATTTGCATATATATTTTAAAAAAAAATTTTCTTTACAATATGTTTAGTTTAAATGCAATTATTTAGATATGGATTTGTTAACAATTTACTAGGAAATGAGATTTCTTAGTTTATTGTCTATCCCTGCAACATCTAATTGAATTAGTGTAAAAAACACTCAATATGAAAAGATTAGGCAAATGTTTTGTAGATAACAAAGTGTCTCATAAAATCTGATTCAAGGTGGTAACACTTTAGAATATAATGATTGGCTGAGCAGCAGTGTAATCTTGTGTATTGCTTATGTTATGTTTAATTATGAGAAGAAGGTGAGGAATTTTGTTACTGCACATTACACAACTTAACAATAAGAAGGAACTTTTTGCTGCTTCCGTATTGTATGGTTATTGTAGGGTTAGAGGTCGGCTCATTTTAAAATCTCCTGAGGAGGATAAGTAGGCACTAACACAGACCATTCCAGTCAAAAGGGGTAAGGATCAGTAGGCGCTCATGTTTAGGCTTACAACAGTATATAGCACATGTGAGTACCACCCTCTCAACCGAAATCCACCACAGTAAACTACGCTATCGGACAGCCCTAAAGGTCGAAGTAACCGTACCTGAATAACATAAATTGTATTAAAATGACATAAATTTACATAGAAGGTAAACTTATCGTATTTTAATTTTACGTTCGACCCCTAAACTTGACGTTGTTCATAAAGAAAATTTATTTTATTTATTATAACAGCTTGGATATTCGTAAAAAATAATTTTCAGTTTAAATACTTTAATATTTACATCAAATGGATACCATAAAATCACTAATTCTAATCTTAATCAATTTCGAAAATATAGGTTAGTTTACGTCGTCGTAGTTGAAGCAATACTATTATGTGGTCTTTTAATGTAAATATTTAATAGTAACATCAGGTTTTTTTAGATTATTCGCTTTTCAGGTGGAAATACGTTACAGAAGTTTTAAAATATAACTCATGTAACTTGCGCTTGGTGTTGGAAAGGCTTCTATTACAGACTTTACGGCAGTCACTGTTTTATTTAGCGTGTTTTGGAGCAATAGCAGTTTAAATTATTTATTCAATCTGGTCACGGAGGTTTATCCTACTTCAGAACCTCCACTCAATCACCAGTGTACAATAAACCACTCAGTAGATTATACCTTCTCTCAGACAGCTATTTCCATCTAGTAAAGCTTTGTTCTTACGATTCCCTTGCACTTGATAGACTCTTTATTGGAAGTCCAAAAATTAATTATAAGGTTGATATAACAGTATAAATGATGTATTTACTCGGTAGAACACATGGTTTTATGTACAAGTAAATATAATTATAAAGAAAAGTTGTACCAACTTAATTCAACAAAGCTGTTTACAAAAGTTCATATAACTATCAATCGCAGTTTTTTTTCTGAACAACATAATTGAGTATGTATTTATATATATATATATATATATATATATATATATATATATAATTTCAATAAACATTGAATCGCAAAAAGTACTTGCTCCGCCGGGAGGAGCAAGTACTTTTTGCGATTCAATGTTTATTGAAATTAAATAAGGCTATTGCCATTTATACAATTTAACGTATATATATATATATATATATATACATATATATATGTAATCAAAAATACAAAATAATTGAATCGGAAAACGTAAGCGCTCTGTGGTGTAATGGTAGCACATTCACCCGGCAAGTGAGAGATCCGGGTTCGACTCCCGGCGGAGCAAGTACTTTATATATATAGTAAATGTAAATTAAATATGTACATTTTGAGTGTATTTACATGAAATGTGGCAGAACAGAATGAATATTACTTAAGATATATATTCACCTTGTAATGCATTTCATTCAAAACATACAATTATAGTACTTATTTAATAAACAAAGCACATGTATAAGTTAAAAATTGCTTCAAAGCATAAACATTTATTAATTACCGCTACAATTAATTACATACTTAACTCTTATGGCTCCATTTTGTGTTTTAAATTCTTTATAAATATTAGCTAATTGCATAAAAATGGTACTTCCTAGGGTTTTGATTACGAAAATAAATAAAAACTTTCCTAAAACACAACTTACTGCAACAAGATTCAAGCTTTCAAGCATTATGAGTGAACAGAAAACATTCGATTCTTATTTTAAGGTATCAAGTATTTTTGTTAATAACAGGTAGATAATAATTATCACATTAAATTGTAAATATGATATATTCTTTTATAATTAGTGAGTAAACTGAGATAAGATACAATAGGTAATATTAGACTTTATTTTTATAAGATTTATTTGGAGTTAATTTGACTGAAACAAAATTAAAAGAAATAAATGAATAAAGTTGATAATTAATGTTCATTGCTTCTAACTTGTACGAGTATGTTGCTCATTAAGTCGTTCTGTGCATTATTATTATTTAATTGTACTATAAATAATTATATTGTTTTATTATAAATAATAAACTAATGTCATTAACAAATTATCTAAACAACTGTACCCTTAATAATATTTTGTAATGTCCTTCATGTTATTTGAGTAACATATATACTTTATATTTAAGATATATATACTATCGTAATGATAACTAAACATAAGATTTCATTAAAAGTAATATATTAGTAAGTTTTAATTTTATGTACACAGCTCTCTTCACACAAGGTGGAGAACGTATTGTTCATAATAACCAGTGCAGCCTCTAGAGACACGCAGTTACCGCACAGGTTATGTCAACAACACCACATTCATGAAATAAATATTACCTAAGGCAGTTCATATTTCATTTAAAAGCCCCTGAACTCTCTTGACATACAGTTTAATGAGCAGCTGTATCATATGAACTGATTTACACTATTAAAATTTGAAAATATTTTATTTTCTTATTAATTTCATATATCATGTTAAAAATTAGGAGACTACATTTTATGTTTCAAATGTATATGTAAACATAAAGAAAATTGTGATCTCGTTTTTAGAAGGTGATTTTTAGATAAACTATACCTTTTACGTATATTTCCTCGATTGCTTCCCCACATTATCAAACAATGATTCAGTATTTCCGGTACTTTTCAAAGTTGGAGTGTCTAGATCTTTAGAAAGTTTTATGTCTCAAAATCAGCTAAACTATCATTTGCTAGATTTTTATAACTTAAAAAAGCGAGTATTTCAACATATATTATACTATACCAGAATATATAAAACAGTCATCTGAACTGATATGTCTTAAAAATTAAGTAAAAAATAGGAAAAACTGTCAAAATGTATTAAAAGTGGCTTGAAAAAAAATTATAAATGACCTGTTGAAATCTTATAAATCAAAATTCTCAAAAAATAATAATCAAAATGTATCAAAATGTTGTTACACTATAAGTAGGAAATAAATTCAATGATTTTTTTCTCACTAACTGAGACTCATCTGTTATCAATTTCCAAGAGCCGGTTGCATCCTAGGCGATAGTACCTGTGACCAAGGAGGAGGTTGTGTGTGTAGTCTAAGGGGTTAAAAACCAAAACTTTATATGACTTAAATAGGAATGTCAATGTGAATGCTAAACCTCTCTTTCAAGCAGGTAAGAACACCACTAACTGTTCCTTTTAAACTGTAATAATAAGGTCACCATAAAAAAGCAAATATTATTCCTATTAAAAAGAGAGACACCCTTGCTCACCAACAACTACTGTTCAAATTCCATTATGTTATTTTTGAGCAATGTCTATAAAAATCTTTCTGTCTGAGCAATGTCTGGAACTCGTTCTATAAAGATTCTTTGAAGTTTTTTTTGATGGACTGGAGAGGTAGAAACATGTGTTAAGCGTGTTTCACGATGGTGTACGAGTTCTGATTATATATATATATATACATATATATATACATATATATATATATATATATATATATGTATATTCAAATGTATATTCTAAGTAAAATAGTAATTATTTATTATGTTTTAAAAATACATGATATTTTATAATCCTTCAGGTTGCTAGGTGGGAGTAAATATTCCCTTAATAGACAAGGGATGTATAACCTAATAAAAAAAAATTAATTATCATAATTTTAAACGCCGTATATTTAATTAACGTTATTCTTAAACAATTGATGTCACTGCTCCAACGCCAATCATGTCATCTACATTAGCATACGGTTCGATGAATGGTGTCAGATATATAATTTATTACTAGCCAATGACAGCGATAAGTTAATAATGTATGTCATATGATGTCCATTTTCCTCAGCTATTACACCAGTACTCAGTAAGCCGCCACATCAGTACTGCTACATTATTCAATCATGTCCAGTACATCCACTATGTGATGTATTTTTATTACTTTCAAATCTGCAGCTTATTGTAAGGTTTTTACATAATATTTGTGAATTTTTAAAGACATTTTTCCTTAGCTAAAAATTAATTAGTATATAATAATATATTTTGCTTTATTTAAAAAGGAAAGCTTTCATCTAATCATTCACTCAATATTAATCCTCCAAACTTTCTATAGTAAAAGGAGATTAAAATTTATCACATGCATGTGTAATAATAAATTAAGATGATTAATTTGATTTTAAATAGGGTCGTAATCTCTAGAACTATATTGTGTTTTTAAAATTATCGATGACCAATAAAAGTAAATTTTGATTCAAATTCTTCATGCTCTCGAGAGGCAAATAAAATATCCTACTTTTGATGAAATTTATCGAACTCATAGGGGTAAAAGTGGAGTTTCAAAACGTAGAATACTTATATTTGTTATTTTCAACTTCCTGTGATGCCCTATTCGATTATATTTGATACGTATGTGCCTTAAGGTATCATCCAAAAAAGGAAACATTCTTCATACTTTTACAACACCCATCATGGGTTAATTAGGTTGCAACTCCTAAAGGAACTACGATTTTATTATTCAAATACTTGCTGTCCTAGATAGAGGACATTTATATCATACGTACAATCTTACCGCAGCCACTCAAGGGAATGGAAACACTGCATGTCCGTTATTGTATATGTATGTATATCCGCACTATATCTCTTAAATTAAATCACCCACTCACAAAGAATTTCCATGAAGTTTTCTTTCTATATGAGCAACTCTGAGCATAATGGCAGTAGATGTCTATTATATATCGGATTTCGCAGACTTTTAGTGAATATTTCTATATTGGTCTTATGGGTAACCGTGATGGCAACAAAAATATAGTAGAATGAATAAAATTATAAACAAAATGCATACAATCATATATTGTTTGCAAACGTGCAATGTGTATTCAACGAGTAAAACTGAAAAATATTATATGGAAATTCAATAATAATAATAGTAAATGACAAGATTTAATTTCAGTGCAATCTTGCTCTGTAGTACCCTACATAGCTTACCGTATTATATGTTATTTGAACATTGTTATGAAATTGTAATGAAAAAAAAAAAATAGAATGTGTCGTTAAATGTTGAGAAAGATTTAATTTGTAAACTAAAAAGTTAGAGTGAAATTTCATATCTTCATATCCAAACACATGTTCTATCTTAGTGAATGTTTAGCCATTGAATCTATCTCTGGGTAATGTTTTGTCGGTTTCTTTTTTGCCATATGATTTATTTATCTTCTCTGAGGACATATTAAGAATGAAAAATTTATATATACATATATATATACATATATATATATATATATATTAGATATTTTGCGTGTAAACTTGGCGATGCCTGTCCCGTAAAACGTGTTGGCCATACGTTTTCACATAATAAAAAAATGTTTTATTTTCATTAAGGTTAACCTTCACCCCTCATTAGTGTTTGCAACATATAGAAAATATATCTATTTTAAAATTCCCAATATCCTACAAAGATGAAATTTGAAATATATATGTGTTATGCTTTTACTTGAAAAATGAACTTTTTACAAAAATATACTAGGTACAAGAGCTACTATACGTTTCCCGACAAAAGATTTACATTTTTTTATCTTCGGGATGTCCTAGAAAGTTTAGTTTTTACACAAATGTGTATTGTGCACTCAACAAACTATCGGTGCTGAAAATATTTCATACCATATTTAAGTTACAATAACTAGACATAGGTTTAACTACCGAATTAAACTTTTCGCAACTACCTACTGTATTATATATCATACTCCTAATCAGGAAAAATATAGACTATATAACTCAGAGTAGGCATTTTTTGACCAAAGTACACAGTTGAAAACAACTTCTTGTATTGAAGGTGGAGCTCTTCTTATTTGAAAACATTAATTTCTATTATTTTATAAGAGAAAACTCATAATTACCAATAATTTTAATATTTTTACACGAGGTCTTTCGACATCAAAGATGCCATCGTCAGTTGTGAATTAAAAATTAGATATAGTATAAATATTTTACAATTTAAAACAAATATAAGCTATACAACTAAAGAAGTAAAGTTTAATATAAGATTTGTATAGTTTAAAGTAAATTAAAATAAGTATTAATACATGTGTAAAAGTTTGGGTTAAAAAGAATTTAGTAATATTTTAAACGAATAATCAATTTTGAGTCAGTATAAATAATAAAAGATGTAAGTATTATTGATTGCCTATGTTCACGTGTAATTAGAGCCTTTTTTAATAAAGTTGAATTTTGTGTGTGAATCTTTTGACAATAGAAGGTAGATTCTGTTCTAGATTACCCGGATTAAACGTGTACAGTAAATCCTCCTAATATCTTGAATCAGATAATATAATTTCAGGTTTCCAAACCACTGAACCGTACTTCACGATTGTAATCTGGAGCCGGAGAGAGAGCTGTCGGCTAGTTTAAGGTGAGCAAACAATAACATCTGAAATTGAATCAGCTTATGGGACGTTGTTTTGTTTATTTGGAGATTTTTACTAATTTTTCTCTTTAAACACGATTATATGTCATATTGTACATATAATAAAAAAGGTGTACGCAAGATTATTATTACATGATTTTACTGAATATGTGTAATGCCATTTGCGTTTTTCAAACAGATTATAACCTATCGGTATACAAATAATGGTCTTTTATATATGATTCTAAATTCCTAACAACTTTCGATTCGTTGAGTAAAAGATATAGACATATGGTGGAGCTCTTAATATTGTGATAAATATCGCCCCTTGATGAGCAAACAGTACAATACATAACTAGCAATCTTAGCTTAGGTTCAAGAATAGACGAAAACTTGCTCACACGAGCATAATGTTAAAACATTTTGCGCAGGCCTAAGAATAATGATGTAATAATAATGATTTTTAGACAAAGTCTTATACTATTTGTTTATACTCTTTTTTATTAAAAAATTAAAAACTCATAATTTTATTTATTGGTTAGTGTTTAAACCACTAGGAATTGTTATCAAACGTTATCAGAATCGAGTTTAAAATGCAGGGAAAGGGCAGAAATTCGTTCTCTAATTTCGATTAAACTATATAAAAGATACGATGCTTATGCTTTGGCAAATATATAAAAAAAGGATAAAATGATCATTAACTTTATAAACTTAAATTTACCGAGATCCGGTAGAATATTATTTATTAATATTTAAATTAATACGAGCCCTAAATATACAAATAGAGTGTTTATGAAATATAACATGAATATATTTCATAAACTTTATTGGTCATAAGAGTCGTACATGGCTAAGCAGTAAACTGAACTGAGGACATTAAATTTGATCAGTTGGAAGATTGTTAAATGCGTTGATTGGAATTAATTAATATTATAAGCATGCAGTAATCATCGAACTAGTACATTAAGTTACCGTTGTCCTATTGTTTGACAACATTTCATTTATAACAGCAGACATTATAAATTGCTACATGGCCAACAATATAATAATTCACTACGTATCTAACATTTTCATGCATTGCAAGCAATACAAAGTGAAATAAATACGTTAACCGCATGTGTACAAGTAAGGCAATATCCTTAATTGTACAGTTGCAATTAAAATGTTAAATCGCTTTTTGATAGTTAAATAACTCATATTTAACGTTTTTTTTTTCAAGCATTGTTGTCAAACTCCCTGAAGACGTTCCAGCGCGTGGCGTGTGACGACCAGCTAGCTGATGGTGCTACAGTGTCTGCCCCGCACCAGTATGGTGGTGCAAGTCGCCCAGTACGGCAAGAGCAACGGTACATCCTACCCCGAGGGTAGTAACGAGTGGAACACCACCTGCACGTGTCCTAGTGGCCTTCACGTTAGAACCTAATTGATTTTTAAAACCATCTAGGGACCTGATGTAACGTAACGAAAGATTTTAATGGAACTATGGAAATTAACTGCAAGGGGAAGGTAGCAGCAACTTAAGTTCATTCAAACTGTATTCATATATAGCGGCAAGCCATTTAATGATTCTATTTCGTCTTTCTAAGTGAATCATTGATAGACTTTGATAATTTTACTTACCAATCAAATATTCTCCTAATATTAAGCTATGTACCACATTTGAGGTTTCTTAGAACTTTCTACCAAGAGTTATCTCACAGATGAACAGACAGTCTAGTGACCATAGAGAAAATGATACGACTTTAAGAGTGACTGGGTCATCAATAGTACGATTTATTGCCTGAGCTTTAGAAAAGCGTTTCACTAGAATGCCAAGAATACTTCATTTACATACTTCTGCCTCTCTACCTCTCTGCATCCACAATCTACACAATCTATATATATTATATATATATATATATATATATATATATATATATATATATAAAACGTTGGCAATCAATGTACTTTTATCTATAACAACATTTGAATAAAATGATAAATAAACAAGTGCATCGACAATTTTAATGCATGATATATTTCCTCATTCTTCCGTGTCTTCTTTCAAAGACCATTTTTTCAAACCCCTTATATAGATTAGGAAACCTCAAAAAACACATTATTGTGATTTTGACAGTTTAAGCCTTAGCATCGAATCCTGATCCGTTAGTCCTGGGCCCAGTTTCATTTTGCCCAATTAGTAACGGAATTCCAAAGCGAATTACGAAAAGAAATTTTTTACAGCATTTACATTTTACAACTAGTATAAGTTCCTTGTAGTTTTAAGAGTTGCAGTTGTAATATTTATTGTATGTTTTTCTAATTATTTTTTATAATTCAATTTTTCAAAAATTATTTTTAGGAACTGGCCTGATCCTTTAAGTTTTAAAAAGGAATCACTCTGTGGTGGAATACCCCTCTATCTTAAAAAAAAATATTTATTAAAGTTTTGTATTTTTTGAATGAGTTGTAGAAAAATATAACAATAGACATAGAAAAAGGTTGAAATCCTACGTTTTAAAGTTGGTAAAACAAAAGATATATATATATCGCTGGTATTCGAAGGATGGTAAAACTACACTTTTTAAAAGATCCGTTGTAGGATTGCAATCAGGAGTAAAACATATTTTGATACTACGGAGTGAGCAGAATGTCATCGTTTAAGACTTACTTATCAACAAATTAAAACATTTGCTTTTAGAGGAAACGGCTTCTTGAACTGCAATAAATATTCTTTGTATGAGAATGCATGCGTGACTTGTTGAAACTATATTAAAATATATGAGATAATGAATTACATTTACCAATAAAATATCAAGAAGAAATAGCACGAAAGAAGTTGTAACTAAGGGTGATCTTACGTGATTGTCTTCTCTCCCTCTTCATTGTTTCAAGTGATCACGGCAGAACCCTTTGTTTATTACCACGACTTAAAAGTCTCAACTAACGTTTGGAGTCTCAGGACATATTTTTCCTCCATCATTAGTTCTCTTATTGTTCGCTATTTACCCTTGAACTATAAAAAAGGATGCAAACAAATATCAAGATTCATATTAAAGAGATTCATTTTCACGTGCTTCACAATATTGAAAAAAATTCTAAGAAGATAAATTTTTTATGGAAATATCTAAACCTTTTACTTGATTTTATGAATAATCCTTTCCTATTGTATGATTCTCAATTACACGAACCAATAAATAAACTTGCTAAGGAATGTTCTGTGATAAATAATATACACATACGTAAGTACACCTTGTACGTTCAATTTGTAAGGAGATATACTGGAATACATATTTTATCAATTCTAAAGCTATATAAAAATGTTATTTATATTATTTATTTAACATATAATATAAGCGAAAATTTTTTAACGAGTTTTAAAGGTTAATTGTATATTTAAGTCTAATTGATAACATATTTAACATAACATTGTGCTTCAAAATGATTTATTATTACTGTTTACAACAATTCGACAGTAAAACTCAACTGATATATATACAGTAAATATATGGAGAGAAAAATTAATATTTTAAAATTGTTTACGACGTAAGTGGACCCCACTGAGAGGCACGTGTACCACTATACGACGACATTAGTGAGTGGTGGATGACGTGGTGGCACTGAAAGGGTGCAAAGAAATCTGGTTCATATTCATTAACCTGATGGAAGAAAAGTTCTAATGCGAACGCTTATCAAGTGCTCTTTGTGGTAACCAAAATGAAGACATCGTTGGGCTACCTAGAGAGCATTCATTCTATATAATTGTGCCCTGAAATCTTTTAACAGAGGGATAGTGTTTGAAACCTGACACAAATCATAGTTTAGTTAGTGTGTGGACCTTTCTTTCAGACTTTAAAATCCTGAATCCTTGAAGTTTTCACCGTTTCGTACACATACATACAAATATTTATCTCCTAAATTAAAGCTTTTTATATCATCTTTAAATAAAAACCAAAACCTTTAATATGATATTCTTAAATACAAGATTATTCGTAAGAATATTAGTTAGAGTTGCGAAACAGTGAGAGTTTTAATGTTTAAAATGTATTAATTATAAAAAATAATTAACATTATAATGACTTGCAGAAGTAAATGTAAAAAGTTATATATATATATATATATATATATATATATATATATATATATATATGTGTGTGTAGCAGAACGCAGTTATAATGTAACTTCACTCAGTCCAGACACGTCGGGAAAGTCTCAAATTTGATACTTTCCCGAAGTGTCTGGATATATATACATGATTTGATATTTTCCCGACGTGTCTGGACTGAGTGAAGTTACTATTATCACTGCGTTCTGCTTTAAAATTGCATCTTGTGAGGCACGGAAAGACGTGACTAATAAAAAAAAGCGGAACTAATTAATGTGTCAGTGAGTGGAAAATATTAGCTGTAACTCCCAACCATTTAAACTAAAAAAAAATCCAGCGGCTTCAGTTTTCATTTTATAACACCTTCTATCACCTTTAGTGTATGTTTCCTCCCCAAAAAGGTGAGAAATGTTAAGTATAGTCGTAAAGTTGCATAAGATGTACGAGTATATTGATACGTGAGTGGACCATACCGAAATTGATAATACCAATAGATAGATAGATAACAATATAATAGATTTACAATAGATGCTGAAATGGAGAATATTAAAATAATTTATTTTCTTATTGTAAATATCAGCGGGCTATAGTAAATTGACCTTGGGTTTTACACCATTAAAAAGTGCATTTATTCCCAAATATTTTACGCTATTATTTAGTAGTAGAGCTATGGTAGTCGTCTCGTGTTTAAAAATATGATTGATTCGCATTGAACAGTTTTTTTTTATCTTTTTGTAAACTTTTACGTATAATATTTTAAGAATAATTTGCATACAGATTTAATTTTCATTCTTAGTAATTCATTAAAATAAAAACAATCTTTTTGGCTCCTGTTAGTTATATCTTTCTAATGAGACATAGCCCATAACTGTAAGATTTAAAATAAGTCCGTATAAGAGCTTTGACCTTTTCATTTTACTGGTAAATTCAAGAGGGATGCAAAGAATGCGTACTGTTAAGGGGATAAAATGTGTTTATGATTCAATATTATACATAAAATTCAATTACATTTTTAACTCATATAAAATAGAACATCTAATTTAAACGTATGATATTTTATAAACATATAACACATGTTAATATTTTAAGAAAGGTTGGGTAGCGTAACATTTCTTACATGGATAATGTAATGTTGTATTTAATTTCGTACTGTAACTTTTATTGGATCAGCTTTTCAACGTCAGTTACTACTGTCTCTAACTGTCAACAGAAGGGAAACTTCATCAGTTTTAGTAACAAGGTAGAAGGCAAACATGTGCAGGTCGTTTTGCCAAAACTCATCCCTCAGAATCACAACTTTTAACGTGGAAACGTAAAGTGTTTATCGTTATTCTTTCCTAATTTAACGTTATACGTTTGGTAATTTAGTCCGTTTAAGTGTGTGATTTGAAAAAATCTGAGGTACAAGTACCACCGGTCATCCTGTTATTCATACGCCATTCATTAAGAATCTTTTTCATTTACGGAGATAAAAATGTTAAAGTGGAAAAGGAAACATTTAAAAATTTTCGACAGAAATTTATTTTAAGAGGACATCATCAAAAAGTTTTTAACATAGTGCTTTAAGTTTCAATGTACCGTACGTTTCTTGTTGGGCAAGAAAGTTGGGAATTTTAGGAAGATTGATAGTATTTTTCTACGAATTTTATACGGTTTTGCAATTATTATGACCATGAATGTAGTTTAAATAATTGATATAGATTGAAAAAAATATTTTGCTGATGGTACTACTTAAAACTTCGCTTATAGCTCATACATCAAGTATAGAGATGTAATCCCTTGCCCTCTTAAGTGTCACTCCTTTTGCGACTTTGACAAACAATGCTGCATTGTAAGGTTTGGTAATATATGTATTTAATCCATGCGTAGTTACATTCTGTATATTTATATAAACCATTCTTAATTTTAAATAATCTTTTTTACAGCAAGAACTATTTTTATAGAATTTCGCAACAAAGAGTCTGAGACTGGCATGTCTAGTAGATCGCGTGAGAACCTTTGCGTGCTTCCAAATGAAATCAAAACCACACGAACATTTGATGCCCACATCTTGATGGCATCTACTACTGGACACTATTTTAAGGTGTCTCTTATCTTATCCAGCTTTAAATTGTGTTTTACATATTGTAACTGAACTAATGCGAACACATCAAATCAATATATGTTTTACTATTCATAGTAGCATTTATTAGTTATTATATATTTTTACATATATTCGCATGTTTAATAGCGTTTGCACGTATTTTATATTGTGTTTTGTTTCCATAAACTAAGTTTATTTTCTAAAAGTATTACGGTCAATAAGAAAGAATTCATCTCATAATTAATTAATTAAACTTTAAACACTATTTGAATTATTATATAATATTCAAGCCCTAAATATGACAGTATTAAAGAAACTAGTAGTTATCTAACTAACTAGTAAAAGTTATATAATAACTTTTTATTTTATATTCAATAATTAAAATTTGCAAAACATTCACATTTAAAAGTAAATAAACAATGACACTAAGAGTTTCTTTCTTTCAAAAGAGAACAATATTTTCAACAGTTTAGATCATTTAGAGCTGGAATTGTTATATTAGTTTAAATCGCAGTTCAGCAATCTTTCATGTAACATGTTCTTGCCAACATCTTCCCTGCAACGTAAATAATACAGACAGGCATGTACGCCGATGGGCAGCTTGGATCTCCTCACCTTGGCTGATCAAGACTATACGCTTTTTTTCTCAAGATTTTTGGGAAAAAATCATCCTCCAAGCAGCGGTTGTACATCCATCAGGAGCATTTCTGGGTACATCATTACAGCCTCATTGAAGGCCCTGGAGCCTTCTTGTTTCGAAGTGTCCTTGCAGCATTCTGTAATTCTTCTTCAGTAAACGTCGTGAAATGGTGCCGCATGCACCTCCGAATTTCTCATAGGATGAGTTGGAGAGAGAGTGTCGATGACGTACTCCGTCCTTTCTGTATCCATAATGAGGTTCGACGACAGGTATTTCCTTAGCTTCCTATAGCAATTTTCTTTCTTTACGACTTTTGGTTGTTAGTCTTTTACTACCTATAAAAACAGCATCTTTATCAACACTAAAATTTAAAATGGTAGTATAATATATTCTACATATTAGGAAAATTTTAATAGCCATAGTGTTTTATAGGATCTTGCGATAAAATAAAACCCATACAACGATGTATCGAACTATTCGATGTAACGTAATATATAGCGCACAGACGGATTGGACGTCCTGACAAAAAGTATATGTGGTTCTTACTTAAACCAAGAGGAATCTGTTAAATTTTACAATGAAAAATATGGTAGATGGACGGGTAGACAGACATTTGGACTGACGTTGGACTTTATGGCTTTATGTTATTACTAAAGTTCTTCCTTGGATCATGAGGGACGAATCTCCTCCAACCTGTCTATCACAGATTTATCACATATAGAGGTAATCAAACTGACAGAGAGACAGACGAACTGCCCTTTGACCTAGTTAGTATTGTTTAACAACTATTTATTACTACATTATTGGCCTGCAATCTTAAATTTACAAGCTTAACTATCGCTGATTTGTTAAAACTATTACTAATAGAAGTCACTCTAGGTCTTATTTTTTATCACTAACTGAATTCGCTTAATTTTTCTAAAATGTTTTGATAAATCGAACTGCTTTTTGGAATTGTATCCGAATTATATTTAAGTTTTGATAAGTCTATTTAACTATAAAAAAGTCTAATCGTATAATTTACCAACAAAACTTTTTAATCAGTTACCCCATAAAATTAGATTCTGTTATTTGAGTAATAATGGGTTATATTAGCTATTTTAAATACAGGAGTTGCTTTTTGTTTTCTTGAAATTTGTATTCTATTCCTATCGTCATGTTTATATTGTGAAATCAAAAGCTATGATTCTTTGTTGTCATATATCATTTTTAAATTGTGTTAAATACTAAAAAGGAACGTAAACATGGTATTTAATAATCTCATCTTAATTGAAATTTGGAGCTGGTAACAACCGAGAATTTTACAACGGCAGTCTTAAGGTTCCGCCATAAATCCAAATATAAACCATAAATTTTACCCTTATATTCCAGATTATTAATATAATCTCAGGTACAATAACTTACCAATAGTGAAGCAGTATTATGTTAAAACAAATACATGTACCAATGCGTGTTCTAGGTTGCAGTCTAGCTCATTTTCAACGGCTTTTGTGATATAAGTATCTATTATTTTATTACATATATTTGTTTGCCTTAATGCTACACATGATTGACAAAGTAAGGAACAGCTAGAACGTTTCCTCCACATGCGAAAAGTATGACACACTGGAGGAAGTAAAACTATCTCTAACTCCTTAATGAGAAATCTATTTAGGGAAAGTAGCAAAATATTATTAACATTTATATTGTTTAAATTTGATAAAACAAGTCACTGAGTTATTACTATTAATAACAAGACTATCTGTGACTACCTCATTAACCAACTTAAAAAGACATCAGGAAATGTATGATTTCGTCATCATAGGTTTGTGCATATGTTTGTGTGTGAAAGGTTAGCTGTGGTACAGAAAAATGTCTAAACAAGATCTTGACATATCCTTAGAGATAGAGCCAGCAACATATAATATGAACATTCTCAATAGTCTCGCTATGAAATATGCTTCTGTTAAACCAACGCAAAGCTGGCTGGCTATCTCATGTACTTTCATTATCAGTATTGTAAGTATTGGTTTCCGTTGTTGTCAGAGAATTCTCTATTATCTGCTTTTTCAATGTACGTTGATGGAGACAGATTTATCCTCTGTATCAGTATATAGAACTGTAAATATGTTATAAGTCATATTTATAAAACTGAAAGAATATGAAGGTAATCATAAAATATTTAAGATAGAGTTCTTGGTTAAACATTTTAGAATAGCAAAATGAAAACTACAAAAGCCATTACTTACCAAGTTATTTTTTGCGGTCTTTCAAAAGCAACACTAACTTAATGACATGTTTGTTAAAATTACATTAAAAGTGTCTTTGTTTTATTCTCAAGTCCATCGTTGTAAAATAACCATACCATGTAAAAAATATTGGAATTTGTGATTCTTAAACTGTCGTTGACATGTTCCGAGACCGATGCAATACTCACAATAATAATAAATTCATAATAAAATATAAAAAAATTCAAAGAGTAAAACAATACATTACTAATAGGCAGTATTATCCAAGAGCTTAGAGTAATTTTACAAAGATATAACGAAATCTACAATAGACAATTATCAATTAGATTAGGCAAGTAACGGAGATTTGTATCTGGTTAACATTTTCCCATTATACAGGTGTTTTTATAAAAAGTGCATAATTTTTAGTTCTTAAAAATCGTCCTTATTATTCTTTTTAACTTAATGTTTTTATATATTGTTTCAAAAGTAAAATTTTTATAAAAGTGTATTTATGCTAATAATATAATTTTTCATTGTAGCTCTTAGTTACTTTTATAAATTTAATTCTTATTCATATGAAAACAGCGTTCATATTTTTAGGCGTTGTGCGTGGTGCACAGGAGAACTTTTAACGTTCATTGTTCGATCCTGTCTGTAACAGTAGGCTCTTTCATTCATGACAGAGAACAAAGACTGATTCATCAACCGCTTGATTCAATCTCAGATGCTATTGTAATGTTACATGCCTTAACTGTGTTTCTTGCTTTACCTAAACCTTATTGTAGAGTAATTTTATTATATTACTATTCCATAACTCACGGTTTGCCTAAGAAACCTGTAGTGATAAAGCCGGCACTTCAATTTCAGCACGAAACTGCAGTATAAACAGACATCATGTAAACATTTTACTAGAATACACAGTACACAACTATAAACCAAATTATTTTCTAAGAATAAGGCCAATTAATACCAATCAGCTTTACAGAACTCCCATAAGTTATTTTAATGAAAAATAGAGAAAAACCTAAATTTGCTCTATTTACAAGGTATATTTTATTATGTAAAACAAGAATCAATAACATGCTTTCTAATTACAGAATAGTGTTGTATAATTATCCTATACTAACACCCGATGGAAGAAGGAATATTAATAAAGTATTTTATTTTTATCATTTTTGTTAATATATATTGTAACTTAGGACTTTGTTTTTGGTATGGATTAGTATGTTGAAAATATATATTTGTATATCACAAAATATTATTTAGTTATCAATATAAAATTATAAAATACTTTATGGGACTTAGCGTGTAATCACTTGCAGTAACATTTTCTTCACCTACATTACCCTAGAATGTAAACATAAGTTTTTTTTCACTATACACCAGTGAATAGTTAAATGTACTATCAACACCATAACACCCAATGAAAATTATAACACATATTTATGGTATTTATATGTATTTAATTGGAATATTCACTTTTAACACTGTTTTTCTGTAATAAATAAATAAACATGGTTAAATAAATGATCATCTAATAAACAACACAAAATTTAAATTATGCAAAAGTAGATACATAAATAAATATAATTTTCACAGGTTTACCGGTGCTAAATATAGACTATTTGAGTTTCATATATAATTAATGACACAAAAAGACATGTGGTTATACAAACAATGGCGATAACCGACAGAGACATGATCATCAATATCACTTTACTGAATCGTTCGACTTCTGATCCATCATTATATAAGAACAGATTTTTTAGATGATTATAGAATATAATATTAAACATTTAAAAATTATTTGTTTACGAAACAAATTGCTTATTGTACCTTGTTATACTGTAACACAACTTATTAAAGACAAATACGAATTATTTACTATTGAAATAAAATCGTTATACAGAATTGATTGTAGTCGTCTATCGATTAGAAAACCAAAATATTTCCGACAATATTTTAAAGGTTAGTTGCCAAAAAGTAGGCAGGCATCTGTAGCGTGTGCAATGTTGTATGTGATAAAAATGCTGAAAGTGTTAAATGTGCGGGTGAATGTGGGCAACAATACCACATAAAGTGCGTATCCTCGCAGGCAGACTACATAAAAACGCGTGCAGCTAAAAAAGATTGGTTCTGCGACGCGTGTAAGAGAGGCAAAAATACGTCATCCACGGGAGCAAGCAAAACTGCAGCGACAAGCACGACGCTGACGAAAGAATTCCTCGTCTCGATGATGGAAGAATTAAAAACGGAAATTTTTGGCGAACTTAAAAGTTACTCCAAACAGTTCGAAGAATTCAAACATTCCGTAGAGTATCTATCAAATGCTGTTGACGCATCTAATAAGAATATGGAATTAATTAAACAGCAATACGTGGAAATAAAAAAAGAAAATGAGAAACTTCAGGAAACGAATGGTATTCTGACAAAACAAGTAAAGGATCTCCAAATAAGAATGAGAAATATGGAACAATATTCCAGAAACTCGAACATTGAAATATCTGGGATCCCACAGACACCAGGAGAAAATATCCAGTCAGTAGTAGAGGACGTGGGCAAGGCAATCGACGTGGAGGTGAAGCGTGGAGACATCGCGGCGGTTCACCGCGTCCCATCCTTCAGGAAGGAGCGGACCCCGCAGATTGTGGTGCAGTTCCACTCAAGGGTGCTGAAGACTACGTGGTTGGAGAAATACAGAGCAGCGAGGAAGAACAACAATGGACTTACCGCAAAACATGTAAATAATATATTTCCTAGTATTAACCTATACATAAATGAGCATTTAACCCCAGAAAATAAAATGTTGCTGCAAAAAGCAAAAGAAAAATGTAAAAATGTAAACTATAAGTACACATGGTGTAAAGAAGGGAAAATTTTTGTAAGAAAGGCTGATGGTAATAGTTGCATCAGAATTGTTGATGAAGACGATTTGGCCAAAATCGTTTAAAGGGTGTGAACGAGTATACATATTGTTTCAATGTAAATAAATGTGTGATCAATGTGTGCGTAACATGTAATAAGCCGATTATTGAATTGTTTCAAAATATATTTTTACGTTAGTTTATGTTACCAGCTTTTGAACCAGGTAAAACATGGCCAATATATCACGATTTTGAATGCCCATTTTTTGCACCTAATGATAAAAAAAGCTTTAGCTTAATTCATTGGAATGTAAGAAGTATTAGGAATAAATTTAATATGTTGGAGGCAAAATTAAAAACTATTAAAAAAGAAATTAACATTATTATATTTACCGAAGTGTGGATAAAGAGTGAAGAGACTCCTTTTTATCACCTACCAGGCTATAAAATGTATAGTAAATGTAATGACGAGTGTGCGGCAGGAGGTGTGATCGTTTACATAGATAATAAGTTAAGTGCTAAGTTTATTGACTGCAATATGACCACTGCTGACTGTGTCATTGTGGACGTTAAAATAAGTAACATTCCATTTTCAATAGCCGCTATTTATCGACTGCACGAATACACACAAAAAGATTTTTTAGTTGAATTAGAAGATAAATTAAAACTCCTAAAAGCAAACTCGGTAGTAATAGGAGATTTTAATATAAATATATTATCAGATAAGCCAGACGTGCAAAAATACATATCTATTATGAGCAACAACTGTTTTGTACCCATGATAAAACAAATTACGAGAATAGGACATAACTCGCAGTCATGTCTTGATCACATATTTATTAGACACAAATCTGTAAATATATTTGATATAGCTATTTTTCAGTTAGGAATATCAGATCATTTTTTATTAGCCCTAAGTTTCGAATATGGTAAAAATACGTCACACGTAAATAGGGAAGTACTAATAATTAAAAGTAAAACTTTTGTGAATTATAACAACGTATGTAATGATATACTTAGGAGTAACTGGGCGGATGTATATAATAGTATTAATGTTGATTTAAGTGTTGAAAGTTTTTATGTGATTTTAAAGGCATGTATAGAAAATAACACGTATGTAATGGAAGTACCGAATAATTTAGCTAGAGCCAAAGTGAAAAGTCCGTGGATAAACAAACACATTTTAGATGCAGTTAAGAAAAGGAATACTTTATATAAAGCCACATTGAATAGGCCTTACGATATTAATCTTAAGAGATATTATGAAAATTACCTTGAAAGATTAAAACAAAAAATAGATTTAACTAAGAATTCGTATTATACTAACTTGTTAAATAAATACAGTGGTAATAGTAAAGAGCAATGGAAAATTATAAATCAAATTACAGGAAATAGGAGTAAAGGCGAGTTGAGTCAAATAGAACTAGAGAGCGGCATTGTAATTGATAATCCAACTCTTATCAGTATAGAAGTAAACAAATATTTCGCCAGTACGGCTAATCAGCTGACAGCTAACCTTCCCAGTGCCGGCGCTTGGGACAGCAGCGATACCACCTCAACTCTTGAATCTTTTTTTATCTATAGAACTGACCAGGAAGAAATCCTGGATATAATTAAACATTTTAAAAACAAAAAATCACGAGGTGTGGATAACATTTCTGTTGATATACTAAAGCAAATCAGTCATAGTATTGCACCGGCACTTGAGCATATTTTTAATTTAAGTTTTAAGTCAGGCCATTTTCCAACATATTTTAAAAAGAGTATTGAGGTTCCTTTACTGAAGAAACCTAATTCAATAAAATTAGACAACTTGAGACCGATTAGCCTTCTACCGATAACTTCTAAAATAATAGAGAAAATTATGAAAAACGGCTTCTTAGATTCCTAAACAGTAAACACTTTTTTAGCGAAAATCAGTTTGGGTTCACGAAGGGAAAATCAACGGAAGATGCACTTTCAGTTTTCGTAGAATGTTTATATAATAACATCAATTTTGGCAAAAAGGCATCTGCATTATTTATTGATTATAAAAAGGCATTTGACCTGGTGGACCAAACTATTTTACTTTCTAAATTAGAACATGCAGGAATAAGAGGAGTGGCGCTCAGCTGGTTTAATACATACCTTTCAAACAGAGAACAAATTGTAAAATTTAAAGACTGTTATAGTAATCCAGAAATAGTTGAAAAAGGTGTGCCACAGGGCTCTGTGCTCTCGAGTACGTTATTCTTGATTTATATTAATGATTTGCTGAAAAAAACATTCAAAGGGCAAATTTATGCGTTTGCCGATGATTTGGTTCTATTATATGTTGATGAAAGCGAAGAGGAGATATGGCAATGTATAATACAAGACAAACATTTTGAAGTTGTGGTGTGTTCAAAATAAAATGATTGTAAATGTATCTAAAACTAAAGTAGAATTTTAATTTAAGAGATTTTAAGTTTATTAATGATATAACTTTTCATGAATTTAATTGTAAGCAAACAAACATATGTAGATGCGAGAAAATTGAGATAGTTAAGCATTTTAAATATCTAGGAGTATTTCTAGATAGTAAATTGTCATGGGTAAAACATATTGAATATATACAAAATTCTTTAAAGCGTCAAATTAGGAAATTTTATTATATAAGGAATAAATGTAACGCAGATCTATTACGGACTTTGTATTTTGCTCTTATACATTCTAGGTTGCAATATGGTATTCACTGCTGGGGAGGAGCGTTTAAAAATTCAATAGGAAAACTTAGAGCAATCCAAAACCATTTTTTGCGTATAATTTTATATAAAAACAAGAGAGAATCATCTTTTCCTCTTTATCAAAAGCTGAATATTTTACCACTCCAACATTTATTTATTTATAAAGTATTACAAATTTTTTTCAAAAGAAGCGGGAACAATAGAACAGAACATTTATATAAGCATACGTACATGACGCGGAACGTAAAAAACAAAGCAGTTTTAAGACCAAAAGTTAAAAAATCTTTTTTTAAAAAATCGTTTGTGTTTTTAGGCCCAAAGTGTTTTAATATGTTACCAATTGATATAAAAAAGTGTAAATCTAATAAAACCTTTAAAGTTCACCTGAAAAAAATGGCTGATGAAACTCTGAGGAAACCAAACAATTAACAGATATAATTGAATAAAACATTTCTGAATGTATATGTGAGTGCTGTAAAGGTTGTATATGGAGTATAGGGAAAATTTAGATTTCATGGGTTAAAATAAAATAAATAAACTACGAAAGTAGCAGTATTTGATAAGTGTGTATAATTGTTCCAGTAATTATGTATATATGCTATCATATATGTATATTGATATCATATATATATATATATATATATATATATATATATATATATAATTACATATCGTAGCATAATAATAATCGAATATTAAGCAAAATCTTCAGTAATTCATCAGCTCTCCTCACACACTGCGACAAAGTTATTGTTCACACACAAAAATCCAGTGTAGCCTCTGTATTGTCACAACCGGTTGTCACATGGTTAAGTCAACGTCACGGCATTAATTAAAACAATATTACAATATGAGTCAGAAAAAAGGCTCCTGAGGTCTCTTTTTATTCGGTATTTAACTGGCCGTTTTAGACTGGTATGGGCTTTAGAAAATCCACAATATTATACTTAACTATATACTTAATTTCTCGTACCAAACGAACAAGATAGGCCCTTGAATGTATAAAACTTGTAAAAGGTGTAATCTAGTCTGTAGACATAGTTTTTAGAAAAACTTTTATCTGCATTACCACCTCATTATCAAACATTGCAGCCGTTAAAATAATTACAGATATAGTCATATTTTTTTATTGGTATCGTAAACATGTGGTGGTGTTACGCGAGAGCGCGCGGGTGTGTGTGTGATCATAGGGAAATGTAGGCAGAACGATTTAGGCCATATCTCTGGTCGTGAGAGCGGTGTTGGTCGTAAACTGTGACGCTATTGTGCCGTTTTTCCCAGGACCTACAGCTCAAGAGTAGTGGAATATTCGGTTTTTACAGTTTACTATAATAAACCATATTTTATTAGTATTTTCATGTAAATATTGTACAGATACGCTTTATAATTCGTTTTTTAACCAAATCTATATGTAAACTAATAATGAAGTAAATGGATTTTAGCAAAGGCTGAAAACTATAATTTATAGAATATCTCTTCTACTATAGAGAGAATATGGTTATTTTGATATTATTATGTTGTTAAAATCTGCATGACAAATGTTATGGCCTAATGAGCCATTGGTTTACTATTAAACTCCTTTTACGTATTATTTTCTGTAATTTTAAACTATTTTCTAAAGACTTCGATTAATTTAAAAGGATATCGTTTGATTTCACATAAAATTAACATTAACATAACGGTAGCTGACTCATCAGATGTAAAAGATAATACTTAGCTATTTATAAAATGACACGCAATATTGTTAAGTCTGATATTGCTATTGAGTTTAATGTTAAGTTTGGATCAATTATACTAATAGAAAGTGCCTACGTAATAATAATCATAAAAAATATGTTTATATTGTACCGTATAGTAATTATTTATGCTGAATCGCGGTAGGAAGTAGGCTCTTTGTTAACTAGACGCGGTGCGTGGACATCAACGTTTGTTTAGTTAGACCGGTACATCAGCTGATCGAGATGACTACGGCGATACGTTCCGACCCGGCTCGCTGGAGAGAGAGGGGGATCAGATGAGTCTTGAAGCCAGAACGAGAAGGAGCAGACGTCGAGTAGAGCATCGGTGGTCCTTCCTCTAATCCTATAGTTTTGGGATCTAGAGTAATTCTTTTATCACGTGTAAATTTAATTCAAGTTTTTTTAATTTTTCTTCAGTGCGTATTAAATCCCTATCAGACTCCGTAATCTTCAAAGTAGTAAGTCCCGTACCAGCGTTTAGTTAATATCTTTTATTTTTTTATACTGTTGTAATAAAAATTTCTAAAGTTTCCCATATTACAGAGTCTGAGAATTAATTCAATTTTTTGAAGTATTGTGAATTAAATTTTGGTCATAAAGTTAATATCAAGTTTTGTGTTATATTGATTTTTGAGTATTTTGAGAAGAGAACTTTTATTTTATTTTGTTAATTTAAACCATTTTTTGAGAAGTATACATTTTTAGTTTCATTTTAATTTTAACTCTTTTGACCAGACTCTTAATTAGATTTGTTCGATTGTGTGAAGTTTTCAAGAAAATTGAATCAAAAGTTTGTAAACTTTGTTAATTTTTTGGTGAACTTAAATTTCGGAATAAATCAAGTATTTCCGAAAAGTTGTTTTGATTTATAAAGTATTAGCTCCATATAAATTTAAAATATGTGCTATAATAACGGTACAATATTATTATTACTTTGCCATAACAAACCTTAATTTAAGTATATTTATTTCGTTATTAAGGGGAGATGTACGCCCTATACCAGCTCATGTTAATTTTCAAATATTTATGTTCCTTTTTCTCAAGAACTATGATACCTAACGAATTGGAATTTTTAGCACTTCTAAAACATACTATTATACACAAGCCCTGCCACTTTTAAAGATTTACAATGAATATTTTTGGCTTTAGAAATTTTTTAAGGATACTCAATATTTTTTTTAATTATTTGTTTTTAAAAAAAATTTTATTTTTTTTTATTTTGACCTAGACTTATGAAAGTGGCAGGGATTGTATGAATAGGTACGTTATATATATGATATAAATTTCATGAAGATTGGACAACTAGTTCCTGAGAAAAAGGAACATTTATGTCAAAAAAGTAAATTTTCGGTAATTCACAAAAAACTTTTATGTATACAAAAATATGATTGAAAAGTACCTTTTAAAACATTCCTGCTTCATAGTCTTGTTCCTTGGCCTTATCATCATCAATTAGTTTCTTCCTCACCATTCTTGCCCGTTTCCTAGCTTGCTTTGTCTCTTCTTCACCAGCTTTTTTCGGCTTTCCTCACTCGGTCCTCATCAATCTGACGTAGGGTATAAACACAGTTTTGGCCTAGCTTTATACCTAGATCATTAAGTACTTTTATTCTGCCTTGACTTCCTTCATTAAAAGTAATAATACTGTCAAAAACACCTAATCTTAGTGTTTGCAGGCCTACAAAATTTAATTTAGGTATACGCGTCCACAACACAGAATTAAAACATTCTGTGTTTGACCATGGAGACATTTTTTAAGCAGGTCTGGTGAAAATAATATTAAAATATTATTAAAATAATATTAAGTAATATTAAAAAGTGCAAGTTATGTATATTAAAATGCTCAAAACAATATCCTATCGTTCAGAACGTCTTCGATACGTCTGACCACGGATCCGTGCGCCCGACTAGCATGTTTATAATTTTTTTTTAGCATATAAATATAACCCAAATATATATGTATTATATATCACTGAACTCAGAAAAATCTATACTTTAAGATAAAAATATAAAAAAATTGATTTTTTTTTACAATATAGGCGTACATCTCCCCTTAAAATTACATAGTATATTACAGAAATGCCTCATGAGAACTGCGTTGACGTCTACACTGTACTCCTAGGTTCAGCTAAAACCAAATCGATCGTAAAAGTTTGATTACTCAAAGCTAAATAGAGGGTATTATCCTTTTTCTTATTTTAATAAATAATTTGCCTTTTTTTCTTAAATACACCCTTGATAATATAGATTTTTAGTCCCTATTTACGTTAATGATACAAGTATAATAATTTATTACGTATATCGAACATTTCTAAATAAAAGTATTTTGTTTTTATAATAAACTTAAAACATGCTTTCCGTTGAATAAATTACTTTTTCCTTGGTATTATTTGACTTGATTTGACGGGGATAAATAGATCCTATCTGAAAATGAAATCTCTGCCCTTACTCGCGTATGTTCAGAGTTAAATAGCCTATTAGCCATAGTTGTGACTTTTCATTCTATCCCATACTAAACAATTGTGGGCATAAAATAAATAGATTTTTGGTAAAAAAGGGCTTTTGAGACCTAAATATAAAAATTCCCATCGAGGCAACAAGGTAAACGGAAATACTATACACCAGGATTAAATTAAAACGATGGAATATACTTAATTTCCCTAATTATGACACACATACGTATTTATATTTTTTAACGGTGCTAACGGTTGCATTGTTTTAATTCATTCGACCCAAAATTACTCTTACATCCATTAAATCTGAAATAAGAGCCAGTCACTATTTCGCCTAATTTTAAGAAGACTGTTAGGAGAAGAATAAGCCGTTATTGAGCATACAAATGTTCTTGCAGTTTTTGTCTTGACATTAATTCTTTACTAACTGGAATACTTTAATAATCACACTAATGAGCTGAATTATTTACATTTGGCGTTTTAGTCTAGAACGTTATTTTTATTTTTTAAGGGCCCAAAACCTTCATTAGGAATATAATTTTCGTAACTCGTTCATGTGTTTTTCCCCATATTTCTAAAAATGGCAATTGTAGCTTTGGAATTAGATTGTTCTTCAAATCTATAATATTTTATTCCTAAGTAACTCCTAAATTATAGGACAAGACCTTAAAATCTATTATTAATTTAGTTTTTAAAATATATCAAAACAATTATATAGTACTAAACGTTAAACAAAGAACAACAAATTATAATTTTAAGAAATACAAGAAATATGTAATAAACACCGATGTTTCATGTTACATTCTTTTTTATCGTGAACTCTTAGACGTAAAAAACGAGACTTCGCACAATATTACATTGCATAGAGCAGGGTGACGTCTGGAAGCATTAAAAAGTTTATCGACTTTTTAGAGTAACCTTCAAGTCGTAAAATAATATATTACTCAATATCATTTTATTTTTCCCCCTTCACTTGTTTTATTGATAAAATCTAAATAAAACAATCTCTCCCTTTACAAAATAAACATTTCATTGAAAATTAAAACTTTGCTGACCTTTAACAAAGACCATTATTACTCCTGGATTTTAAATACTTTTTTAGTCTGTCTATCTATCTTTATGGTAGCATGATATATCGAAATCAAACTGAACTATACAAGTAAAGTTTTGCTTAACAATTTATTTATATATGAAAAACAAAATAAAAAATGGCGGCTAACGGCTAAACGAGACATTTCTTGACCTATGTTTATGTGATAAGTTTTATTATAAATTATTAACATTATGTATATATATATATATATATATATATATATATATATATATATATATATATATATATATATATATTTATTTATATGTGAGAGATACGGAAAAAATACAAAATAATTTAATCGTAAAAAGTAAGGGATCTGGGGTGTAATGGTAGCATATTCCCCTGACAAGTGAGAGATCCGGGTTCGAGGTCCTGGCAGAGCAAGTACCTTTCTTGACTCTTGGTTTATTGAAAACATTATACATATATATATATAGAGCACACACAGAGTGTTCACAAAACGGTGTCACAAAGTTCTGTGTGAAATAGTATGTATATACACTGTTCTAACCAGAGACCAAACAATCTCCTTCCTGCGTGATTGTGGTATACAAATATTCTGGAAGTAGCCCAATTTCCATGAAGTCAATATTAAGGCGGCACTGAAAGATGCACATCGAGCTCTAACAATTCTTCCATGATATCTAGACGAGCCATATGCTTCATATTAGATTTTTACAACTATGGATATAGAAGAGATACGTAATTTTATAGAAAGCTTTATAATTGTGAATCAATTTAATCTATTGGTGTGTTTATATATAGAATAAAACTTTGATATATATATAGTTGTTTTTTTCTCCAATTGCAATGAAACTGTGACGTGACACGGGGAGTTACCTACTTCTACCTTGTAGGTACCAATTACTAAATATTACTCAAACTACCTTTATGTCTGACAAAAACTGAAACTAGATATAATAAAATGTTTTACTTACACTATCACATATTTTCAATGTTTGGTTAAACAGCATATTCCAACACAATATCCGGTAAAATATCAGGCAAGTACACTATGCCCTCTAAAGAGTTGAATAAAAATTCCCTTCAAGTAGCTATATAGACGATTTTTAAAACATTTTTTACAAAACCCATGTCAAGTAAAAAATATCTGGTATTTCTAAAATCAACGAACAATCTACATGGTTATTAAGAAAAAATGGATTTTTCATTTTTATTTATTTAAAACCCTCGAACTCCTAAATGGTTGTCTAGGGAAATGTTGTATTGTATTGTTGAATACTAGAGAAAACATCATGCATATTTCACGTGAGTAACGTTTTAATATAGGTTTTAATAGGAGAACTGTGACAGTTTGGCAATTATGATCAAAAAGAGTTTTTTTATACGCATCGAGTAAACTAAAGATTAATCCAAAAGTTAAGTTAACTACGTTTATTGCAAGGCTTTGTTATTACGCATCTTTGTCTGTATAATATATGCTGTATCTCTTATAGGTTGGAAGATGCCTGTAATGTGCATAACATTTGGAACACAGGTATAATACGTGGTGCTTATTAAATGTTAAAGGAGTTTCTTCTCGAACTAGTTTTCGCGTTGTGCACTAGTTCTTCGTATTAATGTATTGATTAGCATCCTCTCCGACGTTTTATTGAAGTTGCATGGGAAACATCAGGATGATTTTTAACGGTGAAAATTGAATTCACAATAAAAAATCTTTAGATACGGGTTGACAAGATATATGGTTATGAGTGATTTAGTAATATATTAAGAAGTATTTTATGTAGTATATATAATGAAACACAATTTTATGATACCGTAATAACATATTTTAGTACATGACATGAGTGCCCGGAAAACCACCTCACAAAATGTGTTTATAATATCAATCCAGTTCCACAAATTTGTTTTAACCATAGAATTAGAGGTGAGCTACATGAATGATGTTGGTAGTTACAAATACCACTTCATACAATAATTCATTCATCGCTCCACTAATACTTTGTTATAGTAAATTATCGTATTTTTATCCGGCACAACGCGGTTGAGAGCAACTCTCAGTAATTACTCTCGGCGGTTAGAGTCTGCAATTACTGGCAAGCCCTCCTCTCTCACCACTCACATGGGACATCGGTAAAAAACTAGAATTCTGTTCGATTCCAATTCGATAAGAAAATATTTCAATTAATTTCTATCGTAACAAATTTTTGATACAATATTAAATACTTTCTGACTATTCAAGCCTATACTTTAGAGAAAGTATTTAAACCCCCTTCCTACGCGGGCTAAACGGCCCTATAGACGCGGAAACTGCACGATGCTTTTAAACGTCGGAAAACGTCTTCAAACGCAAAAGCCTTTACTTTTGGAAAAGGCGAAGAAGTTTACGTTGTTAAAACTCTTTCCCCTTTTTTTTTTTTTCTTTTTTTCGTAAGAGAACAGGTCGATGTCTCCTTCTTCGAACCGTTCTGGACTGAGATAAAACGCCTTTGTCACCATTGAGTGGGATCGTTGTAACGGTATCCTACTCGGTTGTTGAAAGCAATCCGCCGACATTTTTTGTATGGCCTGTGACGCGGCAATACAGCCTACAGACCGCGTTCGCAACAGACCGCGTGTCGTTTTCATATCACCTGTTTAACTACGCGGTGTGTAGATCGTATGTTGGTGATATATTGTTAAACAAAGTGTTTTGAATCAGTCCGTTGTTATTCTTATAAGTGTTTTCCAGTTTGTTTTTACTAACATTTAGTGATTATTTTTTGTTATAATGGCTAATCCCAGATGATCCAAAGGAATTACTACGAACAACGTAGTTTTGAGCGCATTTTTGGTATATTATTTGTAAATATATTTTTATTCAATTAAATTTGTTTTGTAAAATTTTATAACCAAGTTATTCCCTATCACCATAACAAGTTCCATTTTATTATTCTAAATACGTAAGGAAGTTCTATAAGTACAGATATTGTGTTTCATTTCCCGTGTAGACTAATCGTATAAAATACAGTTTGTGTTGAATGTTCATATTATTACAATTTCAAAATCTTTTATACAGGTACTTATTTTATTTTTAATGTATACTAAATTATAACAGAAAACTTCAGTTTACAATTTACTCATTTTAAATAACCATGTATAAAAAGTAACGTAATCAGTCCAAATAGTGTTTCATATGTACATTATCCTGCATATGCAGTTTATTCTAAAATTTCCAAAAAGTTTTCGTGTGAAATAAAATTCTTAGAAAATAATGTAATATTACGATGCTTTATTATTTTTCATATAAAGGTAAATACCAAGGAAAATGAAACAAAAATTAGCATTGGGTAAATTTTTAAAAAATGAAATTTTTTTTATGTCTTAGCGTTTGACAAGTAAATTTAAAGTTTTAGCGCATTTAAAGGGTTAATACCATAAATTCACGTAGCGACCTCAATTCATTTAACACTGAAAATGTGTAAGAACTTTCTCTATAGCACCTTGAGTCGCAAGTGTGCTCACCCTATCACCTAAGGATGTGGTCTGTCCACCATCGTATGATACTGTTACATAAACACCTTATCACGCTATAAAAAAGTAAAATATGGGGGGGAGGTTTGATTTGACTATTTCACTGGGAATATAAACCCTTTTTTATTTTATTATTATACTATCTGTTCATAATACTAGTACTTGTTATTACAAAATTAACCAATTAAAAATTCATCTAGAAAGATTAAGTTCACAACTGACAAGCAAACTAGTAGTCGTCCATTCGAAACACTTTTTCTTCGTGACTTATTTAATGAAGCCAATCAAAATCCTAGTAACCTGCATTTAATAACAAACGACGCATCTTTTTAATTTAAGTAAAATTATTATTATATCGAAAAAGTATACTAAAATTTTACTTAAAATAACTAATAAAATGTAATATAAAAATAGCGTTTTACTGTCCCGTTTTTGTAAAAATATTAAACCTTATAAAGTTAAATTTATTAAATTATTAAATGAACCGAATGATTTTCGACTTAACTTACTACTTATACCTATTCTTCATAGATATTAATCGTCGTATGAAATTAAAAAAACCGTGTAAGAGGATAAAAAATGTGTAAGTACTCGGTGTATGATAATAATTGCTTTATTGCTTATCATATATATTTACCAACACACAATGATAGTTGTAACCGCAATTTAAATTTAAAATTCATGTATTGGTCAACTGTGAATTTAGATGGAGTTAATAACACCATAATGTATAAAAATGTCTAATTTTAATTAAACATATAAAGTAACCTTATAGAATTCAATACAAATTGTATGAAGTTACTATAATAATGTAGGGTTTAGAAATATGTACAACGAACCGACAAAACCTGTTTATGTAATAAAATACATTATAGTATGTTTTTAGAAGGGAGAGCTAAATTGTAATACTACAGATTTGTTGAATATTATATGAATTGTCTACTAAAATATAAATACGAAACATCTCTAATCTCAATTTTTTTTTATTCCAAAATTGCGTTCCAATAGACCTGCACCAGCCACCCAACATTCGTTCTAACAATGGGGTTAAGTTAACTGTTCATTTCTGCCTCGCTCCCAGGCTCTGCTACATCACTATTGTGTCGATATTGACTATAGGAAACTGATCAAGTTGAACCTGCATGTACGTTTATACAAACATCCCTCTCATAACATCCCCAGTCCAAGTACACTAACCATTTATATAAGACCTGGCTACTCGTACATGATTGAAAAATATTAAATATGAGTCACAATTCTATATATTTAGCAAACATCACTTATAAATCTACAACAGTTTTATTTTGTAGAAAAATATAGTAATACAAAATATTGGTGTGTGCTCTTTATTAAACTGTCATTTTCTATTTCTTTCTTATTTGCTATTTCCAAAATCTTCCTCAAACCTCTTAATGTAAGAGATAACATTTATTTGTATGTATCTTATCGAGATAAAACAGTATTGGTATATTTTAAAGTATATAAAACTTATTGATTCTTAATGTTATTTTGTGCCTAATTACCAGTGGTTGCAGGAAGTGTGCAGGAATTACCAGTGTTATATAAATTTTGAAATAATTTCGGGAATAATAGCACTATTGTACTAAAGTACACTATTGAAGCCACAATGTATTATTAATCAGTAAATACTCCTGTAAAAATATCCACATTAACCTTAACTTAAAGTTAACCTACCAGGAATGTGGCAATTGTGGATTTATGCACACTGAAATGTTTATGTTCTATAATGTTATGTAGCATAAATCTTATGGTTATAAAGTTTGAATTATAATTTCTGATATTTCATCATTTTATGCGATTTAGTTTTGCATTCGTATACTTTGAATCACGCTACATATCTGAGGTTCCAACAATATTCTTTTTGAATGTTTTGCTGTGAGACCTAACGCCACGTAACGGCCAACATTTTAGAACCACTTTTACATCCAAACAGGTGCTCAGTTATCACATTCCATTACATTTCCTATTGGATGTTCTAGTAGTATTGTAATGTTGGTGTTTATGAAATCATATACAGAACCACTTATAAACATTTTCGCCTGAGAGTAATAAAATAATATATTTTAGTTAATTGTTGTCTCAAATAAATTTTTTTTGTAAAATCAACAAATACACTGTTTTACTCATACATTTGTTTTGTGACTCAAGAAGAAAAGAGTATATTGCTTTTGGAATAAGCAAAATCTTGATGTAGTATTGTTGACGATTGAGTTCCAATTAATTTCGCACTCTTTTCTAATCATGCTATCTGATATTCGGAGGTATACCTTCCTTGAGTTTTATTGTTAGAGTTACGTGAGAAAGTTTATATCTAGTACCTTTCTTTTCTCTCTTTCTGACCCTAATATTGTTTAACGATAGACACTTTAATGCCGTTTAGTATTTACTCTAGTACGGTACTTAATTGATTAAACATAGCTTTTAGGTCTGAAGCGAGTTTCCAATATAATGTCTTATGTGATTGTGATAATTAAGATGTCTGGAGTAGCCAGCCAAATTAACTAAATTTTTTCATACGTGAGAGGACATAGTGTACCTTAATAAAATTCTGACCCAGCGCTCTCAAAAGATGACGGAGAGTGTGGGACCAAAAATTGAAAACACTTATTATTAGTGTAATTTTAAATTAGTTTTTGGAAAGTTAAGTCTCCTCCAATGGTATATCCTGCGCTGAGACGTCTTGTCACTCAAGAGAGGCTCTGGTAAAGGTACACCATGCCAAAATCTTTATGTCATGCAGGAATTTACGTCTTTCATACAAATACAATGGGCAGCAGATTATCTGTTTCTCGGTAATTTTAAGAAAGAGGTCAACTGCAATGGTATATCGGGAACATACTCTAACGTGTTTGGGCGAATCAAATAAACCGATAAAAATTAAAAATAAAGTAAATCGCTGAATATTATAATTTTTGTATATACCTATATATAATGGCATTTAAAATTATCGATTGATCTTATCCAGATTCTGGGACGATGGGTAAAAGTTTGGGGCCCTTTAGGAGGGATTACCTTGAATTGCCTCATACCCTCCAGTTGAAGCTGCCTCGAGTAGAAGTTAGCAGCAAATACAGATGAGTTAATGACATTCGGTCACTTCTATAATTGTTCGGGACGAAACGTCATAAACCACAATAATGAGCTATTGAGTTAAAGAGTTGATTGATATGTCTAGTTCAGATCAGAGGATGACTGATGCAGTGTAATTCGCTTAGTGTTAAAGGTTATAAAATCTTGATATAATGGGAGGGTTTAAGATTACTATACATTTACTTGGAACTGTTGTTTACAACAGTGTCGATTATTTTTGAAATAGTTCATGTACTAAGAGTGATATTATTATGGTAGATTTGGACTAGCATACATTAGAACTAACAATATTTCACTTTAAAACTGTTTATCATTATTATACGCACTGGCAAAGCATAACTTGTATAAAATACAAAAATGTACATTTTTATGAAATTTTAGTTTAGGTTTAGATTGCTTTCATCCAACAATACCATTATAAATTATAATAAAAATAAATTAAGGCTTTATTTGTAATGTACGCTATTTTTGTATACATAAAAATCACACTGGAATATTACTTACAATAAATATAATACACATTTTAACTTTGAGTTGTTTTAAGTTGTTTTTAAAACGTTATCTGTTTAATCTAAATAACACAGCTTTTTACTAACAGAATACATATTGCTAAATTAGTGTGGTACATCAAACTTTTGTATGGTACATGGTCTTACGTATAGTATTTTAGAAATGTTTAACAACTCATTGACAACAGTTTTAGATCTTGTTTGTACACTGTTAGTGTTAACTATGTGCTAATAATATATTACTTTACATTACAGAATTCGCTAAAGTTACACCGCAAATATTAATTTTTTTGATCTTATTTGATAATCCTAATATTAATTAGACGAGGTAATATATTGTAAGAACATAGGTCTCGATAAGTGTACTCTGTACTAGGTTCCGCATAACTGGCCTCGCTTTAAGGTGGTATACACGACTTCAAATGTATAGCTCTTTTTAGTTGGGATCTCAATGTAGACAGACTTACGGTCAAACAGTTACCTAATATACAATTGTCCTCCACAGTGGAAAAAGGTAAAGCAGTGACAGCCAGCCTACTATAACGATCAGATAAATACCATGGATGGTTATTCACAATAATATAACTCATTTATGTCCATATAGGATTGAAGTTTCGAGCAAAATATTATAATGTCATATCAAAAATAAAATTGTATGAAATTATAACGACTTGGATTTTAGATATTATTATTCAGACATCCAAGACGATATAAAATATTTTTTGATTAGTAAGCTCCGAGTGAATGTTCAGTAAAATTTATTACTATATTTTAAAACTATTAACTATTATCTGGTTTACCTTAAATAAAAATCACAGTTCTAAGCTAAAATGATGGATTTATTTTTAACTGGCAAAATAATAAATTCAATGTTTCAGAATTTTCATCACTCTATTTTCCACCAGGAATTGACAAACCGTTTAGTAAATTTAAAAGGTCCTTTGACAAGAAAACAAAATATTAATCAAATATATCAAACTAAAAATCAAAGCTATCTTCTGAAATAAAATAATACAGTTTTCAAATAAAAATCAAGTACCACTTGGAAATAACTAAAATAAAATTGTTCAATTCTAAGTTCACTCAAAATTCTAAAATAAAAATTTAAACTTCTCTTTCCACTAGTTGAACCCTAACTTTCAAGTCTCTGCAATTCAGATTAAAACTCTCTCAAAACAATTATTAAAGTTCAATTAATTACCAATTCACAACAAACAAGTTCCAATTAAATATTAATAAATTACTAAATTTCCAAATTTAAATTAAAGTTATTGACAATGACAAAGTTCAATTTTAATTCACCTTTCTTGCAGGTTTGAACCAAATGTAACTTGTATGATTCTATTATGATCTATTGTTCATCGAGAAATAATTATGCAGATTGCTCTGTAGTTTCTATGAATTTAATATTTTGCTATAAAAAAGACAACAAAATGTATTTAAAATCAGATCTAAAAGACTATTTCAATATAACGTACAATAAATTTGGTGCTTATCTCACAATCCCTAGCGGAAAAAATTTAGAAACACGGCGCTCTGTAATCAAATTAATTCACCAAAATTACCAAAAGAAGGGCGAAAATTATGAGCTGGCGCATATATACTTCCCCTTCCCACCAATTCTGATGGACATCCGCGGTGTTCTCTCATTGGCCCAGCTGTATCCTTTTAGGAGAACAATAGCCTTGTCAGATCTAACATAACTGCAGAACAAGACAAGATCTGATAAATTCAAGGCAGTGAATCGCCTTCCTAATAATTTAAAATTACCAGCAGTAACATGCCAAAGGATTACACATTCGTTTTTATCCTAACTTCTCACAATATAATTTAAAATTAAATCCCAATATTCTTTCCCAAAATTTTCATTTAAGTTTTAATTAAAAAAATAAACCAATGTAGCTTTAAAAACGCTACATTACTCCCCCTCCTTTACTTTTTAATACGGCCCAGCAGTTGATAAAAAAAATTAACACCAATTAGCAATTCAAAATGTTTTTAAAACGTACATCATTTAGTTACCCACCAATGTTTTTGGGACAGACAGAACAGTTAAACAAATAATAGTTGACCCGCTATAAAAGTAATGTGGTCAGTTTATCGAGATAGTAAAGCCTAAAACCCACACAATTCTAATTTTACTATATCTACAGCTGGTCAGTCGTCCACAGTCCAAGGTGTTTTTTTTCCTTCCGGTCTCCTCTTGTCGAAGTCTATGTATGGAAGACAGCAGCTCCCTCAGTCGCTTTGTGCGCGTCTTCACGGTCGTATGTGTTGCCCCTTGAGTCCGTCGCGTGACCAGTGTTAGGTAGTGCAAGTGTTGTCCCGTATCTCACCTCCACAGCATTCCACATATAAAGAGAACATTCTCTCTTACTATGACATAAGTCCCCTTTGTCACCATTTATGTCAGAATTTCAGAGCTTGTCTCGTTTCGTTTTCAAAAAATTTAAATTTTTGTCTAACTCGAAGATTGCTCATTCTTTCCTTCGTAAACTTTATAAAACAATTTATTAACCCTTACTTTATTACTAACATGTTATTTACATTAATTATATGGGGGGGGGGGTTGACATAAATTTTTTTCTGCCATTCATTCACTATAAACCAATAACAACATGAAATAGGACACACAAGAAGGAATGTTAGTACATCAATAACATAATGTCTTTATACTAATATCAGACATTATTATAATGTTTGTAGACACTATTATTAAATACTACATCTCTAAATAAATCTTGAGGCCATGTAATTCCCCTCTTCATGTAAGATTTATTTATATGTCATAAAAATCCCCTTTTTTCTTTTAATACCTGAAAGAAAACACAAAAATTTGACTTTGCCTATGGTACTCAATTATGAAATTTTACTATGGGGTTTTGTTTATATTTTTTTTGCTGAAAGAAAAAATTGTCCAACTGTTCTTGAATTAATTTTCACTTAAGCGGGTCTCAAATCTTGTAGATGGACTCTTTTCAAACATTTTATGTCCTTATCAAACAGTGTGCTGAATTATAAAACTGTTCTCTGAGATAATAATCACAATCCTGTATGGTCCGAGAAATTTCCTATCCAATTTATTTCTGTGTCCAGGTACTTTACAAAACACTTCATCATTAGTTTTAAACTTTTGGTGGTTCCTATTATAGGGCCTTAACTTCGAATTTTTAACGAACTGTTTATTTAAATTTTCCAACGCCTCAGGATATTTTTGAAATTTTTCCTTTGGCACTAAATTTTCTAAAATGTATTTCAATGTCCACTTTAAATGCAACTCATTGTTAGGTTTAAAATTAAACATTAAAGAATATGCGCTATACCCAGTACTGTCATTCACACACGAGTTAACTGCTTGTTGAATTTTACTTAAATCAGCGTCTCAGCTCTTTTTGCAATCACTCTACAAGCATGTCAAAATTGAATTTAAATTTCTTGAATATCTTTCAGATTTGTTACCCTGGGGGTTGTACGGGATTGTAGTGATCAATTTCACACCCCATTTGAAAATATTTACTCTTATTTCCTCGCTGGTGAAGTAAGTAGCGTTGTCGCTTACAATAACTTCCGGCAAACCAAAGTTTTTAAAAATATTATTCTCTAAAGCTACAACACCATACCTGAATTAACTTTCCTGACAGGCACGACCCAATTGCACCTTTTGAAGTCGTACACCATGGTTAAGATGAATTCATCCCGGCTTCAAGATCTAGGCGTTTTTATCCTAACTTCTCACAATATAATTTAAAATTAAATCCCAATATTTCGGTCCCAAAATTTACATTTAATTTAAGTTTTAATACAAAAACATAAACCAATGTAGCTTTAAAAACGCTACAGAAATGTTTGTGGATAGATTTATTTACTCTTAAATAAGGTTAGTGTATTCTGCTGTGTAAAAGTATTCACTGACAGTCAGCTAAATATTATGGAGTGAATTGCATCATAATTGCACTCAATATTGCCTATAAAGTGATAATGAATACCTATGGAATAATGAATATGGAGATTTATCATGGAGTGAAAGAAAGTCCACGACAAATTTCAAATTAAGTTCATTTAAGAGATATTATGCGGACTAACAGGTAGACGAGCAAATATAAATTACATCTCATTATAATTAAATAGTTTATTTTAAACAAAGCTATAATAATGAATAATTTAATACATTATATAAAATGCTGTTATTGTATGAAAGCCGGTGTGTCTAACTAAATTTATTTTTACTCTCGGATAGCATTCATGTTTCCATAATGTACAGTGAAATTGACGTTAAATATATGAATTAATTTTTAAATTAGCCATGTAGATAACTGACGGCAACTGCACACCAAATAAAGGTAGAAGAATTGTTTTATTCACATACTGCAGCAAGATTTCCAGCTTGAGAGAAGAGCTAACCATCCAGCATATATACATATGTTAGCAGGATAAAACTTGTTAGAGAACAACACACAGTTCTCTGAATAAAACCTTTGAATAAAGCATTGGCAAAGCTCTCTCCGATCAGATGATACTGGAAGAGAAACATATTTCTTAAAGTAAAAAGGGCCACTTATATTGTAATTTTTAAATGTATGTGCTTTGACAATTGTTAGCAATATGAATTTTTTTTTGTAATATCGATTAAAATCCATTTACTTAATTTTTAATACTAATGTTGTAGATATATGTAATGGATTTATTGTCAGGTATAAGTTTTGTTCGTGATAACGATTTTTTAGTAGTATTACTTTGTATATAACAATAATATTTTACAATTAATAGATTAATTTAAACATCCATTTGTTTAAAAAAACTATCTATAAGGGGTCATAATTTTTTAATAATGTAGACAAAGAATTTATTTTCATCTGTGTTTCATGCCTAACAAATGTTTAAACATTTGAAAGTTAAATATGTTCAATTGAAACTGTAAATATAATAAAATTGTATTATATTTTATAAAATATAACAATAATAAATTTTGCAGTGTATAGAAGACATTGCACATGTGTATCAATTACGTTTATATAGTACATGTACCACAGAAATACCACCGATAACGCTGTTTAACTCAGTGTACATTAAGAGTGAATGTACTCGAATTTACGTAATGTGATAAAATTAAAAAAAGAGCTAGAAAACATGAAAATAATTCAGAAATCCAAGTTTTGGTACTGTGTTTAAAAAGGGGGTTTTAATATTGTTTCCAGTTTACTACAAACAACACGAAGGATCAGCTGGCACGGGACCACGACTGGCAATTGGCCAGATATCCTGATTCACATTGTGTCACTTGTTCAGTTGATCTTGCAGTTTGCATAGAAACAGTGCGGCCTTGTATGGTGTTAATCAATTCGTCTAAGGGATGGTCATTCGCAGCATAGTAATATACTAAGATTACTAAAATAATACAATAATAGTCATGTAATTGTTTGTATACCTAATGGGACTTTAAAACAAAAGAATAATTTCCACATCAAATTATATATTTGATGAATAATTACAATTAACATAACTTTTAACCTTACTGGAGGTTAAGTTTTTGCAGAAAAATATACACATCCCAATTTTTAAATGAAAATCCGCTTTACTGTTATATTATGTTATAAATAATTGACAATACCCGCGTGTATTGGTGGTTCACAGAGACACACACTACGACAGCAGCAAAGAAATCAACGTGCGCATGCGGCCAACTTTTACAACAGCTGTTATAGATAAATATTATTATTATTCTTTTCCGTACGTCTTCCACGTGTTACATTGTCGGTTGTGCTTAATGTGTATATTTGCTAATTAATAAACATTAACTTGATTATTAATCCTCTGACTATTTATTTACAACAGGTTATGGGCCCAGTAACGTTTGTGTGATAGCGTTGGGCATTAAAAGTTAATAAAAGTCAGTAAAAGTGAAATTAAGTGTGTGTATCACGTTGTGTTAAAAAAGTGGTTTGTATAACCCTAAAAGGGATGGCTGGGTACCAAGTAGCAATATACAAGCACTGTCGAAGGACAATTACGACACATGGAAAATTCAGATTCGGGCATTGCTGATTCAGAAGAAATTATGGCCGTATTGCCGTTGGAAGTCTCCAGAAACCGGCAGAAAGTGTTGAAAATGGAAGCGCTATAGTTCAAGTGGGAAGATGGAGATCAATCAGCTCAGGCAAGCATCATTTTGGCGATGGCGCCATCAGAGTTGAAAAATATTAAAAATTGTAAGACAACTCGTGAGCTGTGGCTGAAACTTGAAACGATCTACGCATCAAAAGGGCCGGCAAGGAAAGCCACGTTATTGAAAGTCGCTGTTCGTGCACAAGGTGAAGGAGGGGGAAAGTATACACCAGTACCTGGACAACTTCTTCGACCGTAGTTGACAAATTGGCGCGGAAATGGATATCGAGATTCATGAAGATCTGTTAACTACTATGATACTGCACGGTTTGCCACCAAGTTTTGAGAATTTTAGATGCGTAATCGAAAGTCGTGATCAATTGCCAAAGCCGGAAGAGCTCAAGATAAAAATATTAAATGAATGTGTGGCCAGGGTAGGCGATTCACAAGACGCCGAAGACAAAGCATTCATGGCCAGATCCAGAACACGTAATTTTGGTAGACGTGGCGGCGGCGGCGAAAAAGGTAATTTTCAAGGGAAAATGCTTCAAATGCGGCAAGGTTGGCCATTTTGCCAAAAATTGTCCCGAAAAGGAGGATGGAAGATCAACACAAGGAAGTGCTAGGGTAGCACAGGATTTTTACATCTCAGAACTGAACCGAGAAGAGGTTAACAAGGTTCAAAGTCATAGCCAATCCAAGTGGTGTTTGGATAGTGGATGCACAACTCACATGTGCGGCGACGAGGATATTCTTGAAGATACGGTGACGTGCGATTCGGTGCTCAAGTTAGCAACAGAAGCATCGACAAATGCAAATATTAAAGAGCGTAGCCAAGATAAATGTAAGTGATGGAGTTATTTCAACCGCGAACTTGCATGGCACGCTGTATGTACCGGAATTAAGAACTAATCTGATGTCGGTATCGAAGATTACTGACAAAGGTAATATAGTAATCTTCAATGACAAATTAGCTGAGGTACGTAATACAGATGGCAAAAACCGTGATTATCGCCGATAGAGTGGGAGACCTGTACTTTATTAGAGAAGAAAATACTGAACATGCGCAGGTGGTTACGCGAGCGCAAGCAAATTCTGAGGACACGTCAAGTCAAAAAACCTTTTAGGAAAGGGGCAAAAATTTCACCGAAAATTTGGCACAGGAGACTTGGGCATATACACATGGATGCAGTCAATAAATTATTTGATGAGCAGCTGGCAACCGGGATAAATTTGTCGTTCAAGGGCAAAGCAACAGTATGCGACGTTTGCTGTCGCGGTAAGCAGGCTGCCAGACCGTTCACAGAAAGGGTTGACAGGAGTAGAGTGCCACTGGAGATTGTACATACCGACGTTTGCGGGCCAATGAGGGCAAATTCCAACGGCGGATCGAAGTACATGGTGACGTTTGCCGATGACTACAGTACGTGGTGCGAGGTGTATTTCTTGAAGAAGAAATCCGAAGTACTCGGTAAGTTCAAAGAATATAAAAATTTTGTTGAGACATTTACTGGCCGAAAAATTAAATTTTTACAGTCGGACAACGGTCGGGAATACCGAAATGGAGATTTCGACGAGTATCTGAAGCAGGAGGGGATCCAGAAAAGACTGTCAGCGCCATACACACCTGAGCAGAACGGTGTAGCGGAGAGGAAGAACCGAACGCTACTGGATACAGCCAGATGCATGCTGATCGAGACCGGGATGCCAGAATCATTTTGGGCTGAAGCCATTGCGACGGCGAATTATATCAGGAATCGCTGTCCAAGTACATGTATCGGTGGAAAAACCCCGTACGAGATTTTGGCATGGCAAGTTGCCGGACCTCAAACACATGCGTATATTTGGTTCGAGAGCGTACGTGTTAGATAAAACAGTCGGACTTGGAAAAAATGGACCCGAGAGCTGCTGCAGGTAGATTCATAGGATACGACCTGGAATCAAATGCGTACAGAGTGCGGCTGGATACTGGAAAAACGGTCGTGACCCGAGATGTACGTTTTGACGAGAATATGGGGTCATCGAGAGCCAACGTTGATCCACTGGAAGAGTCGATAAAAAATAAAAATTTTGAGAATCAACAATCGAAAATTCAGGACAAGCCAGAGATAATCTACGCGAAGGTCGAATTGGATCCACTTGAATTCGAAGAAGAAGAAGAAAAAGAAATCGTCAACGAGCAGGAAAACGGGGAGATCTTCATCATCAGTAGAAAAAGAGTCGGCAAACCGCCTAAGATACGGACCGGCAGCCGAGGCCGTCCACGAAAGTATCGTAGACCCGAAAAAGTGTCTCTAGCATTGGATCAGGCCGCGGAAAAAGATATGGATACTGGTGACGACGACGTATTCATTGACGACGAGCAAGGTCGTGTGTTTTTAAAAGGCCGTTAGAATCATCCTTTGTGCAAGTTGGAAAGAGACACCGCGAGCAAAAAGACTCCTGCGATTCTGATGAATGCAACAACGAAGATAGGCACATCTTCGAGGAGTTAGTGTTCAAATGCCGACGTGCAAACAGATAAAGCATTAACTGGAGATGACGCTGAGCTTTGGAAGCGTGCTATCATGGACGAGGTGAAGTCACATCTCGAATATGGGACTTGGAAAGTAGTGCAAGGCCGGAAAACAAGAACGTCATCGGTACACGAACTGTACTCAAGAATAAATTAAATCCAGACGGTAACAATCGAGCGCAGAAAGGCGCGCATCGTCGCACGAGGGTTTACTCAACGACCAGGATTTGATTACGACGATACATTTGCTCCGGTGGCAAGATTCGAGTCGATTAGAACTTGCGATGGCATTAGCAGCAGGGTTTAATACCAAAGTTCAGCATTGGGAAGTCAAGACGGCATATTTGAACAGTGAGCTCAAGGAAGAGCTGTACATGGAAACTGCCTGAGGGGCTAGCTGAGGCCGTGAATGACATCGTACGAACTGAAAGACGTGATTCGAAGACATACAAAGCAGCTATGGAGATGCAGAAAGCATTGAAGCAAAAGAACCTAGTATGCAGTTTGAAGAAGGCTATCTACGGGTTAAAGCAATCAGGGAAAATGTGGTACGACCATTTAACCAAAATTTTTAAGAAAATTGGATTGCAACCGACGGTATCAGACCCGTGTTTATTCACTGCAAAGCACGAAAATAATATCATCGTAATTGCTGTCTGGATAGATGATATGTTGGTATTTGCGGACAATGAGGCGCTGCTGGATCACGTAAAAACATGAAATAAATAAAGAAATAGGCATCAAAGACCTTGGAGAAGCCAAATATTTCTTAGGCATCGAAATTGATCAACAAAAACGGGATCAAAATGGGACAAAGAGGATACGTTCTGGAAATTTTGAAGAAATTTGGAATGGATTCCTGTAACCCGGTGGAAATACCAGCGAGTCCAAGTACAAAAATCGAGGGAACAGCAGAAGACCAAGGAAAATCTTCAAATAATCATCCGTACAAAGAGCTGGTAGGCTCATTGATGTACTTGGCGGTATGTACGAGCCGGATATAGCATACACCGTGAGTGTGCTCGCACAATTCAACGACAAATCAATCCGATAATCACTGGGGTTCGGCTAAAAAGGTTTTGGGATACCTCAAAGGGACCAGCCAATCATTCCCTGCATTTTGATGGAAATATCCGAAAATTGACAGACTACGCTGATGCGAATTGGGGTGCATGTACACTGGACAGAAGGTCATACACAGGATACACCTTCTTGTTGGGCGGCGCAGCCATAAGCTGGCAAGCCAGAAAACAAAAACAAAAAAACAAGTGGCACAATCAACTGCCGAAGCCGAATACATGGCTCTGGGCGAGCTGCAAAGGAATCAATTATTCCTGAATCGTCTACTGGTTGAATTGGGAGCAACGGAGTCAATCGACGGCACAATTCTTTGCGAACAATCAGAGTGCCAAAATGATGTCAGAAAATGCTATGTTTCACCCCCGGACAAAACATATAGACATTCGTCATCACTTCATCCGAGAGAAAGTGCAAGAAGGCCAGATTAAGGTGGAACATATACCGACGGACGAAATGGTAGCCGATATTTTCACGAAATCACTACCATCAATCAAAACACTGGCAACATTGTGGGACCTTGGGTCTGAAGTAACCGATCCACTCGCAGATATTGAGGAGGGGTGTTATAAATAATTGACAATACCGCGTGTATTGGTGGTTCACAGAGACACACACTACGACAGCAAAGAAATCAACGTGCGCATGCGCCAACTTTTACAACAGCTGTTATAGATAAATATTATTATTATTCTTTTCCGTACGTCTTCCACGTGTTACATTGTCGGTGTGCTTAATGTGTATATTTGCTAATTAATTAAACATTAACTTGATTATTAATCCTCTGACCTATTTATTTACAACATATTAAATGTTCCATAAAATTCTGTTTCATAGTTTTTAAAAAGTCTGTAGTTAGACATGAAAAATAAATATCATTATAAGGAATTCAATACGTTCCTTCTTTTTTGAAGACTGTTAAAAAACTGGAAACATTAAATTTTCTCTATAAGTTAAGGCCCCTAGGATATAGGAATGTATAACTCTAAATTGACCGCATAAATAGTGATCAATTTCTCGGTCATTGCATTTTAATAAAATTTCTGACAATGGAATAATTCAATTATGTATAATAGAACATACGGATAATGTAGATCATAAGTCTTTTATGTATTAAAAATATAATAAGTACCCTGATTTATAGAATACAGAACATTATTAGCCTGATGGATTAAGGAAGATTTGTACAACAATAAGGGAGTAACAAGTTGGGAACAGTGTAAAGTATAATCTATGTACAGTATCTTATGTTTTTCTAGTTGTATTTTTGAGGAGTAAGTAGGGTTCTTAACGAATGATGAATGATCGAGAGCCAGGACAAATGTCTAACACTATTTGCATCCAAAAATTTTGTACCCAGAATACTTTAAATGTTAACTATGTTTTGTAACCCGAACGTTTATTTTTACACCTTTCATAAAAGTTGTAATTTATCTTTTGAAAAAAAAAAATCTATTATTATTTTCTGATTATGGAATTGGTAATTACTATTGATTTATATTATTAATGGTTGAATAGGTTTTAATGCAATGTGTTCGTTTATTAAAAAAATATTGACATTTCTTTGAAAAATAGACTTTGAAAATAACCACGTATGATATTGGACGTTAAATATTTTACAATATATTTAGTGCCACTGTAACAAACCTAAATCAAATCAAGAGGATATTTTATTAATCCTGGGATTAATATATACATATTAAATAATATAATTTGTCACATCTTTAGAATTCGGGATGATTTTAATTTTATTCATTTAACATACTAATACGTAAAACACATTATTAGAGTCTAGAATTTCAAGATGCCATTTAAAATAGATTTTAATCAAAATAGTAAATAATTATACATAAGAAATTTTAATAACATGTAATAATAAATTAAATAAAAAGTTCACTTAAATGTTAATGATAATCAATCTTACAGCTGTTATATACTAAAATGTAAACTCACGTTTGCTTTGTGTACATTTTACAGATTAATCAATAAGTTTTCAGTGCATTGTTCCTAATTAGCAACTAATCTGCCGGCAGTGGTCTGATCAAGCCAAGTCACTGATGAACGTTCCCTAAGGTGTAAAAAAGGACCCTTTAATTAGTTTTCCTCTTTTAGTCCACTAATATATTATTTCTTTAAATACATTGATGCCTTAAACATTTTTCATGTTTCATGCCTTGGACATCAAATGCTATAATTTCAGTTATATATATATACACAAACTGCTTGAATATAAAAAACACTCCCATATAAAAATCACAGTTTCAGCGATAGCTTCTTTAGTTTACAAATAAACGAGGGCAATGAAATAGACTCATTGATTTTAATATAACTTCTAAAGACATTTAGGAACAATTTACAAATATTGTCGATCACAAATTTTCATTGACAAATTACAACTCATTATGCGGCATAAAAATTAGGCATACATTACTTTTAAAGAATGCATTCATTACTTAACTTTTATCTTCAATGTAACTAACTATATTATTCGTTAATGTTATATGCTGAAAGTTAGCGTAAACTAATAAATGAGGGGCGGAAAACTGCGGAAACCGTATCGATGGTAGTATACAGCATTCCATGTTTGTAGCCTGAGCCTTAGGCGATAATGAAATGAGTAGTAGCTTGCATCGGTAGCGAAGTCTGATGATCTACACGCGTTGCGCTGTGTATTACTTGTAGGTAATTAATAACCGAATCTGTTGTTGTGTTAAATGTTAATGTCAATTGCAGTTTATGCATTTAGATTGTAAATAGTCCATAAGTTGTAAAATGAATTAAAATATAAATAATAATGCCTTCATTTACAATAATTTCTCAGAAATATACAGTTTCCCACAACAACGCGTGTATTGACGGTCTACCTAAAAAACTATGTAAGGGTTAAAAGTGTAGTATGAAAAAACACAAAAACTTAAAGGCTTTTAATTAAATTGATTAAGAATTATTAACTCATTAAACTATATATAATGTTAAAAAAATATTATAATAAAATTACTAAAACTATATTAAGAGTATTAATCGTATAAACGCCTGAGGATTAGATGTAGATGAGCTATATGCACAGTCATTTACATCAACTGAGAGGTCATAGTACAATATTGCTGACTGAAGTATGAAAATGTTTCCTTCAGATTTCACATTTTACGTTCCGAAAATGTAGCAGATATTGCAGCCACAGTAGGTGCTGCGTTATGAGACCTCCTACCAAAAACAACAATTACTCACTCAGGTCTCCCTACGTGACAGGACCTTGTGGGTCAAACAGCATTATAAATACAGCTACCATTTTTAACAAGTTGACAGCAACACGATATCGAATAATTTGACGTTGAGTATGAATCGAATAACAGAGTTCTGAAATCCATGACTCAAATCCATGTCGATCATAGAGATGCTATCTGCTGTTAACATACGCAGAATAGCAATAGTAAAAAACCATCGACTTGATTAAAGTGATCGGAGGATGTTATTTTGCTATCAAGATTAACCGCCCAACATTCACCGTCAAGAGCGATGGCACATCTTCATCTTTACCTACCAGTGCCTGTACAAGATAGTGCGGACTATTATGAAGGTCATTGCACTTGCCTACAGTAAACTTTAAGCTATCGTCTACGGACCATTTACTGATAATAATAAGCTTTTAGTTTATACCATCATTAGCCTTCCGAACAGCACAAGCCAACCGAACAAAGCTGACATTCATCAGCATATAAATGAGCCGTGAAATGTTTGATTCACGCAGGGAAATCGGACGTATACAGATTTAATAGTACAGAATCAAAAAGCTTTTTTTTATTCTCAAATTCCATCCGTTGACAATGTACTGTATTATAAAGAAATTGTTGATATTGCTGGTAATATTAAAATTAGCCTCAGTTGATTAATACTACAGGGCGTTGGAACCTTACACAGGGAATGGATAATACTTCCTTTCCATCTTTGAGGAAACACAGGACCAGAGATGGACTTATATATCAGAGTCATAATGACATCTGGACTAACTTATTTAACTATATATTCCAATCTTAGTTAAAACCTGTTCACTAATATGCTTATGCATTTTGTTTGTCATCCTAGTGTTATTATGGCATCGTTTCTACATGGTGATTTCACTATATTTACTGGTTTTAAAAGTAGTGAGGCTTCTTCATAAAACTCCCTTAATACTAATTGTGATACGATGCTCAGTATTATCAATCCCATAATTCTTCATTGCACTATACCAATCAATCTGAACGGTATGCATGATTGACATTTTACATTGAGCAAACCGTTTTAAATCATTACCTTAGACCTATTTTACAACTTTAGTTAAATATACGGAAAAAATCAGCCTTACATCTTTATTCCCTTTTTGTCTACAGTGGTACATCCATTACGCCGGTCCTTTTACCTAAGCCGATCTGTTCACTATCACGTAGTCTAACATGGTATCTCAAATTGCTGTCACTCTGGTCTGTTCGGTTGTATTATTTTATTGAATTTGTTTCTTCCAAGAGTAGGCGCATATATTGAACTTCATTGTAGGTCCTCGACATTAAGTAAATATTAATATTTCCTATACACGTAACTGCGTTTATTTACACTGCCAAGCATAAAAATAAAAAAGTCAGATATAAATGTATTCCTCACGTGTGGTGGCCTTAATCTAATCACTAACCTTGACGATAACACACAGTTTCAATATAATTGTGAACATCATTACCCTGGACACATAGTTAATATAGCTTGTATGCAATACTATCTTGCATATACAGAACCACGCCATAGTACTAATTAAAGTGTACCTTAGTATTAGATGGCAGTCAGGTGGGGTTCCAGGATGGAGCGAAGTATCAGAAACAGCACGTATATCGCAATAAAAATCTAACACAAGAGTGCTAATACCATACTGTCCAGTATTTAGGGGTCTAATATTATATATGACCCATTTTAAATCCCTCCTAATCAAGATTCTTGAAACCTAGTAGTATTCAGACTACCACAGACGTCGTGGTTGTCATTGTTGACGACCACAGGTCCAAAAGTAGGGCCGAGATCATAGATAACTTCCTCTCGGACGCTAATAGGAAAGGTGTGAAGGAAACAGGATTTTCCGGACATTTGCTATTGTTCAGTGATACAAAAAAAATCAGTAACGCTACGTTCTAGATCTGCAATCTGATCTCAGCTTCAGGTAAATAAATAACCTAATACATAATTAAACTAGGTTAAAATAAACAAATTATACCTGAGTGTTGTGACACGCCTAACTTAGGAATCACAACCACCATGTTGAGTGTCAACTTTACTAACTCTAAAAGATGCACTTAGTTAAAAAACTAAACACAACACTAATTATTAAAACTGAGCTATAAAATACAGGTCACAATACGTGTGCATTCGTCGACCAACCACCTACGAAATTCATAAGGTAGACGTTAGGGTAAGAGAGTTATTCGATAAGTACTCTACGATAATAAATGTTGGAGTTCTAAGACTTTCTAACTTTAGAGGCCACGGGTAGCTAAATGATGAGATACTACTGCTCCCTACACGCTTTGTCTGGAAAAGCATAGAACAGAGTTACTCTCTTATACTTTCAAATTGACATGTCAGGCACAATATTAACTCGGTATTCCTCCATGTAAGATCTGAACCAAACGATATTCATATCACCCATCCTCCCATTTTCTGAAAATCCTAATACTTAGAAAGCAAGCGAAAAAGTGGTCTAATGACTAAATGCAATGTGGTGATTTTTAAGCTACTTGGTCCAAAGGAACAAAACTTTCCACTGAAATTGTAGCAATCTGCTTAATGTCCTGTAACCAAACTAAATAATTACAGGTCTATACAAATATAGACAAATTAACTTCCTTTTAAAGCAAATATTTTAAATTATAAATCTGTTTTATTGTTTATTTCTTACTTTTACGTACTGGAGACTATATCATGATTAAATTTATTTTTACACGTCCACAAAGAATGCGCGGGGTTAGATAAAAATACTGGATAAAATAGATACCCAAATAGTGATCATGTATACCATGTTTTCACGTACATACATGATACAAAAGAGCGAAGTAAATGTATTAACGAGGTACGCAAACCATTCAGTTACACAGTGGTGTTGTTAGACAGGTAGGTTTCACCGTACCACGTTTCACCGTAAACTCTGACATTTGTCTGTACTATGTTTGGATAATAATACATACGCAACCGAAAACCTGCAACTGGATAATATTACATTACCCTAACATAATGTGCCATAACGTTGTCGACTTCATACAAAACTGTTTAACTTGGGCATGTATTTTTCCCAAACAAATGTTACTGTGCATAAAGTATTTCTGTTACAAAGCATCAGACGAGCAATAATTATACGTTTTAAAAATACATAATACATTAATTTGATACTATCAACAAATAGATTATGTATAGCAAAGTTGTATTAATTTATGGACGATTTTCATGTATACATAGAATACATATATGATATCAATTTGTATGAACAAAAGATGGAAATTACAATAAACACAAAAGCTTTGTTATTGAAATTTTCAATAAAATATCTTCTTTTTAAGACTTATTCGTCATTAAAAGCAATGATTCAGATTAAAGATCCACAGAACATACAGAACTAGAAGAGAAGAGTTAACTATCTATTTACGTTTTATTCACTTAGAAACTCTATGTGGCAGTACTGTTTATAACTCATAAAATCACAAAATATACTAAAAAATTTTTTTTATGAACACATATTATGAATACCAATAGTTTTAAACAAAAAATAATAATAATTCAAAATGTGATTTTCTCACAAATTGCTTAAAACTTCTAGGATGTTAAGATAAGAGTACGGTAATATTAAAGTTGACACCATTACAGGAAGGTAAAAAAATACGTTAGATAGTTACGATACTGGTAATGTTAACATAAAATAACTAACACTAAGTGTTATACTCTTGTCGTCTTGTTTGTAAGTGTCTAATTTTTATAGGTATTTCTTCAACCTATTAATGCTAAGAAAATACACTAAAATATACTTTTATATGAAAAATAAATATTTATTAATAGTAATAGATTAAAAAATCATTTGAGATATTTTTTTTTACATGACAAAGTAAAATGATAGAAACCTATAGATATTAAAACGAGTGAATGTCTCATAATACTAAAAGAAACGCAACAAATTTAGTTTACTCGGTTGTATTAAATGCATGAAAAAAGTTGATTTAACTAACAGTTTTAACTACGCAACTGTTTAAAAAAGCCACTTTAAGAAATTTTACTGTTTGTTCAGTTTTACTAAAGTTTTACTCATCATTGAAAATCCTAAACTACAAATTTTTTTAAATAGATTTTGTAAGTGAAATATTCAAAACTTTGATTTTTCCTTTTTGTTTATGTACTATGCGTATAGTCTAAGCTATTAATATCTAATATAAAAAGAAATGGATTCTGGTAATGTAGATCTAAATATTCGTTAAAAAATTTAGAATAACTTTAATCAAATAAAAAAATTTTAACATGTATATTGAAATTTGTTTTGGAATTATAAAAAACTACAAAGTATACGGTGTATTTTATACAAAATTTATTATACATTAAAATGGAAATTATATTAAATCTTTAACAGTAGTTTTCTAAGTGGTCTATATTCTTATAGAATGTAACGAGTGACTGATAGTGAATGAAATAAGGTAGTATCTTAAGTGTAACAATGTAACAGTAACATACGACTGGAGGTTAGAACGTGTAGTCACGTCTTCAGGTAATAGCTGCACACACTTGGGACTCAAGGTGCTTACCGAGAATGTTCTTACTAGTTTCATGTATAAAATTGGATGTCTGACTCTGGTTATAGAAAGTCAGACAGTTTACACCTATGAAATAGAATCATTTAAAATTTACAAAAACGTAAAGTACTAATAAAACAATAATTTAAATATTGCTTTGAAGTTAAATCAATCAAAAGTCAAGAGTTGCTGATGTCAGTTCAGTTTGAAGTGGCTAGAAGAGGGCTACCAGTAATTGCGCACCTTAACATCAGCAATTACTGGGTCCTGCTCTCACCGCGATGTGCCGGAGAACATACGATAATGTGGAGTACCAAGTATTCCAACACCTTACCTTACCTCCACTTCTTTAATTTACGTACGTTGGTGCAATGCAGTTAATTATGTTGAGTTAACGTGGTTTTAATACATTTAATGTTATGTTTTCTTAAGTTATATATTATTATATAACTTATAATTATATAAGTTATATATAACGATTCAATGTTTATTGAAATTAAATAAGGCTATTTGCCATTTATACAAATTTAATGTAAATACAAGTCATTTGACAGGTATTTGGTCTTCCGATCATATGTTAGTTAGGTTATTTATACTCATATGTGACAGATAGGGCCAAATACAAAATAATTGAATCGTAAAAAGTGAGGCTCTGTGGTGTATTGGTAGCACATTCACCCGGCAAGTAAGAGATCCGTGTTCGAGTCCCGGCGGAGGAAGTACTTTTTGCGATTCAATGTTTATTGAAATAAAATAAGGCTATTGCCAATTATACAAATTTAATGTATATAAATATATATATATATATTTATATATATATATATATTATATATATATATATATATATATATATATATATATATATATATATATATATATATAAAATGCATGTTTAAGTTACTAATATTTCAGTTACCCATGAAATTTTATTGAATAAACGGATAAAGCAGAATGTAATCTACATCATTATTATCAATATATCAGTGGCTAGCATCAAATAAGAATACGCAAAACAATCGTACCAGATTCCAGGTTTCGTATGACGACTAGGATTTTATAGAAGGTTTAATTTAAAATAATTAACCACTTTAATGTCATGTAATCAACATATTTTAAAGTAATCATAACTCACACATGTAATCTAATATTTTATGTTATAGCGTGGAATTATTCACCTTAATTATTATATGATACAGCTGGTATGTATCGAATACCTTTTTATTCTTTATCGAAATGAGCACACAAACAAAAAAAAGAAAAGATACAAATATTATAGAGGTATACTGTGTACAACTAAGTGGATCAAGAATATAGTACAAACGGTAAATGTGTCGTGATTGAAAGTACTAACAGCTTGTCGCAGGTGAGTTAACTGAGAGTTACATACACATGTCACGTAGTAACACCGCCCACTCCACTTTGCCAGACACTTTACCTACTTGACAGCATTTTATTTGTGTCACGTAGTCTGCAACTTGCCATTTTCTTCTAAAAACATCCATTTTAAGTTCATACCGCATTTTTTACTTTTTACGACTTTGGCCAAAATTCGGTTTAAGTTGAAATTTTTTACTTATTACTAATAAATACATGTCTATTCAAATAAATTTATTCATAATAATTTTCTTAAACACATGAAATTAGGTGATTTTAACAAAATATTATATTCTGTAGATCCTAGGTAATATATGTTTTTGTATTTATGGGATTGTATTTTATGGTGAATGGTTTGAAATGTGACAGCAATTAAGATTTTTTGCGAAAATTACACTAAAATTAGAGAATTTGAATATATCTAATTCATAAAGTGTCAAAAGCTTGCATAACAATCTAACTAGATGAACACTTAACAACTAAAATTGAGAGCTTACCAATATTTACGTCCAAATATTAAACAATCCTGAAAAGTATAGGGAAGTAAAATCATAACTCATATCACTTTAAAAAATTTCAAATTTTATTATTCTGTGAGATTTTTAAAATATTTTTTGTGTGAGAGTAGTATGGATATTTTTTTACAAATTAAAAATGTGTTCTCAAAGTTACGGAGGGGTCATAAAGAGACTATTCAGCAAATAACTTTGTATATAACATATAATTCTCGTTTTACCACACCTATACATTTTCAAAATTATAAACTACTTTATTCCTAAATTTCATTATTTATAAACTATAAAAAAATTTCAAAAAATTTAAGAATAAATGGATTTGAATATAAAATTAGTGAAATAGTAAACATGTGTTGTAGTAATAGTGGTATCCTAATGAAAGTAGCCGTGCACATGAAATTATGTATGCAGACTCAGCTAACCCGGTTACGCGATACGAGGTGTGGTGTACTGTTTTATTGTAATTTATTGGAACGGATGATACCTTAAAATGTATTCCTTTTTTATTATAAAATGAATTGAAAATTATTGTTTCAATGAGTTTATAATACGAGATTAATATAATTCTCAATACACTCAAAATACAAGGATTCATAATTTGACGTATTAGTAGTATATTAACCATAAATTGTGGATAAATGTGACTTCACATAATATTAAAGAAAATCTAAGTGGTGAAATAAGCAGAATATCTATACGCTTTAGAAAAAATCTGTTTATATGGTTTTAGAAGGAGGGATGTTTAGTAGCATATTAATAATAACAAATGTATTTTAAAAATCCACAATAAGGAATATATCGTTGTATATAATTGAATTAGGTGTATCAGACAAATAATTTGATATTTACGATTCCACTAACAATTAATTAGTTTTATGTTTCAGTGAAATATACATTAAGGTCAACACTGGCCCGCGAGTACGATCAATAAGGATCGTAAACTCGTATATTATGAAGAAAAGTATTTAATTAATAATAAATATGTTATAAATAAATAACTATATATAGTGTATGTGTGAGTGTGTAGTATGACGAGATGTACCAATATTGTACCAATATATGTACCAATATTTGTGTGTGTGTGTACATATATATATATATATATATATATATATATATATATATATATATATATATAGTTCAATATTACACAAATACACACAATATTATCTTAATAGATTTGGTTTGAACTGGGTACACAACCTTGTGTTCATCCGTAAAATAATCATAAGGAAATACTTGTATTTCGTATAATCCTTATTATATTTCAAGAATAAGAGGTAGTGACTTTATGTGACATTATCAAGATTTCAGTTGCAGCTAATCCGTTTCCAAGGTGCTAACGTCCTGCATGATCCTAAAGGTCCTAATACACAAGAAATCACAGAACTTGAGCAAGCAATTGTTACTCTGGGAGCTAAATATTTTTAAATCCAGACTTAAATTTGGCAGGAGGAGCTTTTCATATATTGGATATAATTTTAAAAATTACCCCCACTAGCCTTAAAGAATATACTTGAAAAAAAAACTTAAGCTGTTTGATCATAATATGTTTAAAACTAAAGCTGTTAGTTTATTAGATTTTAAACAACTTTTCCATGAATTTTGAATAAGCAACTAGAATTTTATTTATATATTTAGAATATTGTTTCGTTTATAATTTGTAATCTTATTTTAATTTTTATTTAGTAGTATTAATGTATGGGCACTGATGAGAGTTGTTCTGAAAAACTATTTGTGAATTGACAGCAGCTTGTAAATCTACATAGTTTTACTGATTCATTTAGTCTATTCAGTACATAGGAGATACATAATGTATACTGATGAGCTATGATGAGGGATTACTTAAGCTTGTTTTGAGGCCCAAACTGCGATACGTAACTTTAATTGTTACCGTACAAATACTTACTTAAAAAAAAATTATGGTTGCCTGTAAAGTCGGTTTTACGGGCGAAGATTTTACGTGACAACGTCTTTTTCTCGGTAGAATATTTATTGATATGAATATTATTAAATTGCACAATAGGAACAAGGAATTGAATGAAAATAAGAATTGCACACATTTTAACTATAGAAATATATTTTGTTTACTAAAACATTGTACATAATTTGAAATTAATTAAAATTTGTTATTGTAAATGGTAAAGTTGAATTAAACATTTACTAAAATTGGAATTTGAAATTCTTGCTAAACACAGTTAAATTCTAACTCCGCGCGCGTGGTGATTGGTCGGTTTAGTTCGTTTGTTTGGTCGCACTGTTATGACAGGTTAGAGGTTATAATTTGTTATTTTAAATGTTTGACTAGCAATACGCGCTGTTTCTTCTCAATCGACTGAATTACGATTGATTGCAGAGTGATTTAAACTAATAATTTACTTAACACTATCAACATTTGTCAATAGTATGACATAACCTATAAACTCAGTTTCTCAACTTTTGTGTCAATCTAGCAATTAATCAATCAATCATAGTTTACGATAATGAAATATCAGTGTACAATTATTTACCTTTATTGTTGAAGTTGTTGTAAATGACGAATCTAAGCACTCCACATTTTCACGAATAAACATAGATATCTGCTTTATCCCGTGCGGCGGACCCACAGTTATCTGCTTTATCCCGTGCGGATCCCGTGCGGCGGACCCACTGGACGGGCATCGTAACGTTACCGATCGTTACACTTTTTCATGAGTGACTCCGAGCCGCAACCTAATTTAAGACGTTGTCACGTCAAAAACGTGAGCTACTCACCATGCATTGTTCGAGTGCTTAATTTTGACTTTTCTCTATTAATAGTTATGGATACGTTATCTCTTGTGTGTCAAATAGAATGAATGGTTATACGCATAAATTATATTATATTTATCCAAATAAAAGCTATTTATTTCTGTAATCTGTTTACACTTTCTTCAGTACTGCAATTCTCTCGTAATACTTCGCTATGAAGTGCCTCGTCAACGTTCCAGTGTAATTGGATTGACTTGTTTTCTGTTAGATGAAAGAGTAAAAAGTCAGAATAATAATAATAATAACGCCTTTATTTGAAACGATTTTCAACATTACATTGTTGTTTTTCAAAATATCTAGTCATACATTTTTTATCAAGGCACATACAAATCTATATCATTATCCGAAAATAAAAAATTAAACTAATCTAACCTCTAATACATTAAACATATTATTAGTGTGGCATATTTTAAGTATTCATTATTATTAACTAATGTTCTAGTTTAAAACATCTTTATGATTTATGGTAAAGTCGGTAACACAAATAGATTAATAAGGAAACTTATTATTAAACTTAAGTTATTGAGAACTTTTGGTTTAATCAATACAGGTTTTTAGGTAAGTATTTCATGAGATAAATTCATAATAATTAGAATCCTAATTAATTGATAGATTTTTAAAGAGCTCGTTTCTGTTCTGCATTCACGCGTAAACTATACGTACGATTTACAGATTTGACAATCGGAGATATTCAAAAATATAAATACATTAAAAACTATTTTTTTATCGTGACAAGAAGGCAAAATTAAAGAGTTATCGTCAAAAATATTTTACTAAACTGAACTATAAGTGTTCATGCCACACATTGTATTAGACTTAGCTATTTACGTGATGTTAACAGTCCATTCTAATTGTTTGCAATGTACAGAGCAGTCCTTTGTGTTATTTATATTTTTATAAGGGTGTTTAAAACGGAAAATATGAAAAAACCACAGCTGTAGCCCCACGTCGACAATTAGACGTAATATTGAGGAATATTAAGAAATAAAGGGATTATTAAGAACATCAGCCGTTAAACATCTTAACACTAAGCTCAAGATGTACTCATATATGTATTATGTATCTAGCTTAACCGTTCTTCATTACAATATACGTTTTAGTGGTGATACTTTCCATCACAAATTTATGTTTAACCTTTTTGAATATTTTACCAGGACTTAAATATAAATCATAGAATTGTTTAAAAATCTTTCGTTCTGTGAAACATTCCAGGTAAATAATTCATAACACTGGTATATGCCAGAAGTACAATGATGAGGGAAGTATTGTTGCGATGGTTGATCGGATTGCAAAGTACGACTAAGTTTTTAAGTTTCTTCCTCACTTGAAGAACGAAGAGAAAGATTTAGAACAACTTTTCGACTGGTATGAGAATCGTGGTGGTTAAAGTTATCCTTTTAACTTAAAGTATATAAAGACAAGTACTTCTAAATATTCAAGAGATGTATGTCGACAGGTCTGATATTACCTCCAAACTGTAATATATCAATAAAAAGAAACGGGTTTGGTAATATAAACAAAAAAACATCATATTTTTTACAGCCTGTTGATATAATTACAGAAACTAGTACATATTTGTGTTTTAGATATAGTTAGGCCAAGTGTGCTTGTGGCGGCGTGGGTTGAACTGAGAATATTTTATGCCTCTAACAATTTGCACCTGAGTACACTCGAGATGAGAACAATAAACCGCAGTCTAGTTAGGCAGAGATTTCTAGAGAATGTAGGTCAGAGTGTTCCGAGTGGTTGCGAAGGTCAGAAATGTCAAAGTAACAGGCGTTGAAGTTCCGCCTCCTTTCTATTTTTTCTCCATTACATTTAAGCCGTTAATGATGACTGGTTGAATTCACATTGAATTCTAAATTAATAAATTTGACTTCGCATGATGTTTTTTATATGTTCAAAAAGTGAAACTGTTTATATTAGAATACTTTATTAATAACACTTTTTATTTTAAACGTGTATCGCATTTGCAGAAAAAATATATAAACTGTCAATAATGAAGTTGGCAATACTGGCACGCATCAATTTACATGTAACTTGAATTAATTAAACTCCATAATTCATTGTTTTCTTCTTGCTTATTAAGCAGCGCATTTAGCTTATTATTTTGCAGTATATTTGTTCAAGGAGTTCTTTAGTGCAATAAATAATCTGAGTTATGTTATAGCAAACATTATTATTTACGAATTCCACACTATGCCTTCTTCAAAGTTCAAATCGACTCAACGATTAAAATGTACACAAAATATCCTCTTTACAGCGTTTCAAAATGCTAAATAAAAACTATAGTGGCGAAAACTCCAAAACGAGTACACCTAGAACCGAACAATTTAAAATCCTTAAAGTGCAAAGCGTTTTTACAAACATTAAAGTTGGACGCCGTATTGTAAAATAGTAGTAACCCTATAAGTTATCATAGTTATTTTTACAAAATAAAAAAGTAAGAACGGTTTTTGGTTTTTCTGTCACTTACGATTTAAAAGATGCCAATACTATACACGTTAAAATAGAAACCTGTATACACCATTGCAATTTTAGAATGAAACCATTTCTACTTTTTAATTTACTAATATCCTAAATAAAATGTTTCAATGTTTAAATTTGCTGTTTATGTAAATTATCTTATTTTAATACAGCAATAACGACCTACATACCAGGATTAACCTGTCAGGAAAGAACACGTATTCAAGATGTGTTTGGATGTAAATCATCAAATTTGTTCAAAAAATGTATACGGAAAACAGCTTCCTTCCAAAGATTTAGAGTAAAACGTTTTGTTATCGGTAGCAAAAAAGAATTTTACTGTATTTTTATAGCCCATGCATAGGGAAAAGATGTTTACATACTTGCACTCCATAACATAATTCAAATGCGCGTAGAACATGTAAACCATGTTGTAAATACTTATCATTGTTCTTCTTGAAGACGTATATAACTAACTTATGCCTTATGATATTTTATTTTTTAACTGGCAATAATTATACCTTGTTACCATGAAAACACAATTTTAAAATATAAAACTAAAACAAAAATTCAAGACAGTGGAATTTAGATTAATGTTGCTTCAAGGTGATTCTGATGAAGTTAAGTCAGCGTTCACGTTCGTTCTTTTTCGACCTGAGACCCTGACACCAAGGTTGAGCCTATTTCGTTTTGCCTAGAATATTCTTCAAGTAGGTAAGTCAAAACCACAATGATCATTGATTATTACAAACAGATGTTGTCTTATTTGTATGGCTGTAGATATTGTCTGAATATTAAATATTTTAAACAATTAAACTTAGGATATTTAGATTGCAGCTACTGATAAATTTGCCTTATTACCTGCCTTATCACTACCGCTGAGGCAGTGCAGTTGATACAATAGATTCATAAAATAAAACAAAAAACATTCACCACTTTTTACCACCACACCACACACCACCACACTACACCACTACCACCACACCACTTACACCACCACTTTTTTACATTAAGTTCTACATGGAATTGGTTTGTATTGTGCATTGTTCAAAATTTACATTTATTTCCTCAGAAGTAATTAATTTCGTCTTTATACTTACCAAAGTATGTATAATAACTAATAACGTAAACACACACAAAGGAAAAGAAAAACGTTGCGAGTTCATAAATGTAATATTACAGGTTTGAAAGGGTCAAATTGGCGTCACAGTTTTTTTGCTAAGAACTTCGCAAAGTATTTCTTCATTTGTTTATCGTTTTAAGTGGTGTACGTAGTCAATTGACCCAGAGCCAATTTTTAAAGTCCAAGTAAACAACCTGTTTTTTTTTTAATTTAAAGGAAATTTTTTCTTCGGGTAAATATTGATCGTCAGTTTTACGAGTTGTAGTGGAGGTCAATATAGGTGACTATCAAAAGGATTAAACATTTTATATAAAATTTTTTTTCTCAAATAATATGATTTTAGCTTTACACTTAAAACCAACCGCCAGACAAGTAAATATAATTTAAATCATGTACAGACTTTGAAAGTAACTAGTTTGCCTATTATATAATTTTTGACAGTCGTAATTAAGTATTTGAGGAACGAAAAAATATAAGGTAAGATTATCGATTGATTTTTTTAACTCTTTGATACTGTTTCATTTGAATTCCACAAAAGGTAGGGTGGTTGATGTTCGATCTATTCTAGGTCAATCAGGAAACTCAAATTGATTAGGTGTCATTGATACGCTTATTGTGAACAGTCGTAGCTGATATTGCACATGATACAACTAGACAATGTTGTAAGTGATAAAGTGCTGTACATGATGTTTGTATTTACAAGCATTAATTATAGTGCGTTCCTGTTTGGATTAAATGTGCAATTACAAAATATTACAAGCGATAACTTTATTTCAATTGAAATAAGTCGAGGTCTAAACTATATTATATATTATAAATAAAACACCTTTCTATCGGGTTCTTTTCAAGAAAACATTATCCAATTTAACTTTGTTTTAACGCACACATATATTTTTTTGTGTGACATGATATTTCTATCAGCAAACACTTTATTTATTATGTTGTGATTCTTAAACTTTAATTGTGTATCAGACAGCAACTACTCACCCTCAATGCGAAAAGACTGGTATCGTAAGCATTTAGGACTTATCAGGTTTAAGATTTATTGCCATTCTGAAACTGCTGTCTCAGTCGAACCTTCTAGCTTGTTACAATATTATCTTCTAAGTTATTATTAATTATACAGCAGAATATAAGTTTTCATATTTTTGATTCGAGATTTTGTTCTGATTATTTTTAGGTCCTGCGTTGACCCGAAGTCCTCTCTGTTACAATTTAATGTAATACTTCTCCTCGTGTGTTGAAAAAGACACAAAACATGAATGTTGATTGAATGGGAAAAAAATTGTGAAAGTGTGCGTGCGTGTAGAACTACATATAAATACAACACAATCTTTTCAACTACACAACATATTAAGGTATACTAGCTTTAACTTTTTGTATTATATATAGGATGTATCATAGTTTAATGAATTTATAATTTAGAGAGACTATTTTAAATGTCTACTTTATTAAGGTATTTTTTTTAAAAATAGTGGTTTTGCAAACCTAATAATTGACCCAATACAAAATTAAAGGTTATATACTGTATGTTGTATTGTCTGACTGTTAGTGATGCGGTCCATTCGGTAGGAGGTCGCCCCAATCACACTAATACACACACGACACATACACTAGGTAATGAATTGTTTTATTTTAAAATTTAATCAATTTGGCTAAAATAGTTCTTTGAAAATGGCATACTAGTAATAATTGGTTGTGTATATGTCTGTGTGAGAATATTATCTTAATCTTAATCTTAATTTAATTACAATTACTCATGGCAATAATTATTAGTTAATGGATTGAATTAATTGTATATTTTCATGTTAATAATTCTTTACCATTGAATTACCTTCAATAACTTTTAATATTGTGAATCTTAAAAATATAAATGAGTCCTGAGTGGAATATGAGGTTTGAGGTATGAGGTGAGGCTAAAATATGGTTTAATAAGCGTTTGTTTAGTATACGTGTATTTTATAATTCACTATCCCGGGTTCAGCAGATAAGCGTTTGTATCGTAAATTCAGTACACTTGTAATTTCACTATTCCGAGATCTTGTCTAAATGAGACAAAGAGCAAAGTGATTTTTTGGTATTAATTAGTAAATAAACTGAAACATTGTTCAGTAGCAATATACATTACCGGGAACAAATCCAAATACAAATAATTAATCCAGGTTTTAGTAAGGGGGCCACGCGGTCAATCCCGTTCATCATGGTCACCAATAGGTTCTAACAAGTTGTCTGTCCTGTGTCTCCAACGTCTCAAAATTGCAATCAATGATTACGTCTCTATGAATTTAAAAAGAATTGCTGCATAATTTTTCTAGCTAAATTATGTGTAGCTCTTCTCTAGCGTCCTCAACTGAGTTTCACCTTAGTCATAAAGATTTGGAGGATTTGTTCGAGTTTGAATTCATGCTCAGTGTAAACCTTAACAATTCTCCAACGTAGTATTCCACTAATAGTGTAATATGAAGAGATTCAGACTTTAGGCTACATGTTGCCTCCTTATACTAACCGTTTTTAGATGGGATACTAGCAACATATTCCCTGGCAAACATAAAAACAAGATAAATTGGCAGTGCTATGGTTGGTAGTACTGTAGCATGAACATTTTCTGTATAAGAACCGAAATTTTTGCAAAGTAACTTAATTTTTAAGCCAAATAGAACAGTAGAGGATTCTCAAACTTTGTTTTTTTTACCATCTTTTATATTTCATAGTATCATAATTAAAGATAATTTCCAATGTTACCAAACAATTGTAGCGTTTTTAAAGCTACATTGGTTTATTTTTAATTACAACTTAAATTAAAAGAACATTTTGGGAAAGAAATATTGGTATTTAATTTTAATTAGATTGTGAGAAGTTAGGTTAAAAACGAATATGTAACCCTCCTGAGAAACAATGGCCCTCTCAGATCTAACGTAACTGCAGTACAAGACAAGTTCTGATCAATCCAAGGCAGTGAACCGCCTTCCTAATAATTTAAAATTACCTGCACTAACTTGCCAAAGGATTACATATTCGTTTTTATCCTAACATCTCACAATCTAATTCAAATTAAATTCAAATATTTCTTTCCCAAAATTTTTATTTCATTTATATTAAGTTTTGATTCAAAAATAAAGCAATGTAGACTATAAAAACGCTATAACAATATAGTTTCATTTTAATTTATTCCAGTCTTAGTGTTTTTGTACCAGAGCGGTCGGAAAACAAATCGTATCAATGCACAACCTATGCTTTGTACAAAATTACAAAATCTATACAGAGTAATGCCTGTACTGTTTATAATGAACAATACCATGTAACAAAAATATGTACCTCTTACATATATTTTCATTACATGAAACTCTCGGAGACTTGGAAGCTATTATAGAGTTTAAGCACTTCGCTTTGTTTCTAGGACATCAGCTTCTTAGAGTAATTAGTGCAGTTTTTATTGCAAACAAAATAGGTCACGCTATAGTGGTGTCGTACACAAAATTACAGCTTTGCACTCATATTTTATCTGTGCACTGTATCTTGTAATATTTGTCTTCATTACAGTAATGAAATCAGATTATTTCTGAGAAAAATTATCGTGGTTGTGTTCTGTTTGAGAAGTATTTCAAATGTTGAAGTAGCAATAGTAAACGTTGCGCATATACCTGTAATAAACTTCTTAAAAAACTAATAAAAATCTTTCACATGGAATGAGAACGGTTCATATTATAGTGATAGTTAATGTTAATTTAATTTAAGCTATGAATTTATAACATGAAAATGGTAACGAAAATAATTATGTTTGGGAAAAAGATTGAACAATAGATTCAAAACGATATTTTCATGACATTTATATTAACAGACAGGCTCGATAATTAAGAATGAGAATAAAACATGTTTTTTACAAACGCTAGTTGGGATTGTCCTATTCGTTTTGCGTTTCTATATTATTATTTGATTAGTGCTTATAAAACAATATTTTGCCATATTGAATATATTTTTAAATTGAAATAAAAAAAATCATATTTGTGAAACAAATAGTCAGTGTTACTAAATCATGTAAAAAATATTGCACCGATTGTACTGAAATCTTAAATTGGCACATTTCTCAGTTTCCTTAGTTTACATAATAGGCCTATTTTGAATAGTACTCTGGGCTACACCATACTGGTACATAAAGAAGAAAAGCATTAAACAAACAAATGCTATTAAGTAAAAGAGACTGTTATATGTAAACAACTGTTCTTGTAAACATTGTTTATGAGACTACAAGCATATTTTTATTTTATTTTTCTATTACAAATCAGTTTTCATTTATGGTTTTAAAAGCAAAGAGTAAGCTTGATAGTAACAAACATTTGTATTTAAATATTTCTTTAGAATCATTGTTGATCACAGAGTTTACCAGATAAGAGTAAACATTGGCATTGGAAATATAAATTACTCAACCTAGATATGATTATATGAATCTAAAGCCTAAATTAATATCCTCCAAGGATTTAACAAAACATCTGAAGCTTTTTACAATAAAAATTAATATAAAGTACCTTAATATACCTAATTCCCCGTATCTGTTTTCAACAAGAAATTACGTACCAAACCACGGATGATTGCTAGTGTACTATAAAAAACCATAAAAAATTGCTGATTGAGTAATCTTTTGTCACATCTGCCTGTTAAATTATTCAATTAATAAAAAATCATGCAAGATTAACTTCTTAAAACCATACTGTGCCTCAAAATGTATTTATTACAAAAAACTAATACTGTACTGCTAAATTGGTTTTAGTTTTTTTTTATTTCCTTTTATCACAACTGTCAATCAAAGCGGCCTAATTTCGAGTGATGGTTCACTGATCTTTTCGTCTGCCAATTTATTGTACGAAGTCTTATTTGTCTTTTAAGGAAATGAATTTCTTGATGTGTTATGTTGGCCCATCCCAATTAATATGATGATGGTCTTCGGACCAAGTATAATGAGGAATGTTTGACTTTTCTGGTATTTTTGTATTCTCTATTGGAACTACATTTCCAGTAAATACTGATAATCGCGGCACGTAAGAGATTGATATAAACACAAATTTACCACTATTCTGTCTTACTGACTCAGGAACTATTCATCTGGTTTATTGAACTTATTTATGACTGATTGAGAGTAACCTGCACGTAAGACCTTTCAACCTTCTTAAATTACTCTTTTACTCCATCTTTATATGAACATAAGCTCTCAAAAGTCAGTAGGCTTCTTTGGCAGATTTTTATGGTTTTATGGTTTCATTGACTATTTTAATATTTCGTTGTGTTTTTTTTTTTTAAAAAACAGCAGTCCTAAGGACCTCCATATTTCCAATAAAATAGAAGCTTGTATTGGACTTGAGGAAGAAATACTATTAATTTTTTATTAAAAAACTCGTTCAATTTAATGCCTCCATGAGAAAAAACAACAAAGGTATCGTCAGTATATATCCAACAAATCTTGTGATTTTAGCCTCATGCTTAGACTAATCTTAATTAAAAGCCAAGGCTTTTTGTTTAAAATCCTCTATAAATATATTTGCGAAACAACTGACGAAGATAATATCAGATTGCAGATATGGAAATTTAATGTTACTTAATTTTTGATATTAACTGTCATTATAAATTTAGTTAGATATTAACTATTTTTATTTGGTTTGAGTTTTGTTACAAGATAGTAAACAGGTAATAAACATACTATATAATTAGGCCTATACAATTTTTAGTTTACAGTAAAATAAATTTATAAATTTTCAAATATTTTTGAATTCAACAGATACTGACTATACTTGAATAATATAATCCTAAATAAATAATGCAGCATGTAAGAGTATCATACGACTGAGATAGAACGTGTTGTCACGTCTTCAGAAAACATTTGAGTACCCTTGGGACTCAATGTGCTTACCATGAAATTTCTTACCGTTGCAGGTATATGCATACACTTAGACATATAATTTATTGAAAGTTTGAAGACGACTTTAATGGTTAGAATCATTTACAATTGGTCAAACGTATACAATACTAACAACAACATAAATTGAAACTTTATCTTGAAATAGAATTGATAAAAAGGGCAGAGTTACTGATGGCTGGTAGGAGAGAGCTGCTAGTAATTACGCACCCTAACCCCAGCAATTACTGGGCCTTGCTTTCAACACTTTGCGCCGGACGACATACAATGGTGGTGTAACAAGTATTACAGGACCTTCTTGCATTTACCACCTCATTAAATTACCGTACCTCTACAATAATAGTGTAACCTATTTTTAAATCTCGATTGAAATAAAATATCTATAAGTGGCTTGTATTTTTGTTTTTCGTTCACAATAATAGAATAAAATTGCTAAATATATAAATTGATTCTTATTTAATTTATTGTCATCGGTATTCACATAATTGTTGATATCGCCACACAGTGGATCAGCTTGTATGGAACCTCAACTGGCGAAAGGCCAGATAATATGGCTCGTATTCTGACAGATTTTCTACTGATTACTTACTGGTCTCAGTTTTTTACAAACCAAACGCCCCAGTGGATCTCAAATTATAATATGAGCATTATGTTTTGTCCACATACTACGGCAAGATTGCTAATTTGAGAGGTTAGCCAGTCATCCAGGTTTATATACTTATGTTAGTAAGGTAAAATGTGTAAGGGAACAACACTCAGTTCTCTGAATAAAATCAGCGAATAAAACCTTCTTGTCTTAATTTTGTAGATGTCTTTGACAGCTTCATTATCAGTTAGAGATTTTTTTTTCAATTAACAACAGCTGCATTTACTGGCACCAAGAGGTTATATTTATACTACAAGTTTCGTTTTAAATTCGTTTAAATTTATTTTTCAATTTCCATTATGTTTTAATCACAACAATTTCCATTCTTTCAACATCCTAAATTAAATTATTTTAGTATTCTGAACTCTATTACGAGAGGGGCATTCAATAAGTAAGGAGACAAAGTACTACTGCTCGAAAAAGGCTAAATTTGTCCATTTGATACTCTCAGGGCATAAATTTGGCAACCTTGTAGTGGCAACTGATCATCTGTTCAAATATACTTTGGAAACTTAGTCTTAAATATACTTTGTTAACAATGGCGAGTCTACGAAAATCCACGAAAGAATGTTTAGAATGTATGGAGATTAATTATTATTTGAGTAAAATGGTATTATAATGGTCACAATAACCGAATATCTTCACTAATCATCAAAAAGGCTGATGTGATACGATAAAAATGATAATAAACACTACGTAATGCTTATTGGGGTTAGTTAGGAAGATGTTACAGGGTAAGATGTTTACTCCAACAGGCGAACTTGGGCGCGCTTTCAAATCTTTAGTTAAGACTTAGTTTCTAGACCATTAGCTTCTTAGTCTAATTAGTGCAGTTTACTGAGAACAAAGTATATAATAATTAAGTTATGTCGTACATTACACTATATCCTTGCGCTTTGCACTCACAGTTTGTCAGTACATTCTATCATGCAGTTTGTTCCTAAAGCAGTAATGCAGTACTGTTATATGTGGTTAAGGAATTTTGTAATATTCTACCTAAGAAATATTTTTATTATTTTCTAACAACGTGAAATGTGGTGTATACTAGCTAATCATAATTGATTTGATTATAACAATTATAACCTAACCCATGATATGATTATAACTCGAAAAGATAATATTATTAATGATGATAGTTATAGTACGATAAAGATGGTATTTTATTTTAGTAATTTTATAAATTGTAAAAACTATTGAATAAAAATATTTTTAATACGTGAGGAAACATCAATGGATTTTTGTAAGTATGTTTATTTCAAAAAAATGGCCGTGATATTACTTTTTTAGTAATGCTAGTTTATTTTCTCCTGTTGATTTCTAATGGTTTAAAATTTAAACTCTGATATAAAATCTATTCATATACAACAATACATTCCAATACATAACAATGAAATAATATTCTAACAATATCACATATCTGGAATAATCTTTTTACGTAACAAGTCCCATCAAGTAAGTATGTTGCTTTTCGTTGTCGGCAAAAGAATAAAAACCATTGAATAACATGAGATGGGAGCAGTCCTTTTCCTTGCACACCTGCATTTAAACTCAAAACGAAAAATAATAATAGTGACTTGCAAAATAGAAGTAAGCCACCAAGCACGGTTTTCAACAATTTTGTATGTTACTCAAACACGTTAAGGGGAAGTTGAGACATAAAAAATGTTTATATCTGTAGTATAAAAAACAAAAATAGTTTTGGCTCGTACTGAGGATAATTTTACTAGGTTAGGTATGCACAGATCCGCATACCCAAAATATCTAAAAATACTATAGCCGTTTGTTTGTCTTCTTTGTTACTGTAATAAGTCTTAGTGCCTAAACTTAATGACTAAGTTTCTTACCACTTCAGGTAGTGGTTGTTTAGCAGCCATCATGTTGCCCTTATTTCCTCCATAGCATAAGCCTTGACTCCTAGTTTTCTTTGCTTCATCTTTATAACGTTGTTCAACTTTTTTCCGCTTATGTATACGTATTTTTGAGGCACTACCACTCATACACCATTCACTATGGGGTTAATCACTTCATTCATTTTAACTTTTAAATCGACAAAGAAACAATATTACACGTTGATCTTCAAACAACAACACACTTCCTTACAGCAGAAAACATAACCTCAAAACAAGGAACGGAACAGGTTCCATTTCGTTCCCAATTTGTAGTTCACATTTCATGTTCCGCCTGCAGAAACAAAACACGCATTTCATTTCAGCGCTGCATACACTTGTCACTCACCCAATCTATCGGAGCTTTTTTAAACTATTACGGATTTTTTGCCAACATAGCACGCTTTTCATTTTGTTCTCATAGGTTTAAAGTACGTATTTCACTACTTAACTTAAGATTTTATTTTTTGGGCGCTTAGCACGGTTTTCATTTCAACGCTACAAATGTATTGGCCTACTCCTAAAATCACCAATGAGAATAGGCCTTCCAACATTTCTTTAGATAAGTATGTTTATACCTTTAGCTATTTTTCATTTAACAACTCATTTAACGTAATTTTTTTCAATTTCTTATAATATTTTGATATTGGTTGTATCTATAAATACAATTTAGACTATTTATACCAGTTTTGAATATATCATCAAGTAAAAGTAGCAGTATTGGGGTGGTATATTAAGGTACCACTAGGTTCTCATATCACTGCATGTTATCATTACCTAACAATACACTCCTTTTGATATTCTTGTTTTAGCTTTTCAATAATAAATAGAATGTTGCTTGAAATAAATAGACCTTCATATTCACAGAATTAAAAGAAAAATACGATCAATATGCTAAAATAATGAAAACTCCAATGATTTGTTTCAAAAATGAAGTTACGTCCCTTGTTGTGCAATTTATCAGTACATTGAATATGATGGTAATTAAAGCACTTTATTTATTATCGATGAAACTGCTTGAATTGAAAGCAATATTATATTTGCTAAATTCAGTTTTTAAACTGCACAAAAACACTTTTTGTGCAGTCCTGCCTACATCGTTTTCGTTCCCAATTGGTGGGCACAATGAGATGATCCACTATTTGACCCACTAATATAATATGATCCATACGATCATACCGGATGGTTTAGATACCGGGCACCTGCTGGTACTGAGTTTTGATGCACATTCGGTTCAGTGTTCGGGCAGAACCTATGGGAAGAACTCGATAATCGGTCAAGTATATCTTTTTTTTAGAATTTATCACCTGAATTGTAGTAGTAGGGTGTTCAGTCGTGTTGTTCTCTTTAGAACCCAAGCACTATGGATTGCAAAATCTAACGTAATAGTAAAAATGGATCACGAACATTTCTATTCGGGTGTTTACCTAGTAGTTGGACACTCTATGGTCCATTCTGTCTACTCCCCACATCACTTTGTTATATTTTATACTCGGTTAAGGTTAAATTATGTGTATGGGATTTATCGGTTTGAGACTACGTGTCTACATTTCCAACTGTGCTCTACTTTAACAGTTAGAAGGCATAGTGACAACAGAGTTATTAATGCACCTTACATTAAAAACATTTCATTATTTAGTAGATAAATAGTCATAAGAACCTCGTGATCGTTTTTTCATGTCAGACGGTGTATACAAATAAATGCCTGTTTTGCCTGATGGCATTAGATTGTATATAATTTGCATGAAGCAGTGTAGTTCGTTTTCTGAATGTAAGCAATCAAATTGAATGCTTTAAATAATCAAAATATATCAAAAGGTAAATGCTTATACTTATCTGGCATCAAACATCATCTTGACAAGAAGAGTAGCAGAATTTTCCAAAATATTTTCGTCTTATTGGTACAAGCCGTAGATGTTTGTTTGTTAAAGTTCAAAGTTTATAAGATAACTTTAGTTTATAGAGACCAAATCTTATATCAATATCTAAACACTATCCGTTTTATAAATTGATGGCACCCATGCTTGCAATAATACTCAATCGTGGACCCGTCATAACTCATCTCTGAATCACCTTTATATTTTTCCAAAAAGCTCATTTGCAAAATATGTTTTACATGGGTCTTAATTAGCTTTGAATAACGGACAGTAGTTTTCAGGTTAAAGTTATCAGCACAATGTAGGTAGACATTATGAAAAGTTTGATTTCTCATAGCCTCTCAAAAAATTTTTAGGTCTACTTAATTTTGCAAATAGCTTCTTTAGTTGTTACTTACTTGTAGCTAATCAAAAGTATAACTGCTAAGAAACACATTTTTGTCTCTTTAAAACCCCATCTCTCGGATATGCTGGCTTGTTTTTATTCACTATGACTGTTATTCCTGTATGATAGGACCTCTTTGGGATATGGATCTCTCAGTTAGAGAGCCTTGACTACATCCACTAGTCTACGGAGGAAGACACACTTCATTTCTTTATGACTTTCTGAAAATTCATTGTTGTTTTTCCAGCCTTAAGTACTTTTCAATCATTTCATCAAAACCATTTTATTCTTATAGCAAAGTCAATGTCATATTGAAAAAGTTGGAAAAGTTTTGTTCAGGTGTTAGTTTATAAAAATTCTGTTTATCTTTTTCCACTACTATTATCAATACATTACATTTTTCAAAATTTAGCTCACTGGTAATGGACTCGTTAGGAATAGAAGGTGAAGTAGAAATCCTTCTCATTTTTATATTTGGAGAGGCAGAAGCTTCGTTTATAGAATAACTGACCTAAGAAATTCCGCTATATGTAGGTTGTTCAACAAGTTTTAAAATAATTAATTTTGTTCTTCGAACACGTCAAACACGTCCCAGCCAAATCCTTGTAGGAGATGTTTCGTTACATTTGCAGTGTGCGGTCGTGCGCTGTCGTGATGAAAAACAACACCTTTGGACCCATCTGTTCTTACATCTCAAATCGTTCCTTGGTGGTCAACACTTCATCAATGATGAATAGCTGACAGAAAATGTGTCCTAGTTGAAGACATAGGCGGCAAACTTATATGAAGGAGGTATACAAAAACTTGTGCCACGCTATGACAAATGCCTGTAAAATTTCGGCGGTTATGTGGAAAAGTAGTTGAAGAGTTGTAAAAATTTTGTGCAATAAATAATTTTTCTGTATCTGTATTCACTTTAATTGTATTCCAAAACGGAACTTACTTTCTGGACCCACTTCGTACATATAGAAACATAAAGAGCAAAGAAAAATGTATTACGGAGATTTACCTAGCATTCGGCTACACAGTGAGCCTGTTGGATAAGAAGTATGACCACAGACTCTAGAATTTGTCTCTACTACGTGCCTCGGATAGTGATTCATACCTCCTACAACATAAATTACCATATTATAATGTTCCGTAACGTTGTCGACTTTATTTAAAGCTGTCTAACATAAACAAGTAATTTTTCTAAACAAATATTACAATGCATAGTATATAATGTTAAAAACATAAATTACCATTATAAAACTGACACATGATACATTAAAACTAATTGTATCACTATAAATTAATTGGTTAAATGTATAAACATTTTCTGTTTCCTATGCCAAACGTTTGTGTAAACATAATATGTATGTAGCTACTATGTGTGTTTTTCAGACAATAACATGTATACGGAAATAAACAATATAGTTTTAAGAATAAAATAAATTACCTCTGTTTTAAAATAACTAAATGTGTCAAGCAATAAATTAACATTTAAGATCTAGTGTTTAAAAATCTACTTCTATTTTATTCCTCGTTTTATATCCATGCACTATTTGTGATTCATAAAAGCAACCACTATACTAAAACAAATTTAAAAACAAATGTAACGAACATCAATAGTTTATAAATAAATACAAGAACATAATTCTTTCTGTGTTTAAGAACAATATTATATTGATCGAGTGACAAGAAAAGAACAAATTAAGTAGGGGACTTTTCGGTACTGGTAATGTTAAAATAAAGAACTAATAATAAACGTTTAACCATTAGATATTTAAATTATATATATATATATATATATGTGTGTGTGTGTGTGTGTGTGTGTGTGTGTGTGTGTGTGTGTGTGTGTGTGTGTGTGTGTGTGTGTGTGTGTGTGTGTGTGTGTGTGTGTGTGTGTGTGTGTGTGTGTGTGTGTGTGTGTGTGTGTGTGTGTGTGTGTGTGTGTGTGTGTGTGTGTGTGTGGTGGTGTGTGTGTGTGTGTATATATATATATATATATATGTGTGTGTGTGTATATATACATATAAAACTACCCTAAACCATACTGAGGGACAAAAATGTGGGGCATTCAATATTTTTCAATCTTTTAATGTTATCATTGATGTACAACCAAAAATCAAATTGAAAAGTGTTCTTTACACATTTCTGCAACAAACGAAGAACAATGTACAAAGATTTATTCGTAATTACAAGTTAATTCCTAAAAAACTTAAAATTCAAAAAAAAGGGGAAAGAAATTAAATGGTTAGAATGATTTTTTCTTGAACTTGGAGTAGTCCAAAGGCGTTTTAGTATCTAGTGTTCCCACTTCGGGATCTGATGACTGCCTGTAGTCTGCGACCGATGCTGCTGTCAATCAAGCCCCGTATCACCTCCTGGTCCAAGTTATTCCACTCCTCCTGCAGGGCCTGGCCAAGCTGTTGCAAAGAGTGTCTCACCTCGAAGATTTCTAATTGCTCTTCCCATGACATCCCAGATGTGTTCTAATGGATTAAGATCCGGGCTGTGTGCGGGCCATTCCATAACTTCGATTCCAACTTCACGTAAGTAATTTTGAACCACCCTTGCGGTGTGTGGACGAGCATTATCTTGCATCAGCAAGACTCCAGGACCCACAAATCCCGCAAAAACCACTACATGTTCTGACAAAACATCTTCCACATACCTTTCAGCATTTAATGTTCCTCTATTAACAATTACAAGCTCAGTGTGAGCCTCTCTTGAAATTCGTACCCAAACCATTATGGACCCACCATCAATGTTATGCTAAATTAGAGCTAAGCCTAGTTGATGAAAGAATGTAATAATTGTTACCTGTAACATTGACTAAGCCCGCTAGACAAGTTTGTTAATGTACACAATATATAATAGTGGGATTTAAGCTTTAGCATAGAATGACTGTCGATTGCATATTTTATGTTTAAAGACAATAAACTTTCTCATTTCTCAAAACTGTCTCTTGGCGATATTGCACACTGAGCAAACCTCTCTCCAGCCCGTCTCCACACTTTTCACGACCATCTGGTGATCTCAGGGAGAACCGAGACTCATCGGTCCACAGCACTGGGCTCCACTGCTCTGCGATCCAATTTACGTGAGTTCGAGCAAACTCCAAACGAGCTCTTCGGTGGCGCGGGTGCAGCCTAAGACCTGTAGCTGGGCGATAAGCTCCAAGTTCCACCTCCTGTAACCTTCTTCTAATTGTTCGTGTGGAAACATTCACTCCACGGGCTCTCATAAGCTCATTACGAACTTCAACAGAAGGATTTCGCAAACTTACGATCATCTCTTTTTTTTACACAACAAAACGATCATCTCTGGCACTTTTTGTTCTGTTACGGCCTGATCCCTGCCTCCTTTCATAATTTCCTGTTAATCTAAAGCGAATCACAGCTCTGCTTATGCGGGACCTATGATGTTTTCTACTTTTCGCAATGTTAAGCCACTATCAACTAGAGCAACGGCTCTGGCACAATCTGTTGGTGACAGAGGCATTTTCTGTTGTTGTCTAAGCTGGGAATGACCTGCAGTAATGGATAGACACACAGACTTAGGCAGGCAATGATCAAAAAGGGGTTGAAAGTTCACTTCTGAGCTGATAAGGAAGACATTATTTTAGACTCATGATAAGATTAGCAATATTAATAAAGTAAGCAAGATGTTTCAAGATAGATTTGAAGCAATCATGTGAGGAATCAGCTACAGATAAGACAAATGTAGAAACATTTAATTTTAAATAAAATATTACACAGTTAAAACAATTTAAAAGCTTGTCCCACTTTTTTTGTCCCTCAGTGTATATGATACACTAAACAAATAATAGACACCGTCAGAATATTCTCATCCAGTTAGCTCTAGAAATATATAGTCAGTCCTATATAGATCAATCATTGTATTAAATATGTTTATAACAATCCCAGGATGGACTACCGCGAACAATTTTGCTTTTTCTCAACTACAAATGACGTACAATATTTAATAAATGTTTAGGAAGAAAATATTAGTAACATTTTATTATGGAACAAATTAAATTCCCCTTTTTCTGAATTTAGAAAAAAATCATTAATTAATTAAATAATTAATTTTTGAATGATTAGCAGTTACAATGGAATTATATAACATTTGCTGTGAGATTATGTTAAAAAACTATAACACTATATTTCATTGGTTATAATCTATCCTTGTACTAAGGTTGTATGTGTGGAATCGTCTATAAATAGTTATATGTATTAATGACAACTGAAGAAGTGTATATTTCATAATCTTCGAATTTTTTTAAAGTTTTAAATAAATTTGACAAACCTCTGTTTATTACATTAAGCATACATTCTTTAGTAAGTTTACCAACCTGATGAATCCGGACAGCAATAGAAAATAATTACTTGTTTACTGGGTAGGTGTAAAATACATGATATCAGCATTACTAGAAGGGATGATACAATTTTTAAGTAAGATCATGAATAATGATTCATTGATATTAATAATTAAACTTAACAGAGATACTGACATTGAATCTAGACGCCTTAAATAATAGTTTTATATTAAGCTGTTTAAAGAGCCATTTACACGTTTAATGATCTACTCGTATTATGTAAAAAATGTGGTTTTTCAGAAAATAAAACTCCACAAAATGTGTTTAAAATATCAGATTAGTAATTAAAAATTGTTGATATTACAGTAAATTTGATAAAGGAGTCATAAAACACAACATAGATACACACAAATTATAAAAATTTAGTTCAATTGTGTCTTTCATACCCTTGTCTTAAAAATATTTACAATGACACTTTTGTAAGTAGAAAAATGGTGCCCCCTGTACACCTCAACTCACGTAATATTTATCACACAGAAAATAACCTACAACCAAGACCTCTGAATAAAATAATATAGCCTACAACATAATACCCGATTGTAAATCACTTATAAATGATGATAAAAACGTCTCGATCAAAACAAAAGATTCAAAATAGCTCGTTCATTCGAGAATAACGAGTTGAAAATAACATTGTTTTCACCGATAGGTGAAAATTGCAATGATTATTATAATTCCTTCAACATGAAAACAATATGTTTTTATAATAAATAAACTTAACCTATACATGATAATTTTGTGGAAAGATATATGAAGATAATTTTAGATTACTTAAGATTATCCTAAACTATAGTTTGTGTATGAAAACAGATTACGAAACAATTTATCATAAAACTTTGGCCTTTAACAAAATTCTATTGTTTTAACTTTTCCGTTTAATCGAAAAATTAGAAATTTAATGATTTCAAAACATATAAGAAATTATATTTACATATTTACAATGTTGAAAATAGAAAATGTAAATAAAATCTATAATTTAGATCAAAAAATCTTAATAACTATTGAATGACTATTCTTGGAGGATTGGACATATTTTTATTTGATATCGCTAGTATACATTTGTGAATATTTAATTCAAAAAGCCTGCTCCAAAATAGAATAAGTATTAGTAAATGTGTAGTAGTTTAATATTATTATTAAAGTACAATAATTACAAAAACTATATATGAATCAATACATTAGATCAATTTGGAGATAATTGATGATGGTGATGGACTGGGTGTAGAATATTAAAGACATCTATGCCTAAAAGTGTAAATAGATTAAATAGTAAAGGGCTTCAATAAACAGTTAATTTTCTCTAAATCTGTCTTTTATAAAACATAAATGTTTTCACAATATTCAAAATTATTGTTATTTTTTATTATGCATTGTCACTTTATTTTGAGTTTTATTAAAGTAGAATAAATTTTCTTTAAATCAAAATATACACTAATAAAACTTTAGCGCTTTATTTATTAAAGTTTTAAACTTTCGATCTATAAAATAGTCAGTTATTCTTACGAAAACATTATTACTGCAATATTATAATTTGTACTGGGCAGGCAAGCAGCCAGTAAATAAAATGCTTTTTGAAATTGATGATGGCTTTTATGCGAATCACTGCTTAGAAATAAATAGCTTGGAAGAATATAAAGAATCCTATAGTTTTTATTTAAATAGCGAATTAGATCATATCAAATTTATTCCATATTAATATTAGGAGGACTACAAAAAATATAGACGAGTTGCATGTTTACTTGAATTCTGTGGTGGAATGTTTAGATGTAATTGTTCTGACCGAGTGTTGGCTGAGGGCGGGTGAGGGTGAGTTGAACTTTGACGGATTTGACCTTGTACACACTGTTAAGACTAGGAACCAGAATGACGGCGTGGTTATCATGGTTAACAAGCGGTTACCCGTAACTGCAACACATACCACATTGGGGAACGTATGCGGAATTTTACTAGACTTTACTCACTCAAACAAACATTTTAACATACTAGCTTTTTACAGAACATTTGATAGTAATGTAAATAATTTTATTGACTCTCTAGACAATTATTACAATAACATGGAACGAAGCAAAGGTGCACTTTTCTAGGAGACGCCAACATAGGCTTGTTTACATGTAATGACGACATTATAAACAGATACTTAAACTGTCTTAACGGTTACGGTCTTGTACTGTGTGGTGGACAAACCCACACGTGTGACGGAACATAGCATGACTTGCATCGACCACATCTTTGTGAATTACGACGACATGAGTGGGGTCCGTGCAGCCGTGTTACAGACTACAGTCACAGACCACTACAGTACAGGACTCTCATAACATAACACTCAACACGGCTGTCAGTAGGTCTACTGTTACTTCACTAGCACCTATCACATACATTGACCAAACATTGCTCATTAACATTTTCTCCAACTCAAACTGGGAATCCGTCCTGGACAGTTTTGATGTGAATGAGTGCTCTACTAATTTTTATGCTATTATAAATAATTCAAGTTCACAAACAAAAAAAGAAATAAAAAACGGGACCACCCGAAAGGAAAAGCTTAAGCCCTGGATTTCTACTGATTTAATAAACCTGATACGTAAACGGGATAAAATGAGTAAAATTTTGAAAAGGCAACCATTTAACCGTGAATGGAAAAAAACAATACATTGGTCTTAGACAACACTTAACCGACTCTGTAAAATTTGCAAAGCGAAAATATTATAGAACAAAATTCAATGAAACAAAAAGGGATCCAAAATTATTTTGGGGTATTATAAATGAGTTAGCTGGAAGAGGCAACACCAAGGACTCGTTTCCCATTACAAAGCATCTTCCAGGAGCCATCATGAATCCAAAGCTTTTCCAAAATGTTTGCAATGATTTTAATACATTTTTTCCGCTGTTGAAAGTAACCTACCAACAGAGATAGACACATGAGGGGAGCTAGTAGTGAGGGACTCTGACTACACACTGGGCACGCACTTCACACTGTGTACTGTTTCGGTACTACGACAGGTGACTGCACTTAGGAAAGGACTGGATGAGGTATCGGCTAACCTTCTTACAAATAATATTCACTTTATCTTAAAACCTTTTGACACATTTAATTAATACCAGCATTTCAATAGGAATTTTCCCTGATAAATTTAAATTGGCAAAAGTAATTCCCATTAACAAATCTAACGACTTTACAGATAAAAGCAACTTCCGTCCAATCTCTTTGCTAAGCGTGTTCTCTAAAGTACTAGAACGAATAGTTAAAGGTCAGCTAGTAACTTACTTTGAAAACAATAACATTTTAAGAGAAAATCAGTATGGATTTAGGCGTGACAAATGTATAAATGAGGCTTTATTTGACATAAATAAAGATTAAAAATACCAATCTATCTAAAAACAATAGATGCATGCTCATATTCTTAGACCTGAAAAAGACGTTCGACTCAATTGATCGCAGAATTTTATTGGACAAATTAATAGCTATAGGCGTCCGCGGCACCGCTTTGGCTTGGTTTAGTAGTTATTTCAAAGAAATGCGTCAAGCGGTTTCAATCTGTGGACATAAATAGTGAAGAACAAACTGTCGATTACGGGGTAATCCAGGGCAGTACATTAGGACCAGTTTTATTTTTTATTTATATCGATAATATTTCCAGGATTAATTTATTGGAAAGCTTTATTTGTTTGCCAACGACAATTTGATTTTCATTTCAGGTAAAAACTGGCGAGATGTTAAATTAAATGCAATGAGTGACTTAAAAACGTTTCAAAAATGGTTTGACATAAATATTCTTTCATTGAATATTTCCAAAACAAAATGTATGCCTATTTCTCTGAATTCCAATAAAGAATATAATTTGACAGATCTAGTAATTCATCAGTGCGGTAGTTACTCGAATTCGACATGCGGGTGAAAAAAATAGAGCTCATAAAACGCTACAAATACTTGGGAGTTGTTTTTGACTCTCGCTTAAAATGGTCTGAGCACGTTGATAATGGCCTTAACAAAATTAGAAAGTATATTTATGCATTTAGGAAACTAAGTGAAATTTTAGTAGGAAACAAGATAAAATTAGCGTATTATGCTTACGTCCAGACACTTCTTTCCTTAGGTAACATTGCGTGGGGCGGTGCGTGTAAAACGCTTCTTGAACCTCTTTTCATTACGCAAAAGAGTATACTAAAGGGAGGGTTGAGAAAAACGTGCGTTATCCAACTGAGTCTCTCTTTCAGGAATCCTCCCTACATTCACCACGACAGTTATATATACAAAATTTACTAATTCAAATCTACAAAAATACTAATACAATATTACCAGAAATTTTGCACTCCTACCAAACAAGATATTCAGAACATGTTGGTATTCATGTAATTAGATTAGATAAATCCTTTTCAAAAACCAATTCTTACTATATTTCACACATTCTATTTAGAAACATATGTAACAAATTTCAGGATTTAAATTTATTTGAATCAGGTAGTATTACAATATTTAAATACAATGTCACAGAACAGTTGTTACAAATTGGAGTCCAAGGATCCGAGACTTTCATTCACTCAGACTGGGGACCAAACTGACCATGACCCCTCCTCATCCCCCGGCGCTCGTCATATCACGGTCTTGTGTATGTGGTCTTAATTTCTACCGATGGTTTTGTCTAATACGACAGTATTATCTCTTATCTCCTTCATCACACGACTACATTTCTACATTTTATGCCTTAAAATACAACGACACGTAACATAAACACTTTTTTCAACATCTAGATAACATACACTTTTTAGTACGACTCTAGCCTACGCACAGGCTGCTTGCCCATGTAGGCTAATTTCCATTTTAGAATATATTTTATATGTAATAAATAGTTTACTTAAATTATATAAACAATATTTATCCAACTACTGTACTTAAAATTTAAATTGTTTTATTTTATCGCCACTTAGTAAGTATAGTAAAAGGGTAATTTACTATTTATCAAATGTAAATAATTCTAATAATTTGGTGTATATGTTTTTGGAAATAAAAAATGTTTCTTTTCTATTCTATTCTAGTTATAATATATAATATATTTTATACAATTTAAAAATTATTCCCCACTATCAATTCTACATTGGGAATAAATACAACAAAATAAACCGATTGTACTGTTTGAATACAAACAAATGCCGTATACATTGGCCTAATTGTGGTTGCACAAGAGCAGTTGAATACAGATTCTCATTTATTTTGATTTCATTATTACAAATGATGTACCGTTATGTTTACCTGTTTGTAGCCGGATTTTCATAACAAAGCTTAAAAGCTTTGTTTCCACGATGTATGTTTTCATATCCATTTTCATTCAAGGAATTAAGTTGTTTGTTTTTAAATATTAAGGTTTTATTATTATATACATTTTATTGACTTCAAGTCTGAGATTTTTGTTTTAAATTACAGACGAACTTTTGGGAAAGTTTTAAAAACGTACCTTAAGGGTGTGAGAAACATTTTATCAAAAATACTTTAATTTTGCTGAAATTAAAGATTATTGGCTTAGGTATGTCGAAGCCTACCACTTGTGGGGCTAGAAAAGTTACGTTTCTATCCGTCCGTCTGCACAATATATTTTTAATATATTTTTGTAATATTCTAATTTTTATTGAAATGTTATTGTAGAGTGTTGGCCGTTTAATACGAAATAATGAATATCGTAACATTTATAACATTAAATATGTTTTTAATTTGGTACTCTTTTGTGGTTAGCCTCATCTATCGAGTATATTTATAATATATTTAAAATTACATTATTTTTAAATTTAATCTCTTACCTCTGATTTTTCTATTGCTTTGTATGTAAAATTATGTAATCCAATCATGACTTTAGAAGATAAATTCAATTATACATACATCTAACTTGTATGCTAAACCCAATATGACCGGGTATTAAAGGATGTAATATTGAGTAAACACTATAGATATGTCCATTATGTCTCTTTAGTGAGAATGATAATTCTATACATAATAGTTCTGGGCTTTTTTAAAATCATACTTATCCTAATATATAGAAAATTATTGTAGCAACAGTTATAATTTGTATTTATTTACATACGTTTACAACACGAATTGTCTATTATTTCCATATCACCTTTACAGGAAAAAAATAACGAAGTATTGTATAATTTCATGTACTGTAAAGGTAAAGCATTCCATTTCCCTTTAGGTATAGACCCAGGGAAAAACGGCACAATAGCGTAACAGTTTACGAGTAACACCGCCCTCACGACCAGAGATATCGCGTAACTCGTCCTGTCTGAATTTCCCTGTGCCTCACATTCAAGGGTTATGTTATAGCTATCTATATTACCTGTTCTGTCGTCTTCCATTTACATATTTATGCTGAAAAATTTAAATAAATCACCACTTACTACTTTATTACTTAATTTTAAGATTTGATCAAACTGTTTATTCACTTTATGGCTTTGATAAACTGGACTTATTATAATTTTGTCTGCTATAAAGAGGAGTTCACGCTTAAATTCAATAACTTGAGTAGAACGGGCGCCACTTTGGCCGTAACATGGGCTCTTATGGAGTTATTCTGGACCAATGAGAAAGCAGCAATGGGCGGCTAGGCCACGCCCCCCTGCCCCCCTCCCCCTCCCCCTCCCACACCCCCCCGCCCCCTCCTAGACCCCCTGCGACGACCCCCCAGCCAATGGGAGAGCAGCAAGCCCCCACCTTACGAGAGCGATGGCGGACGAGCGATGGCGGACGAGCGATGGCGGACGGTGTCATGGCGGTATGAACAAAAAATTTGTGTCTCCGGCGGCCGGTATCCGAACCCGGGCCCCTACGAATGCGAGACTGTCGCGCTGACCACTGGACCACGGAGACGAGTTGTGCGTGGCGGCGCGATATGGCTGTACGTGCGGCGCGGGGCGCCCGGCGATCAACGGGTTTTTTCATATCAGCTGTAGTTTCTTAGCTTTGCGACTGCGGTGCTGCTATCTGGTAGAGACGGCTTACAACATGCTGGTAGCGGCAAGTGAGGACGCAAAAAGTATGCCTACTGTAACACTATTTTTCTTAGGCGTACGTGTGCGACTGCGGTGCTGCTATCTGGTAGAGACGGCTTACAAACATTCTGGGTAGCGACAAGTGAGGACGCAAAAAAGTATACCAAGCCGCCCAGGAATTGAACCCTGGTCCCGCGGAACGATAAGACGAGCGCTTAGACCACTCGGTTGGCATACCTTTAAGAGCGATGACTGCTCTCTCTCGTGTAGGCGAGCATAATCTCATTACAGCACATGGGTGACAGAGCGGATACAGCTGTGCATTCCAATGACTACAACTGCACATGTGTGTACCAGACCATCTCTACGCCTTACTCTGTCAATTACTGACCCAAAACGCAAAGCGTGAAGGTGAATATGGTACTTTACCGTACGGTTATTGTAAAAAAAAATCTAAAACCAGCTAGAGTCGGAATCTTCAGCTATTGGTATTTGGTGAACTAGAGAGACGGAAACATTATCACAGTGAAATGTAGTGATCTGTTAATGATAACCGGAGGACAACAATAAAAATAACTCACCCTTTTTGGAAGTCTAGTAGCCTAGTACTCTCTCCAGCCGTTCCAGCCACCACCACCACCACGCAAATCGAATTCGTCGTCTTCTTCTTCTTCTTCTAGTGTTGAATATCCACTCTCGGATTCTTCTGATTCTGAGTCCCAAAAAAACTCCCAACCGCTACTAACACTACCCCAGGAGACTGTTGAAGAGATGAATGAGGACGATCTCGAAAGGGGGACACGGTGGTGGTGATGGAGTCGACAACAGGTCAATAACACGTAAATACAAAGAATAAGCAGCAATAATTACTGATATCATCTTAACCGAGTCGGCGCGAACACAGTACTGAGTGAGAAGGACCCACAATTATGAACACCAGCAACTGCATGTGGTCACCACATGTGACGGTACATCTCCTGCATAGATGCACTATCTAAAAATAGCCGGGAGGCGGTGGTCGTTGCAGAAATAACACACGTGTTTACGTCCGTACTACGTTTATTAAAAGCGTTCTGATTACATTACATTTCCAAATCTTAACATCTACCAAAAGTCCGTTAACACCCGTACATCTAACTTTATACCTTTTAGACGACGTCATTTCTTGTAGATCACTGTCATCTAAAGTCTTTTCATATCTCACCGGTAGAAATGTGACGGCTGTTTTGGTGCTGTCCACTTCTACGAGTAACATCACTGCCTTCCGGTCAAATTTAGTGTCCACCTTCTTTGCCTCCAGGATCCTGTAGCCAGCTTTCCGTGTCAACTCTTTTATCGCCATCTTTGGTGTGGGTTCACCATGCTTCTCCAGGGACGAAAGCTTTGTAGAAAGTTCCATTTTTCAATCTGTAAAGGAAAAACCGACAATCTGTATAGCGAATAATCTTAACAACGAGTTCATCGTAAAAACTGTTAACTTGGCTAGCGGATTGAGAAATAACTATGCGTGAGCAACACACCGCAAATAGAGAGCGCAGTCGAATATCTTAAAGAAAACAGTTAAATGTGTAGTGTAGTCACTTACCTGTAATGAGAGCGTCGACACGTAGACGAAGAGAGTGACTGTGACGATCAGCTCGCCACAGGTAGTATATATACCTTGGAATGAAAGTGGAGGTAGTCGCGGCTGTGGTCGTGGCAAACTGCCAAGCTGAATATATAGACAGGAATGCAGCGTAGTTGACCCACGTTTCCATCACCACGGTAGGCTTTGAGCCAGGCCGTAGGGGTCTCGGCGCGTTTTTTATTATAGTGAGTTTCCCCAGGAGGCCTAATCTCACTTAACAAAGAACACTGAACACGTTCAAGTTCTCAACTCAATGCCGAACCTCTCCGTGTCACCTCTCTTTGCGAGTGGGCCCCAACCATCGCCCACTCTGTCGTGATGGCCACTCCATAACAAATTTGCCACCTCCGAAAAAGTAAACTTTTTTTTGTGTCCTTGCGAGACCGTTTAGCGAGTCCGTTAAAGTTCTCAACTAAATGCCGAAACCTTTCCGTCTCACTGTCAAGTACTCGCAAAAACTTTTATATTTTGCAAGTGTTTTTTCTGCCCCACGTGAGCTTTGAAGTTTTCAACTTAATGCCAAACTCCTTAGCTCTCGCAAAGCCATTTTTTCCAGGAGTAGTTCTCAACTCAATGCCGAACTCCTCCTCCTTCCGAGAAGGACATTTTTGTACTAATCTACATTATACTACTAGGCGGACGCGACAAGTCACTTTACTTGGTGAAGCTTTCAATATGACTTGTCTCATCCAGGTGAAGCTGAAGCATCTCTCAGTCGGTTTTCATACAAGCCACTTTACTTGGAGAAGCCTTTCAATGTGACTCGTTGTAACTTACAGAGGATGAGCGAGATCCGATTCTCAGTAAGATTCCTACAAGTCACTTTACTCAGAGAGGCCTTTCAATGTGACTCGTGAAACACAAGCAGAGAATCGGTTGTTGACCACTTTACTCGGTGAAGCCTTTCAATGTGGCCTATCGTAAAACTGGAGTTTTTCTACGGGACACATTACGCTTCATCACTATAATAATTACAATGGTCCTGAAGAAACTTTCCACTAAGGTTTTGGTACAATAGTATGTAATCCCAGTCCAGCTGTTCAGCAAAATCGTGTATAAACTGCTCCGATAGAACCTGGTGACGACTTATTACTATCCAACAGTAAGTGTCAAAGTTCGGCATCATTTCACGTAAAATGAATTCAGGAAGGCGAGCATTTTCCAAAAATCGTGGTCCAAATTACTTTATGCTGAAATATTCTCAACATGTCAAACGAAAAAGTATAATTTGCCGATAAAAAGCTTCCAATTCAGAAAGCGACTAAATTTCAAAATGAACGCATCAGTGAGCACACCGACAGGCACTTTGGGCTCTCGAGAAATGAGGTCCAATACAGCAGCGGGTAGCAGCAGCAGCTGTACTCGCCATGCTGACACGATGTAATCTCAACAGTGACCGTGAACAGAATGATACTAAGCGGACTGGTGAGTCTGTTTATTCAGGATTTCAAAACGACATCTGAGCAGCGTGCATTGCACACCGTACATCTTCATCACGGCCCGCTGTGTTGCGGGTAGGGAGCAGGAAAACCGATGCGTTCCTTTACAACTGCATAATGTACTACTGTCATAACATGCCAGGTTGTCCAGCTCACAAACGTTAGAGTGAAACCGTCTTAAAAAATTCGCTTTCTCATGACCACGTGTATAAATTATGGTAAACGGCTTGCCACAGGTTGCGAATGACACTTCCACTGTAAGGGAAATCGCCTTCTTCCCACAGATCTTGTGATAGTTCTTCTCTAACCACAGAGCTGTTGTACGCATTTTCTTGTTTAATCTCTCCCTAGGAAACGGAGGTTTGAAAACAATTTGACATTGAAATGAATTAGCCACAATGGCAAACTCTTTGATTATAAACGGTTTTTTGTTACCTTGAAAAGCTTGAAATTCAACTACTGCCACATTCATCGCCGCTGGAATGTGGCCAACGTTTGTAGCACTGGACGTCATCAAAAAAGTCTGTCGCAAAGGTGACGTGGTAAAGCCTCAGGCGGATCAACGTAACCCTCGTCCGGACTTCCGTTGTTAGGCAATGCTAACACATCACCGACGTAAGATCTCAATAGATCCTCCGTTAAAAACAACTCGTTGATTTGACGTGTTACGCAGGGCAGACAGTTGGTGAACTGAGTCCACTCGTCTACGGACAGAGTTAATGTATTTCTTTCCGTCGTACAGTACCAACGTACTGCTGACCAAATACTCTACGTACCACCATATTCTCTCCACTTTCGCTTTTAGAACTACTGAATCTATGCACGCCTGTCGATTCCAAGAGTCCGGTGATTTGGTTCGCGCACCCTAATAGAATGTTGAACATTTCAGGTTTCCAAAACGCAAACGTTCCCCTTTTACCTTTCATCAAGATACCGACACCCATTGTCGTGATCAACAAACAATCCTACAATCAAGTATTTGGAACAATCAGGATTCAAAAAGTAAAGAGACTTTAGAAACACACCGGTAACTAGATTCGGGAGATTTCGTTTTGAGCTTTTACGGACTGATTTAACCTTGTCTATTTCCATTGGTTGACTCACCAGCTGGTCCTCCTCCTCTCTCCTTGAACACAGCATCAGCGACTGTAGCCAGTATGTCTTCACTCTTTCGCTCCATGATCACGAATGACTCTGTACACCTTGAGCAAACCATTAAGTACCTGACGTATTAGTCACTGGCTTATACAATTACATACCTCCTCCTCCTCCTCCTCCTCCCCTTCTTCCATAGAGGATATCGTATAGTCACTATCATCTTCTATGACATCGTCGTCGTCGTTTTGCACAGTGTTATCGTAAAATTTCATTTAAACAGTCTGAATATTTCATTCTTTCCGCCTGTCAATCATTACACATACACAAGTGTCTGGTACATCTTGACAATCCGGTGCGGTATACGCACATTCGCAATAATGCATGTAGCCATCACTCGTCCGTTTCATTGTTGTTAACTGGTGATTGCGGATTAATCTACGGATTTCACCGACCAAATTCAAGGACAATATTTATCTTCCGTGAAACCTTCCATCGTGGCGTCCAATTTGAAACTGAAAGATTCTGTCATTTGCATCGTGTTTTATTCACGTTACATCATCTTCTTTACCGTGCCCTTGAGCATTGTGTAACGAAATACGAGTTCATGAAGCAGTAGACAGTAAGGCTGTGGTGTTGGCCTTGAACGCTTCCGTAGCCTCAAATTCTAGCCGCACATCGACAGGTCCAGACTTGACCGAATCATTTTGGCGGTGAACAATCAATCACATACAGAGGTGTTTTATTTTTAAAACGTGTCCAGACTGACGTCAGGCCACCGACGACCGCCTAAATCGCCATAATAGGAGTTTTGAAATCTTACAAACATTTCATAGAATATAGCGGTGTCTCCGTGAATGTTGTCATAAGGGAAATATTGTGTATTTAAATACAGGCGGATGTTCGATAACTTACAACTGTCAAAACACATGACATGTCTTTCTTTAAGTTGTTTTTTCCTTTCTGTCTGGAAAGCTACAATCACGTATCGTGGTTTCTCCAATTGAGAAGAAGTTTTTATAGTCCATGATTGACGTTCAGTTTGCGGCAGTACAGGGTATTCGTGCAACTCCCACGATCTAAACGGTATATGTATTGGAGTATCTTTTTTCAACTAGACGTAGGATTTTAGCACGAAACAAGTCGGATACAGAGATTGTGAGGCACCCGCCAGTACAGATTGGTGATCTTCAACGTTGTGGGTCGCTGCGTCATCGCTAATAATAGCGTTGGCATCTGTCGCCGACCGCAGCAGTATCAAACTCTTGTTTTACATTCACAATTATTCGCTTGTAATCCTCTGCGAATCCCAACAACAACCTTAAAGGCACAGAAAATGAGAATTTGTTCATTTCTTTCTTTCCACCGGGGCCGAACCAGCATGCATTTTTCCAGATTATTTTCGTCTTCCGCACGAGCTGATAATATATTTTTTTAACGAACTGGCTATACCTACATTCTTTGTGCGATCAATTTCCACACCGCCAATCTCGTATCGGATATCATCAAAGAGAGAAAAGCGATCGCGTTGTTAACCAGAGACACTTTAGCATCTGTTGTACCGTCAGGCTTTCTTACCGCTTACTGTACCCACAACGTGTAGTGTGCTTTCAAAAGGAGCTGTTATATAAATCCTGATAACTGATTGGTATCCGTATTTCATCGTTATTATTAAACGTGGTTGAAGCATACGGATTATGTGTGTGATATTCCAGTCCGGTAATGATTTTCATTGTACTCAGCGGGACTCTCTATATCGAGCATTTTCACGAATTTGCGCGGTGTTAACTTTAAAGCCAAGAGAGCGCAAGAAATTTGCGTTAGCAGAAGTTACCACTATCAGGCGCGACGGTCTAATGACCTGAATTATGTTCACAGACACCCCTCCTTAAATACTAGACCCATGAGCACCCACTTTCTTTATATGCAACCTCAAAGATAACGTTTCACCTCTGAGATTCACAGGATTGTTGTCTTGATCTTTAAGCTCGACAGTTATGGTGTGCACCTTCTGAACGTTGAGCGGTAAATAAATCACTGTACCAGGTGTCTCGACTATTTTATACCCCGGCTCTACTTGTGGAAAGAACTCGTGAATAACGTGACTCTCTACACCGTTATCAAACGAGCCGCGAACAACGTTGCACTCAACTCTTATGCTGTTCACCTTGAGAAATATTCACAGGCAGGTCTGAAGTGTGTACTTTATTAGCTTGCAGCACCTTTTTGCTGAAGCCCAATATCGATGCAATTGTGCCTTTCTTGCTGAAATCAATCTGCACGTTGCTTTTAATCTCGGTCTTAAGAGTATTGTTATTTGCCATTCAAGCGGACTGTGATCCCCTCCGGTAGTCTCCCCTGTATATAATTCGCAATGTCTTCTACTTCGTAAGAACCTTCCTCAAACGTTATCACTTCATCATGGTTTCCGTAATAAAATTTATCGTTTACATTCTTTTCAATATTGGGAATAGAATTGAACGTGGCTTCAGATCTATCAATCCAATTACGTAATCGCCATCACTGGTGTCGTATGGAGGAAATACGTCACAAGTTATTCTTGAACCTTTTCCCCGCTCAGGCAAAACAAACATGCCGGCGTTTTCTGTAGCAAACCCAATGAGTACCGTCACCGTAACTTGAGTCCAGATTAACTATAGCTGACTCGTATTTTTCTGGGCCCTGTTTGAGGTAACGTGTCACGCATAAACACCCCTCTAAAATTGGGAATGCTTAGTTGTTTAGCGTAGTGGATCAACTCGAAATTTGTCAACGGTCTTATTCGGGATCGAGATTTTTTTTTTACAACAACTCCTCTTCTTCTTTCTAACACCAGCTCCCCTCTTTGGATAAGGTTTTAGGTAAAGGCCCCTACCTTTCGTCTTTCCGCTCTTTCTTCTTAACAACTTTCCTTCGTCTCTTCCCACCACCACCACCACCGAAAGCCGTTTTAGCTTTCATCGCACCAGTTACCGCTAAAGCAGCTGCTCTTTCACCTAAAGTCGCGTCTGACGCTTTTTACTCTATCCCAAGCCCGCTTTGCCAACTCTTTGTCTGCTTGATTGCGATGCTCCGAGTCACTGTATTTATCGTAAGCTATATCGTGAATACGGCAGGCATCATCCAATAAATTCACCCCCTTCTCACCCCTAGCGATTCTTTTTTTCAAAAATGTGCCAGGTCCGCAGAAAGAATAGCCGGGGATGTGTGCTTCAAAAGGTAGAAGGTCAATCGCCTTGTTAATAACACTAGAGATAATACCTCCTGCTCCTCCGATGGTTCGCTTTCGTCTGACGGACGACCCTTTGCGCTTTGCCATTTTATCCGCGCCGTGGCCAAAACCAGACTGCAGTGTATGGCTTGCAATCACAGTTTATATAATTAGTCTTCCGATCTCATTATTTTCGTTTTGGCGTTTAAGAAAAACGGATCAACAACGTTTGAACGAATCCACTGGTCTTTAGCGACCGATCTAACACTATCACCAGGAGGAGCGAGACGTATATAGAAACTGTAAAACACTTCACTTAAGACACGAACGAGATAGTTCATTGTCACAGCATCCTGCATTTCGGTAGGGTCTGCAACTAACCCTAACTTTTTGTTTGCAAACTCCCAACCGTCTTGCTTCTTTGTAACTGTGTTTGCGTTGAAATAGTTGAGCGTCACAGCGTCACGAAGCTCGACAGGATCGGCCACTAGCTTTAGCCTTTTGTTTCCAAGCTCCCAACCATCCTGCCTTTTTTTGATAGTGTTATTTTTGAAGTAACCGAGTGTTAACGCGTCATCGTTTTGTTTAGGCTCCCCAATTTGATGTAATCTAAAGCGCTGGAACTTGTAAGATTTATCCTTTAAATCTTTTGACGGTATGTGTTCGGCCAGTTGAGCGAGTGGTAGAGCATCGTATGGTCTTGTAGCTTTACTTATATTGCTCAATCTCTGTTTCCGACAGTCAATTCCATCTTTCCCGATTATCACCGATTTACTGGTCAGCGTTTGTAGATTTACGGCGTCGAGATCATCTTCTGGACTTTTTACATGTCTTAGACGTTTCCCGTTAATGTCGTAGTCACCTTCGGCCGTCAGCTTGAATCCATCTCCTTTCGGTCCCCTTAACCCGCCTTTTCCAAACTGCCTGGATCGCCGTCCAAACTTGTCAACACTCATTGTGCAAGTGATGGCGAGTCACGAACTTTACTCTTTATAAATATCTTATCCCAGTCGATATATGTATGTGCATCAACGTTAAAGTGTGCTTGAAACCTACCAACAGCTACGGTACTGTGTACTCTATTGATCCAATGGAACAATTGAACCGCTAAAAGCTTCATAGAATTTTCTTGCGAATCTTTCAAGCTGTTTAACTTGTCGGTTAAAGTAATCATTTCGGTCTGCAGATCTCCTAACTTACTGATCAACGTCTGTAGATTAACAGCGTCTAGTTCATCTTCCGGGTTCCCTAGATTTCTCAGACGTTTTCTCTGCACGTCATAGTCACCTTCGGCAGTCACATTGAATCCCTCGCCTTTCGGACCTTGTTTAGCCTTTGTACGCTTGAAGCGTCGTCCAAACTTGTCCACACTCATTTTACAAGTGATGAAGACTCCTCCTGTACATTGCTCTTTATAAATATCTTATCCCAGTCAATATATGTGTTTTTCATCAGCATCTAAGGCGGTGTGGGAAAACGAGCTGGAGGTACGGTAGTGTGTATCTTGTTGATCCAGTGAAAATAGTTGAACTGCTAGACGTCTTATAGCTTCTTCATTTGTATTTTGTAAGCTGTTTATTTGATCCTGCTGAATAAGCGCTTGATTCTGAAGGATTGCAATTTGAGAGTACAGTCTTCTTACATCTTTCTTTAGCTTTTTGTTTTTACAGTATTCATAACTCTCTGGATGTCTTGCTTCTTCAGAGATTGTGGCCTCTGACCAAACTTATTGACGGTCATCTCATCAATGATCTGAATCTCGCGTTACCATCACCTGATATAGTCTTTGATTCTTTCAATTCTTCAATGATATTTATAATCTCGTTCTTGTGGTTCGTGTTTCCAGCTTCAGCGGATGCCACCAACAGCCTAAGACGGTCGCACAACTCATTTGGATCGTTCCAGTAAACCGTATCGGGATCTGATAGTGATTTAGTCACACTATGAGCTTTCCTGTCAGCTCCAGAAACCCTTAAATACTTTTGGAAATAAGTCTGAAATTACATTACTTATACTTGAGCGACGTGTTGCGATTGATAACTCCATTTGGGTTATAGTTTCTTTTATGAGCGCTAGTTTTCTTCAGTATATCTTTGTAAGCGATTTTGTCTTCGTCATTGTAGATTTCATCATCTGGTATTCGCTTGAAAATCAACTCGTACAGACCCTCTTGTGGCTTATACGCCACATCATCTATTCGAATACTACCGTCCTCATCAAACTGCAATTCTTTATTGCCAACCATTAAAGTATTTTTTTCGTAACGAGGACCGTAAAGATGGTCAATTTTAGATGAACGCCCACCCAAATCCTTCATTAAGCTCTTGCATGTACTTTCTGGTCAACGGATGAGCAAAGCTGTCGGCGATATATTGGGACGCCGTCTGTAGACCCGTAGGTGTTGAAAGCATTTTTTGTAATTTTCGCTGTTTCCACCATCACCTTGGTCGTCTGTCTCAAACACTTCTTCTGCTCCAGAATCAAGTCTAGTGGAGACCGATGGTTTTAAATGGGAAAGATTAGGCGAAGAAAATACATTTGGTAGAAACTCTGAGTTTTCATCATCGTCATCATCTGCATCATCTTCCTCTTTCTTGATTTCCTTCTTGACATCGGTGTGTAAAGTGCGTGTCTCCTTGGTGTCACGCAATTCCTTGATCAACGGCTGGTATTGCTTTTCAAACATCTCCTCGGACTCCAATTCACCCGCTTAACCGATTATACTTTTGTTTTATAGCTTTCTTTAATTTTGATATCTCCGTCATAAGCTGCTTCTTGTTTCGCGTCATGATTGACACTGAACCACAGCCTGCTATCTGTTTATTTATATAGGATTTCCTCATCTGTTCGAAAAATGATTGAAAGTATCGAATATAATCTGCACTCGTCATACCGCGAAACTAGCCTTACCTCCACTCTATCGTCAAACCTTACCCTCTTCATGGCAGTTCTACTTGTCTAAAAAAACAATTGCCGCTTCTTGTGTTTTCTAATGTAACGAATCACTTCTTTTAAGTGAAACACCAGAGGTCAATGGTAGGCCGTAGTAATATCTGTCTGTCTCAGGATTGAATCTAGGTATGCGTTTCTCGTAGCGTCATAATCTCTAAAAATAAATGTTCTTTTAATACCGTGCCGCCACTGAGGGATCTCAGCGACCGTTTATACTGATCGTTTGACACTGTTCTGTCCATTATATTCCTTCAAACGTTGAATAGGTCGATCAACGTTAGTGTTGTGCAACAGATATGAGTTTAGAAGAAGAAACTCATCCGAGTTTGCGCCGGTAAATTCATGCCAGCTTCTAAAACAGGTTTGGTTGCGTTATTTTATACTCACCGGTTTTCGTTACCAAAGAGATGCCGAATTTTTTCGCACTGCAGTGGTACTGTGGGTAATGCAATTTTCAAGAAATCTGCTGTGTACAGTCCTTGACATATGTTGTTCACTGCAGCAAACGGTTTACCCCGCCTTCCCATTACACTACTAGGCATTGGGCCGTAACTTACATTGTAACTTATGTTTAAGTAACACCGCGACCGCAGTGCACGTCTATAGAGTGTAACGGGGGATCTAACTGGTATACTGCGCTCAGTCAACACTATACACTTAGTGGCATAAGGTATATCACAAGCATACTTCAACATCCTTAAGTATATCTGAGTAAAGTTCAAACTACCGTGACTGTTACTGAGTTTCAATATCGGCTTGCCAAAGAGGTCGGGGAACGGTCTAAACCGAGACAGTAGGTTTCATGGGTTCACGCACCGTACCGTTTAGCATGTCCTCATGGTAAATTACCAATTCAATAGGTACATTCTTCTCCTGACACTCGGCTATAAACGCTATCCACCTATCTCTGTTGTATATACGCTGGCTAGATGAAATCATCAACAGCACTATTGGCCGGTAAGCTCCTGCTGTAGCAACCTGGTCTTCTATGACGCCAACAAAGTCTATTATACGCATGACCGTGTGCACCACGTCTACTGCAATAGTTACCGCAAAACCTTTTCTTATCTGCGTAATACCACGTGCAAAGATTAGAGCTTACCTTTGTAAGTCTCTTGATACCACCGTAACCGGCATCTGCATACCTTCTAACGTCGTTGTAGTAATAGATCCGCGTACTCATAGTGACTCAAGGAAAGTGTCAACCCCAACGCGGTATCTGCCCTTATAAAGGTCGCGATCCTTGTCTATGACAAGAAATCCATGCTTGTCATTCCACGCTAGAGTGCATAGTTTTTTCAAAGAGTCATACGGCATGTCTGTATTGATGTGATCAGCGTACACGTGTTTAAGATTCATGTTCATCCTGTTTTTAAAGAGTATTAAAAAATTTGCATTGTCTCGTATCAGTTGTTTGGGGATCCTGCTGTACGTTTGGCCAAGATAGAAAACATCGATATGTTGTGACGGCCCATAGTGAAATAAGCGCGGATGTTGTCATGCTTTTCACACGCTATGTCGTCGAAAACCATAATGGAATGCGGTTTGGCTTCGCTAGGACTTATAACGGTGTTATTGTCATCTGAAGGAAAGTAACCAATCTCTTTAGGCAATACCTTTGCAAGAAATTGGTATTTGGGTTGATAAAGTGATTTAGAAAAAAACGTACACGTTCTCGTAAACAAGGCCGTTTGGATCAAACAAGAGGTTGAACAGCACGTTGGTTTTACCGCAATTAGAAGGCCTGCAATAATACAGCGTATAGAGTTTGGTAGGAGAAGACCGTGCTTGCTTTTTTCCAAATCTCCCCCTCCACCCACATACCGGTCAAAAATTAGACACGGGTAGCTCCAGAGACTGCTTCACGACACGCATTCCAGTGTTACTGACTGCGCATCGTAAATATCTATGTTTAAATATAGCTTGCACCAGCAGCAGTCGCTCTCTCTCTCTCTCTCTCTTGGACGGAACATTAAGTCCTCAGATAATATGCTTCTTGTCTATCCACGTATCACTTGTTTTATCGAAACCTGTCCATCTAACAAGTACTTTATCTTTTTTTCTTTTTAATACTTTTTCAATTAGATAAAACGTCACCAGTTTTTGCTTTGGCTAGTTCCTCTTTGTAAAAAACCACCTTTTAACACAGTCCCGCTAGAGTCCATCAGAATGTATGTCTTTGGATTGCTCGGTTTCACGGCGAACACTGTGAATATTTCATTCGTCCAGTTCGGGCATGTAACCTTTTTTAAAAACACGCTTGTACTTGCTAATTCTTACTTTATCGTTCACGTTGAACTTTGACTCGATCTGTTTTTTCCCTTTATTTCTTCTCGATTTTTCGATACGCGTCAGAATAAGCTTTACGTGTTTTTTCCCCTCACATCCTTCGGTTTCAACCGATGCTCCTGTGAACGGACGCGTTGTACTCCTTAACTATTTTCTCGGTAACATGGAGAGCCACTCGTAATTACCTCTAGCAGTAAACAGTTTCCACATTTTTTCTTTTAGCGTCCGATTGAGCCGTTCTACTATACTTGCTTTAAGCTCTGAGTAAGTGTTATAGTGATTTATTTCGTACGCCGTCATCAGTTTGTTAACATGAATGTTGAACCATTCTTTACCCTGATCGGTCTGAAAGTTCTTCATCTTATGCTTCTTCAAAATTGGTTCTAACGCTCTCGCTACCTCTAATCGGTTTTACTCTTTTAGCGGTACAGCAAAAGCAAACTTTGTTAAGCAATTTATCATCGTAAGTATGTATTTCATACCTTTGTTTTCACCAGCGTACGGTAGCATCTCTACAAGATCCGCTTGGTACAAATCGTCTTTACCTTTCAAGGTGACGCCACGCCTCTTGAAATTGCGACGAGCCGGTCTGTGTAGCTCGTTAGCTATTGCTTGACGCTTGTCCATTACGCAAATGATGAATTATCTAAGTAATCTTTTATATTTATAACCCCCTAAAATTCTACAGCCCCTCCACCGCTGTAGACCGTGGCATGCTCCAAAAGACGCTAGTTCATGCCTCCGTTATCCCCCTGGCATTACCGATGGTTGTCAACACTCTGATCGACTGTCAACACGCGACCGGGAATACCCATACAGCCCCAACCAACGCTGTATGCTGTGATGGGACAAACGAGTTCCCACCTCCCTTCCTTGTCCGTTGAACAAGGGTATTCTCTCGAGCAGCGATAAAGACCGAGAGTATGATACTATATTCCCTTTAGTAGTGGCTGGTAGGATTGTGGAAAGAGTTTATATAATCTAGAGTCTGCAGAGGCATAAATCGGATTAGTGGCTGAAATTAGCCTTATTGCATACTTCATATCATTATACACCTGCTGACGTAAACACGGGTTTCCGAGCGCTTTAACAGGGTGGGTGGACGCTAGAGGTGCCCGTCCAGTGAAGGTTTCACCCATCTACATGCGTGAGTCCTCGCACCTTACATGGTCACACCTCGTAACGACCGAAGGAAAAAGTTTGTTTCTACGGTGTTTAGACCAACCTCCTCGTCACCCGGCTCTGGAACCGCGAATACAACAGGCGCAGGAAGTGCGTCACAACATGTGTTGACCACATGTGCTAGTAGAGGCGCCGCGTTCTGCCACGTATCCCGCTCTCAGTACTGGAGTTCGGCTCCGTGCAGAGTGCTACCAATTATTCTTGGTGCGTATCACCTATACTCGTTTCTCGTTGATACGTTTTTAATTAATACCACTATCACGATCATCCTCTGCGTCATCCGTGGTCTCCAGTGCTAGTGATTAGTAGTTTTTTGCGGAATTCGCAATCAGGATATTCGGGTGAGGAAGATGAAGAACAGAATATTTCCAGAATATTTGAAGGAACCAGAATATTTCCGGTGTGGTCTCATGGTGGATGGACAGTACGACTAAAGGGAATACAGTACAGAGGTAAATTTATTCATTATTTTCTCATTTTCGCTCCAAAACTCAATTCGACTGTGACAATAGACTCATTACTTGTTAACATAATTCTGTATTGTGCAGCATAAGGTACCATCTAACTGGTTTTTGACATTTTACAATAACCATAAGGCAGGGTTTCCATCACCTCCCTCGCGTCTGCGTTTTGGACCTGTAATTTTGAAAACCTTTGTCTCATTTGACAGTAACTATTTGCCTGGACTTTGTTCTCCTAATTCTGTTTTCTTCAATATATCGAGTGTTACCAGGTTTCACTAAGAACCATTTCTTTAATTTTTTAGTTTTAGATTTAGATTTGAAGTTTTTAGGTTAAGAGTGAGACCCTTGATTTTGCAGACAGATACAAAATCGTTTTTGTTTGTGGAAAAAACGCGATAAACATACGTCTTTGGACCACCGGAAACAAAATTCATACAATTATGAGATCCGGGACCGTAGTCTTTAGCCAGCTCGTCTGTCATCTGCCCTAGGTAGTCGCCGGTATTTACTCTGTACAAGCCATTTTTTTACGTACTACACAACACTGTCTGTATCGTAGTACAATACTTGTTTCCAGTCCCTGTATGATCAATGATAGCTTTTAAACGGGCTTGACTTGTAGTGTAGGCAGCTAGGACAACGTTTACAGTGGCTAATGACTCGCCCACTTCTTCTAAATGTTGCCAGCTTACCAGGACAACGTCATCGTTGATTTCCTGTATTCTGTTTACGGCAACGCTAGAATCCATTACACAGCTTAACAGTTCCTCAGGGTCTCTGGTGATGAGCGTTTTTGTCTGGTTTTCTCTCTGCCCAAACTTACCCCAGAACGAGTTAAGCATTAACTTTGCTAGAGAGCGGAGGCCTTCGTTTTTCTCTATCTATTGACGGATCAAGCTTTACTCCCTCGTGGGTCGTAATAATGCCACATATTTTTCCTTTTCTGATGGATGACACCTGAAGCGCCTCTTGTTTTATCTTTAGAAATTGTCGATAAAGTCTGTAAACAATCCGCCCGTTTCGAAAGTGGCTACGTTGTACTCCCACAGCTCGTACATTTCAAAAACTCTATAGCCTTTTTCAACTGCCTTCCGTACTTATCCATCGTCCATGTGCCAATCAACGCCCTTTCCTCGTCACTCTCGTGTTGACAGTCATCGTTGTTGAGCTCTTCGCCACAGACATTGCAACAGTACATTAATTTGTCATTCATTCTAGCTGGAAGCATTCTAGCTGGATGGATGATAAAGATCTTTTGGAGGTAGCATTTTGCACTTTGCACTCTCCCTCAACCTGCCATTCCCCTCTCTCTGCACTCTTTGTCACCAATAAGATGGTAGGATGGAATATCGGATATTTACCGTGTTTACAAACGTATAGGGAGCATACGTCCAATTTGTATTGTTACTGTATTCCGTCTCATAATCTTCGTACACTTGTAATACGGCAATTTCCGGTTCTTCCTCCGAAAAATGCTACTCGTGGATTGAGCGGTAAGGTGTTCAACACGGGATGGTTTTCCAAATATGTTAGCTCCTTTTCTGATTTTAGTTTATGTCACACTGCCACATCTCTACCACCTCATAAGGTGTACGTGACACGTGAAGCTTCTCGATTTTGGCTCTTGTCCTCTCGTATCTGAGTTCCGAGGGTGTCAGAAGGATCTTCTTTCAACGGTTCACCTCTTTTGTACGGGAAAAACATTTGGACATTCCGTGATAGTAACAACCTTGAAATTCATATATTCTGTCTCCATCAACTCCATCCACCTTCTTCCCTCAATGTTGACCTCTCGCTCTCTTCCTGCGTGCTGTACCTCGCCGCTTCGCCGCTCTTCTTCCCACGTCAACCATTGTAAAGAAATGCCAGAATGATTGGAATCTGATTTGTCCTTTCTGTATCTTTCTTTGGAAATATTCCGATTGTTTCAGGCTTTAAGAAATTACGTCTAAACGCTAGGTTACATGCGCTAGCTTTTGCGTGGTGACAGCTTCCAGAAACGGGGTCGACATTGCATTCGGCTAAAAATAGGGATCTAAATTTAATACACGCCTTTGCCAGTATGTATGTCAACGTCAGAGATGCAATATTCTATCAATTCCTTCTGAAAGTCAAACACATAGTTATTGCATACTCTGTTCATTGTGCCATTTCTCGAAGTCTTTGTAGTTCTTTTCAAACATTGACTCTGGGCAATAGAATACTTTTGCTGGTATCGGTCCACGTAGTTTTGGTTTGCGATCGTGTTGAACAGATGAGGGAAGTAGCTTTCTTCATTTCGGGACAAGATCTTGGTTTAGGAAGAGCGGACAGTGACATGGGGAAGAGCGGAAGTAGGAGTAGAGTCATTGAAACGTACGTTGTCAAACTCCAGCCAAAAATTACTTTTGTCCACGAGTTAATGGACTTCCGGTGTGAATTTGGTCTCTTCCAGGAATATATTGGAAGATGAATTGTCGAATCGTTGTGAGCTATGGACGCACACGTCTTTGTATGGTTTGCGAATTTCCATTACATAGTTCATAAAACTGGATATTGGGTCTTCCTGAAAGTTTTTTCTGCGTTGGAGGCAGTTTTCAGTTTTCAAAATCGTTATTATTTATACATGGCTACAGAACTGATCTGTCTGAGACGACGCACAAGTTAGCTTTGTGAACCTTGATGAACCTTGATGTCGTTCTCTAAACATTCGTCCTGACGAGTCTCCAGGTCAAAGAATATGTACAGAAGAGTTATCATTCTTAGTGGGTACTTTGTTTTGGGCGCATGTAACATGATTATTAGCGGGTTTAAATTCTGCGCAAGTGCTACAATATATACTTCACCGCATTCATGTTGTGTTTTTCTATGTTTCTTGTATATGTTTTTCTCACAGTCGAGACACTTCTGTACGTTTTTGCAGAGATCACCTTGGTGAGCAGCAAAGCAGCGCTGGTTTTTAAGTGGACGATTACACTCAGGGCAAGTTATTCCTGAATGCTCGAGCTTGCCAGGGAGGGGAGATTGTGCTACAAGCAGAGCAGACTTTAGAACATCGGTGATCACCTCTGTGGTCATACGGCACATGACAAGCTTCACAATAGAAAATGGCAAGCGAAAGCTGCTGTCAAATTAGTTATTCACGTTGAAGTTTGTGAAACACTTAAACTGTGAAAACAACAAGTTTATTTTGTATGAGGCTTCCGTATTGTTACCACTGAAGTATACGTCCCGCCCTTTTGCATGCATTTATGTGAATACTGTTATGTTATATTTCTTCAAGTGGTCTGAAACTTTTCAAGTTCAGCTATACCAGCCCCCTCTTCTGAAATATTAACTCTTTGCCTTTGCCATTAGTTAGTTTTGTGCTCTAAATGTTTGTCTCTTAGCCATGTCCTGCCTTATTGCTTTTGTTAAGTTGAGGATCTTTTTTGGCATAGGCTTTTGCTACACTATAGCTCGGGGCAGACACAGATTATCGCTATTCTTAATGACTTACGATTACCTTTTCGTCCTTTGCACTCTTCGCTGAAGCTATTGTATTTACCGGGCCTATTTCTACCTCTACCTACGGGCAGATTGACAAACCGTACAAGGACACTTGAAACGTATCACTAGAAGTGACAGATTCAGCGTTACTCTGTACAATACCTCCAAAGATTTTCCATAACACGTCAAGGTTAACTTCATCAGCTGGTCTAAAGGCTACTATCCCGGATCTTTATTCTTGAAATTTAAAACTGTTCAAAGTGAAACCTAGGTAATCTGTATCTGAAGCTTTAGCTTTCATTTGCTTTAGCTTCTCATTTGCTCTACAACTCCAGTTCAGTCCAATCCAGTTCAGGAGGACTGTTGAATTTAAACGTTGTCCTCATACCGGTTAAGTCTAAACTTTTTTGACATACGTTTCACTGGTGTTTACTAAATATACAGGCTCTAGCATATTTACCGACATGATATATGGGCTTATTGAGAAATGTAGGTTGAGGTTTATGTTAAACACAATATGACAATGTTATTTTAAATTTGTTTAAATGAACGGCTATCGTTGAGATGATGGTACAATGTTACACAATGACAATGACAGAATAGTGAAAAGTAAGAACAAGGTAAGAAGCAGGCTTACCACAGTGGTTAATGGCAGCAAGGTTAATGGCCATCGGTCGGCCGCTCTATTTATTATAGCGCTCCGGTAAATGTTCGGTAACCTGAGCACCTATAAATAGCTGACTCACCGGTATGGACTGAAGACTAATGATCTGCACGTGGCTCACGTAGCTCCCAGGCTGACGCAATATGATTTAATGTTTCATGTTGGTTACTGTGGAATGCACATCTGTGTAGTTATTTTGGAGTCGTTGGAATGTGCACCTGCATCCGTCACCGAGAGAGGGAGAAGAGCCGTTGGAATGCACATCTGTGTAGTTATTATTGGACTCGTTGATCGCCGGGCGCCCCCGCGCCGCACGTCAGCCATATCGCGCCGCCACGCACAACTCGTCTCCGTGGTCCAGTGGTCAGCGCGACAGTCTCGCATTCGTAGGGGGTCCGGGTTCGGATACCGGCCGCCGGAGACACAAATTTTTGTTCATCCGCCATGACACCGTCCGCCATCGCTCGTCCGCCATCGCTCTCGTAAGGTGGGGGGCTTGCTGCTCTCCCATTGGCTGGGGGGTCGTCGCAGGGGGTCTAGGAGGGGGGCGGGGGGTGTGGGAGGGGGGAGGGGAGGGGGGCCAGGGGGCGTGGCCTAGCCGCCATTGCTGCTTTCTCATTGGTCCAGAATAACTCCATAAGAGCCCATGTTACGGCCAAAGTGGCGCCCGTTCTACTAACTTGTACAAACATTTGACGTCTTTATTACAAAATCGAACTTTTAATGTTTGCAACGCCACTATATATTATAACTGGATCGTATTCTAAAAGAAGAAAATATGAACATTATGTTTTTTCCAAATACATTAGTATCAACTATTTCAGGACTCATTTATTTATATTTCCTCCTCACAGATGAAAAACAAGAACACTATATAGTATCTTACATTTACTTTGCTCAATCATTTACATCAACTATAAACATATTAGAAGTAAAATATGGACTATAAGTTTACCTAGAATTCAAGAGGCATGATTGGTTGAAGCTTTTCTTGCTGTATAATATAATTATTATAACCTAAGTAAATAATCTAACACTCCTGGGTCCGTAGATAGACCTCATAGCCCAAATAGACGATTGTGCATGACAAATTAGAATGCACAATAGAGTATTCTTAGAAGAATCATGGGACCATTATCTTAATCCTTAAAGCACTCTTAAATATAGAGCAATCCTCTAAGTATTCACTACAAAAAGTTACAATCTATAAATGTCTATTTAGATAAGTAGAGTTTTATCAAACTATCAGCCGAATGAAACCCGATAATTGAGATCAATAGACCTGACAATTATGAAAGAAATAAAATATTTAGGGAAGATCCCTTATGAATAATGTAGACGTACATAAATAAAAAGGCAAACTCTACAATAATGAAGATTGATTATAAACTTTATAGCTTTTAGCATAACGTTTCCAAAACAATTATTTTAGTGTTAGCTAAATATCACGGTCTCTTCCTCATTTGCTATAGTTGCCCCAGTTTTCTATATTAAAAAAACTGTTGTTTTATTACACCCATTATGAACCCCGCAAATAAAACTACTATGACAATAATATCATTGAACTTGAACAAAATTTACTACCACTCCCGCGTAAGAAAAATATAGTAGCACGATTTTAATATTATAAAATACTCGTATGTCTCTAAGAAACATAAAATATGTAATGCTTTAGTACAGTTTTACACATTTCTTTTTGGATAATCTAATAGTGTTAAAAATCAATAAATAAAAGTATATTATAAAATTATCAAGAATAAGTTTTGGGATCAAAAACGTATACTTTTGATAGACTTTCTGCCGCAAAGAGTGACAATACATGAATATATACTGTATGCTAAGAAACTTTATTGATGCTTACGCCCGCTATTTATAAACGCCGTCGAGCCTCTTATCTCTGGTGTCGTTTCTATGCTTTACAACAACTTTCGACCTTGCGTAACGGTAAGAACACAGACGCATATTGACAAGTTTGTTTGGGAATTATTGGATCATCCATTATAAAGCCCTTACTTAGCACCATTATACTTCCATTTTCTTCCAAAACTCGTGGAATTTCGTGTTGGGAAGAGATTAGAAACTGATGACATGTACAAAAACTTACTAAACAGTTTAATAGACAGGCTGGTGGCAGAATTCTTTGATGATGAGATCCAAGAGCTGGTGCCAATACTTGAAAAATAGTTAAATGCTCTCGATAAATATGAATATATACATTGTAACGAGGTAAATAGATTTTCATTTAGTTCGTGGTAAAATTTAAGTTCATGCATAAAGTTTCCCTTGATCCATTACAAAACAGTTAATCCTTTTTTACTATCTAAAACATACATTCACTGTTTACTTTCATTTATCACTTTCATATTCGACGTCTAAGTATTGAAACCTAAGTGTATGTGGTGTTTGTGTGGCAATAAAGTGGGTTTAAACAGTGACTATAGAGTGAAATACTCATTCTGCACCGAACACAATTAATTCAAGTTTCTCTTCCACTTGAATGGAAGTTTTAATAACGCTCAGCTAAATACCACGCACCTATATAGGCCTCTAAGCTTGTCGTGTTCAAACGTTTTAATAACAGACTCAGTTTCACTATTGGGTTATTATTGTTTCAGGTCTTAGAAAATCACTGAGTTTGTGTAGTAAAACTCTGCCTTCAGGCAGCCAACCGTGTTGACATTTCATCATCGTTTACCTTTTCACACCCATAAGCTGCTTATAAACCTCCTCTCGTTTCACAAAACAAAACATAACGTACGACCTGTCTTCTTAGTGTTTGTATACCCGTCGATATGTAACAATATTTTCATAACGAAAGGCATAATTGATATTAGTATATACTTTGTGCACTCATTGTTTTCTCATACTCAATGAATTCAAATATTATCACGTGTAATATGCATTAAAGACAGACTTTTTTATGCAGTGCCCATGTGCAATAAAAAGGTGTAAATATTTGAAAGGGGGTTTCTTATTTCTGAGCTTTAAGACAATAAAGAACGTAACATAATATTGTTTTAGAATTATAAAGTAATACTCAACTATGTTAATTAAATGTCAATTTAAATAATAGGCTAATGTAATATCTCCACTAGTAAAGCCAATTAATTTTGTATATTTTCAAGACGGAGGACATATATTTTTTCGAAATATACTCTGACATTAGTAGCATCAAAAACGAAACTTGATCTACTTCAGTTTCTAATGAACCACAGAACTTGGTGTGATATTACATATAATAACCAGGTGGTTAATATATATAAACGAAAATTTGAGTAAATTTGCTAAACAAAAATAAGATAAAATAGCTTTAATGGGAAACATTTGGTTTTGACATTGGTTTACTTTTCATTCAACAAACATATATTGTTAAAAAAAGTACAATTTTATTAGGATTAATGGTATGTTGAAAAACAAAGAAACGGACTTTTGATAGCAACAAATTCACGTTTTCATTTGATAATAATTTATTTTTATTTGCTTTCAATTACGTTATACACAAATGAACCTTAATACCTCAATTTAATTTACTGTACAAGTAAAATAGAGTAAATTGAAACAGAAAAAAATTGTTTTACCGAATTTTATTTAAATAAGGAATATTCAATAGTTTATTGTTTTATACTATCAATTTATAATTCAATTGTGATAGCCCGGAATCATTTGATTGTTTCGTTAAACAGAACCGATTTGATAAAGTCAGGTAGTAGCTACTGTTTTTGGTATAGAGTCCTTAAACATTCGATCCTGTACATGTATTAATTTTGAATCTTTGATTGTGTTGAAAAACTCTAAAACGTATTAGGTAGGCAGTTATATTAAACAGTAAGCGTTAGCTAGTAACAGTTATATCTATAATCTTTTTGAGTTTCAAAAACCTTTAATATGTATTCTATCAAGTGCGAGAGAATTGTAAGAATAAATTTTCACTAGAGAGAAACAGCTGTCTAAGGGAAAGTATAATCAACTGACTGGTTCATTGTAGACCTACACTGAAGGTCAAAGTGTTGCTAGCCTGCACATGAGGAGTTACTGTTCCCCACCCACTTTGATACGACAAGCGGGAACAGAGTTAGTCTTCCCTTCTCTCAAGTTGACATTACTAAGATAATTCCTGTTATAATTTGTCATAAGTTCTCAAAAGAGATAACCCTTAATCCTAATATACTAACTGGAATAACCTTTCACTCCGAAAGCAGCGTAAAGGATCTTCTCATGATAAGTTATGCAATGTGCAATAAATAATATTCCTCATCTTCTTGTCATAAGTGAACATAGCATAAAGTATACACAAGCTGACATTGCTGGTCGCCAAGATTAGGGCCTCAGTGTTATCACTTTGCAAAAAGATTCGTCACTGTTCTTTGTTGTATAAAAAATAAATACATAATATTTTAATGTTGAGTGATTTATAAACTAGTTTGATTGTGTTACAAAGACGTCCAAAAAATTTAAAAAGTAGTACCATTTTGTGGAGTTGCTTTATGATGAAACCTCCAGGGGCCTTTTTGTGGCCCTGATGAAACCAAAGTTTCGGAAGGCCTCGTCCAAAAAATAAAACATATTGAAAACATTTTGTTTTGTTAACCCTCAGTACTATTTGTCAGCCTTAATATTTTACCTCTAAGATTTATGTTTGTGTACAAAACTTTAAAGTTGTTCTACGATAAGAGTGGAAACCTACCGGATGTTGACATTAATGAGTATAGGTTTAAACTTCGCAATGCAAATAACTTTAGAACACCTAAACCACAAAAAAACATTTTTTACTAAAACTTACTTTTTTTTAGCCCCAAGAATATTTAACAAAATTCCTAATGAAATAAAATTTAAAAAGTCGAAATTCTGTTTTTTTGAAGACATTAAAACAATGGTTGTTTTCTTTCTGCGACATTGAGGTTTTAATTGAGGTTCAGGAATAAATGAATTAAATTTTCATTAATTTTCCAAGCATGGTCCACAAAATTTACCCTGAAATAGATTCCAGTAGCATGTATTATCTTACACATGATTACAAAATTTCAATAAAATAGCTTATAGGGACTTTTTTCTTTTTAAATTTAACTGTCTGAACTTTTTATTTTTTTTAGTTTTTAATAATATAATTACATGGTGTCCTCTAAACAGGCTTGCCTTGGAGGCCCTAAATTTTCTCAGGATTTAAAATATTGTTTTATATGTACATATTAAAAATGTTATTAGTTTTTCATCCTCTAGTTGTGTATTTTGTTAGCTTTTATCTGATGTATACTTTAATTAACATTCATATTGTAGTTGCTGTAATGTACATAGTAGTTAAGACTTAACAATTTGGACAAAGGTTTTTTTTTAGTTTGTATAATTTGATTTTTTTTTTCTTCATTAAGGTCAGACCTGGGAGAGTTTTTTGTTTTGTTTTGTTTTTTTTTTTCACGCTCTGTAACTACTGTATGTATTTATGTTATCCTGAGAAAATAAATTTATTCTTATTCTTATTCTTATTGTTATCAAATTGCATTGATATATATGTGTAAACATTACTATACATACATGTAAAGTAATCTAAGTTTACTCTACTACTTACATAATAATGAAGTTGTTTTAAGTAAAATAAAAAAGTAAGTTATAAAATAAAAAGCCATTTGAAGCCGTAAAACTAAATATACACCCAAGTAGTGGGCTCCAGCATTTTGAGAACATTGAGGTGCGTAGAACATAGTGTTCGTGTGGTTTTGATTATACTTGGAAACTCGCAAATGTCCTCACGGAACCGGAGAGGCATGCCAGTCTAAGACTCTTTGTTGCAACTTTATATAACAATGTATCCTTCAATGTACACAATGTACACGTTTTATAGAAAAAAAAACTTTATCTAAAATGAGGTGTAATTTACATCTACGTAAAGTATATATGTATATAAAGTATATAGATTAAAAATAAAAAGAGCTACAACAAAAATAAAAGAAGTATGAATAAAAGGAATTTCGCTGGTACCCCGTTTCTGTTTAATTCATAAAAATCACACAAGTTAATGAACCAACTACTTAGCTTCACAAAGCTTGTGTTATTATGGCCGTAGTTATTTATTCCGTATGTATGCCAGCATTAAAATCATCCCGTTATGACCAGTCTTTTATGGTAGATATTTGTGCCAGGCTTAAATAAAAATCGGCTTTGAAAGGACTACATTACGAGCCATCCGATCGTGCATTTTCAAGTTATAACGCTATTAGCCTGTACATTATTTATGCTGGTAATATACCAACTGCATCGATAAGAAAATGTTTATTTAGCCTAATTATATAGTATTCAAATCAATAAGTTATAAGATAAGAAAATATATTCTATATTAGATCTATTTATAAACGAATTGGAAATTTTCTATATTAAAAAACAAACCGTACTATTATTTTATTTATCCACAAGTGTAATATAATCTTAAATAAGGTACACCTTCTTCTTTTTAGATTCATTTAATCATGAGCATAATATGAGTTCAGTGTATTAATCCTAAACTTTATTAACAATCAATCAAACGTTATATAATTAATTTTAAAAACAGAAAAAAAAAACGATTCCTATTTTATTTATCTAAACTATTGTAACATGTCTAAAAGTAAAAAAAATTTAAAGCTAGAAAACCAAAAACCTGTTGAGACATGAAAAAATATACAGTGTAAAGAATGGGTTACTAGTGAATAAACAAGATAATATAATGCAACACAATATCTTGAACACTATAAAAGCTGATAATTTCTATTTAATTAACTTCATACTTAGCATGGAAATGGTCTTTGGTTATATCTTTGACAATCCTCATTCACAGTCCTTAAAAATGTAGCCAGGACATTTTATCCAAGCCATATTACTAAAGGTGTGTGTTTGTTTAAATTCTTAAATAATTTACTTGTATGCATCACTAATTTTTATATTGTCATCCATTTCTGAACATCCATTAAGGTTCCAAGAAGGTAATTGATCAAAGTGTTGAAATTATCCTTATTTACTAGCAAATCAAATGGTAATGTTTTAATTTAAGGTCATTCATTTAAAATACGAGTTAATTGAAATAATCTCTATAATCTGTATGTTTTTTTCTGAATCTGAATTCTTCTCCGTTCCGAAAAACCACTGAATTTACGGTAAATTGGTCAGCCAATTTAATGTATGTTGCCTCAATTAATTTCCTTTTGAAGAAATGTGGTTCCCCGATGTATTATGTTGGCTTCATCCCAATTCATCCCATGATGGTCTTCGGACCAACAACGGTGTGCAATTTTAGACTTTTCTGTGAGACCCTTTCTCGTGTTTTCTCGTGTGAGACCCGTTCTCGTGTTTCCTCGTGTCTCGTGTTAGATTGGTATACCAACCAATCAGTCAACCATCAGTTGAGATTAGGCCGCTTTGGTTGCCAATTCTAAAAAATTAACTAAAGAGAAAACAAAAAGTATCAAACGGATCAGATATTTGTAATAAACCAATGCGGAGTCACAATATGGTTTTGAGAAGTTCATCTCGCATAAACCAATAATAACGAATTGGCCCATTCCTGTCCCCCTTCCTTTTTATTTCCGCCATATTGTTTTTTGTCTGCCGTGACGATTACCATTGGCCCTCTGGTCAGTCGTAGGTGGTAAGTAGGTGAACGAAGACGTATTGTGACCTGTATTCCGTAGTTCTATTTTAATGATTAGTGTTGTGTATAGTGTTTTTATTAAGTGCATGTTTATAGAGTTAGTGAAGTTGACAAACAACATGGTGGTTGTGATTCCTGACTGAGGCGTATCACAACGCTTTGGTAAGATTTGTTTATTTTAACCTAGTTTGTAATTATGTATTAGGTTAGTTCTTTACCTGAAGAAGAGATCAGATTGCAGATCTCGAAACGTAGTGTTATTGATTTCTTGTTTCACTGAACGATGGCAAATGTCCGGAAAATCATGTTTCCTTCACAATCCTTACATCGTCAAAAATTACCATCAAACAAAGAACCCAGTTATATTGCACTTTATAAGTAGTACATTATCTACTGTAAAGAATCACAGATGTGTGTATTCCAAGAGCTAAACAGACCTATAATACACTTATATATCAATGATATTTTAAAAATCTATTGAAAATTAAATATTGTGTCCTTACTTTTTATTAATCAGTCATTTTCTATGTATTACTTAGCTAATCAATAAAATATTTTCCACTAAAATTTAAAATATATTGAATGAGGGTGGTAAGTTTAATATCTTATTGCTGTATGTTTTGGTAAGATTAAACTTTTATAATCATGTTTATATTATTACATTTCTATTATGGTAATTCAAAGTTACCAGTGTTTGAAAAAAGTGTTAAATAAAACAGTGTAATAGTTTCGTAATGTGTAGCAAACAAAAACAACATTTATGACAAAAGTGTACAAATGAATAATGCTTACCTTTGAGAACAGGATATGTTACGTTTCTGGGAGAATACTTTTTCATTTAAAGTTTTTACAATTGGACTGCTACACAAAAGGAGTTACTTCCGCCTAACCACCTCTGACTCCAGCCGGGACCAAACTAGGTCACTGCAGGCGCTGCATGAGTTTATAATTTAGTTAAGGTGTAGTTAGCTTCTCTAACGGTGTTAAAAATCACTAATATTCACTTAAATATTGGTAATTGAAGTCTACATCCGTAAAGCTGATTTTTTTTCCCAATTTACACTTTTAAGTTCTCTTGCTCGTACATCAAAACTTTTGAATGCTTCAGGATAAATATACAACTATCTCATATTATTTTAACAATACTAAGAAACCTAATTTTGATAAAGACTTATTAAACACGCGTATTCCACCTATGATCCTTATTGTAGGCCTATGTTAAAAACGTTTAGCCCCTCGTATTATGTAATAAGTTTGGCCTCATAGAACATACAATTTTAGATTTGTAACAATACAGAAGGCAACATTTTATATTAGTTTTAAGCTAATTTTATTTTTAACTGAACAATATCTTCTGCTTATTTTTAGAGGTATTTGTTCTTGAATCACGATTATTTACATAACATTGTTTGGGACCTCTATTTTATGATTAGAGATACAACAATACGTCTACACGGTACATCAAATTCTTTATTAATAAAGGGTTTGAAGTACACCAATAAAGTTGTATAATCTAATTCAACAACATATTTCATAACTAGTTTATTACTACTGGTTGACGTTTTCCAATGTACTATCAAGTACTGTACTTACTTGTGTGATATTAATTTAAAATAAGCATTTTTAATAGTTATAAAACATAATAAGAATTATTTTTAATTTAAATGAAAGTTAATTAAAATAACTGTTTTAATACAGGAAAACGTTACCAAGTTAAAATGGGGTTCCGAAACTCTCTCTATTTCTAGACTAGTTCCTGTTGAATATCACATAATAAAGATATCTAATACGTCTGATCAAATTATTTATATATAGTATGGCCATATCTACATTATACATAAAGCACATTTCTACGTCCTTGATGTTTGGTAATAGCAGGTCATAGAGTTTTGGTAAAAGGGGAAAGAATATACTATCTAAACCAACTTCCAAATAGCGTTTTTCAATTCAAACCCAATCATTACCAATTGTTTAAAGAAACTTTTTATTTTCTCATGATCTTATTCGAGTCCTTATCCTACGACTTAAGTTTTATAACAAATGGAGGTTATGAGTATTGGAGTAAATAAATATGGTCCTTACGAACTCAGTAGTGCCTCAAGCCTCTAATTTATGTAATACATATATATCTTTTTTGTTTTAATGGCGCATTTCTAAACTTTGATGTCCGTCTTCTTAATGTAATATAATATATGTCTCAACTTTTGAAATAATAACACGTTTAGTTCTGCAGATAAAAAAAACACTTTACCAACAGGTTAAGCTAATATAAATCTAAAACACCTTTACTTCATCATAACAAAGGGACCTATTAGTGTTTTCATTGTTTGTAACAATTATTGCAAGAAATATATAAAATGTGTAGTAGGTTTCTTTACAAATTCAAATTGATATATTGTGATTGAATTATCCTATTCAACAAAGGATCTTGCTTCATTGTTTGTAGATAATTTATTGCAATCATTCCGAAAGTGTACACTACATTATAATAACTTTCGGAAGTTAACATCGTATAACTGTAAGTGTTTTATACTATTCGTGATCATAATTATGTAAATAAAAGTTGACTAGGCAGGTAAAAGCGACAGCCATAACATAAAGCTGGAATGGGACTTTAGGCAGAACGGGTTAAGCGATATCTCTGGTCGTGTCAGCGGGGCTGTTCGCAAACTGCGACTCATTCGTGCCATGTTTTGGACGGAACGATCTTTTTATTCTATAATTAAGGTATTATTTGAGTTTTTTTCAATATCTTTTTTAAAACTAGTTCCATAAATCTTATACATATGTTTGTGTAAAATAAACAAAACCCCAAATAAAAAAACCGAGTATAAAGACCTACTATAATATGAAAACCGTATTTTGTAAGTCTAGTGAATAAATGCTGAAGTTAAACTTGTTAATACTTCATTAATTTTATTAATTATACAGTAATTGGTAAATGGTTTCTAACATTACCAAATACACTAAAAACATGTGGTGCGTGTGTGTGTGTGTGGTTTATGTTTAGGCTACACTAAAAATTTTTGTTTTTCATCTGAAAGATGGGTATAAATTTCTCTCATAATATCATATTGAGTTATTTTTTTAACTTAAAAACATACGGATTGTGTTTAATATACACCTCTGTATGGTTATATCTGGTAATTTCACAATAAAATATAATGATAAATGATAAGGGCAGCTCTAAATGAATAAAAAATGACGACATAAATAGGAAAATTCCTTCCAGCTTACATGAAGAAACGTAGATTTCTCAATTGGCCGTCATCTTTGAAGGTCAAAAGGAAGATGTATTACTAGTTTCGATTTTTAATTTTACCAAATGTTAAAGAGCAACAACTCTTTTTCTTGCCTTGTTTTTTTTTTAATCTGAACATTTTAAGATATTTATAAACATCATAATCTTGAATCTTTATAAGGAAAATACATGTATAAGCATAATATGCTTATATAGCTTTTATTCCAAACAGTTAGAGTTGGACAAAAAATACATTTATAAACATACAAAAATATAACGGTTTAATGTTTATACGGCCACTATATTGAATCCTTAAGTGTTATTACAAATGAGTAAGAAAACATGATGGATTGAATTGTTTGATAATAATTTTAAGAACAGCTTCAATAAAAAAATTTGACATACACATTTTTTCCAAATGAGACTGAACACAACCATAAAACGATTTATTGGTTAAAATCTTACCTGTTACTACTAACTAAGAAACACAACAAAGCCATGTATAAATACTTTGCACCTCGTCTAGGATGAATCTATAAGTATAAATGGTACTTATTGGGTTCACAATTTTTCATATAGTGTTTAAAAAAATTTCAATGATTTAAAATTATGAAACATATTTCGGTCCAACAATCTGTGTTAGTCCAATGTTAAGGATTACTCGATTAAAAGTTATAATTGAATGGGCGCTGTTTAAAATAGTTTTGCTTAAGGCTTGATTGCGAACACATCCAAACTATGGGAAATAATGTTAGCCTACATATAAAAATATATTATTTATTGCGTTATACTGCATAAGCCCGTACATAAAAGTTTCCATTTTGGTTCTTTTTCCTTCATAATCGGAGAAAGTGAAGAAAACTTCTAGAAAATCCACCACGAGAACAATTGCAATAGGCACATTTCTATGAAATATCTCTAATATACTCTTTTAATATTTACAACTAGTAGTAAATAAGGTAAGTGTAGTTATTTTATAATGTATTCCCAATAATTGATTTAAATAGTTCATAACCTATTTACCTTGTTTTGGTCTTACACCCACATATGTACATTTCTAAAGGCAGCCAAAAAATAAATAATTATTCTTTATAAACACGTAAGGTCGTTTAAAATAATATCAGTCTATAAGTTAGTCTATAAGATAACTTTATGTAGAGAATTGACTTTTTTAATTAACAGTACACTGTACATCAGCTAATTCAGTTAAAACAGTCATTTCATCTTATCATCCACACGCAATCTTATCATCAATTTACAAAAAACAAATCAGAGGTACTGCATTCTATCAGACAGGCTGCCACAATGAAGGTACGGAGAGACAAACTAATACGTAGCGCATCATGTTCTATAACCTAAATATAAACTACAATATTGAAGTATAAACTTGTTTTTATTTACTTTTAGGCAAAGGAATAAATAATTACTACCAGACTCCATTCTTTATGCTCATATTGAATACTTGATATTTTGATGAAATATTTATGCAAATAAACTGCTAGGTTATATGCAACAGTAAATATCGTATTACTGATGTTAATACAGTTTTAGGATGTGATTGTTGCACACAATTGTTTACAACACAAATTACCGTACAGTTAGTATACATTAAAATCTACTAACTACTCAAGATAATAACTATTAACAAATAAACATAATTAATGCTTAGGTACCTAACATAACATTAATTTATAGCAGTAAAGTAAATTAATGATTACAGATTTACACAATGAGCAGTATTGATATCTTTCTTCAACGGTCTAGAATAAAATAACACTGTACAAAAACGGCTGTAAATCAATAGTTCAGGTTATTTGGTGCGGGAAGGGTATATTTATTATTTATTGCGTTTTAATTAGGCAATATATATATATATATAATATATATATATATATATATATATATATATATATATATACATATATATATATATACAATTAATAACATAATCCTTATTCAGTACTGTAAATCTTTTTGTAAACCTTTGATCGTTCTGTTTCCGTAGAATGAATGGTATAGAAGTGTTGAATACTAGTATTATTTCAGAACAATTTTCATTTACACATATTTTATTTCAAATTCAGATAATTCTTTATTATCTTCACCTTTTTATCTACCAATCTTTTTGATACGTTTGGTGGATTATTCCTATTTAACTTTCTTCTATCATGAACAGAGGATTTGCGATGTTATTTTCGGGACAAGCGAAAATATTCGCAACTTGCCAGATAGCCAGTCGAGCTGGGTTAGAAATTTCCAGGGTTCGAGAATTTAATACAACCATTATTTATTGTTAGGAGTCGAATCAGAGGGCCCTGCGGAAGAAACCGATACTTCCAAAATAATGTTGGGCTTACTTCATCACGTCAACTCCAATACAATTTTGAAAAAGTAAATAATAAAACAATAATCTTGCTCAAAAAATAAAATTTTCTTGGTTTAGGAAAGTTATTGTTTAAGCGAGTTCGATTTTCGAAGACAAACTGTAATCCTAGTATTTTCAAATTTACACCAGTATACTGTATTAATTATTAATACGTCGGTCAGTGAGTAATTACTAGTAAGCTGAGTAGTCTCCACTGATAACTTGGTCGGGAAGTCGTATACAGTAATTATTGTATGAGCCCGGGGTAGGAATGATCAATCGGCTAAATAATGATGGTTAGTAGAAGCAAAATACAAAATTAAAGCAAAATATGAATAGCAATGGCAAACGAAAGCAATATTTAAATAACACCAATAGCAAATAAAAAATCTTAAAAATAAAGCTTAGCCATGCACCAATATCACAGTACAACTACTATATACATAAAGCAAGCACTAACCGTTAACAAAATAAATATTTCTAAGGGATGCAAAAGCTAGATGAATTTACAATAAAAATATAGAACTAGACGAAACTGTATTTATTTTGTAGGCAAGTGTACAGCTCCAAAAATAAAATATCAAGTTTACTTTCTCAGGCATATGATTTTGGAAAAGAAAAACAAAAATAATCACTTATAACACAACATGCTGAATCACCCTACCATATGCAAGCTAAGATAAAGGTAAATGATTTGAACCATGCAGTAAGGCTACTAAGCTAAATTACTATGGATATCAGGGCTCTATGAATATTAAAGAAAAATTCAACACTTACCCTTTCTGCACAGTTCACCAGAAAAAATAAGCTAAAATCGTTAAATAAATATTTTGAAGGAGGTTATCGGGGTGAGGGTGTAAGGACGTTCGCAAAAAAAGAAAGGATTGTGAGTCCCGAAATACATAAAGGAGAAAAATAAAAATAATCACTTACAAAAATATAAATAAATCAAATGAAAATTAGACTGAATTTTAATAAGAGAGAAAAATATTTCCGAGTAGATTAGAGATTCGCCAAGAAATGTGATAATAGTCTGACAACAGAATGATGGTCGAGAAAACATTATACCTAATATAAAAATTTACATCGATTGGACATAAGATTTAGTTTATGAGGACGGGGTCGGTGGGAAGAAAGCATTTATAAAAGGAAGTCGTGGGTGTAGGATGCCAGTACAATCGCCGGAAAGAAATCAGTGGTAAAGCGAGTCCCTACTGTTATATTTTTTTCCGGATAGGAGATAATTGGTAGGAAAGTTCGTAGAGGAAACTCGGGATGAGGTGTCAGATCAATCGCCAGGAAAAGAAATGCGAGACCTGAAAAATTAGGAAGGAAAATTTTAATGCAGTATTTAAGATTCAGTCGAAATGACAAAAAAGTTATCTTAGTAATTGGAATTTAAAATATAAGTTAAATTGAAGAAAAAAATAACTTGAGTAATTAAAGTTGAAATTAGTAAGTAAAATTTTAGTAAATTTAGAAAGCCAAATATATTCTATTTAAATTTATTGATACTCTTAAATAGCAAATAAATTATTAAGATTATTTTTAAAATCAAATAATTATCTTATAAAAATAAATCGATAACCATCAAACATTAATAATATATCAATTAATTTTCTTAAATGGCAAATAAAATATTAAATTCTGTTTCACATAAAAAAAATTTGGAAGAATTCTTGATGGCAGAGATAAACACTTTAGTAAGGAACAGGGTCGTTGTACCTTACCTGGTGCTGGATATCGGCGGCGTCGAGTCGCGATGTACAGTAGTTCAGAGAGCGTGGTCGGGGAAGGGGTCGAGCAGTCCTCGGTGTACGCAGCCATCGGCGGCGGGGTCGCGGTTACTGTCTGTCTCTCTGTGTGTCGACTCTTCAATCGGCCGTCGTTATATAGGTTCGCGCGATCGCGTAGGTGGGGGAAGCCTTCTCCTCTCGCCGTGATCGGAGGGGAAGCGGCGATATCCGTGCGGGCACGAACCTGCCAGACAGTGTCTGACTCATCGTCAGTAAAATAATTATTTCGCTCATTTTTAATGATAATTATAAAAACTCAAGTCGTTATTCGTAAATTTTAAAAACATTTCTGTTATAATTTTACAATTTTACTAATGAATATTTTAATTTTAATTTAATTTTGTTTGTTAAAAAATGTAAAATGTTACATCTTTTAAAGTGATATATTTTTTACCTTTCTCCACATATTGCGTTGTATCTGATCATATTGAGCCTAAGCTGCCCTTTATTCTATAAAATCGCTCTTGGTCACAATCCAAATGTTATCAAAAACCCCAGCCACCGTGTGACAGCATCATGACATATGATGTGACCACAACGTTAATGATACCTATATTTTACCTGAACAGCTGCCTCTGGCAGTGGTTCGCATAATTGTTTTCGAAACACTAGTAATTATAATAATAACTTAAAACCTGGTGGTAGTTTTAATATTTGTCTTCTAAAGTATGAATGTAAAACGCTATTAGACATAAGAAAATCAATTTTAATTCGACTCTGTGGTAAATACGTTCATTTTTCAAGCACTAAAAAGATATCCCCCAGAAAGTTAACTTTTTAAACCATAGTATTATGATACAATAATTGACAAAATTTTGCACCATTCATCATGGCGCAGCATTCAGTCACCAATGATGCATATAAAAATTGATTTATTTGCTTGTGTGGAATATTAGTGTAAATAACAAATCACATATTATGTACACATATTATATTTTCAAATTGACGGTATTCTATGTTATCACGTACTTGATATTTTATATATTCTGAAACAATTTGTATTTCCAAATATATTTCAAATTTAAACACAAGCGATCATTTAATAAACACAGAAAATAAGAGCTGCTAGTGTAAGTTGGGTGCTTGTATTTTTAGTCAAAATATTTCGTTATATTGCATTTTTATACATTAGTAGTATGATAGTAAGAAAAATAAATTAAACCTCATTCTCTGTAATTACTTACTAAATTAAGGTTTAATCTGTCATTGGTGGCTAGAACGGGTTAAAAGTTTCCAATATCACGTTTTAAAGACTAGTTTAAATTTATTTTATTTCTCTTTTTATACATGGACCGGATGATAAGGATGAATTATTGCAATACAATGTCAAATCTTCTACTACGTATAATCGGTGTTAAATTCTACCTATCCCTATTTTCTCTATTAGTCGTCTCGTATAACTTTTCCTAAAGATATAAGTGTCTGATAATTATCCTATTTTTAAAATTGTAATGTCCTGTGTTACGAAAATCAAAGCAATCCATAAACAATTATTTGCTTGTTAATCAAGTAGTCAAACTATTGCAATCAGCTTGTACAATCAAGTTAATAAGTACATTCTATCTAAACAAAGTTTGAAATGAAAGTATTGGCTAAGGAAACGCTGCTAAATTTTATTTATTCTTTTGTTTCTATTTAGTGTGCAATAGTTCTGCATCTCTTTTTGGTATTGTAAATAATTACAGTTCAGTAGCCATAATGTACATAATGCTTCTATATATTATGTATAATGAAATATTATATGTAACTAACTATTAATATGGGTGTACTAATAATGTAGCAATATAATTGTCGTTAATTACTCATTACATCGCTGTAACGTATCATGAATTGAAGAATTGGAATGTAGTAAATTGTGTGTACATTTTTCTGAAGTTTTATTGCTAAATAAATGAGTACGCGATGAGAGTTGTATTGATAATTCTTTACAATAAGATAAAATTACATCCATTTCATTAAATTTGCCAGTACTATTTTATAGGAGTAAGCACGAACCTCTGATTTTAAAAACAAAAAAAGGTTTAAAATAAAAAATAAACAAGACTTGACAAGATATACATGTCTATTCTACGAAACCTTCACATTCCAACAAAAAACTGTCACTAACAGTAGTTGATGTGCGTACTAAAGGGTTATGAGTTTATTTAAATTAGACACTTATAGAAGTATGTAGATTGAAGATCAAACAAATTAATACACAAGCACTATGATATACTTTAGAATTTTTATTGAATAATAAGGAATCTTATATATTTAATACTTGTTGTTACAAGTAGAAATAATGGAAGACCTAAAATCTTCACCATTTTACAGATAACAATATAGAGAGAGGTATAATTAGACTATTCAACTCCAGTGGCACACCACCCTTTTGTTGACTTGTCATTGCTCTATGTTGATAAAATTATTGAAATTCACAACATGCAATAGTCCCGGTGACTTGAAAATTCTTCAGCATTTATTTTGTGTTACATAGTGCTAACTTAGGAGGTATAATGTTGTACACTATTTTTTCGGGTTTGATTCATTATTAACAGTTAGTATTTATTATTAACAAATATTAGTTCCAAGTGGATTTTTGAACAAGGTAGGAATACGCAAAACTAATTTTGCGCCTGAGGTAGGCTCTTCTATAACTTAGGTTAGGTTTAATAACAATGAAAATGTTTTGTAACTTTAAACATAATACCATTTTCAACAATGACAATGTCAATTTGATATATTTTTATTGTACTCCTTTTTTATTTTAACAACCATTGTTTCAACCCAGCTATTGTATTTTATGCTTATAACCTGTAAAACATATTTGGAAATAATTACTGCTTTTATTTCTATGAGTTTTTGATCGATCTCCACTATCAACTAGATATTGCTTTTACAGAAATTAAGCTTCAAGCTAAATTTTAAAATCTTTGGATCAGTTGTTTTTAAGATATCGTGCAGAGAGACAAGCAAATAGTTAGATACATATGACTTGTTTCCAGCCCTTCTATTTATAGGCTTTGCTAAGTCTCAGCCTATTACTGGTATAGATTTTAATCCTACAAGAACTATCTCAAATCTTAATCTTAAAAACTAAAGAGGGAGTGTACTCTTAAAGATTGATTTAAATGCATGCGGTACAGAAAATGTCAATGGCATAGGCCAGAGTGATTATTATTCTTTCAAAGGCAACATGAATTGCAGCAAAATGTGGTGTTACTGTAGTTGTTAGGCTATTACATCATGTGTAGAATACGACTATAAACTTTTTAGTTTAAAGACTTCGTACTTTTTAGTAATGTTACTTTACATTTTCTATTATTGCCTATATTTTTTCACATTTATTTTAGTAATGTTGTAAAGATGTCCTTAACATCCTAGCAATCCGTAAGCTATAATAATTTATGATAATAAATGAAACTAATGTCTTTGGGAACAATCCAAGTAGCATTATCTTTATTATTTCGCCCCTGCTATGTATAAATTAAAAGATATTGCTAGTCAGAAATCATTATGCTATTTATAAAATATGAAGTATAACTCTAATTATTCGTACTTAAAAATGGACAATTATTATCGATAAAACAATTTATTACTATTAATTATAAGTACGTTATATCAATTTGCGTTAAAATCGCTGTGATATAATTTGAACTAGGGAATAATATTTACAATATATTCCATAAATTATACTTTAAAACAATGGGAAAAAAACTATTAAACATTTTATAAACGAATTAGCTAGTAAAAATTACAAAAATAACCTTAAACTATATTTTAATATGGAACCGTTATACTGTCGTATCTCGTACCAGTTTTAAAAGGTATTTTCCTATTTTTAAAATCATGTTTAGTTCCAAACCTACTTAAACTTATGTACCAAGTGCACTAGTTAACAAAACAAACCATCATTAACCTAGGTATGTCCACAGGGTCAGTACCCTGTGCTAGCACAACAGTATATTACCTAACTGATTAAAATGCTCCGGATTCTGCTAGGATGACTATAGAGGACTTCATCGCGGCTATACGTACGGCTGGTTTATACTTCCAGTTGAACCCACTAGTGTAGAATATATTCTCAAAATGTAATGTTCTACTTACATCCAGGTACACATATAATGCCAGGATTTTCAGGAACACAAAATCACGAACTATAAGTGCTAAGATCTTAGGTGAGATGGTTGATCGATAGGTCTAGTTTAGAGCAGAAAGGCTGTTGGAGTGGATAAAACCCCCTTTTTTAATGTATATGATGGAATGTTGTACTACTGTCTAATTTGAGGATAGAGCCAGCCTTCCCACGATCCAATATTACAAGAATGAAATATTGACTGAGGTTTTATAATCCTTCCTCATAGGATCTCGACAGGTGTCGTTATTATCGAAAGAATATTATCTACCCTGAAGATTCTTTCACTTTAGAAGCAGGAGCAAGATTTTTTAGGACTCAGTGCAATAAAGGGTTTCCTGAATTTATTATCTTAAGAAAAATCTTCTTTGGTATATATATTTCATTAAATAATGTTGGATTATATTTACATTGATTTTTTATGTTCATTCTTAAACAATATTACCGTATTATCTTTACAAATTAAAAATATACGAAATACCCATTAGGATATTTTTAAACAATAATTTTGAATTTAAACTATAATTTTGTATGTAAAACATACAATAGTTACTTGTTTTTAACGAGCTGTATAACTTGATGACATGCATATTCATGTATAAATCATTGAGTATGCAAATGTACATAGTTCACCTCTATTGATTGGATTTATGGGGTACAGTTACGATATGTTAATTTGAAATTGCGATGTGATTAGATTCTGTATATTGTCTTTTATTTTTTTTACAATAAAGTAGATCTACGTACGGAAATAAAATAGCATTTTCATAAACTGCCTTCACAAACTGTAATAGACCTATATGATTTTTTAAAATTATTGTAGTTAAAAAAGTTAATTTTTTTTATTCTAAATAATAGATAATTACAGAAAATTCTGTCATAAATAAGGTGTGTTTTTTATAATTTTAGTTTATAAATATATGCTTTATTTTTATTTATAGCAGCAAAATTATTTTGACAAATTTGTTATAGTTTTAAACTTAAAAGTTGTTTTAACTAAATTTTCTGGGTTTTCAGACTTATAATTTATATAAAATTTGTAATAATTTAACAGTATTAACAATGCATACTACTATTCGCCTGCTCAATTTGAATTTTAATCCTTACCATGTTGTAACATTTTTAACGTATACTAACGTTTAAAAACCAAAGAAACGCATTGGAAGTTAATTTAACGATAGCGAATGTCTGAATTTATTTTTAATAGTTCTTCGATGCCGTCACTCATGTTAAAGCCAACGTTATTTTGTATACAGATTATTATATTATAATATGTTTACACACTTTACTATCACATGGTAATGTAAAAATAGAGCATTCTTACTAATAATAATAATAAAATATCTTGAAGTTTGCAATTCTGCCTATATGGTTAAAATATTTTCTTTAAACCATATGAAATCTTTAAAAATCACAAGCTGGAAAATAAACTGAGTTAGCTTTTCCAATTTGCGTATACTAAAGGGCTTCTAAGGGGTTGTATATTGCTCATTTTAGATAAATGGAATAATTCAAGTCAATACTAGATAGTCCCAATAATTTACAAATTTATATATAAATACTTGGATGAACGACTTTTCAAATATTCTTACAATTTCCTTCCAACCCGTTTTTAATTGATATATATATATATATATATATATATATATATATATATTATATATATGTATATATATAGTAATTTTAAACCATTCAGGAAAAGTATATTACAACCTTCTATGAAGGCTAATGTGCAGTATACACTATTGAGAGATACAAAAATCCACCGTAATAATACTTTCATAGGTAGAAATTCATAGGAATTTCAAGCATTTACAATGATTCAACACTTCACTATGTTTTGAGAACATTAACTGCTTATTCTAATTAGTGCAGTATACTCCTAACAAAATATATATCATATTAAAGTAGTGCCGTGCATCATACTTTATCTGGCACTTAGTCTTAACTGCAGTAGAGCACTAATGTTCATTGTAGATAAATTACTATACCACTAACTGGATATTCCCTTATTCCTGGAAATTATGTAAGTGTTAAGCTATGTATAAAAATGATTATACTTACATGATTATCGTGTATAAGAATTTGACTGAAATAGAGAGAAAAGGTTCTTTTTATAACTCTTTTATATAGAAGTTAGACCAGATAATAAATGTCTAAAAAGATAGTAATACAATATAGAAGTACGGTCTACCACGTATCGCGTAACATAATTTTCTGATGTCAGAGACTTACGCAGAAAAAAATGTGCTTATTAAACCAGCGGAAACAATAGAACTTATGCTAACCTACTCATTGATTAAGGTTCAAAGAAATACCATGCACATAAGGTAGTAGATGTAGTGGGACTGTAGATCAAATACAGCGTTTGGTAACTGGAGTTGTGACAAAACTTGATTCTGGATCTTGAGTCATGTCCGTCTGATGACATAAAAAACCGGCAATGAAGAGGTTGAAAATAAACTTCAATATTGTTTCAACATCAGAGACACGTACGCATAATCTCATCTGGTTCACGATTAAATTCTCTACAATGTTTAGATACGATAGCTAATATAGGTAAGTTAATAAACTCAAGATTTACATTAAATTATCACTTTCCTCAACAGCTGCATTATGTTTAGAAAAACTCAGTTGCTCCACCGTGCTTAAATATCGTGTCTACAACGTCAGAGAAATTTCAAGTAACGTCATTCTTACGTAGTCAACATCATGTATGATGATGGTCATGTTCAAATATTGTAACTTGCTAAACCTTTTACGTAACCTAAATTTCCGCAGTATTATCGGGGAACGATTTCATTTGTACGTAGACTAGAACATTTTTCAGGTAACTTTATTTTTACCTAGACAAGAAATTTCATGGAAATTACTGAGTGTTAGTGAAGATTGTCATTCACTTCGGCTGGTTGATTTTCTCTTCTATTTGCTGGAAGATGTATATTTATGTTCTGGCTGTCTATTAGTCTGAAGCATAAAATATTGGGATTGAAAGAAGCTGCAAACATAATGTTTTATGTAACATCACTATAGTCTATTACACGACGCATGCAGTGGTTTACAGCTTTATATTTTTGCAATTAAATAAGAAAAATTAGTATTTGTACAGAACTTTAGTTTACGGAATAACTAAAAATAAAACAATTTTTATTAAACTTTATTTATATTATTGTTGTTATTTAAATAGAAACCTCATTATTGCAAAAGTTATCTTGTTACTATTTCTACGGTACATTCTTCCACTCGTAATTTTTCACCCTGAAGTGGATTTGTGACCTTACCGTTGTAACTGAATTGAGCTTTTTTACTGTTGTAATGAATAGTGATAAGTTGGATTATAAAAAGTGTACTTCAATTGTCACTATTGATAACCTCTACTCCTAATCGTAAAAATTGATAACCTCTTTGACAAAGGTAGGAAAAAAGTGAATGTGATTGCGTACGTATAGCTGAGAATATTTTAATACTATACATTCCTCACCTGTGTAAAATTAAGACGAAAACAAGGAATTGTGGCCTACATAGACATAGATTTCTAGAGAATGTGAGTCAGATTGTTTCTAAGTGGTTGAGAAGGTGAGAAATGTTCAATTAACCGGCGTTGGAGAAACATATGCAATAGATCACGATACTTCCTGCATAACATTAATATCCCTTGTATATTACTAGACGCGTAAAAAATTAATAAATTAGATATTGCTTAAACATTTGTTTTCAGGTAATCTCAACATTAAAATTGAATCTATCATTCCTACTATAGCTACGATATTGTAAATCGCATTGCACTCTATTGAACATTTCTACCAACACTTGCAAATCTATGCCGTTAACGTTGTTCGCTTTTGTTTTTTTAGTTTTCACCGCGTTTTAAACAAAAATTTAAACACTATTATTCTTTCACTAGCATACGTTCATATACATATTGCTTGGTATTTTGTTTTACATTATGTAGTAAGTTTCGTTACTTGTATACATTCAAATTTTCAATAAATTTATAAAACTCTTTTATATAGAGTGTCTAAGGGTGCACTACTAGGTTAATTTAAATACACATATGAAATAATTTTATTTGTTCTGAATAAAAATTTTAAGAAATAACAACAACAAAAAACAGCAAACAAAAAAAACAACAAACATAAAACAAATAATAACATAAAAAACAACAAAAAACAATAATAACAATAAAAACATTCGTTTTATTTTTATGTTTCATTACTAAATACATAGCTTAATTTAAACAAACCATTACGAAGATATATAAAAACTCTCATTATAAAACTTCACATTCTTAGAGAATAGTTACTCAAAATATTTACAAAGCTCTGTATGAAATCCGTATCATGTGTTCTAAACACTTCAAAGTTACCTCTTGGAGTAATAAAAGATTCATATCATGACTATGTTATATTTTCAATTTCATATCACAGTAAGTGTATCACAGAGATAGTACACTTTAAATACCTATCTATATTAACATGTACTACGCTATACATTTTGTAAATAGGTAATATTTAGAGTAATGCGTTTTAACAATCTATACTATATAAAAGAAAGCCCCACAAACAACTATTATAATAGTAATTGACGCTATCTCTGATAGAGCTATGAGTTCAATTATAGAAGTAAATAATAATTTTTTTGGTACTGTAATATTTTAGTATAAGAACAAATATTTCACCTAAAATCCAATTTTTACAACTTTTATATCTTTGTTTCTGTAGATTTTACAGGAATAATATTATAACATTATTATAAACAATCCGTATCGTGATATTTGTTTAAATCTGTTACCAAGTCAAATCCCTTAAAGTCGAAATTGACATACTTTGTCTTATTAACATTAATGAACATTTTATTTATTGAACACCATTTCTAAGTGACCCTCAAATCGTCAGTCATGTCATTAGATAAGGTTTCGATATTTTTATTTGAATAGAAAAGAGCCACGTCGTCTGCAAAAGCACTGGGATTTCCCTTAAAATTTATCTCTAACTTGTCATTTATAAAAATTAAAAACAATGTAGCAGAAATTACAGATCCTTGGGGAACCCAGGCTGTGATGGGTAGCGGCTCACTGAGACACTCGCCCACTCGGACTCGCTTGCTCCCGGCCCGTGAGAAAACAACGAACCAGCTGAGAGCCACTCCCCTCACACCCGCGGCCTGCATTTTGGTTAATAAGATTTCATGATTTACCAAATCAAAAAGATTTCCTAAAATCAATAAATAAACCGGTCGATTTATTACTACAATTTAAACTATTATAAATTAAATCCGTTACATTAACAAGGGCGTCTTCCGTCGATTTACCTTTTCTGAAAACCGTATTGATTTGGGCTAAAAAAACTGAAATCATTAAGATACTTTACAAGCCTTAATTTCATTATTTTTTCAAAAAATTTTTGAGAAAACCGATTAAAAGGCTGATTGGACGCAGGTTGTCAAGTTTTATTGAAGTTCCTTTCTTAAATATTGGAATTACAACACATGCCTTTAATTTATCTGGGAAAATCTCACAGCTAAAACTTTTGATTGATAATGTAAACTAAAACAGGAGATATTATTTCACCTATACTTTTGATAAGACTCGTATTGATATTATCAAATCCGGAGGATGTCTTATTTTTTAAGCCTTTTTATAATTTCCAACACTTCAAATAATGTAGTTGGTTCTATAAAAAAAGATGCTAATCTGTTTCTCAAATTAATATGGCCGGTCTGAGTACAGTCTACTTGCACCGAAATAAAATGTTAGTTTATTTCATGAGCAACAAGGCAGGGTCTGTTACGGTTTCTCCATTATCTTAAACTCAATTCGATCAATACTGTTGTTCTTGCTAACTCCTGTCAAATCATTAATAAATTTTCCATTGAAGTGCTGAGTCGCCTTTACAATCTAAAATTTTTTTTTTGCATAGTACACTTTTTTACTTTCATCTACTTCATTCCTAAGATTTTGACTAAAACGATAAAAGTATTCCTTAAAAGTTCTATTATACGGCATTCGTTTAAAAAATTTTTGTACAGCTGCTTTTTTCTATTTAGTTTTGACAAAAGTGTGTTATTTATCCATGGAGTTATGGCTTTAGCTCTTTGTAACTTGGTTACTCTATTTACAGATTTTTTACAACTACTTATCACATCACACAACATATCATAGAAAAATATTAAAAACCTATATTTACATTATTTTCTTTGTAAACTTCCGCAAACGTTACTTTTTGCAGTTTAATTTTTACTAAGTTTCAGTCAATAACAAATTTACTGTCTGAAAATGGAACATTTGTTATCTACTTTCTCTTCATCATATTTTGTGTTTCATGATTTTTAAACCAAGTAAACAATGATCAGTCAATGCGATATCAAAAACTGCACTATGAAAAAAGTTCTAAAATTTTTTATGTCTTATAAAAATGTGATCTAGGCAAGTCCCAGATTGGGAAGTTGTTCTAGTAGGACAATTTACGATTTGTGAAAATCCCAAACCATTTAGCATGGTAATATAATTTTGGCTTGCTAAAGAATCCCCTAGTAGGTCTATATTCCGTCTCCGATTAAAATGGACTTATTCGCTAAAGTACTTATTTTTGTTTGCAAATTCCTGCGTAAAATTGTTTTCTGGAAAAACTATGTAGCCTATACATACATAATAAATTTAAAAAAGTTTTATGCATCTGAATTTTTAATGCTAAAATGTCTGCAGTTTGCAGAGTTGTTATTTAATGTCTAAAATGGTAAACCGTAATTGAATATCAACGTAGCAAATCACTCCACCTGCTCTATATGTATTATTACAACAATGATATGTATTGTACCCTTGAATTTGATATAACCCCACTTCATCACTACTTATCCCAAGTCTCACAAAGAACTATTATAATAATTTTTTGTTTTTAATCGACTTAATTCCACAAAAAAAAAAAAAAAAGTTTTTCCTCAAACTTCTAAAATATTTGCATATACTAAGTCATGACCCTCCTCGTCAACAAAAAAAACTAATCAGTGAAAATAAATATTCCGGCATTAAAAATATTTTATGTTAGCTAGGAAAATACAACAATTTAATTTTAAATTAAAAAAGAAAACTAAACTATAAGAGGAAAATATAAAACTACTTTAGCATAATAACAACAAAAACTCTGACTTAGCTTCACTTTAGCTTTTTCAATAACTTCGAAGCTGGTGATCCTTTTTACAGGTCCTCTCCCTCATCTTTCCTGGCGAAGAACTTGGCGTCCCTGCACCAGGCGAAGGTGTAGCCGATCTCACGGCATTTTTTCTTAAGCTGGGAGAGAGGAGTTGTTTGTTCTCGGGTGACAGATGATCGTTTATATAGACGCGCTGAGCCGGGAACCGCCGATTTACCTGCTGAGCTGTCAACGCTGGCCTCTTCGTTCGGTACTTGCTGATCCACTCTTCCTTCTTCGTCTTGTTGGTGAACTGTACAATGAGGGCAGGGTCTCGGTCCCTCCTGAAGGATGGCACACGGTGCGCTGCGGAGATGTCGCTGTCTTGCACCTCCACTCCGAAAGTTGCGGCCAAGTCCTTGAGCAGATCCTTTACACATTCTTCTTTGTAGTTGGCAGACCGGTAATTTCTACATTATTAACTTTAGAGTACTGCTCCAGGTTTCTTAGTCGTTCACGAAGCTCACGAACCTCACTGGATAGAACAATAATAATATATACATTTATATATAATATATAAAATAATATATATATATATATATATAAATATATATATATATATAATTTATTAGATTATAGGGTTGACACTGTATTTTTAGATAACAAAGATACTAATATATACAATAAATAAATTACTTATCAACTAATACCATAGAATCTACAATAATTTTCAGAACATTCTAAGGCGCATAGGAGTTGAAATGTGGGGTTAACCCTAAGAAACACTATTTTGTTTCTCACTTTCCCTCACTTATTATGTTATTTTATATTGGCCTTAGGTTGGCAAATAATAAAAAAATTAACTATAGTTGAGCCAAATTCCACCAATAAACCTGATGTTACTTGAATAGAAATTAAGCTTTATGCAAAATTTTAAGTCTGTAAATGATTTTTTTTTCTAAATTTCTTACTGACAAACAAAAATATACAGACAGTACTAACTTTTTGGCCAGAACTTCGAGTAATTGACTTTACTAATACCCAGCTCCAAACAGTAATTCTTAATTACTGCTATCATTTTGTAAGGAAACCATAGAATAATTAATTACTATTAGGACTGCATAACATAAGGTATATACATATTCATTTACAAACGTATTGGGTATGCATATGTATATGGTTTACATCTATTGATCGAATTTATGGCGCAAAATTATGATATATTATTTTGCAATTTTTCCATTGTGTTATCTGATCCTGTACATTCCACGTTCAATGGAATTTATTACTCTGGAAGAAAACGGATGAACCTATAAAAGCCAAGTCTGAATTTCATAAACTGCTGGCAAAAACAAACAGTAAGAATTTCAAAACTTGATGTCATGAATATGGAGTTTATTTTTATAATTGTAGTTTATTAAAACTTTTCAATATTTTAATAATCTGTTTTATTTAAAGAAAGCGGGTTGAGCGGAAATTGAGAGCGGGTCAGGGGGGATTGTGAAGACAGGGAGAGATAGAAGCAGCTGGTTTGGCGAGGCCCAAATACCACCTAGGGTATCCATGGCCATGGGAGTAAGAGTAAGAGTAAGTTTATTTAAAGATTTTAAAATCATTTTTGACCAGTATTTAATACTTTAAATAATATATACAATCGTACCATTTATTTGTTATATTTTAAATTCGTTTCAGCTCGTGTTTATACGAACGGGAAGTAGTAATATATGTAATCTTTACTACTAATTTTGTACTTGAAATGCATTCAATCAAATGTGATATTAATTTTAGGATAGTAAATAACTAAACTTAAAATAATGCACAGTACTTACTATTCGTTTACTGCAACCACGGCATTTTTGAATGACTTCATATTTAAATAATTAATATTTTTTCTAATTTCTAACTTTTAAAAATCCTCTCTCTATGTTTGTAATTAATTAGAAAATCTATATAAAATCTCCTATTTTAAAAATCTGGTAAAGTCTGAATAGGAAAAATGAAACTGGTTTGGCTTGATTTTGCTGTACCATAGTGTCCCTAAATATTCAGTACATCGTGGAATCATCAAATAGATCTATTCAATCTTACCACGGTGTCAATAAATTTTTAGATATAATGTTACCATTAAATTTATCGATGAACGACTCTTCTAATCCGTTTGTGTTCTTTTTTGTGTTTGCATGTAATATTAGAATATTACTTGGATGTGTTATGCTGCAATATAATTTAAAATAATATATGTTACAAAAACCTAAATAAAGGCTTTTGTGCAGTACACACTGTTGATGGATTTTAAATTGCCGTTATGCAATAGAACAATTAAACATTATTTTTTAAATAATGTTTAAATAAGACTTATGTTGTGCAATATACACTATTAAGGATACTAATTATAACTCCGTATTGGTACTTTCCATAGTAAGAGAGGTTGGTTTACTGTAAGACGTATGAAATGCTTCAAAAACTATAAAATGAATATTAGCTGCTCAATCTAATTTAGTGCAGTGAAACTTCCTAACTAAATATATCATACTATAATAGTGTTGTACATCAGGCTTTATCTGACACTTGGTCTTAACTGCAGTCGAGCAGTAAATGTTCCTTGTGTACAAAATTAACGCGGTATTATTACATTAGTTACTGCGCGAAAAATATTATTATCATGTATAAAATGGAGGCTACTTGGGTTTTCTAAGTTCTATCAAAACATTGGAAAATCAAAAATAACCAGTACGTTTGCAACCTTTTATTTTTTGAGTCCTTTAGATAGGTAAAATTCTTTTCGTCACAATAGCAACAAGTTTGTAACAATAGTTACACATATGTGATTATTGAGTTGTAATTTGCACGTGAGACGTAGTGTATAAAAATAAAAAATAATTATTACTTACAATGTGAAATGTATAAATCTATTATATTGTAATTCTTCGTAAAGGTATTATAGAATTTTTGAACTATTCAATCTTCTTGATTTAATAAATCTTAAGTGTTTTCATGATTTATGTGTAGTTTAATGATTCTGTGTTGTGATATTTTTATAACTCTTTTGTATTACTTTGGTAGGGTGTGGTCCTATTATTACAGTGTTGTGTGAATTTTTCTCTGATAATTCTATTTTGAGAGCGATGTTCTTTTAAATCTTGTATAATTTGTTTTACTTTTTGCTGCCCTAGGAAGATGAATCATATAACACGGTACTCTTCTGAGGGGTCCAGAAACACAAAAAATTAAAATGGTTCTGCTAAACTTGAACTACCCATAGGAGATGTTGCGTCGCTAGAAGAACTGTAATTTAGTTCCCACTTTTCTAGATAGGATACCAAATTATTTAATTTCGAACCTTAAAACTTGTTTATAATCGCGACCGCATTGTCATGACGATGAAATACCCAAAGGGAATAAAATAAGCTTTAAAATATCAAAAAGTATATTTTTGTTTTTCATACTTTCCCTCTTTTCCAGAAAGGTTTAAAATTGGACAACATATATATTACGCCCAAATAAACGCTAGTCTCACAATGGACATACCTTAAACCGGAAGTTTAAAATTACATTAGTCGATACTATTCACTTTATAAAACCAAGTAAACTTATTAAACAAACCTACTATGTATACTTTCATGATTGGGAAAAAAAATGGTGCCGGAACTGTATCGCTTTTTTTTTTTGAAAAACCGTACATGAACTTTCCGAACAAAATTTCTTTGATCGAGATGGAATAATAAAAATTTGTCCTTAGGCATCAGAATATCTTAGTACGGAAGCTTATTAAAGTAATTACCAATTTCATTCTAATTGACTTTCCAGACTTCAACCGAGAGAGGACTCAAACGAACGGAAATCAGCAACTATTTGATCCAATGAGGACTTTTTAGACCATTCTTTTCTGTATCAAAAAATTACAGATTAGCCTAGCATTTTTATCTTAATGTATCTCTTCAAGCAATGATCAAAAGAGAACCTGTATCAGACCTATATTTCAGTTATAGTACTAAATTAATTGGATCAGGAACAAAATAATAAAACGCTATAAATTCGTCTAACAAAAAAACTACCTTGGAGCGGCGAGGTAAATTGCAATGATGGAAAGTAGACAATTTGGTTCAAATTAGTATTTTCACACGCAGAGGTGTTATATTTTGTATTTAATCTGGGCAAGTTATAAATACCAGTAATGACACATGAAGTAGATTGCAATGGCTGGACGTAAAACCGGCTTTTGACAGAAAAACGCAAGAAGACGCGAACATAAACAAAAGATAAAAAAACGCAACACGGGTTTAAAGGTAACAGTAAGTTAATTGAAGTTTGGTTTTTGCAAAAACGTAAGTAGTACTGTAGAGGGTAAAAAGAATATAAGTAATAGGAACACGTCTGAGGGGAACCAGACTGTAAAATGTTTACATTTACATTTAATTATGTAAATTTTTCTTAATTAATTAATGTGTATGGTATAGTTTCTAGCACTAAAAGTTTTGACTAAAGAATCACAAAAATTAATTAAAAATAATTATCTTAAACAGTGGTGTTTAATTATACCAAAAAAAATGCTACGTTGCCCACTACGTGACACAAATAAAATGATGTCAAGTTGAAAAAGAGTATCTGGCAAAGCGGACTGGGCGGTGACGCTACGAGAGAATTGTAATGTAATCACTGTGAACTCATCTGTGGAAAGCCGTTAGTATTTCAATAACGAAATACTGTTCATACTTTATTCTTCACCAATTCAGTTGAATATTATATATAAAACAATAGTTTTTACTTTATTTGTTTGGTTTGCATAAACAATTCCATGTACTAATTTAAATTTACTTCATTTGAGCAAATTATATATGAAAAAGGTATGCATCACATGTAACCATCTAAGATGATATTTATGTTATGCTCTAAGGTGGGAACTAATCCATTTATCTCAACCCTTTATATTTTTATTGTTTTTACAGTTTACACAAGCTAGATCCATTCCATGATACCAACTCCGGACTGAGGGATGATTGGGTGCGTGTATTTTCTATTTATTGCTAACCTCTTTTGTATTATGAAGGCGTTAACTGCACTAGTTGGTCAATAAAAGTAAAATTTCATACGTTATTTAGATATTAGAATATTAAGAAATATTATTGTTTAAAAAAATAATAAGAACGGTTTCAGTTTAATATAACTTTAAATTTTATGTATTTTTACACTAACAAATAAATAATTCAATAAACACAAATTAAAAAGAAATATGGACATCAAGACAATACGAACAATACGACCTTCTATATATTTTTATGGAAATAACAAAGGATGATACTTTTGATTGATTTTTTTGCTCTTGAAGAGATGTACTAGGTACTATAAAAAAGCGTGCACTTCCTTATATTTGTGCAAAAAAACCACTAATTTTATTTGTAATATTAAACAAGTTTTCTTTGTAATCAGCCACTATTATACATTGAAAGTACGAATTATATTGATTAAAATTATCTGAATAGTAGTATACATCATATTGTGTTATTATTAAGGTTTGCAATATCAAACACTCATCCATTTAGCCATGTTAATGATATCAAGGATAACATCAAATCTTGTGACATTGTTTTTTAAACTGGGGAATATTGAGTTTGTTCAAAACTACACTATCGTTTTGAAAAGGTTTGAAAACGTTTTCTTATATACCATCATATTTAGAATCGTTTAAAACTTTATGTATGTATATATATTATATATATATTATATATATATATATATATATATATATCATAAGACAGCATTTATAGTACATAGAGGCCCATGTTTTATCACCATGAGTCTGCGGGATCCAGAAGGGGCTAAACGGAAAATTCCCAATTCTTGTCAGAAATTGTTATTTATTACCATGTACTCTTGGGGCTCGCACCTAGGGGGCCTAAAGCGGAAACTCATTTTGGTGTCAGGACTGGGTTTATCATCTTGACCCTGAGGGGCCCAAAAGGGGCTAAAACAGGAAACGACAATAATTTCGGGATATGGTTTAAAGCTGAGGAGCCCTAAAACGGCCCGAATGGGAAATCCAGTCAATAAGGTTTTGGTTTATCTGAAGACCCCGAAGTTACTCATTGGACTGGCGGATAACAAGTCTCGATAAAACTCCAATGGCCCACGCTGTTCGAATCTGCTTGCAATACTCATCTTCCCGTGCAATTTGCAATTCCTCTATCCCAGGACGAATGGGGCATGGCTGTAATCACCCAGTGGTAAAACGTTTTCAGATTTGGGTATCTTGCTTGACTTTAAACAATTGTTACTAAGTTTAGTGGCGAAAAGGCAGCATGTTACAATAATATACCGTTACTGATTTAGATAGAACGTGTGAAACACGGTCCCCTTAGGTTAAATCAGGTAAGCACGACTAGACTTGAAAGCACAAGGAGTCTTTCCGAGAACGTTTTTGACCAGAGTTGCAGGTACATGGTACTAAGGTGGATCTGTTATTTTTATTTACTTGAGACTTTTACACTAAATTTTTAAAATTGAAATCATTATAATTTTTGTTCATTAGTCTGATGTGATACAACCAATACAATAACTGAAAGCTTCATCTTTTTGGTATACTCCGATCAAGAGACCACTTAGACATTCTAGTGTTTGTTCAAGTGTGAAGCCGGTTGGAGGAGGGCCTGCCATTAATTGCGACACCATAACCTCAGTAATTACTAGGTCTGGAGTTCACCGCTGTTGTGCCGGAAAATATGGGAATCAATGTGCTATAACAAGTATTGCTTAGTCATTAAAGTAAGATAACATATTATTGGAATTACCTCACATAAACACTACTAGTATAAGCTAATCTTTCTGTAAAAACAGGGAAATATTATAAAACCTTTAAAAGGTGTACTTCTAAGAATCAAAAATAATTAATTTTTTAAAATAATATGCAAATGGTTTCCCATTTAATAAAATGGAAATTGCGGTTTGAAGCCGAGGTTTACCTGTTAGTATGATACATATAAATTGGGGGGGAAAAAAAATGGTTTCGCCACACAAGACTACCATAAAATTTTTTAACATATCAGGACAAATAATCCTAGACGTATTGTTGGAATACTGCTTTGTAGGCCCCCACATGTTTAAAAAAAACTCCTCACCCTAATCATCCTCCATTGACATATTTCACTATGTCATATAACATGTATGTGTTACATTATAAAAATATTAAAATGTATATATTTACAGACAAGGATTTTTCTCCACACAATTTAATAGCACGTGAATTACTAAATAAATTAGTTACTACTACATTGTTGTTGGGTCCTAGTAGTATAAAATTATAAGCTTATATTCCAGCACTAAATAGTGAATATAAATGAGACAAAATGCTAGTTACCAAACCACATGTGATGGGTTGGTAATATATTCAAGGGATAAAAATTCCATTGTACTACTGTTTTGAAATATAACAAATCCCCACATAAATTTACTAATTAGTCCCTTGACTGTTGTTTTAAAAATAGCAAATCTATAAAGTAAATTATTCCTCTAATTTTATATTTTCAATAAAATCAATAATGTACCACACTGTGTTATCACCTCGCAGAGTAAAAAATATTTCGCAACAAAGCTTTTTGTTGATATTAAGTCCATTAAAATTACAATTTTCATCATAAAACTATCAAATGGTTTTTTTAAATAATTTATAAGGAGGTTCTAATTTTGTATAAAAATAATTATTATTAACTCTAAACTTAAGGTCTTAGTGTTGGTTTGGGGTTACCCTGTTGTAAACTTTGATAATAGTAGAGAGGAGGTATATATGAGATACAAAGTGGTCCTCCGATATAGATTATCAATCTTCAACGAGGTAGCATATGTTATAATAAAACATTCTTTAGACATAATGTTTAATAATGCACGATTTTACAGTCCTCTCCAGCTGCATGTCTTGCATATTTTCACCCAGCCGATTCAGCATGGTAACGTATTATTAGGCTCATAACCAGCTTGATTGTGGACTATAACTTTAACACTTGCAATCACCATATACAATTTTAAAGGAACATAATTTTTTTCTGTTATTGTACAGACATTAAAACTTTTTATATTCTGAATGATTACGTAGTCTAAATCAAGGGAAATTGATTTCTGTGTATATACGTATAATTAAAAAATAATGTACTGCATAATGATAGTTCTTCTATCGTTCATAGCAGATACTAGTGTATATGAAAAATCAAAAATAGGGAAAATGTTTACGGAAAATTTTTAAGACGCCAAAAACCCGAGATCTAGTTTTCATTAGAAGATTGATAGATTACTAACCTTTTCCTTTAAAACATTCACCTACAGGTGAAAATTGCCTGTCATACAGGAATATCTGGGAAGGCGTAGTCATTAGATTTAGGTGGAGAAGGTGGAAGACTACATCAGCTTGAAATAATAGTTATAGGTGAAATAATGGATATATAAAGATATATATATTATTTATATATATATATATATAAATATATAACCTATATCTAGTAGGTCGACCACGCTTCCCTTTACGGTGTGAGGAATGGTATACACAATCTCTAGAAGTAGACATAATTATTAATGTTTATAGAAAATTATAATGGCGGCGCTTAAAGGCGTATCAGCCATTCAAGCCATTTCAGAAGCTTCTGTGATGAGGTCTTGATGCCCGGGCCCCGCATAACCACTACCAACGTAATCTACCCATTTTCTGAGCACTGTGCACTTTTGTACTTATTATATAAAAAATTTAATTTTAATTTATGGAATATTACATCATGTACACCATTTAAATTGAATTGTCATATAAGTACACATTAATTATAGTTTATATAGCAATTAAGAAAAAATGCCTAGGAACGCTTGACATAGAAAATTATTATTTCAATAGTTGAGGTAATTAAACAAGTATTACACAACATATGGTAAGTTTTTTAAAATATTGGGGTTGGCCGTTAGTAAAGCTTTTTTTTTCCAGTTAAATATTTATAAAGAAGATGGTTATTGTTCTTTTTTTACAAAAAATGTATTTTACACATTTATTTTCAAAATTTTTTTCTACAACGCTCTATTTTGAAATCATTATTAATTAACGTGAAACGTTCACCACATCAATGTTACAATATAACATACACCTGCAATTTTTGAAAATTTTACATATATAAAATCACCAAAATATGTGTTATTCCCACGATTCTAAACAGTAAAATGTCCTTTTTCCGTTAAGTCGGAAAATAGGGAAGATTTCCATTTGAATCTGTCCATCTTCGCAATGTCCAAAACTGAAGATGCATTAAATTACTGTAGGTATTTAATTTTCATCAACTCTGGTGAACATTATCCATTCAATGTAGGCGTTTTAATATAATCCTTACTAAAATTTCTTACAATGAAGAATCTCCCACCTTCTATGAAAATATAAATATTACGTTGTGGATGAAAATTACTCATATAATATTCCATATATCTTTTTTGATACAATACCACTTTCAATTAAGAATTTCTTTGCATACGAATTATAAGAGATTGAACGATTTTATTAAGAACTCGTGTAATGACAGAATAATAATAATGTAGTTCGTTCATAGACACAAAAATATCAAATATCTAAAAATAGATACATCATTTCAAAACAATTCATGCAGCTGGGTAAAAAATATGATGGATTGAAAAATTTAAATAGTTATAAATTGATTTTGATATTCTGTTTTTCAAATCAAATTAATTCTTGCGTCCAAAAACCCGCCTTTAACTCTGCAAAATGTACTACACAGAAAACACAAAGGTACTGAAACGTGATGACTTAAACTTTGAAAGATCGCAACTAAATTACCTCACTTACTATCAAATGACTTTCCCCTTTAATGGAAAATTAAGTATCAAGGACGCAAGGGAATCACTAAAATTTAATTTACGCGTTAAAATTAAACAAATGAGCTCAAAATAAAAACTTAATATAATTTTTAAGACTTCAAAATAGAGGGATTATTAAAAACCCTTTTCGCCTTTGGTCTAGTCTGTAATTTGAAATTTTGGTACTTCGAATATATATTTACATGGCATATGATCCTTTTTTGCTGGAATACTCGTTTTATAACCTATAAGGTTTTGGGGAAACTGAATTTTTATTTTCTACTCCAAACCTACGGATTCACAATACCCATCAAAATTCTAAAAGCCTTACCATAATAGGGGAAAGGTTTCTAGTCTTTATATAAGTCTATAAAAAAGGAATAAACTGAGTATATATAAAAAGACCATATAATATAAATAAATTTGAGGGATGATCTAATTTTCAAAATAATTTTAAAACAAAAGAACATTTAGTAGTAGGTATATATTATTTATAGACAAAAACATACGGGTACAAATTTCTTCAAACAAAAGCTTTGTCCACGTAACATAACGTATTTTCCCCTAAACACGTTACTGAAACAGTATGCCAAAGTGAAAATTTTAATTATTATTTACATCAGTGTAGAAGCTTGAAAGTAAGTTGTAATACAGTGGTATAAATTTTAAAATATTTCCACGTAAAAAATTAAATTAGAACTCTAAATATTCCCAATTAAATGTCTATGTACAGAAAAGAACCGTTCAATTTATATTGTAATTTCTCTCTCTTCGTTAAAAACCTTAATTCTTCGCTTGTAACATTTTGAAACAATTATCTTGAATACGTTTATCGAAAGATAAACTGATTTGCTAATTGAAAGTATCTAGTAAAGATTATTGACATTTCCCCCCTAAAATTCTTAAAATAAAATCTTAAAATTATAAAAATATTCTATGATAATATAAGCATAATCTCAATTTATTGAAAATAAAAACAAATCAATTTAACTTTTATACCGGGAATGCTTAATGGGAAAAAAAAAAGATTTTTAATTGATTAAAAAAAAAATTCATAGTGCTGTATAACACCAATAAATAAATCTTTAGCCTTTATAGCTCGCTCTAGACCATTAAATGCAACAATGCTGTGTTACGGTACTAGACCTGATTACCAAAATCAGTCGCTGTACTGATCTTAACAATTAAAACATTAGTCACATAACATATAATTTTATAGAACTTCCTTCATTACGAAGTTTCAAAATAAATGTTCCCTCATAAAAAGTACTCCCACAAATGTAGATGATCGTGCAAATAATTTAAGGCTCCATAGATGGTTTAAGTTTAATTTCCGATGAATGTTTGATAACCAGGAATTAAAACTCGTCGTACCGTGAATGTGTTGGCCCAAAAACTAACCCAAAACACACGGAAAACAAACTAGCATTACAGCAGAAAGTAGGCCACTAATGAAATAAAATATAAAACGATTTGTCTAGAAGCGGTTTCGCACGTGCCAAACCACTTTACTCGCCCTTCATCACACGTATTACGTTATATTTAGATTTATTTTACCCTTTAACTCGACTAATAACTGTCTATAATAACGAAATAAATTAATACTTTAGCCCACATCTAATCACACCAAGAAATAAGCTCCATGGTTTGAAACTAACTGTTTGTCTAAAATGTACCATCATCTTTTTACCTAAATCGATACCTTTTACCTATCCATACAAATTCGGTTTATGTTCTGTGCAGCTTAGTGATATTTCCTGAAATGGCCATTCGTTGCACACTTTCATGTGCAGTAAATTGTCCAAGTAATCCTGCCCCTTAGGATTTTCCAAAACCCTTTACTTACAGAAATTATTTCAGTTAACGTGTTCCGACTCTGTGCAAAATCTCCATTTGCACACACTCACTACATAAATTGCTAAGTAAAAAGATAACAAATAATGAATTAAGAGTTAGGAAGGAATAGACCAAACCATTGTCTAAATTGGTTCAAATCAGATCGAAAACTTCACCATAACTCCACACTTTGTGGTCTGAAAGATCATGACTGCTACATTTCAGGCCTATCTGTAATTCCAAAATGGTGAACAAAGAACGATTTAGAAATAGAATTCTTCTACCAGATAAAACTAAAAACAGGTCCGCAAAATATAGTTGCTGCTGATCTTGTTATATGCGTTATTCAAAAGGCTCTGTGATATTCAAGAAATATGCGTCTTCTTTCCTAAAAAGTATAATAGCCTGCTACCATATATGTTTCCATGCGCGACAGTCGGCTCATCTCTCAAGCCGCACATCATTCCGGTAATTATTTAGATTTAAAACTGAATGTTCATATTACAATTTTGCACACGGGTTTACTGTACATCACCTATTATTTAGCAACATGGTTTTTGTTTAGCTATAAGCTTCACCCAAATTAGCAAAAAATGCTACTGCCTAGAAACGGGAAGTTAACTGATTAAACTGTATAATTGCTTCAACGTCCCTTACAGATTTTCAAATCATCAATTGTACCAAACCGTCTAAATTTCCACAACTTATAATAAATAGTTAATTCCCTTTTTTTTTAAAATTTAAAAATTCAATGTTTAAAAAGCGTAGAAAAGTTTTTTTTGTTTTTAAATTTAAATTCATATGGGGAACTTTTTTCTGAATGCTTATGTATAATTTGACAGAAATTTCTTTAAAGTCATATATGCAAGATAAACATTAAAGGTAGATACTAATTTTAAAAGCATCCATTGGTTCACATTTTTAATGAATAAATATTTTCTTCAAATAAAAATCAAATAGAAAATTCTTGGTAACCACAAAAAATAACATAATTCCTCTCAAATTTGTAAGTTATATAGTTATGTTAGGGAACATAAGGTTTTTAAAAAGTGAACTTAAATAAGTATTCAATGAGATCTTTCTATGAGCTGATCCATAAAGAAATGTTTTTTAACTTCAATGCAATAATTAGGCGTAGTGAGGTTAGTAAACACTATCTTATAAAAAATGCATTTAGTGGTGTCATGCTCCATACAATAAAATTTAAGAAAGACCTTTTGGGATGCTATTACCTTGATAAATAATGCTTTAAACAGACAATAAATAATAATACCTATTTAATTTGTATACTTTAAATTATAACACATTATTATTTAAGATAATGTGCTCTCAAAACTGAATTTAAAAATTGTAAGTATAACATAAATAATAAATAATGCAAAATAATGCAACTACGTTGCTTTAATAAGCCTATTAAATTTAGAAAATAGATTTTACTGCTTCTCAAAACCTTTTAGCGTCCTTTTGAAAAAGATTTTAAACTCCTCTACCCGTCATTGTTTTTAAAGGGTAGACAATAAAACTACTCGGTCTCAAGGCTTTTGGACAATGGATTGCTTCAAAGTTTTAATCTAAATCGTGGGGTTTTTAACAGATTACTATGAATAGTCTTCAAACCTTTGAGTAAGCATTATAGATAAATTTAAAGGTCAGATAACTGAGAAATGAAGTTCAAAAACTAAGTATACAAAAATTTTAGTGCCAAGCATACGAAGCATTTGTTGCATAAGAAAGTTCGGAAGCTATCATGACGGCACTAGGGAAATATTATCTATCTGGCCGGTTTTTCCTGAAGTTGTTGAGTGTCTAAAGCACATAAATTGCCTAAAGTAAGGGAAGGTAAACAATCGAAGCTATGCATCGAAAAAAAAATTTTAAAACCAAAAAGTAGGGACTCACGAAACTCAAGGAAAATTTTTACAGCTGCCTGATTCGATCAAGGGAAAGAAATATAGGCTTACGCTTTTGTTAAATTTAACAAACTACGTCCTAACCACTCATAATTGTGCCCTTGTTTGTTGTAAAAGATATTCACTAAGGCGATAATTATTCCTTCTATAATTCACCAAACCCTTAGGTCATGTAGCATGTGTGCTTGTACGATGTGCCCCTTATTATCAGAGTATACAGATTTTTTACATACTGCTCTCCGTGTACCTATATTTCCCTTTTATATCTATGTTCCCTTTATATGTATTATAAATTTTATATATTAGTGTATAGGTTAGTAGACTCTAAAACTACGTGATGCTAATTTGCTTCTTTGTTGATTGAGTATTAATTTTCAAACTTTTAAATCTGAAGAAAGGCACTGCAGACATGTTCTTTTTTATTTCATATATGAAAAGTTAGTACAAAGATAACATAATACACCACATCGCATTTCGCTTAAATTAGCTTCGATGATATTGGAAGAATACTTTGTAATTATCAGATCCATATTTCATTTTTCGAGCAGGTCCTTTGGCCGAGATAGGCGAGACGACAGTTATAAATTATAAGTTTTTATTTTTCCATAAGCTTCGTGGACAAAAGTGAAATTGTTTGCCTCCAGAGTTGATTATTATAAAGGTGCTCAGCCCGGGAATAGACCCTTTTCATGTACCGTTTTTACAACTCGTATTTTTATAGAAAATTTAAGTTTCACGCAAACATTTACTGCATATTTGCGTGAATATTTTATTTCTTTAATTTAAAACTTTCTGGAGAATATTCCGCAACAAAATGAAATCTCTCTGTGTTTTATTAAATTAAGTTTCATGCGAGTGTTTCGAATAATAAAATTCCGTTGGAGGTAACTAAACGCAAGACGTAGAAATTACTGCGAAAAATAATGACACTGACTTCTCACCGGGCCGGCTGTTACTCTATAAATAAAATTCATGTTATTTAGAAATTTAAATTTATTTTATCACGCTAGTTATCTCTTTAAACCATCATGAAATGAAAACGAGAAAACAATATCACTCAATGATTGAACAAAAATCCCTTTGGAGTAACAATGAGTCATCATCCATCCAATTCTGTTGTATCTATAATTTCTATATGAAAGCTTTAATGCAAAAGTTTTTAAACCTGATACGATTATATCAACATGCAAAAAACTAGAGTTAATGGTTTCCTATAAGAGTTTGCGTAAAATCTAAACATTAATAATACATCTTCTTTGACCATTATAAATGACAGCAATATTAGAAATCTTTCTCATGGTTTAAACCCGGAAGGATATCTTGTAAATTATTTCGTAAACGTTCATTCATTTTCAGGCTATCCCTATTCATCCTACCTTATATTTTACATTGAGTATTGTAATAGGGTTATAATGATACTAAACATATAGTAAATACACATTTCATACATTTCTAACAACTGGGAAGAACATATTATATATTTAATTTCAAATGACATAACAATAGTTTTCAAAGGGTAAAGTTTTTAGAACAACATTTTCATTTATAAAAATGAACCACACCTTCACACACACACACACACACACACATATATATCAATATATATATATAAATACTATCTTAAATAATATAATATAATTCATCTACAAATTTGAAAAGAATTCTTTATTGAAGATTAATATAAAGGGTGTAACAGAAATACACCGACAAACTATCAGGAGGTTGTTTTTCCTGAGGTCAAAACGAACCAAAAAGTTTTCCTATACAATGTATGTCCCAAAATGCATTGTTTTCCGTACTGTCCCGTCTGTTTGTTGTTTATTACATTAAATTGTTTTTCTAAACAACCATTAAAGGGGTACAAAGTTAAACTTTTCACAAATTTGCTAATTTAGTAAAGTTTGGTCAAATTAAAAAAAAAAAATTAAAAAATTGTACTCAAGCAAAAAATTTCAAAATGGCGGCTAATTTAGCATCTTTTGACGGTGAATATCCTCAAAAACTCCTACCTGTCATAAAAAATATTTACTAGAATATAACCCAAAAATAATAAATTTATTTGTAAAACGAACGGTAAACCCCTTCATTTTTTGAAATCGCTCAAGAAATAAAAAGTTTAGTGGCATTTTTCTTAACCTAGTAACATATCACATTTACAATTTTTTTTCTTTGATTCAAAGTTAATGTAAGAAAATTTAGGCAGTATAAAAATAAAACGATAATTTTGGGGTTAAAAAAAACTTTTAAAACATGATAAAATTAGTATTAAATTTTAAAAACGACATTGTAACAAGAAATCTACATTACTCAACTTACATGGTTTAAAACAGCTGAATAAATGTTTCATGTTGAGACACCAGCGTGATTAAGAACAGACAATGAAAATTCAGATAAGTAAGTCATTTCCTGTTTTTATTTTGACAAGAAATGATCTTTTACTTTCACTTTTAGACAACATTATTAGTCGTAGTGCTGACTTATTCTATTGAAGATGGTAGGTTACCCTTTAGCCATCAAGCTGACATGATATTTAGTATGGAAAAGCAAACGGTAATAGTCGCCCCTAAGCAATCCCGCCTGTATACGAATCATTTCCCAAATCGACAACAAAACCTACTCATCAACATTTGCTGCTGTTTTCAACCCGACTTCATGAGACTGGCACTTTGTTTTAAACCTTCTACTGCAGACCGAGGTGTACAGAGACAGCGAAAGAACTCCTGATTTGGGAAGAAAACATCATTACAGCGAGTAGAGGAAGATCCAGGCGTAAGGTACTAGGCAGTTAGGAGCAATAATCACGTATATCACTCATGACAGTATGGCGAGTTTCTACATGAGGCAGATGTTATATCCGTACATTTTCAGCGATGTACAAAGCCCTTGGTCCCAGCTGACTTTTCCATTACGTTTACAGTTTTGGGCCCAAATGTTTTTATCAGACAAGCTAACACAACCCTGGTTTATAAAACATCATTAGTTTGTGTATACAGATGAAGCTTGTTTTAATCGAGATGGGAATAAACCCAACCTACCACAATTATCAACCCAATGGGCCTTGATGAAAACCCACAAGCCTTTCATGAAGGTGAGACATCCCAACAGCAGTATTAAAAAATAAAAGTTTGGGCAGGCATCATTGGAGACTGTTTATTAGGTTTCCCTTTTGTATTACCTGACATACTAAATGGTGAAAACTACAGACTTTCTTTACAACACCAAAATTTCCTGAAATTTTAGATGATGTTCCTCTTGGTTGTGAGAGAGCACTGTTGGGTTCATCATGATGGAGCTCCCGCGCATTTCAGACTAGATGTCAGGCAATTACTGGACCAAACTTATGGGAAATGATGAATAGGCAGAGGGGGACCTGTATCATGGCCGCCTCGGGACGCCAGATCTAAATCCAATCGATTTTTTCCCCTTTTGGGGGCCATTTGAAAACTCTAGTTTTAAGAAATACTAATTATAACCAGGGATGACCTTAGAACACGTATCACTGCAGCTGTAACACTGTATGGAATACACCCAGGAATACTTGAAAGGGAACTCGGCAATCAATGACCAGACGTGTTTTAATGCATATCATCGCATCAAATGGAAGGCATATTGAACTTTGTTGTAAAGTGATCCCTAATATATTGAAATAAAATGTTTGCTCTGTTAAGTTATTCCGGTATTTCATTTAATAATGACAGCTTAAAACTCTTTTGTTTAAATGTGAGATATTTTTGTTTTTAATGTGAGATATTTTTGTTGAATGTTCCTAAACAATAATAGCTTTTTTGAAACAAGAAAAAAACTTTTAAATGTGATATGTTACTCAGGTTAAAAAAATGTCCCCCCCCACCCACACCCCCCCCCCACCATAACTAGTTTTATTTTGAATCGTTTCAAAAAAATGAGGTACCGTTCGTTTTATAAATAAAATTTAATATTTTTTTTTTTATATTCCGAGTAAATTTTTTATACAGGGAAGTAGTTTTGAGAAATTCAAACCATCAAAGATTTTAACTAGCCGCCCATTTTGAATTTTGTTGAGTTCAAATTTGTTCAATTTTTTTTTTTTAAAATTGACAATCTTTACTAGATTATAACATATGTTGAAAAGTTTAAAACTTTGTACCTTTAATGGTTGTTTAGGGAAAAAAAAATTTAATGTAATTTAAACACAAACAGACGGGAAAAACGGAAAAACGATGCATTTTAGACATACAAATTTATAGAACCCTTTTTTGGTATCGTTTTTTGACCTCAGGGAACAACCTCCTGAAGTTTGTCGTGGTATTTCAGGTTTACACCTGATATATATTATAACAATATAACGGTTGTTAAAAGCATTACATATCTAGTAGGTTTTAAATACTTGGTATCTTTGAAATTCGGGGTTTTTGTTTGTAAATTATACAAACATATTTATATCATTTAAACAAATAGGTTTTTTGTAAAACTTTACAATCAAACAGAATATCTGTGGACTTATTGGTCTGTAGTCATAGACCCCAAAACTGTAACCCTCCTCTCGAAAGATCATTTCCCGGGTTTAAAAACTGCACAGAAGAGTCGCAGTTTACGAGCAACAAACCGCTCACGTACGACCAAGAGATAACGCCTGAAGTCCCAGTTCCAGCTTTATGTTAAGGCTGCCTTTACCTGCCTATTCAACTTTCTTTATTTACATATTATAAAAATAGCGAATAATATATAAACACGTTTAATAATATCTATAACGTTAACTGTCTTAAAGTTCATAAAAATTTAAATGCTAAGTTTCGACATTGTTAGCACATCAATTTATAAACTCAAATAGTTAAACCCAACATTATTTTATTAATAAGGGTTATTTGATCAGAATATAAAGTAATAGTTTGCGAATAGGCTAGGATATACGGATTTAGACTTTTTTTATTATTTTACGGCGCAATTACTTATAACAAGAAAATCGATAATAGCTCCATCGTTACGTTTGATTTTTGGATTTATATTAGCGGGGAATCAGGTTTAGTAAAAATTCTTCCAAATTTTTTTAACTAAATGGGTTTATTGCTCTAGATACAAATACCTCATTTCAATAAAAAGCCTAACAGTCACATTTGAGTTCAGTCGTTACGCCATTACCTCTATAAAATATAAAGGTACTGACTAAAGCGACTTTGAAGCAAGTATTGAGTATGATTTTTAAACGTATAGGTTTTTAAAAAGTAGAACAGGGGGTACCCCATATGAATTTGGGAAAATTTAATATGCAATAACCGATGATGGGGGAAAAATATTTTGTTTTTAACAAAGTGATTTATTTAAACTTAATAATCGTCTAGTCAATTCAAATAGTATCATATTTAATGCATAAAATAATCTATTAAGGCAAAAAAAACGTTTTGATGTGCCAAAAGACTACAGAAATATGTACATGAAGAAAAATTAAATAAGCATGGAAAAATAATCGATGCAGTGATCAATGTCCATTAATTACGTGAAAATAAGTAATAATCCCAACAACATTCAAGAGCTAACTAACTCCTTAACTAAATTTGTAAACTTTGATGCGCCTCCCCACCAGTGACCTAGTTTTGTCCCGAGTTTGAGTAGTATCTAGAGATAGTTAATATATTGTATGACAATCCAATTGGTGAAAAAACTGTAACTTTATATAAAAAGTATTATCCCAGAACGTACATATCTATCCTGTTTCTCAAATATTAATTTATTTTCACTTTAGTCATGAGCCAGACTTGTTTTCCTTGAGTACAGTTTTCGAAATTATTAACTATTTTTATATTAAACACTATATGCATATTGCATTATTTAACTGTAATAATAAACTAATATTTCTAACATGCCTTAAACAGTTACATCTTAAAACAAGAAAGGTAGCAATAATATATTAACAACCTTCATTAAATATATAATATGACAAAATTTGACAACTAACTTTTATTAAGAAGACTAGATTAAAGAAACAACACATAACAATACATGACTTATTAAAAAAAAAATAAGGACACGATATTTGATATTTCAAATCTATATGAAAAAAAAAACACTTATAGTAAGTTTAAACAAATGTCCCGGTTAGTTATATTGCCATGGTCACATCTTTGTATAGTGTTTTCAAAAGATAATGTATAGTAATAAAGCACAATAAGAAAAGCGTGAAGTAATTATAAGTCTAGATGATGTAGAAAATGCTGATGGGCTTGTGTAAAACATACATATGCAACTTCATCCAGATCTGAAAATACGACTGTCCAGTATTGATACATTTCCTATATACCTGAGCCATTGAGCGAGGCAGAAATGAACAGTTAACCAAGTCTGTTGGTGGGAATAAAGAGTGGAGTACCGTAAAAGCCAAATTGGGTTTCTCGGAAACAGAGAAGCCGATTTAACACAAAACCTAAGCAGATTACAGATTATTTTTTAAATAGCACGTATTGGGCATCTAAAAAGTATTAGGGTATAATTTAATGATTTAGCATTTTAAACAAAGATACAGAGTATAATAAACCTGTATTAAAAATTAGATAAGACCTTGCATACAATTGGTTAGTGTCACTGATTGAGACTATTTACAAATATGTTAACCAAGAATCTTACCGTACTATGCTTTTAAAGTGAATAAACTAAAAAATCTGCTTTTTTTTAGTGTTTAAAGAGAAATTTGAAATTAACATTGCACTAAATCGTCAATTCAAAAGTAACCTCTTTAGATAAACTGTAATAATTTGCATCTATCCGGGATTGGTTTTTTTTGGGTTGTAAACCTTTTTTCATTTTATTCACGTTATTCACAAATTCTGCTAGTTGTAAAATATTGTAATAAACGTGGCTTATTTAATGAACAGTTCGATTTAATAACACTTTAACTAATATATTCATGACAAATTACGAAATGGAAATAAGTAGATGTACCATATGTCTAACTATTAAATCATATGTGTACTTAGAATTAAAAATAAAATAATTTTTATTTATAACGAGAATTTTTTGGAGTACAAAGACACAATATAATTTAAAAAAATTTAGTATATGGCCCTTCTAACTATTCAAACAACGATAAATGAATGAAGTACTGTTAACCATTAAGGGGGTTTAATTTATATTTTTAACAAACTATTTTTGGTATATTACACCTAATAAAATATATAAAGTGAAATGTAACAATGAATTTGAGTGAAAATGATCAGTTTAGCTCGTAATAAACTCGTTTTAAAGCTGGACTATAAATTTTAAGATTAGGCTGAATAACAACTAAATTTCCAGAGTGTCCATAACAAGACGACTGTAAAAACTGCCTTTAGGGATAAATAACTAAGGTTATCATAACAGAAGCTTGTTAAAAGGTAAAATTTACGACGCTCCATTCACGTGTGTGGTTTGGATGAATTAAACAGAAATGTTGGTACCAGACGAAATCATGTCATTCATATTCATATCCATTCTTATCCACTCTCTTTTGATTTAAATATAGCGCCAAGGATTATATAATTACGTCCTCCATAAATGTGGTGTATTAGAAATTATTTTAATACCCTTTACACCGTGGGTTATTTTGAATAGAAACACTAAATGTTTTCAACTCATGACTACCTCAATTTATATTTCCTTTTCGTACAAACTGTGTGTTGAATGTTGTACGTTTTTTATTTTGAAGGGGTTTTTTAAGAAAGACTCTAAGACTGGCATGTCCCCTCAGATTGGCGTGGTACACTTGTATAAAATTATTTCCAAATTTAATCTTCAGATCTCACAAATAGCAATCTTCACACGCCACAATACAAAAACCTCCATAACATGCTTTTATTCAAATATTACTTCATGAACTTAAAATTGTTGATCATGGCTATTTGGGCCCAACCTTTGCAAAGAAAATATGACGATAAAAAAGTGGTAGAATAAATGATCAGCTGTTACTCACAACCTAAACATTAGTTAAACTATTTTATGCAGATTAGAAATATGCATTTTTTTTGGCGTTCTATATTTATTTTTTAAAATAAAGCTAAATTTCAAATACCTATTATTAATATTTTTACTTCCTAAGAAATTCCAAGAATCTTTCAGAATTAAATTGTTCTACAAATCTGTTTAAGAAAACAATGGCCTTTATTTAACATTGTTATGGAGTAATGCTTACGTATTAAACACAAAATGTGTTATTTCTTGCACCAATCTTGTTTGGGTTTTACGTAAGATATCTCTGAAAGATTGCATTTACAGTCTTTCTCTGGGACGAATTCTAAATAGAATTTTTCAGATATAAAAACATAAAAAAACAATCGTATTTGTATACTTGTAACACCCTTACCATTTTTATAACGGCCTGACTTCACCAAGGGTTCTGAAATCCGGCGGAAATCTTTCGCCTAGCGGAACTCACTAACGAAGACGATTTCCTCGGCATATGGGTTATATGAACCCTTTTTTACTGTTTTTTAAGCTATAGAATAAGCTCCCGAGAGATTCCGTTTAGTTTTGAATCACCCTTTAATATTCTCACTGCAAAATTTAGTGTCCTGAAATATGGGGTTATTTATTTATATTGGCTTAAATATAAAAATTCGTCTGAAATATATTACAAATACATAATGTTATTGTTTTAAAATAAATTGATTACATTGAATATTGTGGGTTTATATATCTGATGTACATCTTTAAAAAGTTATTCGAGTTGTATAAAATAATCAAGATTATTTTACCTTTACAGTTACAAATTCTCCTTTATGAAGTATTAAAAGGTTACTTGCATATAGATGTGTTTGGTCTTTAAAACGGACATGGCCACTTTCTCTTTTACATTCGATGTGTTGAGCAATAGTAATTTTGACATTATTAATTTTTAAATTTGCAGTCATGGAAGTCCAATCCTACTTGAGAAACTACAAATTCACTCTCAGTGCATGGCTTTAAAATAAACCAAACTCCATTATTGAAATTATAACTACCCAGGAGGCTGTTTCCTTTAGTCAGATAATTCGCTACAAATTATCTGCGTACGTGATAGAATCTATATTTCAAGGTAGTTGAAAACATATAGATATTGATATAACAATGGAGGCGATTAATATTTATTGTAAATTTAAACTGTCTTTAATATATTATTGTTACAGAAATTCTTAAATTAACTATAAACAGAGTAAAAATAATACTGTAAACCAAGAAAATTAATGTTTTAAAAACTTTACAACTGTACACCATAGGTACTACGAACCAGTAGCTAACTAACGAAAATAGAAAGTAAATCGATATAAGTTTTTTAAGATACAGTTTATATTAGTATGTTTACTACTTATTAAACTCAACAATTAACTCCTGCCCAATAGCTAATAAGATGCAATGTTTTTTTATAACTCAGTATTCATCATTTAATATTGTGACATTCGTTTAACTTTATAGAACTTTTAACAAAAACATAAAAAAGTTTAAAAAAATAGGTTTATAATCACAAAAAAACATATTTTAATAATTACCTTACTTGGCCCAAAAAAAAAACCCCAAAAAAAAAATAGAGGACATTCTTTTAATAAAACAAAGAACTTGAACTGAATACTCATTATTTATTTTTATTTAAACCTCTGAACGATGATTCTGGAAGTTACAACTATTCTTTTTAATAAATGTAAATGTTTTTCGCAACTTTACATTTATAATGCATGGCTAAACCTATACATTCGGTTTTTCCCAAATACGTTTTAAAATACAATAGATCGTAAAAATTTAAGAATACCAACTTGTACAACCAGGTTTTATCCATGTTACGTCTCTCGCGATTAAAAACAGCTTGTCATAAACCTACTTAATGGAAAATAAAATTTGGGTCATATGTTATAAATATGTATATCAAATATAGAAATATCATTATTTATTTAAGAATATTTGTCTTATGGAAAAACCGAACTCTCCAAAAATAAAGTTGTTTTCATCATATGTTAAATTTAAATTCAACACTATGCTAATATGCCCGGGGTTTCTTGGTCCAAGACCACCTACTACTCGATTAATTCGTAGTGACAATGAGTAGTAAATTTTAATATTTTTTTTTACACCATTACTTGTCAACTTCCTTATATCATTGGACAAGCCCTTTTTTAATGGATATTGTCACTACCAACGTAACTATTCTGTATTTTTGTAAAACATATTGTGCATAACACTTTTGACTTGATACCTATATCAGTGCACTAAGCGCTATTTTATGTTTAATATTACTAGGATTATTTTGGGAAATCATTAAAGTTACAAAAATTAATGGAAATTAATATGGTAAAGAATTATTAGTATGGAAAAGAGGTTTGAGAATGTATTAAGAACATTAAGTATATAAGTTGGGGGAATGGCTTTGGTTATGAAGTACACTTATTAAATCCCGACGGGTAAACAAAGACTAAGCGGACGGGTCGTTGGCTATGTTTTGTTTTGTGAAACGAGAGGAGGTTATAACAGCTTAAGGGTGTGAAAAGGTACACGGTGAAGAAACGTCAACATCGAGACAGTCTGAATGGCGTTTACCCATACAAGCAACATTTATTACAACACAAACACAGTGATTATCTACATACAAATATTTGTCCTGGTCCGCAGTAGTGACCCCATTAAGAAAAGGTCAAATGATTTGTTAAAACGACCCAACATAAAGTAAGAAAAATTAACAAGGATACAGACTTAATAGTGTTAATATTTAACTTATCCCATCTAAATCAAAATATCTAGCAAAACCGAAATATGATTTATTTATTTCATATTTCATATTCATATCTAATTTATAAGTGTAAAGAACACAAACCTTGCGGTTACCTTTTCATATAGAATCTGAGATAATAATATATTTCCCTTCATTGCCTAAAGCAAATTTAAATGGTTATATATTATATATTTGACGTATCAATAAATAAATATTTTATTTGCATTAAATGTAGATTCGTTGCAAAAAAGAACTGCAAGCAAAATATAAATAATTTAATAATCATTAATACTATAAAACCATCCATTAAATTAATATATTTATGAACCTCCCTTTATCATGGTACATCCTCTAAGTTATAAAGGTCATTATACGCACTTTTCGATTAGTACCCAACGGTACTTCGGACATATTCTTGAAATAATTCCGAATATAAGCACTATCAAATTTTGTTATTCCTCTTAAATGTATTATTTGTTTGTGTTTTAAAAAAAATAATTTTTAAATATTAATTCGTACCACTTCTTTTTCTGAATTCTAATCTTAATTTAAATTATTGTGCAATATTAAGTCCTTTCCTTCTTTTCAAACATTCTCCTGTTGCCCGCTTCTACAACCAACATTCACTGAGACGCATCAAGCCTTTTATATGTATATAAAACATAAAATATTTTTTATAAATATTTTTGAATTAAAATATTTTTTAAAGAATTGAGCTAATAACAGTGTAATCTTTTCAAAAACTACATAGTTAAAAAAAAAAAAACAACTACTCAACCCCTATTTATTTTGGGGTGTCCTTTTCGAAATCAAAGCTGATCTCATCAGATACGTTCCCAAAAGTAACTATATACATGTGTCTATTATTGTTTGTATTTAACTGTTAAAATATTTAAATCCAGTAGTGAATAATATAGTAGCTAATTAGTATTATTACAATGTACGGGTAACTGATCTTAATAGGCCTTATAATAGCAAGTAAGTGTAAAAAAATGTGTTAAATGTTAGCTTTTATAATTTTCCATATTCCGACAATCTATGTAAAGCCCCCCATAGTTTTAAATAAGTGCAAATGTCACCAGTCATTTTTTTTACAGAGTAGAAAATTATACACCCAATACAGCGAAGTTTACAATATTCAGTATTGAATGTGGCGGCAGGATTAAAAGAAAGACCCCTGCAACTAACAATGTAACTGCCTAAATAGGTCAAATTTGATTGGAAAATTTTTCGTCGCGATGCAAGACATTTTAATATTTGTTTTCAGCAATTATAAAGTGGGGCGTAAATTCAATAAACTCAGAAAGAGAATCATAATATTACACAATTCAAGTAGTATTGTCATAAATTGCTATGGATTTATGAAAAGTTTTCTCTATATTAAATACAGAACGTTTCCAACTGTAGTGTGTGAATCCAGCGAAGCACATTTAACAAATCATTTGTTCCTTTCCTGTCTGTAACAGAAAGCTCTTTCATTCCATGATATAGAACAAAGGCCGATTCATCAACCGATTGATTCAATTTCATATGTCATTGCAACGTTTTCCGTGCCTTAAATGAAAACGTAGATTTTAACTTGAAAATTTATGTAAAGTTTAATTTTATAGATTAAATTTTTATTCTCAAGTAATAGAAATTTTGAAAATGAAATTGAGACCTTAATCTATGTTTTTATATGTTTTTTTAAATTTTATTTTGGCCATTTAACTTAGAATACTGGCTGCTGAGCATTTAACAAATGCTTACCATTCAAGAGGCTTGATACATTTTAATTGCTGTCTACTTGGTCTATCTATATCTATATGGAATACCAACTAACCTGTAAACTTTAAATTTAAGTCAAAAGGATTAATTTTTATGCAGCAAACATGAAGTTCAATGTTAGGTAACTTAAAAAATTTAGTTAAAATTTTGGCCTTTTGTCTTATCATAGTGACAAAAAAATTAAATGGGGGGGTGGGGGGGGGGGGGGGTGGGGGGGGGGGGGGGTGGGGGGGGGGGGGGGTGGGGGGGGGGGGGGGTGGGGGGGGGGGGGGGTGGGGGGGGGGGAGTTTTCATTCAACAAAAATATATTGTTAAAAAAGTACAATTTTTATTAGGATTAATGGTATGTTGAAAAACAAAGAAACGGACTTTTGTTAGCAACAAATTCACGTTTTCATTTAATAATATTTTATTTTCTTTGCTTTCAATTACGTTATACACGAATGAACCTTAATACCTCAATTTAATTTACTGTACAAGTAAAATACAGTAAATTGAAACCGAAAAAAATAGTTTTACCGAAAATTAATTAGTTAAGTAATATTCAATAGTTTATTGTTTTATACTATCAATTTATAATTCAATTGTGATAGCCCGGAATCATTTTGATTGTTTCGTTAAAACAGAACCGATTTGATAAAGTCAGGTAGTAGCTACTGTTTTTTGGGTTATAGAGTCCTTAAACATTCGATCCTGCACAGATATTAATTTTTGAATCTGTGATTGTGTTGAAAAACTCAAAAACGTATTAGGTAGGCAGTTATATTAAACAGTAAGCGTTAGCTAGTAACAGTTATATCTATAATCTTTTTGAGTTTCAAAAAACTTTAATATGTATTCTATCAAGTGCGAGAGAATTGTAAGAATAAATCTTCACTAGAGAGAAAAAACTGTCTAAGGGAAGGTATAATCAACTGACTGGTTTATTGTAGACCTACACTGAAGGTCAAAGTGTTGTTAGCCTGCACATGAGGAGTTACTGTTCCCCACCCACTTTGATACGACAAGCGGGAACAGAGCTAGTCTTCCCTTCTCTCAAGCTGACATTACTAAGATAATTCCATTTATACTTTGTCATAAGTTCTCAAAAGAGATAACCCTTAACCCTAATTTACTAACCGGAATAACCTTTCACTCCGGAAGCAGCGTAAAGGATCTTCTCATGATAAGTTGTGCAAGTGCAATAAATGAGATTCCTCATCTTCTTGTCATAAGTGAACATAGCATAAAGTATACACAAGCTGATATGCTGCTCACAAAAATTAGGGCCTCAGTGTTATCACTTTGCAAAAGATTCTTCATTTTACTTTGTTGTATAAAAAATAAATACATAATATTTTAATATTGAGTGATTTATAAACTAGTTTGATTGTGTTACAAAGACGTCCAAAAGATAAAAAGTAATACTATTTTGTGGAGTTGCTTCATGATGAAACCTCCAGGGGCCTTTTTGTGGTCCTGATGAAACCAAAGTTTCGGAAGGCCTCGTCCAAAAAAATAATACGTATTGAAAAAGTATTGTTTTGTTAACACTTAGTACTATTGTTAGAAAATTGCAGTGATAAATATGTGTAAACATTACTATACATACATGTAAAGTAATCTAAGGTTACTCTACTACGTGCATAATAAAAACAAGTTGTTTTAAGTAAAATACAAAAGTAAATTACAAAATAAAAAGCCATTTTAAACCAGCAAACATAATATACACCTAAGTAGTGGGTCCAGCATTTTGAGAACATTCAGATGTGGGGATCATAATGTTCGTGTAGTTTTGATCTCACTTGGAAACTCGCAAAGGTCCTCACGCAACCTGAGAGACATGCCAGTCTAAGACTCTTTGTTGCAACTTTATATAGCAAAGTATCCTTCATAACACATTTTAGTACAAAAAATACGTTATCTAAAATGAGGTGTAATTTACATATATGTAAAGTATATATGTATATAATATATAAAGTAAATATGCATATAAGGTATATATGTTTTTAATATAGATTAAAAATAAAAAAGATTGACAACAAAAATAAAAGAAGTATTAATAAAAGGAATTTCGGCTGATACCCCCGTTTCTGTTTAATTCATCCAAATCACACAAGTTAATGGACCAACTACTTAGCTTCACAAAGCTTGTGTTATTATGACCGTAGTTATTTATTCCCTATATATGCCAGCATTAAAATCCTCCCGTTATGACCAGGTCTTTTATGGTAGATATTTGTGCCAGGCTTAAATAAAAATCGGCTTTGAAAGGACTACATTACGAGCTATCCGACCGTGCATTTTCAAGTTATAACGCTATTAGCCTGTACATTATATATGCTGGTAATATACCAACTGTATCAATAAGAAAATGTTTATTTAACCTAATTATATAGTACTCAAATCAATAAGTTATATGATAAGAAAATATATCGTATAATATATCTATTTATAAACGTATTGGAAATCTACTATATTAAAAAACAAACAACACTATTGTTTTATTTATCCACAAGTGTAATATAATCTTAAATAAGGTAAACCTTCTTCTTTTTAGATTCTTTTAATCATGAGCATATGAGTTCAGTGCATTAATCCTAACCTTTATTAATAATCAATCAAACTTATATAACACATTATAAAAACAGAAAAAAAACCATTTCTATTTTATCCGAACTATTGTAACATGTCTACAACGAAAAAAATTGTAAAGCTATAAAACAAAAACCTGTTGAGACATGAAAAAGTATACAGTGTTAAGAATGAGTTACTAGTGAATAAACCAGCTAATCTAATGCAACACAATCATCTTGTGAACACTATAAAAGCTGATAATTTCCATTTAGTTCACTTCACACTTAGAATTAACATGGTCTTTGGTTATATCTTTAACAATCCTCATTCACAATCACTAAAAATGTAGCAAGGACATTTTTATCCATACCATATTACTACACGTGTGTATTTGTTTAAATGCTGAAATCATTTACTTATATTCATCACTAATTGTTATATTTTCATCCATTTCAGAACATCGATAAGGGTTTCAAGATGGTTATTGATCAAAGTGTTAAATGTTATCCATATGTATAGCAAATAACATTAAAATGTTTAAATTTTAAGGTTATCTAAAATACGAGTTAATTGAAATGATCTCTATAATCTGCATGTTTTGTGTAAATCAGCATTTTCCGCTCAGAAAAAAAACCACTGCACTTATGCTCAACGCATAATTTACCAAAGTGGTTTAAGTTTTTCTCTTCATTTCTGACTCGATCAAAGGATCTGGTACCTAGCGAATTCAGTGTCAATATTAACCCAGGGAATCTGATTAGGATGAATTTACGTGTATATTTATAAAAAAATAAGCCTTATTACATCCCCAGGTTAAAATACAAAACCCATTTATATTGTATACTTATATCTAAGTATACGTTTGACACACTTATATAATAGTTGTAATTTTAAACTCCATTGAAAATTAAATATTGTGTCCCTTAATTTTTATTATTCAGTTATGTTCTATGTATTACTTGCAATATAATCCTTTCTACTAAAACTTAAAATATATTGAATGAAGGTGGTAAAATATTTTATTGCTATATTTTTGCTAACATTAAACTTTTTAATCATGTTTATATTATTATACTTCTATTATGGTAATTCAAAGTTACCAGTGTTTGAAAAAAGTGTTAAATAAAACAGTGTAATAGTTTCGTAATGTGTAGCAAACAAAAACAACATTTATGACAAAAGTGTACAAATGAATAATGCTTGCCTTTGAGAACAGGATATGTTACGTTTCTGGGAGAATACTTTTTCATTTAAAGTTTTTACAATTGGACTGCTACACAAAAGGAGTTACTTCCGCCTAACCACCTCAGACTCCAGCCGGGACCAAACTAGGTCACTGCAGGCGCTGCATGAGTTTATAATTTAGTTAAGGTGTAGTTAGCTTCTCTAACGGTGTTAAAAATCACTAATATTCACTTAAATATTGGTAATTGAAGACTACATCCGTAAAGCTGATTTTTTCCCAATTTACACTTTTAAGTTCTCTTGCTCGTACATCAATACGTTTGAATGCTTTAGGATAAATATACAATTTATCTCATATTATTTTAACATGTCTAAGAGACCTAATTTTGTTAAAGACTTATTAAACACGCGTATTTCACCCATTATCCTTATTGTAGGCCTATGTTAAAAACGTTTAGCCCCTCGTATTATGTAATAAGTTTGGCCTCATAGAACATACAATTTTAGATTTGTAACAATACAGAAGGCAGCATTTTATATTAGTTTTAAGCTAATTTTATTTTTAACTGAACAATATCTTCTGCTTATTTTTAGAGGTTCTTGAATCACGATTATTTACATAACATTGTTTGGGACCTCTATTGTATGATTAGGGATACAAGAATACGTCACTACCGTACATCAAACTCTTTATTAATAAAAGGTTTGAAGTACACCAATACAGTTGTGTAATCTACTTCAACAAAATATTTCATAACTAGTTTATTACTACTGGTTGACGCTTTCCAATGTACCATCAAGTACTGTGCTTACTTGTGTGATATTAATTTTAAATAAGCATTTTTAGTAGTTATATAACATAATAATAATTATTTTTAATTTAAATGAAAGTTAATTAAAAGAAAAGTTTTAATACAGGAAAATGTTTCCAAGTTAAAGGGGGGTTCCAAAACTCACTCTATTTCTAGACTAGTTCCTGTTGAATATCACATACTAAATATATATATATATATACTACTGATCAAATTATTTATAGATAGTATGGCCATATCTTCATGATACATAAAGCACATTTTCACGCCCTTGAGGTTTAGCAATAGCAGGTCATAGAGTTTTGGTACGCGAGTACAGAATATACTATCTAAACCGACCTCAAAATAGCGTTTTTCAAACCCAGTCAGTACCTATTTTTTTTTTTTTTTTTTTTTTTATTATTTTTCTCATGATCTTATTCGATTCTTATCCTGACCTTATCCTAAGACTTAAGTTTTATAACAAATGGAGGTTATGAGTATTGGAGTAAATAAATATGGTCCTTACCAACTCATTAGTGCCTCAAGGCTCTAGTTTATATAATATATATATATTTTGATGTTTTAATGGCGCATCTCTAAACTTTGATGTACGTCTTCTTATTGTAATATATGTCTCAACTTTTGAAGTAATAACACGTTTAGTTCTGCAAATAAAAACAGACATTTTACCAACAGGTTATGCTAATATAAATCTAAAACACCTTTATTTCATTATAACAAAGGAACCTATTAGTGTTTTCAGTGTTGCAAGAATTATGGCATGAAATATATAAAATGTCTAGTAGGTTTCTTTACAAATTAAAATTAATATATTGTGATCGAATTAACCTATTCAACAAAGGATCTTGCTTCATGGTTTGTAGATAATTTATTGCAATCATTCCGAAAGTGCACACTACATTATAATAACTTTTGGAAAGTTAACATCGTATAACTGTAAGTGTTTTATACTATTCGTGATCATAATTATGTAAATAAAAGTTGACTAGGCAGGTAAAAGCGACAGCCATAACATAAAGCTGGAATGGGACTTTAGGCAGAACGAGTTAAGCGATATCTCTGGTCGTGTAAGCGGGGCTGTTCGCAAACTGCGACTCATTCGTGCCATGTTTTGGACGGAACGATCTTTTTATTCTATAATTAAGGTATTATTTGAGTTTTTTTCAATATCGTTTTTAAAACTAGTTCCATAAATGTTATACATATGTTTGTGTAAAATAAACAAAACCCCAAATAAAAAAAACCGAGTATAAAGACCTACTATAATATGAAAACCGTATTTTGTAAGTCTAGTGAATAAATGCTGAAGTTAAACTTGTTAATACTTCATTAATTTTATTAATTATACAGTAATTGGTAAATGGTTCCTAACATTACCAAATACACTAAAAACATGTGCGTGTGTGTGTGTGTGTGTGTGTGTGTGGTTTATGTTTAGGCTACACTAAAAATTTTTGTTTTTTCATCTGAAAGATAGGTATAAATTTCTCTCATAATATCATATTGAGTTATTTTTTTAACTTAAAACATACGGATTGTGTTTAATATACCCCTCTGTATGGTTATATCTGGTAATTTCACAATAAAATATAATGATAAATGATAAGGGCAGCTCTAAATGAATAAAAAATGACGACATAAATAGGAATATTCCTTCCAGCTTACATGAAGAAACGTAGATTTCTCAATTGGCCGTCATCTTTGAAGGTCAAAAGGAAGATGTATTACTAGTTTCGATTTTTAATTTTACCAAATGTTAAAGAGCAACAACTCTTTTTCTTGCCTTGTTTTTTTTTTTAATCTGAACATTTTAAGATATTTATAAACATCATAATCTTGAATCTTTATAAGGAAAATACATGTATAAGCATATAGCTTTTATTCCAAACAGTTAGAGTTGGACAAAAAAATACATTTATAAACATACAAAAATATAACGGTTTAATGTTTATACGGCCACTATATTGAATCCTTAAGTGTTATTACAAATGAGTAAGAAAACATGATGGATTGAATTGTTTGATAATAATTTTTAAGAACAGCTTCAATAAAAAAATTTGACATACAAATTTTTTTCCAAATGAGACTGAACACAACCATAAAACGATTTATTGGTTAAAATCTTACCTGTTACTACTAACTAAGAAACACAACAAAGCCATGTATAAATACTTTGCACCTCGTCTAGGATGAATCTATAAGTATAAATGGTACTTATTGGGTTCACAATTTTTCATATAGTGTTTAAAAAAATTTCAATGATTTAAAATTATGAAACATATTTCGGTCCAACAATCTGTGTTAGTCCAATGTTAAGGATTACTCGATTAAAAGTTATAAATTGAATGGGCGCTGTTTAAAATAGTTTTGCTTAAGGCTTGATTGCGAACACATCCAAACTATGGGAAATGTTAGCCTACATATAAAAATATATTATTTATTGTGTTATACTGCATAAGCCCGTACATAAAAGTTTCCATTTTGGTTCTTTTTCCTTCATAATCGGAGAAAGTGAAGAAAACTTCTAGAAATTCCACCACGAGAACAATTGCAATAGGCACATTTCTATGAAATATCTCTAATATACTCTTTTAATATTTACAACTAGTAGTAAATAAGGTAAGTGTAGTTATTTTATAATGTATTCCCAATAATTGATTTAAATAGTTCATAACCTATTTACCTTGTTTTGGTCTTACACCCACGTGTGTACATTTCTAAAGGCAGCCAAAAAATAAATAATTATTCTTTATAAACACATAAGGTCGTTTAAAATAATATCAGTCTATAAGTTATCTTTATGTAGAGAATTGACTTTTTTAATTAACAGTACACTGTACATCAGCTAATTCAGTTAAAACACGCATTTCATCCTATCATCCACACGCAATCTTATCATCGATTTACAAAAAACAAATCAGAGGTACTGCATTCTATCAGACAGGCTGCCACAATGAAGGTACGGAGAGACAAACTAATACGTAGCGCATCATGTTCTATAACCTAAATATAAACTACAATATTGAAGTATAAACTTGTTTTTATTTACTTTTAGGCAAAGGAATAAATAATTACTACCAGACTCCATTCTTTATGCTCATATTGAATACTTGATATTTTGATGAAATATTTATGCAAATAAACTGCTAGGTTATATGCAACAGTAAATATCGTATTACTGATGTTAATACAGTTTTAGGATGTGATTGTTGTACACAATTGTTTACAACACAAATTACCGTACAGTTAATATACATTACAATCTTACTCAAGATAATAACTATTAACAAATAAACATAATTAATGCTTAGGTACCTAACATAACATTAATTTATAGCAGTAAAGTAAATTAATGCTTACACATTTACACAATGAGCAGTAATTGATATCTTTCTTCAACGGTCTAGAATAAAATAACACTGTACAAAAGCGGCTGTAAATCAATAGTTCAGGTTATTTGGTGCGGGAAGGATATATTTATTATTTATTGCGTTTTAATTACGCAATATATATACAATTAATAACATAATCCTTATTCAGTACTGTAAATCTTTTTGTAAACCTTTGATCGTTCTGTTTCCGTAGAATGAATGGTATAGAAGTGTTGAATACTAGTATTATTTCAGAACAATTTTCATTTACACATATTTTATTTCAAATTCCGATAATTCTTTATTATCTTCACCTTTTTATCTACCAATCTTTTCGATACGTTTGGTGGGTTATTCCTATTTAACTTTCTTCTATCATGAACAGAGGATTTGCGATGTTATTTTCGGGACAAGCGAAAATATTTGCAACTTGCCAGATAGCCAGTCGAGCTGGGTTAGAAATTTCCAGGGTTCGAGAATTTAATACAACCATTATTCATTGTTAGGAGTCGAATCAGAGGGCCCTGCGGAAGAAACCGATACTTCCAAAATAATGTTGGGCTTACTTCATCACGTCAACTCCAATAAAATTTTGAAAAAGTAAATAATAAAAACAATAATCTTGCTCAAAAAATAAAATTTCTTGGTTTAGGAAAGTTATTGTTTAAGCGAGTTCGATTTTCGAAGACAAACTGTAATCCTATTATTTTCAAAATTACACCAGTATACTGTATTAATTATTAATACGTCGGTCAGTGAGTAATTACTAGTAAGCCGAGTAGTCTCCACTGATAACTTGGTCGGGGAGTCGTATACAGTAATTATTGTATGAGCCCGGGGTAGGAATGATCAATCGGCTAAATAATGATGGTTAGTAGAAGCAAAATACAAAATTAAAGCAAAATATGAATAGCAATGGCAAACAAAAGCAATATTTAAATAACACCAATAGCAAATAAAAAATCTTATAAATTAAAGCTTAGCCATGCACCAATATCACAGTACAACTACTATATACATAAAGCAAGCACTAACCGTTAACAAAATAAATATTTCTAAGGGATGCAAAAGCTAGATGAATTTACAATATTCTGCATAAATACAGAACTAGACGAAACTGTATTTATTTTGTAGGCAAGTGTACAGCTCCAAAAATAAAATATCAAGTTTACTTTCTCAGGCATATGATTTTGGAAAAGAAAAACAAAATAATCACTTATAACACACCATGCAGAATCACCCTACCATATGCAAGCTAAGATAAAGGTAAATGATTTGAACCATGCAGTAAGGCTACTAAGCTAAATTACTATGGATATCAGGGCTCTATGAATATTAAAGAAAAATTCAACACTTACCCTCTCTGCACAGTTCACCAGAAAAATAAGCTAAAATCGTTAAATAAATATTTTGAAGGAGGTTATCGGGGTGAGGGTGTCAGGACGTTCGCAAAAAAAGAAAGGATTGCGAGTCCCGAAATATATAAAGGAGAAAAATAAAAATAATCACTTACAAAAATATAAATACAATTAGTTAGTAACATGAAAATTAGATTGAATTTCAATAAGAGAGAAAAATATTTCCGAGTAGATTAGAAATTCGCCAAGAAATGTGATAATAGTCTGACAACAGAATGATGGTCGAGAAAATTTTATACCTAATATAAAAATTTACATCGATTGGACATAAGATTTAGTTTATGAGGACGGGGTCGGTGGGAAGAAAGCATTTATAAAAGGAAGTCGTGGGTGTAGGATGCCAGTACAATCGCCGGAAAGAAATCAGTGGTAAAGCGAGTCCCTACTGTTATATTTTTTCCGGGTAGGAGATAATTGGTAGGAAAGTTCGTAGAGGAAACTCGGGATGAGGTGTCAGATCAATCGCCAGGAAAAGAAATGCGAGACCTGAAAAATTAGGAAGGAAAATTTTAATGCAGTATTTAAGATTCAGTCGAAATGACAAAAAAGTTATCTGAGTAATTGGAATTCAAAATATAAGTTAAATTGAAGAAAAAAATAACTTGAGTAATTAAAGTTGAAATTAGTAAGTAAAATTTGAGTAAATTTAGAAAGTCAAATATATTCTATTTAAATTTATTGATACTCTTAAATAGCAAATAAATTATTAAGATTATATTTAAAATCAAATAATTATCTTATAAAAATAAATCGATAACCATCAAACATTAATAATATATCAATTAATTTTCTTAAATGACAAATAAAATATTAAATTCTTTTTCACATAAAAAAAATTTGGAAGAATTGTTGATGGCGGAGATAAACACTTTAGTAAGGAACAGGGTCGTTGTCCCTTACCTGGTGCTGGATATCGGCGGCGTCGAGTCGCGATGTACAGTAGTTCAGCGAGCGTGGTCGGGGGAAGGGGTCGAGCAGTCGTCGGTGTACGCAGCCATCGGCGGCGGGGTCGCGGTTACTGTCTGTCTCTCTGTGTGTCGACTTTTCAATCGGCCGTCGTTATATAGGTTCGCGCGATCGCGGGGGTGGGGGAAGCCTTCTCCTCTCGCCGTGATCGGAGGGGAAGCGGCGATATCCGTGCGGGCACGAACCTGCCAGACAGTGTCTGACTCATCGTCAGTAAAATAATTATTTCGCTCATTTTTAATGATAATTATAAAACTCAAGTCGTTATTCGTAATTAAAAAAAAAAAAATTTCTGTTATAATTTTACAATTTTACTAATGAATATTTTAATTTTAATTTAATTTTGTTTGTTAAAAAAAGTAAAATGTTACATCTTTTAAAGTGATATATTTTTTACCTTTCTCCACATATTGCGTTGTATCTGATCATATTGAGCCTAAGCTGCCCTTTATTCTATAAAATCGCTCTTGGTCACAATCCAAATGTTATCAAAAACCCCAGCCACCGTGTGACAGCATCATGACATATGATGTGACCACAACGTTAATGATACCTATATTTTACCTGAACAGCTGCCTCTGACAGTGGTTCGCATAATTGTTTTCGAAACACTAGTAATTATAATAATAACTTAAAACCTGGTGGTAGTTTTAATATTTGTCTTCCGTGTAAAGTATGAATGTAAAACGCTATTAGACATAAGAAAATCAATTTTAATTTGACTCTGTGGTAAATACGTTCCTTTTTCAAGCACTAAAAAGATATCCCCCAGAAAGTTAACTTTTTAAACCATAGTATTATGATACAATAATTGACAAAATTTTGCACCATTCATCATGGCGCAGCATTCAGTCACCAATTAGGCATAAAAAATGATTTTTTTGCTTGTGCGGAATATTAGTGTAAATAACAAATCACATATTATGTACACATATTATATTTTCAAATTGACGGTATTCTGTGTTATCACGTACTTGATATTTTATATATTCTGAAACAATTTGTATTTCCAAATATAATTCAAATTTAAACACAAGCGATCATTTAATAAACACAGAAAATAAGAGCTGCTAGTGTAAGTTGGGTGCTTGTATTTTTAGTCAAAATATTTCGTTGTATTGCATTTTTATACATTAGTAGTATGATAGTAAGAAAAATAAATTAAACCTTTTTCTCTGTAATTACTTACTAAATTAAGGTTTAATCTGTCATTGGTGGCTAGAACGGTTTAAAAGTTTCCAATATCACGTTTTAAAGACTAGTTTAAATTTATTTTATTTCTCTTTTTATACATGGACCGGATGATAAGGATGAATTATTGCAATCCAATGTCAAATCTTCTACTACGTATAATCGGTGTTAAATTCTACCTATCCCTATTTTCTCTATTAGTCGTCTAGTATAACTTTTCCTAAAGATATAAGTGTCTGATAATTATCCTATTTTTAAAATTGTAATGTCCTGTGTTACGAAAATCAAAGCAATCCATAAACAATTATTTGCTTGTTAATCAAGTAGTCAAACTATTGCAATCAGCTTGTACAATCAAGTTAATAAGTACATTCTATCTAAACAAAGTTTGAAATGAACGTATTGGCTAAGGAAACGCTGCTAAATTTTATTTATTCTTTTGTTTCTATTTAGTGTGCAATAGTTCTCCATCTCTTGTTGGTATCGTAAATAATTACAGTTCAGTAGCCATAATGTATATAATGCTTCTATATATTATGTATAATGAAATATTATATGTACCTAACTATTAATATGGGTGTACTAATAATGTAGCAATATAATTGTCGTTAATTATTCATTACATCGCTGTAACGTATCATGAATTGAAGAATTGGAATGTAGTAAATTGTGTGTACATTTTTCTAAAGTTTTATTGCTAAATAAATGTGTTCGCGATGAGAGTTGTATTGATAATTCTTTACAATAAGATGCAATTACATCCATTTCATTAAATTTGCCAGTACTATTTTATAGGAGTAAGCACGAACCTCTGATTTTAAAAACAAAAAAAGGTTAAAATAAAAAATAAACAAGACTTGACAAGATATACATGTCTATCTACGAAACCTTCACATTCCAACAAAAAGTGTCCCTAACAGTAGTTGATGTGCGTATTTAAGGGTTATGAGTTTATTTAAATTAGACACTTATAGAAGTATGTAGATTGAAGATCAAAAAAATTAATACACAAGCACTATGATATACTTTAGAATTTTTATTGAATAATAAGGAACGTTATATATTTAATACTTGTTGTTACAAGTAGAAATAATGGAAGACCTAAAAATCTTCACCATTTTACAGATAACAATATAGAGAGAGGTATAATTAGACTATTCAATTCCAGTGGCACACCACCCTTTTGTTGACTTGTCATTGCTCTATGTTGATAAAATTATTGAAATTCACAACATGCAATAGTCCCGGTGACTTGAAAATTCTTAAGCATTTATTTTGTGTTACATAGTGCTAACTTAGGATGTATAATGTTGTACACTATTTTTTCGGGTTTGATTCATTTATAACCGTTAGTATTTATTATTAACAAATATTAGTTCCAAGTGGATTTTTGAACAAGGTAGGAATACGCAAAACTAATTTTGCGCCTGAGGTAGGCTCTTCTATAACTTAGGTTAGGTTTAATAACAATGAAAATGTTTTGTAACTTTAAACATAATACCATTTTCAACAATGACAATGTCAATTTGATTTATTTTTATTGTACTCCTTTTTATTTCAACAACCATTGTTTCAACCCAGCTATTGTATTTATGCTTATAACTTGTAAAACATATTTGGAAATAATTACTGCTTTTATTCTATGAGTTTTTGATCGATCTCCACTATCAACTAGATATTGCTTTTACAGAAATTAAGCTTCAAGCTAAATTTTAAATCTTTGGATCAGTTGTTTTTAAGATATCGTGCAGAGAGACAAGCAAATAGTTAGATACATATGACTTGTTTCCAGCCCTTCTATTTATAGGCTTTGCTAAGTCTCAGCCAATTACTGGTATAGATTTTAATCCTACAAGAACTATCTCAAATCTTAATCTTAAAAACTAAAGAGGGAGTGTACTCTTAAAGATTGATTTAAATGCATGCGGTACAGAAATGTTAATGGCATAGGCCAGAGTGATTATTATTCTTTCAAAGGCAACATGAATTGCAGCAAAATTTGGTGTTACTGTAGTTGTTAGGCTATTACATCATGTGTAGAATACGACTATAAAATGCAGACTTCGTACTTTTTAGTAATGTTACTTTACATTTTCTATTATTGCCTATATTTTTTCACATTTATTTTAGTAATGTTGTAAAGATGTCCTTAATATCCTAGCAATCCGTAAGCTATAATAATTTATGATAATAAATGAAACTAATGTCTTTGGGAACAATCCAAGTAGCATTATCTTTATTATTTCGCCCCTGCTATGTATAAATTAAAAGATATTGCTAGTCAGAAATCATTATGCTATTTATAAAATATGAAGTATAACTCTAATTATTCGTACTTAAAAATGGACAATTATTATCGATAAAACAATGTATTACTATTAATTATAAGTACGTTATATCAATTTGCGTTAAAATCGCTGTGATATAATTTGAACTAGGGAATAATATTTACAATATATTCCATAAATTATACTTTAAAACAATGGGAAAAAACTATTAAACATTTTATAAACGAATTAGCTAGTAAAAAATTACAAAAATAACCTTAAACTATATTTTAATATGGAACCGTTATACTGTCGTATCTCATACCAGTTTTAAAAGGTATTTCCTATTTTTAAAATCATGTTTAGTTCCAAACCTACTTAAACTTATGTACCAAGTGCACTAGTTAACAAAACAAACCATCATTAACCTAGGTATGTCCACAGGGTCAGTACCCTGTGCTAGCACAACAGTATATTACCTAACTGATTAAAATGCTCCGGATTCTGCTAGGATGACTATAGAGGACTTCATCGCGGCTATACGTACGGCTGGTTTATACTTCCAGTTGAACCCACTAGTGTAGAATATATTCTCAAAATTTAATGTTCTACTTACATCCAGGTACACATATAATGCCAGGATTTTCAGGAACACAAAATCACGAACTATAAATGCTAAGATCTTAGGTGAAATGGTTGATCGATAGGTCTAGTTTAGAGCAGAAAGGCTGTTGGAGTGGATAAAACCCCCTTTTTTAATGTATATGATGGAATGTTGTACTACTGTCTAATTTTAGAATAGAGCCAGCCTTCCCACGATCCAATATTACAAGAATGAAATATTGACTGAGGTTTTATAATCCTTCCTCATAGGATCTCGACAGGTGTCGTTATTATCGAAAGAATATTATCTATCCTGAAGATTCTTTCACTTTAGAAGCAGGAGCAAGATTTTTTAGGACTCAGTGCAATAAAGGGTTTCCTGAATTTATTATCTTAAGAAAAATCTTCTTTGGTATATATATTTCATTAAATAATGTTGGATTATATTTACATTGATTTTTTAAGTTCATTCTTAAACAATATTACCGTACTATCTTTACAAATTAAAAATATACAAAATACCCATTAGGATATTTTAAACAATAATTTTGAATTTAAACTATAATTTTGTATGTAAAACATACAATAGTTACTTGTTTTTACGAGCTGTATAACTTGATGACATACATATTCATGTATAAACCATTGAGTATGCAAATGTACATAGTTCACCTCTATTGATTGGATTTATGGGGTACAGTTACGATATATTAATTTGAAATTGCGATGTGATTAGATTCTGTATATTGTCTTTTATTTTTTTTACAATAAAGTAGATCTACGTACGGAAATAAAATAGCATTTTCATAAACTGCCTTCACAAACTGTAATAGACCTATATGATTTTTTAAAATTATTGTAGTTAAAAAAGTTAATTTTTATATTCTAAATAATAGATAATTACAGAAAATTCTGTCATAAATAAGGTGTGTTTTTTTATAATTTTAGTTTATAAATATATGCTTTATTTTCATTTATAGCAGCAAAATTATTTTGACAAATTTGTTATAGTTTTAAACTTAAAAGTTGTTTTAACTAAATTTTCTGGGTTTTCAGACTTATAATTTATATAAAACTTGTAATAATTTAACAGTATTAACAATGCATACTACTATTCGTCTGCTCAATTTGAATTTTAATCCTTACCATGTTGTAACATTTTTAACGTATACTAACGTTTAAAAACCAAAGAAACGCATTGGAAGTTAATTTAACGATAGCGAATATCTGAATTTATTTTTAATAGTTCTTCGATGCCGTCACTCATGTTAAAGCCAACGTTATTTTGTATACAGATTATTATATTATAATATGTTTACACACTTTACTATCACATGGTAATGTAAAAATAGAGCATTCTTACTAATAATAATAATAAAATATCTTGAAGTTTGCAATTCTGCCTATATGGTTAAAATATTTTCTTTAAACCATATGAAATCTTTAAAATTCACAAGCTGGAAAATAAACTGAGTTAGCTTTTCCAATTTGCGTATACTAAAGGGCTTCTAAGGGGTTGTATATTGCTCATTTTAGATAAATTGAATAATTCAAGTCAATACTAGATAGTCCCAATAATTTACAAATTTATATATAAATACTTGGATGAACGACTTTTCAAATATTCTTACAATTTCCACCCGTTTTTAATTGAATAAATAGATATATGTATATGTATATATATATAGTAATTTAACCATTCAGGAAAAGTATATTACAACCTTCTATGAAGGCTAATGTGCAGTATACACTATTGAGAGATACAAAAAATCCACCGTAATAATACTTTCATAGGTAGAAATTCATAGGAATTTCAAGCATTTACAATGATTCAACACTTCACTATGTTTTGAGAACATTAACTGCTTAATCTAATTAGTGCAGTATACTCCTAACAAAATATATCATATTAAAGTAGTGCCGTGCATCATACTTTATCTGACACTTAGTCTTAACTGCAGTAGAGCACTAATGTTCATTGTAGATAAATTACTATACCACTAACTGGATATTCCCTTATTCCTGGAAATTATGTAAGTGTTAAGCTATGTATAAAAAATGATTATACTTACATGATTATCGTGTATAAGAATTTGACTGAAATAGAGAGAAAAGGTTCTTTTTATAACTCTTTTATATAGAAGTTAGACCAGATAATAAATGTCTAAAAAGATAGTAATACAATATAGAAGTACGGTCTACCACGTATCGCGTAACATAATTTTCTGATGTCAGAGACTTACGCAGAAAAAAATGTGCTTATTAACCAGCGGAAACAATAGAAATTATGCTAACCTACTCATTGATTAAGGTTCAAAGAAATACCATGCACATAAGGTAGTAGATGTGGTGGGACTGTAGATCAAATACAGCGTTTGGTAACTGGAGTTGTGACAAACTTGATTCTGGATCTTGAGTCATGTCCGTCTGATGACATAAAAAACCGGCAATGAAGAGGTTGAAAATAAACTTCAATATTGTTTCAACATCAGAGACACGTACGCATAATCTCATCTGGTTCACGATTAAATTCTCTACAATGTTTAGATACGATAGCTAATATAGGTAAGTTAATAAACTCAAGATTTACATTAAATTATCACTTTCCTCAACAGCTGCATTATGTTTAGAAAACTCAGTTGCTCCACCGTGCTTAAATATCGTGTCTACAACGTCAGAGAAATTTCAAGTAACGTCATTCTTACGTAGTCAACATCATGTATGATGATGGTCATGTTCAAATATTGTAACTTGCTAAACCTTTACGTAACCTAAATTTCCGCAGTATTATCGGGGAACGATTTCATCTGTAGACTAGAACATTTTTCAGGTAACTTTATTTTTACCTAGACAAGAAATTTCATGGAAATTACTGAGTGTTAGTGAAGATTGTCATTCATTCGGCTGGTTGATTTTCTCTTCTATTTGCTGGAAGATGTAAATTTATGTTCTGGCTGTCTATTAGTCTGAAGCATAAAATATTGGGATTGAAAGAAGCTGCAAACATAATGTTTTATGTAACATCACTATAGTCTATTACACGACGCATGCAGTGGTTTACAGCTTTATATTTTGCAATTAAATAAGAAAAATTAGTATTTGTACAGAACTTTAGTTTACGGAATAACTAAAAATAAAACAATTTTTATTAAACTTTATTTATATTATTGTTGTTATTTAAATAGAAACCTCATTATTGCAAAAGTTATCTTGTTACTATTTCTACGGTACATTCTTCCACTCGTAATTTTTCACCCTGAAGTGGTTTGTGACCTTACCGTTGTAACTGAATTGAGCTTTTTACTGTTGTAATGAATAGTGATAAGTTGGATTATAAAAAGTGTACTTCAATTGTCACTATTGATAACCTCTACTCCTAATCGTAAAAATTGATAACCTCTTTGACAAAGGTAGGAAAAAAAGTGAATGTGATTGCGTACGTATAGCTGAGAATATTTTAATACTATACATTCCTCACCTGTGTAAAATTAAGACGAAAACAAGGAATTGTGGCCTACATAGACATAGATTTCTAGAGAATGTGAGTCAGATTGTTCTAAGTGGTTGAGAAGGTGAGAAATGTTCAATTAACCGGCGTTGGAGAAACATATGCAATAGATCACGATACTTCCTGCATAACATTAATATCCCTTGTATATTACTAGACGCGTAAAAAATTAATAAATTAGATATTGCTTAAACATTTGTTTTCAGGTAATCTCAACATTAAAATTGAATCTATCATTCCTACTATAGCTACGATATTGTAAATCGCATTGCACTCTATTGAACATTTCTACCAACACTTGCAAATCTATGCCGTTAACGTTGTTCGCTTTTGTTTTTTTAGTTTTCACCGCGTTTTAAACAAAAATTTAAACACTATTATTCTTTCACTAGCATACGTTCATATACATATTGCTTGGTATTTTGTTTTACATTATGTAGTAAGTTTCGTTACTTGTATACATTCAAATTTCAATAAATTTATAAAACTCTTTTATATAGAGTGTCTAAGGGTGCACTACTAGGTTAATTTAAATACACATATGAAATAATTTTATTTGTTCTGAATAAAAATTTTAAGAAATAACAACAACAAAAAACAGCAAACAAAAAAACAACAAACATAAAACAAATAATAACATAAAAAACAACAAAAACAATAATAACAATAAAAACATTCGTTTATTTTTATGTTTCATTACTAAATACATAGCTTAATTTAAACAACCATTACGAAGATATATAAAAACTCTCATTATAAAACTTCACATTCTTAGAGAATAGTACTCAAAATATTTACAAAGCTCTGTATGAAATCCGTATCATGTGTTCTAAACACTTCAAAGTTACCTCTTGGAGTAATAAAAGATTCATATCATGACTATGTTATATTTTCAATTTCATATCACAGTAAGTGTATCACAGAGATAGTACACTTTAAATACCTATCTATATTAACATGTACTACGCTATACATTTTGTAAATAGGTAATATTTAGAGTAATGCGTTTTAACAATCTATACTATATAAAAGAAAGCCCCACAAACAACTATTATAATAGTAATTGACGCTATCTCTGATAGAGCTATGAGTTCAATTATAGAAGTAAATAATAATTTTTTTGGTACTGTAATATTTTAGTATAAGAACAAATATTTCACCTAAAATCCAATTTTTACAACTTTTATATCTTTGTTTCTGTAGATTTTACAGGAATAATATTATAACATTATTATAAACAATCCGTATCGTGATATTTTAAATCTGTTACCAAGTCAAATCCCTTAAAGTCGAAATTGACATACTTTGTCTTATTAACATTAAATGAACATTTTATTTATTGAACACCATTTTCTAAGTGACCTCAAATCGTCAGTCATGTCATTAGATAAGGTTTCGATATTTTTATTTGAATAGAAAAGAGCCACGTCGTCTGCAAAAGCACTGGGATTTCCCTTAAAATTTATCTCTAACTTGTCATTTATAAAAATTAAAAACAATGTAGCAGAAATTACAGATCCTTGGGGAACCCAGGCTGTGATGGGTAGCGGCTCACTGAGACACTCGCCCACTCGGACTCGCTGCTCCCGGCCCGTGAGAAAACAACGGAACCAGCTGAGAGCCACTCCCCTCACACCCGCGGCCTGCATTTTGGTTAATAAGATTTCATGATTTACCAAATCAAAAGATTTCCTAAAATCAATAAATAAACCGGTCGATTTATTACTACAATTTAAACTATTATAAATTAAATCCGTTACATTAACAAGGGCGTCTTCCGTCGATTTACCTTTTCTGAAACCGTATTGATTTGGGCTAAAAAAACTGAAATCATTAAGATACTTTACAAGCCTTAATTTCATTATTTTTTCAAAAATTTTTGAGAAAACCGATAAAAGGCTGATTGGACGCAGGTTGTCCAGTTTTATTGAAGTTCCTTTCTTAAATATTGGAATTACAACACATGCCTTTAATTTATCTGGGAAAATCTCACAGCTAAAACTTTGATTGATAATGTAAACTAAAACAGGAGATATTATTTCACCTATACTTTTGATAAGACTCGTATTGATATTATCAAATCCGGAGGATTTCTTATTTTTTAAGCCTTTTATAATTTCCAACACTTCAAATAATGTAGTTGGTTCTATAAAAAAAGATGCTAATCTGTTTCTCAAATTAATATGGCCGGTCTGAGTACAGTCTACTTGCACCGAAATAAAATGTTAGTTTATTTCATGAGCAACAAGGCACGGGTCTGTTACGGTTTCTCCATTATCTAACTCAATTCGATCAATACTGTTGTTCTTGCTAACTCCTGTCAAATCATTAATAATTTTCCATTGAAGTGCTGAGTCGCCTTTACAATCTAAAATTTTTTTTGCATAGTACACTTTTTTTACTTCATCTACTTCATTCCTAAGATTTTGACTAAAACGATAAAAGTATTCCTTAAAAGTTCTGTTATACGGCATTCGTTTAAAAATTTTGTACAGCTGCTTTTTTCTATTTAGTTTTGACAAAAGTGTGTTATTTATCCATGGAGTTATGGCTTTAGCTCTTTGTAACTTGGTTACTCTATTTACAGATTTTTTACAACTACTTATCACATCACACAACATATCATGGAAAATATTAAAACCTATATTTACATTATTTTCTTTGTAAACTTCCGCAAACGTTACTTTTTGCAGTTTAATTTTTACTAAGTTTCAGTCAATAACAAATTTACTGTCTGAAAATGGAACATTGTTATCTACTTTCTCTTCATCATATTTTGTGTTCATGATTTTTAAACCAAGTAAACAATGATCAGTCAATGCGATATCAAAAACTGCACTATGAAAAAGTTCTAAATTTTTATGTCTTATAAAAATGTGATCAAGGCAAGTCCCAGATTGGGAAGTTGTTCTAGTAGGACAATTTACGATTTGTGAAAATCCCAAACCATTTAGCATGGTAATATAATTTTGGCTTGCTAAAGAATCCCCTAGTAGGTCTATATTCCCGTCTCCGATTAAAATGGAATTATTCGCTAAAGTACTTATTTTTGTTTGCAATTCCTGCGTAAAATTGTTTTCTGGAAAACTATGTAGCCTATACATACATAATAAATTTAAAAAAGTTTTATGCATCTGAATTTTTAATGCTAACATGTCTGCAGTTTATTATTTAATGTCTAAAATGGTAAACCGTAATTGAATATCAACGTAGCAAATCACTCCACCTGCTCTATATGTATTATTACAACAATGATATGTATTGTACCCTTGAATTTGATATAACCCCACTTCATCACTACTTATCCAAGTCTCACAAAGAACTATTACAATGATTTTTGTTTTTAATCGACTTAATTCCAACAAAAATGTAAAAAAGTTTTCCTCAAACTTCTAATATTTGCATATACTAAGTCATGACCCTCCTCGTCAACAAAAAAACTACTCAGTGAAAATAAATATTCCGGCATTAAAAATATTTATGTTAGCTAAGGAAAATACAACAATTTAATTTTAAATTAAAAAAGAAAACTAAACTATAAGAGGAAAACATAAAACTACTTTAGCATAATAACAACAAACTCTGACTTAGCTTCACTTTAGCTTTTCAATAATTTCGAAGCTGGTGATCCTTTTTACAGGTCCTCCCTCATCTTTCCTGGCGAAGAACTTGGCGTCCCTGCACCAGGCGAAGGTGTAGCCGATCTCACGGCATTTTTTCTTAAGCTGGGAGAGGAGTTGTTTGTTCTCGGGTGACAGATGATCGTTTATATAGACGCGCTGAGCCGGGAACCGCCGATTTACCTGCTGAGCTGTCAACGCTGGCCTCTTCGTTCGGTACTTGCTGATCCACTCTTCCTTCTTCGTCTTGTTGGTGAACTGTACAATGAGGGCAGGGTCTCGGTCCCTCCTGAAGGATGGCACACGGTGCGCTGCGGAGATGTCGCTGTCTTGCACCTCCACTCCGAAAGTTGCGGCCAAGTCCTTGAGCAGATCCTTTACACATTCTTCTTTTGTAGTTGGCAGACCGGTAATTTCTACATTATTAACTTTAGAGTACTGCTCCAGGTTTCTTAGTCGTTCACGAAGCTCACGAACCTCACTGGATAGAACAATAATATATATATATATATATATATATATATATATATATATATATATTATATATATATATATATATATAGATTATGGTTGACACTGTATTTTTAGATAACAAAGATACTAATATATACAATAAATAAATTACTCATCACTAATACCATAGAATCTACAATATTTTCAGAACATTCTAAGGCGCATAGGAGTTGAAATGTGGGGTTAACCCTAAGAAACACTATTTTGTTTCTCACTTTCCCTCACTTATTATGTTATTTTATATTGGCCTTAGGTTGGCAAATAATAAAAAAATTAACTATAGTTGAGCCAAATTCCACCAATAAACCTGATGTTACTTGAATAGAAATTAAGCTTTATGCAAAATTTTAAGTCTGTAAATGATTTTTTTTCTAAATTTCTTACGACAAACAAAAATATACAGACAGTACTAACTTTTTGCCAGAACTTAGAGTAATTGACTTTACTAATACCCAGCTCCAAACAGTAATTCTTAATTACTGCTATCATTTTGTAAGGAAACCATAGAATAATTAATTACTATTAGGACTGCATAACATAAGGTATATACATATTCATTTACAACGTATTGGGTATGCATATGTATATGGTTTACATCTATTGATCGAATTTATGGCGCAAAATTATGATATATTATTTTGCATTTCCATTGTGTTATGATCCTGTACATTCCACGTTCAATGGAATTTATTACTCTGGAAGAAAACGGATGAACCTATAAAAGCCAAGTCTGAATTTCATAAACTGCTGGCAAAACCAAACAGTAAGAATTTCAAAACTTGATGTCATGAATATGGAGTTTATTTTTATAATTGTAGTTTATTAAAACCTTTTCAAATATTTTAATAATCTGTTTATTTAAAGAGAGCGGGTTGAGCGGAAATTGAGAGCGGGTCAGGGGAATTGTGAAGACAGGGAGAGATAGAAGCAGCTGGTTGGCGAGGCCAAATACCACCTAGGGTATCCATGGCCATGGGAGTAAGAGTAAGAGTAAGTTTATTTAAAGATTTTAAAATCATTTTGACCAGTAGTTAATACATTTAAATAATATATACAATCGTACCATTTATTTGTTATATTTAAATTCGTTCAGCTTGTGTTTATACGAACGGGAAGTAGTAATATATGTAATCTTTACTACTAATTTGTACTTGAAATGCATTCAATAAAATGTGATATTAATTTTAGGGTAGTAAATAACTAAACTTAAAATAATGCACAGTACTTACTATTCGTTACTGCAACACGGCATTTTTGAATGACTTCATATTTAAATAATAATATTTTTCTAATTTCTAACTTTAAAATCCTCTCTCTATGTTTGTATTAATTTAGAAAATCTATATAAAATCGCCTATTTTAAAAATCTGGTAAAGTCTGAATAGGAAAATGAAACTGGTTTGGCTTGATTTGCGTACCATAGTGTCCCTAAATATTCAGTACATCGTGGAATCATCAAATAGATCTATTCAATCTTACACGGTGTCAATAAATTTTAGATATAATGTACCATTAAATTTTTCGATGAACGACTCTTCTAATCCGTTTGTGTTCTTTTGTGTTTGCATGTAATATTAGAATATTACTTGGATGTGTTATGCTGCAATATAATTAAAATAATATATGTTACAAACCTAAATAAAGGCTTTTGTGCAGTACACACTGTTGATGGATTTAATTTGCCGTTATGCAATAGTGCAATTAAACATTATTTATAATGTGCACTATACATTATAAATAATGTACAATATACTTATGTGCAATATACACTATTAAGGATACTAATTATAACTCCGTATTGGTACTTTCATAGTAAGAGAGGTTGGTTACTGTAAGACGTATGAAATGCTTCAAAACTATAAAATGAATATTAGCTGCTTAATCTAATTAGTGCAGTGAACTTCTAACTAAATATATCATACTATAATAGTGTTGTACATCAGGCTTTATCTGACACTTGGTCTTAACTGCAGTCGAGCAGTAATGTTCCTTGTGTACAAAATTAACGCGGTATTATTACATTAGTTACTGCGAAAAATATTATCATGTATAAAATGGAGGCTACTTGGGTTTTCTAAGTTCTATCAAAACATTGGAAAATCAAAATAACCAGTACGTTTGCAACCTTTTATTTTTTGAGTCCTTTCGATAGGTAAGATCTTTTCGTCACAATAGCAAATTTGTAATAATAGTTACACATATGTGATTTTGAGTTGTAATTTGCACGTGAGACGTAGTGTATAAAATAAAAATAATTATTACTTACAATGTGAAATGTATAAATCTATATTATTGTAATCTTCGTAAAGGTATTATAGAATTTTGAACTATTCAATCTTCTTGATTTAATAAATCTTAAGTGTTTTCATGATTTATGTGTATTTAATGATTCTGTGTTGTGATATTTTTATAACTCTTTGTATTACTTTGGTAGGGTGTGTCCTATTATTACAGTGTTGTGTGAATTTTTCTCTGATAATTCTATTTTGAGAGCGATGTTCTTTTAATCTTGTATAATTTGTTTTACTTTTTGCTGCCCTAGGAAGATGAATCATATAACACGTACTCTTCTCGGGGTTCCAGAACACAAAAATAAAATGGTTCTGCTAAACTTGAACTACCCATAGAGATGTGCGTCGCTAGAAGAACTGTAATTTAGTTCCCACTTTTCTAGATGGATACAATTATTTAATTTCGAACCTTAAAACTTGTTTATAATCGCGACCGCATTGTCATGACGATGAAATACCCAAAGGGAATAAAATAAGCTTTAAAATATAAAAAGTATATTTTTGTTTTTCATCTTCCCTCTTTTCAGAAAGGTAAAATTGGACAACATGTATATTACGCCATAAACGCAGTCTCACAATGGACATACCTTAAACCGGAAGTAAATTACATTAGTCGATACTATTCACTTTATAAACCAAGTAAACTTATTAAACAAACCTACTAGTATACTTTCATGATGGGAAAAAAATGGTGCCGGAACTGTATCGCTTTTTTTTGAAACCGTAGAACTTTCCGAACAAAATTTCTTGATCGAGATGGTAATAAAAATTGTCCTTAGGCATCAGAATATCTTAGTACGGAAGCTATTAAAGTATTACCAATTTCATTCTAATTGACTTTCCAGACTTCAACCGAGAGAGGACTCAAACGAACGGAATCAGCAACTATTTGATCAATGAGGACTTTTTAGACCATTCTTCTGTATCAAAAAATTACAGATTAGCTAGCATTTTATCTTAATGTATCTTCAAGCAATGATCAAAAGAGACCTTTCAGACCTATATTTCAGTATATACTAAATTTTATTGATCAGGACAAATAATAAAACGCTATACGTCTAAAAAATACCTTGGAGCGGCGGTAAATTGCAATGAGGGAAAGTAGACAATTTGGTCAAATTAGTATTTTCACAGCAGAGTGTAATATTTTGTATTAATCTGGGCAAGTTATAAATACCAGTAATGACACATGAAGTAGATTGCAATGGCTGGACGTAAACGCTTTTGACAGAAAAACGCAAGAAGACGCGAACATAAACAAAAAAAAAAACGCAACAGGGTTAAAGGTACAGTAAGTTAATTGAAGTTTGGTTTTTGCAAAAACGTAAGTAGTACTGTAGAGGGTAAAAAGTATAAGTAATAGGAACAGTCTGAGGGGACCAGACTGTAAATGTTTACATTTACATTTAATTATGTAAATTTTTCTTAATTAATTAATGTGTATGTATAGTTCTAGCACTAAAGTTTGACTAAAGATCACAAAAATTAATTAAAATAATATCTTAACAGTGGTGTTTTACCAAGAAAATGCTACGTTGCCCACTACGTGACACAAATAAAATGATGTCAAGTTGAAAAAGAGTATCTGGCAAAGCGGACTGGGCGGTGACGCTACGTGAGAATTGTACGTATCACTGTGAACTCATCTGTGGAAAGCCGTTAGTATTTCAATAACGAAATACTGTTCATACTTTATTCTTCACCAATTCAGTTGAATATTATATATAAAACAATAGTTTTACTTTATTGTTTGGTTTGCATAAACAATTCCATGTACTAATTTAAATTTATTCATTTGAGCAAATTATATATGAAACGGTATGCATCACATGTAACCATCTAAGATGATTTATGTTATGCTCTAAGGGGGAACTTAACCATTTATCTCAACCCTTTATATTTTTATGTTTTACAGTTTACACAAGCTAGATCCATTCCATGATACCAACTCCGGACTGAGGGATGATTGGTGCGTGTATTCTTCTATTATGCTAACCTCTTTTGTATTATGAAGGCGTTAACTGCACTAGTTGGTCAATAAAAGTAAATTCATACGTTATTTGGATATAAATATTAAGAAATATTATTTTAAAAATAATAAGAAGGTTTCAGTTAATATAACTTTAAATTTATGTATTTTTACACTAACAAATAAATAATTCAATAAACACAAATTAAAAAGAAATATGACATCAAGACAATACGAACAATACGACTTCTATATGATTTTATGAAATAACAAAGGATGATACTTTTGATTGATTTTTTTGCTCTTGAAGAGATGTACTGGTACTATAAAAAAGCGCACTTCCTTTATATTTGTGCAAAAAATGCCACTAATTTTATTTGTAATATTTAAACAAGTTTTCTTTGTAATCAGCCACTATTACATTGAAAGTACGAATTATATTGATTATAATTATTATTGAATAGTAGTATACATTATATTTGTTATTATTAAGGTTTGCAATATCAAACACTCATCCTTTGCCATGTTAATGATATCAAGGATAACATCAAATCTTGTGACATTGTTTTTAAACTGGGAATATGAGTTTGTTCAAAACTACACTATCGTTTTGAAAATGTTGAAAACGTTTTCTTATATACCATCATATTAGAATCGTAAAACTTTATGTTGTATATATATATATATATATATATATATATATATATATATATACACATTTATAGTACATAGAGGCCCATGTTTATCACCATGAGTCTGCGGGGTCCAGAAGGGGCTAAACGGAAAATCAATCTTTCAGAATTGTATTTATTACCATGACTCTTAGGGGCTCACTAGGGGCTAAACGGAAACTCATTTTGTCAGGACTTGGTTTATCATCTTGACCCTGAGGGGCCCAAAAGGGGCTAAACGGAACGACAATATTTCGGGATTTGGTTTAAAGCTGAGGAGCCCAAACGGCCGAAGGGGAAATCAGTCAATAAGGTTTTGGTTTATCTGAAGACCCCGAAGTTACTCTTGACTGGCGGATAACAAGTCGATAACACTCCAAGGCCACGCTGTCGAATCTGCTTGCAAACTCACTTCCGTGCAATTTCAATTCCTCTATCCCAGGACGAATGGGCATGGCTGTAATCACCCAGTGTAAAACGTTTTCAGATTTGGATCTGCTTGACTTTAAACAATTTTACTAGTTTAGTGCGAAAAGGTAGCATGTTACAATAATATACGACTGATAGATAGAACGTGTGAACACGTCCTTAGGTAATAGGTAAGCACACTAGACTTGAAGCACAAGGAGCTTTCCGAGAACTTTTTGACCAGTTGCAGGTACATGTACTAAGGTGGATCTGTTATTTTATTTACTGAGACTTTTACACTAATTTAAATTGAATCATTATAATTTTTCATTAGTCTGTGATACAACAATACAATAACTGAAAGCTTCATCTTTTGATATAATCGATCAAGAGACACTGAGACATTTAGTGTTGTCAGTGTGAAGCCGGTTGGAGAGGGCTGCCAGTAATTGCGCACCATAACCTCAGTAATTACTGGGTCTGGAGTTCACCGCGTTGTGCCGGAAAATATGGAATAATGTGCTATAACAAGTATTGCTAGTCATTAAAGTAGATAACATATTATTGGATTACCTCACATATAATACTATAGTATAATCTATCTGTAAAACAGGAATATTATAAAACATTTAAAAGGTGTACTCTAAGAAACAAAATAATATTTTAAAATAATATGCAAATGGTTTCCATTTTATAAAATGAAATTGCGTTTGAAGCCGAGGTTACCTGTTAGTATGTACATATAAATTGGGAATGTTTCACAAAGACTACCATAAAATTTTTTAAATTCAGGACAAATATCCTAGCGTATTGTTGGAATACGCTTTGTAGACATGTTTAAAACTCCTCACCTAATCATTCCATTGACATATTTCACTATGTCATATAACATTATGTGTTACATTATAAAAATATTAAAATGTATATATTTACAGACATGAGTTTCTCACATTTATAGCACGTGAATTACTAAATAAATTAGTTATACTACATTGTTGTTGGGTCTTAGTATAAAATATAAGCTTATATTCAGCACTATATAGTGAATATAAATGAGACAATATGCTAGTTACCACATGTGATGGGTTGGTAATATATTCAAGGGATAAAATCCATTGTACTGTTTGAAATATAACAAATCCCACATAAATTGTACTAATTTGTCCTGACTGTTGTTTAAAAAGAGCAATCTATAGTAATTATTCCTCTAATTATATTTTCAATAAAATCAATAATGTACCACACTGTGTATCTCGCTGAGTAAAAATATTTCGCAACAAAGCTTTTTGTTGATATTATGTCCATTAAAATTACAATTTTTCATAAAACTATCAAATGGTTTTTAAATAATTTATAGGAGGTTCTATTTGTATATAAATATTATTATTAACTCTAAACTTAGGTCTTAGTGTTGGTTGGGGTTACCCTTTGTAAACTTGATAATAGAAAGTTTTATTTCATACAAAGTGTCTCCATATAGATTACAATCTTCAACGAGAATTGTTATAAAAACTTCTTTAGACATATGTTTAATAATGCTCGATTTTCAGTCTCTCCAGCTGCATGTCTTGCATATTTCACCCAGCCGATCAGCTGGTAACATATTATTAGCTCAGAACAGCTGATTGTGACTATATCTTTAACCTTGCATCACCATATACAATTTTAAAGGAACATAATTTTTTCTGTTGTAAGACATTAAACTTTTATATTCTGAATGATTACGTAGTCTAAATCAGAATTGATTTCTGTGTATATACGTTATAAATAAAATGTACTGAATATAGTTCTTCTATCGTTCATAGCAGTACTAGTGTATATGAAAAATCAAATAGGAATGTTTACGAAAATTTTTAAAGACGCCAATAAACCGATCTAGTTTCATTAGAAGATGATAGATTACTAACCTTTCCTTAAAACATTCACTACAGTGAATTGCCTGTCATAAGGAGATATCTGGAAGGCGTAGTCATAGATTAGGTGGAAGGTGGAAGACTACATCAACTGAAATAATAGTTATAGGTGAAATAATGGATATATATATATATATAACCTATATCTATAGGTCTACCAACCTTCTTTACGTGTGAGAATGGTATACACAATCTCTAGAAGTAGACATAATTATTAATGTTTATAGAAAATTATAATGGCGGCGCTTAAAGGCGTATCAGCCATTCAGCCATTCAGAAGCTTCTGTGATGAGGTCTTGATGCCGGCCCGCATAACCACTACCAACGTAATCTACCATTTTTCTGAGCACTGTGCACTTTTGTACTTATTATATAAAAAATTAATTTTAATTTATGGAATATTACTCATGTACACCATTAAATGATTGTCATATAAGTACACATTAATTATAGTTTATATAGCAATAAGAAAAAAGCTAGTACGCTGACATAGAATTATTATTTCAATGTTGAGGTATTAAACATGTATTACACAACATATGGTAAGTTTTTAAAATATGGGTTGCGTAGTAAACTTTTTTTTCCAGTTAGAATTAGAGATGGTTATTGTTCTTTTTTTTACAAAAATGTATTACACATTTATTTCAAAATTTTTTTCTACAACGCTCTATTTTGAAATCATTATTAATTACGTGAAACGTCACCACATCAATGTTACAATAACTTACACGTGCATTATTTGAAAATTATACATATATAAAATCACCAAATATGTGTTATTCCACGTATTAATAACAGTAAAATGTCTTTTCCGTTAAGTCGGAAAATAGGAAGATTTCATTTGAATCTGTCATCTCGCAATGTCAAACTGAAGATGCATTATTACTGTAGGTATTTAGTTTTCATAACTCTGGTGGAACATTATCCATCAATGTAGGCGTTTTAATATAATCCTTACTAATTTCTACATGAAGAATCTCCACATTCTTGAAATATAAATATTACGTGTGGATGAAAATTACTTATAATATTCATATATCTTTGATACATACCACTTTCAATTAAGATTTCTTTGCATACGGAATTATAAGAGATTGACTTTTATTAAGATCTCGTGTAATGACAGAATAATATGTAGTTCGTTCATGACACAAAATATCAAATATCTAAAAATAATAATCATTCAAACAATTCTTGGCAGCTGTAAAAATATGATGGATGAAAAATTTATTAGTTATATTGATTTGATATTCTGTTTTTCAATCATTAATTCTTGCGTCAAAACCCGCCTTACTCTGCAAAAGTACTACACAGAAAACACAAGGTACTGTACGTGATGAATTAAACTTTGAAGATCGCAACTAATTACTCACTTACTATCATATGACTTTCCTTAATGGATATTAAGTACAGGACGCAGGAATACTAAATTAATTACACGTTAATATTAAATAATGAGCTCTTAAATAAACTAATGTAATTTTAAGACTTTAAATAGAGGGTATTATTAAAAACTATTCGCCAGTTGTCTAGTCTGTATTTGAAATTTTGTACTTCGAAGATATATTTCATGGCATAGTTCCTTTGCTGGAATACTCGTTTTAACCTATAAGGTTTGGAAACTGATTGTATTTTCTACTCCACCTACGGATTACAATACCATCATGTTCTAAAAGCCTTACAATATAGGGGAAAGGTTTCTAGTCTTTATATAAGTCTATAAAAAAGGAATAATCTGAGTATATATAAAAGACATATAATATAAATAAATTTGAGGGGATGCTAATTTCAAAATAATTTTAAAACATAAGAACATTTAGTAGTATTGTATATTATTTATAACAAAAACATACGGTACATAATTTCTTCAAACAAAAGCTTTGTCACGTACATAACTATTCCCTAAACACGTTACTGAAACAGATGCCAGAGTGAAATTTTAATATTATTTACTCAGTGTAGAAGTGAAGTGAAGTTGTAATAAGTGGTATAAATTTAAAATATTTCACGTAAAAATTAAATGAAATCTAAATATTCCAATTAAATGTCTATGTACAGAAAAGAACCGTTCATTTATATTGTAATTCTCTCGGTTTAAAACCTTAATTCTTCGCTTGTAACATTTTGAAACAATTATTTGAATACGTTTTCAAAGATATCTGATTCAATTGAAAGTATCTGTAAAATTATTGACATTTTCCCCTAAAATACTTATATAAAATCTTAAAATTATAAAATATTCTATGATAATATAGCATAATCTCAATTTGAAGATAAAAACAATCAATTACTTTAAAACCGGATGCTTAATGGAAAATAAAATTTTTAATTATTAAAAAAAATTCATAGTGCAGTACACCAATAAATAAATCTTTGCCTTTATAGCTCGCTCTAGACCATTAATTGCAACAATGTGTGTTACGTACTGACTGAGTACCAAATCAGTCGCTGACTGATCTTAAAATTAAAACATAGTCACATACATATATTTTAAACTTCCTTCATTAGAAGTTTCAAAATAAATGTTCCTCATAAAAGTACTCCCACATGTAGATGATCGCAAATATTAAGCTCCATGAGGTAAGTATAATTTCCATGAATGTTGATAACCAGGAATGAAACTGTCGACCGTGAATGTTGGCCAAAACCTACCCAAAACAACGGAAAACTAACTAGCATTAAGCAGAGGCACTAATGAATATAATATAAAACGATTTTCTAGAAGGCTTCGGCACGTGCCACCACTTTACTGGCTTTCATCACACGTATACTATAATTTACTGTACAACACGTTTATATTTAGATTTATTTTACTTTACTCGACTAATAACTGCTATATAACGTATAATTAATACTTACACATTAATCACACCAGAAATAGCTCCATGGTTGAAACATACTGATTTGTCTAAAATGTACCATCAGGCTTTTACCTAAATCGAGTACCTTTAACCTATCCATAAAAATTCGGTTATGTTCTTGTGCAGCTTAGTGATATTTCCTGAATGGCCATCGTTGCAACTTTCATGTGCAGTAAATTGTCAAGTAATCCTGCTTAGGAGTTTCAACCTTTACTTAGCATGAAATTATTTAGTTACGTGTTCCGACTCTGTGCAAAATCTCCAGTTGCACACACTCACTACATATTGCTAAGTAAAAAGATAACAAATAATGAATTAAGAGTAGGAAGGAATAGACACCATTGTCTATTGTTCAAATCAGATAGGAAAACTTAACCATAGCCCCACACTTTGTGTCTGAAAGACAGGACTGCTACATTTCAGGCTATCTGTAATTCAAAATGTGAACAAAGACGATTTAGAAATAGAATTCTTCCTACCAGATAAAACTATAAAACAGGTTCGCAAAATATAGTTGCTGCTGATCTATGTTATGCGTTATTCAAAAGGCTCTGTGTTATTCAAGATATGCGTCTTCTTTCCTAAAAAGTATTATCCTGCTACCATATGTATTCATGCAGACAGTCGGCTCATCTCTCAAGCCGGCACACATTCCGTAATATTTAGATAAACATGAATGTTCTTATTACAATTTTGTACACGGTTTACTGTACATCACCTATTATTTTGCATCATGGTTTGTTTTGCTATAAGCTTCACCAATTAGCAAAAAATGCTACTGCTCTAGAAACGAAGTTAACTGATTAAACTGTATAATTGCTTCAACGTCTTACAGATTTTCAAATCATCAATGTCAACCGTCTATTCCACAACTTATAATAATAGTTAATTCTTTTTTTTAAATATTAAAAGTCAATGTTAAAAAGCGTAGAAAGTTTTTTTTTGTTTTTATTAATCATATGGGAACTTTTCTGAATGCTTATGTATAATTTGACGAAATTTCTTTAAAGTCATATATGCAAGATAAACATATAAGGTAGATACTAATTAAAGCATCCATTGGTTCACATTTTATGAATAATGTTCTCAATTAAAAATCAAATAGAATTCTTGGTAACCACAGAAAATAACAATATTCTCTCATGTGTAAGTTATATAGTTAAGTTAGGGAACATAAGTTAAAAAGTGAACTTAAATAGTATTCATGAGATCTTTCTATGAGCTGAGCCTAAAGAAATGTTTTAACTTCAATGCAATAATAGGCGTAGTGTTAGTAAACACTATCTTATATAGAATGCATTTAGTGTGTCTGCTCATACAATAAATTAAGAAAGACCTTGGATTGCTATTCCTTGATAATATGCTTTACAGACAATATAATATAATACCTATTTAATTTGTATACTTTAAATTATAACACTATTATTTAAGATAATGTGCTCTCAAAACTGAATTTAAAATTGTAATATACAAGTAAATAATAATGCAAATAATGCAAACTACGTTGCTTTAATAACCTATTATTTAGAAATAGATTTTACTGCTTCAAAACCTTTTAGCGTCCTTTTGAAAAAGGATATACTCTCACACTCATTGTTTAAGGGAGACAATAAAACTACTCGGTCTCAAGGCTTGGAATGGATTGCTTCAAAGTTTAATCTAAATGTGGGTTTTAACAGATTACTATGAATAGTCTCAAACCTTTGAGTATGCATTGAAAAATTAAGGTCAGTACTGAGAAATGAAGTTCAAAAACTAAGTATACAAAATTTAGTGCCAAGCTTACAGCATTTGTGCATAAGAAAGTTTCGGAAGCTATCATGACGGCTCTAAGAAAATATTATCTATCTGGCCGTTTCTGAAGTTGTTGGTAGTTCTAAAGCACATAATGCCTATAGTAGAAGGTAAAAACATCGAAGCTATGCATCGAAAAAAATATTTTAAAACCAAAAGTAAGGACTCAAGGAAACTCAAGGAATTTTACAGCTGCTGATTTCGATCAAGGAAAGAATTTTAGGCTTACGCGTTTGTTATTTACACTACGTCCTAACCACTCATATTGTGTCCTTTTGTTGTAAAAGATATTCAAAAGGCGATATTTATCCTTCCTATACTTCACCATACTTAGGTCATGTAGCATGTGTGCTTGTACGATGTGCCTTTTTATGCAGAGTTACAGATTTTTTACATACTGCTCTGCGTGTACCTATATCCTTTTATATCTATGTTCTATATATGTATGTATAAATTATATATTAGTGTATAGGTTAGTAGACTCTAAAACTACGTGATGCTAATTTGCTTCTTTTGTGATTGAGTATTAATTTTCAAACTTTAATCCTGAAGATAGGCACTGCAACCATTTCTTTTTTATTCATATATGTAAAGTTAGTACAAGATACATATACACCACATCGCATTTCGCTTAATAGGCTTCGATGAGATTGGAAGAATACTTTGTAATTTATAGATCATTTCATTTTCGACAGGTCCTGTGGCCGTATAGCGAGACGGACAGTTATAAAGTATAGTTTTATTTTCATAAGCTTCCGTGGACAAAAGTGATTTTTGCTGCCTCCTGAGTGATTATTATAAAGGTGCTCAGCGGAATAGACTTTACATGTACCGTTTTACAACTTGTATTTATAGAAATTAAGTTTCACGCAAACATTTACTGCATATTTTGCGTGAATATTTATTTCTTTAATTTAAAACTTTCTGGAGATATTCGCAACAAAATGAAATCTCATCTGTGTTTATTAAATTATGTTTCATGCGAGTGTTCGAATAATAAAAGTTCCGTTGAGGTACTAAACGCAAGACATAGAATTCTGCGAAAAATATGACACTGACTTCTCACGCCTTTTTTACTCTATAAATAAAAGTCATGTTATTTTAGAAATTTATTTATTTATCACGCTATTTTCTCTTTACCATCATGAAATGAACGAAACAATATTCACTAATGATGAACAAAATCCCATGGAGTAACATGAGGCATCATCATCCAATTCTGTGTATCTTAATTTCTATATGAAGCTTAATGCAAAAGTTTTACCTGTTACGATTATATCAACATGCAAAAAACTAGAGTTATTGTCCTATAAGAGTTGTGTAAATCTAACATTAATAATACATCTTCTTTTGACCTTTATAAATGACAGCAATATGTGAAATCTTTCTTCAGGTTAAACCGGAAGGGATATCTGTATTTATTTCGTAAACGTTCATTCATTTTCAGCTATCCCTTTCATCTATCCTTATATTTTACATTGAGTATTGTATAGGTTATAATGATACTAAGACATATAGTAAATACATTTCATACATTTCTAACAACATGAAGAACATTTATATTTTAATTTCAAATGACAAACAATAGTTTCTAGTGTAGTTTGAACAACATTTTCATTATATAATGAACACACACATTCGAGGTGGAGACCATCGTTCTAAAAAGTCTAAGGAAAAACTATCCAAAGTAAAAACCTTTATTGAGGCTCTACAACCTGTAGAGTCACATTATTGCCGAGGGAAATCCAGACGGCAGTACCTAGCAAGTCATTTAAGTATCTCTAGTCTGTGGAAATCGTACAACAACACTACTGAAAATGAGTTTAAAGTCAAGTATGAGTACTTTAGGAAAATATTTGTAGAGAATTATAATGTAGGGTTTGGGTCACCAGCAACAGACCAGTGTTCTCAATGTCTTAAGCTGAAAGAGAAGATTCTATCTGTGGTAGATTTTTGAAGAAAAGGGGAAACTGAAAATAGAATTACAAGTTCACAAAAAAAGAGGTAAGATGTTTTTTGAGCTATTGCAATCTGAAGAGGCTGGGACAATCACGTTTTCATTCGACTGCCAAAAAAATCTAATTTTTCCTAAGTTGACTGATCAAGCTGCTTATTTCTTACGACAGTTTTATGTATATAATTTTACAATGTGTCTCGGTTCTTCTCTGTCAAAGCAGACAGTTGAAAACACTTTCATTTATGCTTGGACTGAAATGGAAGGTGCGAAAGGTTCAAGCGAAATAGCTTCTTGTGTTCGCCATCGATTATCAGAAACAGTCTATCCAGAAAATGTACATACAATTAGATTGTTTGCAGATGGTGCTGGAGGACAAAATAAAAATACCATTCTTATTACAGCTTTACTAAACTGGTTATTGACTAAAGCACCTCAGCACATTAAGACAATTGTAATTCACTATCCGGTTCCAGGACATTCTTACATCCCACCCGATAGAGTTTTTGGGGTAATAGAGAGAAAAGTCAGAAAAGTTGAAAGCATCACCCATCCAAAACACATACTTTGACATTTTTAGAGAAAGTGGAACGGTCAATAGATTAGGTTTGGACTTTGATGTTGAAAACTGGATGGAAGTATGCAGATCAACAGTAAAGAAGCCAGGTCAATGGCACTTTAAGTTTTTCCCACTTGTAAACGATTCATATTAACAAGAGGCAAAAAAGGAAATGGATTAGTAAGGGGTGAGGTAGCCTATAAAAACGATATAGGAGCGTCCAGAGGAATAGCCAAGAAAGGCTGTAGTCTGAGAAACATAAACCCCCAGATGAAACCAAATTCTGTTCAGGTTAATCCTGCAAAAGTTAAGGATGTAAAAACACTACTACGAAAACATTATGGGGAACAATGGGATCAACTGGAGTTTTCTTAGGTACTACGCTGATCTATTTACTACCAATGATGGGGAAAACCAGGAACTTAATCAAGATGATCCTAATGAACATGAAGATCCAATGGAGGATGAAGTTTTAATCTTAGAGGGCAACTTTGCATTGTAAAAAATGAATTTAAAACAACAAAATGTATTTAAGTTTAATTGCATACAAAATTGTTTAATTTAAATACATATTTATTCATTATTACAAGTTTCATAATATTTACCCAACCTTGTTGCCCTAAAACACAATGTTGCAACAAAACTACCTAAATCAAAACCGTACTGCAACAAAACTGTCTAATACCAATCTCCATTTCCAAAACTCTCTAACTCCAATATTTAACTGTTGTTTTCTAGTTCAACAAAAGAAATACATTTAATTTCTTACTGTTTAACCAATTAGTAGTAGGATTTATTATTCATAACAATAAAATAATTACTTTGAGTGTTATACTTTAACCACTATAGTTTTTTTGCTCATCCTGTAAAATTTAGGAAAGTGGAGTTAGTGAGTTTTGGAATTGGTCGACTCATATATATATATATATATATATATATATATATATATATATATATATCTTATACATTTGAAGATTTCTTATTGAAGATTAATATAAAGGGTGTAACTGAAATACACCGACAAACTTCAGGAGGTTGTTCCTGAGGTCAAAACGAACCAAAAAGTTCCTATAAATGTATGTCCTAAAATGCATCGTTTTCCGTCTGTCCGTCTGTTTGTGTTTATTACATTAAATTGTTTTTTCTAAACAACCATTAAAGGTACAAAGTTAAACTTTTCAACATATGCTAATCTAGTAAAGTTTGTCAATTAAAAAAAAAATTGAAAATTTGTACTCAACAAAATTCAAAATGGCGGCTAGTTAAAATCTTTGATGGTGAATTTCTCAAAAACTACTTCCTGTATAAAAAATTTACTAGAATATAACAAAAATATAAATTTATTTGTAAAACGAACGGTACCTCATTTTTTGAAATCGCTCAAGAAATAAAAAAGTTATGGCATTTTTCTTAACCTAGTAACATATCACATTTACAAGTTTTTTTTCTTGTTTCAAAAGTTAATGTAAGTATTTAGGCAGTATAAAAATAAAACGATATTTTGGGTTAAAAAACTTTAAACATGATAATTAGTATTAAATTTTAAAAACGACATTGTAACAAGAAATCTACATGACTCAACTTTCATGGTTTAAACAGCTGAATATGTTTTCATGTTGAGACACAGCTGATTAGAACAACAATGAATTCAGATAAGTAAGTCATTTCCTTGTTTATTTTTGACAAGATATGATCTGTTACTTTCACTTGTAGAAACATTATTAGTCGATAGTGCTCTTATTCTATTGAAGATGGTAGGTTACCCATTTAGCCATCAAGCTGACATGATATTTATGTATGGAAAAGCTAACGGTAATAGTCGCCTAGCATCCCGCCTGTATTACGAATCATTTCCAAATCGACAACAACCTACTCATTCAACATTTGCTGCTGTTTTCAACCGACTTCATGAGACTGGCACTTTGTTACCTTCTACTGCAGACCGAGGTGTACAGAGACAGCGTAGAACTCCTGATTTGGAAGAAAACATCTTACAGCGAGTAGAGGAAGATCCAGGCGTAAGTACTAGGCAGTTAGGAGCAATAATCAACGTAGATCACATGACAGTATGGCGAGTTCTACATGAGCAGATGTTATATCCGTACCATTATCAGCGTGTACAAGCCCTTGGTCCAGCTGACTTTCCATTACGTTTACAGTTTTGCCAATGGTTTTATCAGCAAGCTAACAACCCTGGTTTTACATCATTAGTTGTGTATACAGATGAAGCTTGTTTTAATCGAGATGGAATAACCAACTACCACAATATGCATCAATGGGCTGATGAAAACCCACAAGCCATTCATGAAGGGAGACATCAACAGCAGTTTAAAATAAATGTTTGGGCAGGCATCATTGGAGACTGTTTATTAGGTCCTTTTGTATTACCTGACATACTAAATGGTGAAAACTACAGACATTTCTTACAACACGAATTTCCTGAAATTTTAGATGATGTTCCCTTGGGTGTGAGAGAGCACTGTTGGTTCATGCATGATGGAGCTCCCGCGCATTTCAGACTAGATGTCAGGCAATTTCTGGACCAAACTTATGGGGAAAGATGAATAGGCAGAGGGGGACCTGTATCATGGCCGCCTCGGTCGCCAGATCTAAATCCAATCGATTTTTTCCTTTGGGGCCATTTGAAAACTCTAGTTTATGAAAGACCAATTAATACCAGGGATGACCTTTTACAGCGTATCACTGCAGCCTGTAACACTGTAAGGAATACACCAGGAATACTTGAAAGAACTCGGCAATCAATGACCAGACGTGTTAATGCATGCATCGCATCAAATGGAAGGCATATTGAACATTTGTTGTAAAGTGATCCCTAATATTTTGAAATAAATGTTGCTCTGTTAAGTTATTCCGTATTTCTTAATAATGACAGCTTAAAACTCTTTTGTTTAATGTGAGATATTTTTGTTTAATGTGAGATATTTTTGTTGAATGTTCTAAACAATAATAGCTTTTTTGAAACAAGAAAAAAACTTGTAAATGTGATATGTTACTAGGTTAAGAAAAATGCCATAACTTTTTTTTATTGAGCGATTTCAAAAAATGAGGTACCGTTCGTTTTATAAATAAATTTATATTTTTTTTATATTCTAGTAAATTTTTTATACAGGAAGTAGTTTTTGAGAAATTCACCATCAAAGATTTTAACTAGCCGCCATTTTGAATTTTGTTGAGTACAAATTTTCAATTTTTTTTTTAAATTGACAATCTTTACTAGATTAACATATGTTGAAAAGTTTAACTTTGTACCTTTAATGGTTGTTTAGAAAAAAATTTAATGTAATAAACACAAACAGACGGACAGACGGAAAACGATGCATTTTAGGACATACATTTATAGGAACTTTTTGGTTCGTTTTGACCTCAGGAACAACCTCCTGAAGTTTGTCGGTGTATTTCAGTTACACCCTGTATATATATAACAATATACGGTTGTTAATAGCATTAAATTATAGTAGGTTTTAATACTTGGTATCTTTGAATCGGTGTTTTGTTTGTATTATACAAACATATTTATATCATTTAAACAAATAGTTTTGTAAAATTTTTCAATCAAACAGAATATCTGTGACTTATTGTCGTAGTCATAGACCCAAAACTGTATCCCTCTCTCGAAAGATCATTCCGGTTAAAAACTGGCACAGAAGAGTCGCAGTTTACGAGCAACACCGCTCACACGACCAGAGATATCGCCTGAAGTCCCATTCCAGCTTTATGTTATGGCTGTCGCTTTTACCTGCCTATTCAACTTTTATTTACATATTTATAATAGCGAATATTATAAAACACTTATAATTCTATAACGTTAACTTCTTAAAGTTATAAATTAAATGCTAAGTTTCGACATTGTTGCACATCATTTTATCAAAATAGTTAAACAACATTTATTTATTAATAAGGGTTATTTGATCAGAATATAAAGTAATAGTTTGAATTGGCTAGGATACTGATTAGACTTTTTTATTATTTTACGCGAATTACTTATAACATGAAAACGATAATAGCTCCATCGTTACGTTGTGTTTTGGATTTATATTAGCGGAATCGGTTAGTAAATTCTTCAATTTTTTAACTAAATGGTTTATTGCTCTAGATAGCAGATACCTCATTTCAATAAAAAGCCTAACATCAAATTTGAGTTCAGTCGTTACGCCATTACCTCTATAAAATATAAAGGTACTGACTAAAGCAGACTTTGAAGCAGTATTGAGTATTGATTTTAAACGTATAGGTTTAAAATAGTATACTGGGGGGTATTACTCCATATGATTGGAAATTAATATGCAATAACGATGATGGGAAAAATATGTTTGTTTAACAAAGTGTTTTATAAACTTAAATCGTCTAGTCATATTCAAATAGTATCATATAACGCATAAAATATCTTTTTAAGCAAAAACGTTTTGATGTGCCAAAAGAACAGAAATATGTACATGAAGAAAAATTAAATAAGCAGTGAAAAATATCGATGCAGTGATCAATGTCCATTATTTACGTGAAAATAAGTATAATCAACAACATTCAAGGAGCTAACTACTCCTTAACTAAATTGTAAACTTATGCAGCTCCCACAGTGACCTAGTTTTGTCCCGAGTTTGAGTTAGTTATAGAGATAGTTATATTTGTATGACAGTCCAATTGTAAAAACTGTAACTTTAAATAAAAAGTATTATCCCAGAAACGTACAATATCCTGTTCTCAAATTAATAATTTATTTGTACACTTTTGTCATACAGACTTGTTTTCTTGAGTACAGTTTTCGAAATTATTACACTATTTTTTTAAACACTATATGCAAATTGCATTATTTACTGTAATAATAATCTAATATTTCTAACATGCCTAAAAAGTTTCATCTTATCAAGAAAGGTAGCAATAAGATATTAACACCTTCATTAAATATATTTTGAAATTTTTTGAAAACTAACTTTATTAAGTAGGCTAGTTAAGAAAATACACAGAACATGACTGACTTTAAAAAAATAAGGACACGATATTTGATATTTCAATCGATTTGAAAAATAAAACTATTATATAAGTGTATAAAAGGTCGGGTTAGTTATTGCAATGGTCACATCTTTGATAGTTTTCAAAAGATAATGTATGAGTAATAAAGCACAATATAAATGCGTGTTGTATTTAGTCTGATGATGTAATAATGCTGATGCTTGTGTAAACATACATATGCAACTTCATCCTGATCTGTATTCGACTGTCAGTATTGATACATTTCCTATATACCTGAGCCTTTGAGCGAGGCAGAAATGAACAGTTAACCTAGTCCTGTTGGTGGAATAAAGAGTGGACCGTAAAAGCATTGGTTTCTCGGAACAGAGAAGCCGATTTACACAAAACATGCAGATTACAGATTATTTTAAATAGCACGTATTGGCACTAAAATGTATTAGGTATAATTTAATGATTTAGGCATTTAAACAAAGATACGTGTAGTATATAACCTGTATTAAATGAGATATGACCTTGCTACAATTGTTAGTGTCACTGATTGAGGACTATTAAAAATATTTAACCAAGAATATTTCCGTACTATGCTTAAAGTGAATAAACTAAAAAAATCTGCTTTTTTAGTGTTAAAGAGATTGAATTACATTGCACTAAGTCGTCTATTCAATAGTAACCTCATTAGTAAACTGTAAATATTTTGCAATCAGCCGGTATTGGTTTTTTGGTTGTACCTTTTTCATTTTATACACGTTATTCAACAATTCTGCTAGTTGTAAAATATTGTATAAACGTGCTTAGTAATGAAAGTTCGATTTAATACACTTAACTAATATATTCATGACAAGTAACGAAATGGAAAGAAGTAGATGTACCATATGTCAAACTATATAATCATTGTAGTTTAATTTAAAATAAAATAATATTTTTTATTTATAGAGATTTTGGAGTACAAAGACACTATATATTTAAAAGAATTTAGTATATGGCTTCTAACTTATCAAACAACTTATTGATTGAAGTACTGTACCAGTAGGTTTAATTTATATTTTAACACTATTTTTGGTATATTACACTAATAATTATATAAAGTGAAATGTAACAATGTAATTGAGTGAAAATGATCAGTTAGCTCGTAATAAACTCGTTTTAAAGCTGGACTATATTTAAGATTAGGCTGAATATCTACTATGTCAGAGTGGCCATAACAAGACGACTGTAAAACTGCCATTTAGGGGATAAATAACTAAGGTTATAATAACAGAAGCTTTGTGAAGGTATTTACTCGCTCCATTCACGTGTGTGGTTTGGATGAATTAAACAGAATGTTGGTACCAGACGAAATCATGTCATTCATATTCATTCCATTCTTATCCACTCTCTTTTGATTTAAATATAGCGCAAGGAATATTGTAAAGGATTAAATATTATGTCCTCCATATAATGTGGTGTATTAGAAATTTTTAATACCTTTTCACCGTGTTTATTTTGAATAGAAACACTAATGTTTCAACCATGACTACCTCAATTTATATCCTTTTTCGTACAAACTGTGTTTTGATGGGTACGTTTTTATTGAAGGTTTTATAGAAAGACTCTAAGACTGGCATGTCCCTCAGTTTGCGTGACGACGTTTGCGTGTTTCCAAGTGAAATCAAAACCACACGAACACTGATGCCCACATCTCAATGGCCTCTTACTGCTGAACACACTAATAAGGTGTATAATTATGTTTTTTCCGGCTTATTACTTTTTATTTTACACCTGAATTGATGCATTTTATTTAAAAATCCCCGTTTTATTATCTAAATTGTAGCGTAATTTAAGGTTAGTTAAAAACGTTTCTCTTGCTCGGTAAGGAACAGTAACCCCTCGGTTTTAGGCTAACAACAGCCCTTATTATGGGAGCCCCTACGCACTGCAATAGACTATAGGAGCGGCTAGTCGTCTAAGTATGTGAGACCATACTTGGATACAAATCTGAAAGGAACATAATTGATAAATTGCAATAAGAGTGTTGTAGTTATACAGGGTGATTCAAAACTAAACGGCAATCTCTCGAGAGCTTATTTCTATAGCTAAAAAAAAGTAAAAAAAGTTCATATAGTAACCATATGCCGGAAACGCTTCGTTAGTGAGTTACGCCTAGCGAAAGATTTCGCCCGGATTTCAGAACCCTTGGGTGAAGTCAGGCCGTATAAAAATGGTAAAGGTAGTTTACAAAAGATACAAAATACGATTGTTTTTTATGTTTTTATATCCAGTGCGAATCTCTCTCGACAAATTTATTAAAATTCGTCCTCCCAGAGCTGTAACATGCAATACTTTCAGAGATATCTTACGTAAAAACACAAGAATTGGTGCAAAGAAATAACACATTTTTGTGTTTTTAACGTAAGATTACTTCCATAAATGTTAACATAAAAGGCCCATTGTTTTCTTAAAGAGATATGTATAACATTTAATTCTGAAAGATTTATGTGAATTACTTAGGAAAAACAATATTAATAATAGGTATTGAAAATTTAGCTTTATTTAAAAATAAAACAGACGCACAAAAATGCATATTCTTATCTGCATAAAATATTAACTAATGTGTCTTAGGTTGTGAGTAAAGCTGATCATTTATTCTAGACTGAACATTAACAATAAAATGTATTTACCTTATAAAACTGTAATAATCACCTATAATAGTTGCCAAAGTGTCCTCCGTTGTTTTCGCACGACGAATCCACTCTTTTCTAGCGCGTTTCATAAGTTTTGGAGAATTCTTGATAGTTTCTGTCGCCTCTGTAATGCGATTACGTAACTTCCACTCCGCTATGGTGTTTAATCCGTTTTGAATAAACAATTGACTTCATCCAACCCCATAAGAAAAGTGCTGCTGGTGTTTTGACGGTCAGGAGAACGTGGTGGCCATTTTACTGGTCCATTTCGAAACCAATCCATTGTCTAACCGTATGTATCATTTAAATAGTTTTTTCACATCATTAGAAAATGTGGAGGTGCTCCGTTCGGTGCATAAACCATGCATTTATTCTGTTTTGAACATGAATATCTCTCCAAGAGGGTAGGCAGGTTTGTTCTTAAAAAATTTAAGTAAAATTTAAGATTCATGTGAATTACTTAGGAAAAAAAATTAATAATAGGTATTGAAATTTAGCTTTATTTAAAAATAAACAGACGCACAAAAATGCATATTCTTATCTGCATAAAATATTAACTAATGTTTAGGTTGTGAGTAACAGCTGATCATTTATTCAACACTTTTTATCGTTCATATTTTCTTTGCAAAGGTTGGCAATATCAGCTGATCATCAATTAAGTTCATGAAGTAATATTGAATAACCTTTATGGAGGTTTTTGTATTGTGGCGTGTGAAGATTGTATTTTGTGAGATCCTGTGATTATTTGGAAATATTTTATACAAGTGTATAAAAATATTTTATAAAAATATTTATTTTTAAAATATTTTATTAAATATTTTTATAAAAGTGTAATGTAATTATCTTAGTAAATAATGGCAGAATAATGTAAATGGTATGTATTCGTTTGTGAAGAGTATTACGGACATGATACTGATTTTACGGCAAAGTTAACAAAAATGGTTTAGCTGCAGTTCAGGAATATCGTGATACTTTTCCACATCGAAGAACACCTGATCGCAAAAAACATTTGAAGCTGTGGAGAAACGACTTAGAGAAAACTTGGTAGCTTTAAACCGAAGCGAATAGATACTGGTGCGTCAACGTAGCGGCAAGGAACTATAATAATGAACAAGCAATAATAAATGCTGTAGAATTATCACCAACCACAAGCACCAGAACGACGATTATCACCGTCAGTTACAATATTTGCCAGTCAAAGCGTATGGCGGACACTTCATGAAGCACAGTTGTACCCATTCCATATAACACGTGTTCAAGACTTATTACCGCAAGATCTTAATAAACGGAAGATGTTCTGCCGTGGTTAAGAAGAAATTGTTTACGACATCAGTATTTTCTTCGGCTTATTCTCGTTACCTGATGAATCCTGTTTTACAAGAAATGGAATTGTAATTTTCGTAATACCCATACTTGTGAGCGTACGACAAACCCACATGAAACTGCGACGAGGCATTTTCAACATACTTTTCAGTCAAATGTATGGCTTGGTGTTCTGGGTGATAATTTGATTGGTCCATTTTTCCTCCCTAATCGACTTAATGGAGTAGCGTACTTAAATTTTTTAAGAACAAACCTGCCTACCCTCTTGGAAAGATATTCATGTTCAAAACAGAATAAATGCATGGTTTATGCACGACGGAGCACCTCCACATTTTCTTAATGATGTTGAAAAACTATTTAAATGAATACATATTGTTGTGTAATGATGATACCGAAAAACTGACCCATTACTCAAAACAGACCACACCAGGTGATACATACGGCACCATCACCTAAACATATGACAATGGGAATGTTCCAAAACCAGGTCGAAATGGACCGGGACCACAGGGACGCCCCAGTACCGACCCCCACCACAACACACCACCAGTGGCCACCACGGTTCTCCTGACCTCACACCAGCAGACATTTTTCTTATGGGGTTGGATGAAGTCATTGTTTATTCAAAACGGATTAACACCATAGAGGAGTTACGTAATCGCATTTAACAGAGGGGGGTCGGGGGGGGGCAGAAACTATCAAGAATGCTCCAAACGTCATTATGAAACGCGCTCGCTAGAAAAGAGTGGATTCGGTTACGTGCGAAAACGTGCATTGCTAACAACGGAGGACACTTTGAGCAACTCATTATAGGTGATTATTACAGTTTTATAAAGGTAAATACATTTTATGTTAATGTTCAGTCTAGAATAAATGATCAGCTGTTACTCACAACCTAAACATTAGTTAATATTTTATGCAGATAAGAATATGCATTTTTGTGCGTCTGTTTTATTTTTAAATAAAGCTAAATTTCAATACCTATTATTAATATTTTTCCTAAGTAATTCACATGAATCTTTTCAGAATTAAATGTTCTACAAATCTGTTTAAGAAAAAAATGACCTTTAATTAACATTTATGGAAGTAATCTTACGTTAAACACAAAAATGTGTTATTTCTTTGCACCAATTCTTGTGTTTTACGTAAGATATCTCTGAAAGTATTGCATTTACAGCTCTGGGACGAATTTTAATAAATTTTTCAGATATAAAAACATAAAAAACAATCGTATTTGTATCTTTGTAACTACCTTTACCATTTTTATACGGCCTGACTTCACCAAGGGTTCTGAAATCCGGGCGAAATCTTTCGCTAGGCGTAACTCACTAACGAAGCGTTTCCGGGCATATGGTTATATGAACTTTTTTACTTGTTTTTAGCTATAGAATAAGCTCCCGAGAGATTGCCGTTTAGTTTTGAATCACCCTGTATATGTCTCACTGCAAAAGTTAGTGTCTGATATATGGGTAGTTTATTTATATTGGCTTAGATTATAATATTCGTTGAAATATATTTACAAATACATAATGTTATGTTTAAAATAAATTGATTACATTGAATAATGTGGTTATTATCTGATGTACATCTTTAAAAAGTTATTCGGTTGTATAAAATAATCAAGATTATTTTACTTTCAGTTACAAATTCTTTATTGAAGTATTAAAGGTTACTTGTATTAGATGTGTTTGGTCTTTAACTGACATGGCTACTTTCTCTGTTTCATTCGATGTGTTTGGAGCAATAGTAGTTGACATTATTAATTTAATTATGCTAGTCATGGAAGTCAATCCTACTTGAGAAACTACATTCAATCTCAAGTGCAGGCTTAAAATAAACCACTCAGTTGATTATAACTATCCTCAGAGAGCTGTTTCCTTTTAGTCAGATAATTCCTACAATTATCTCGTACGTGATAGAATCTATATTCAAGGTAGTTGAAAACATATAGATATTTGATATAACTATGAGGCGTTAATATTTATTGTACAATTAAACTGCCTAATATATTTTGTACAGATTCTTAAAGTTACTATAACAGAGTCAAAATTAATACTGTACCAGAATTAATGTTTTAAAACTGTACAACTGTACACAGTAGGTACTACGAACAGTAGCTACTAAGCGAAAATAGAAAGTAATCATATAAGTTTAAGAGTACAGTTTTATTAGTATGTTTACCACTTTATTAAACTCAACAATTAACTCCTGCAATAGCTAATAAGATGCAATGTTTTTTATAACTCAGTTATCATCATTTAATATTGGACATTCGTTTACTTAGAGACTTAACAAAAACATAAAAAAGTAAAAAAAATAGGTTTATAATACAAAAACATATTTAATTATTACCTTTCTGCAACCAAATAGAGGACTTTCTTTTAATAAACAAAGAACTTTGGAACTGGAATACTCATTATTTATTTTATTACACCGCTGTAGGATGAGTTCTGGAAAATTTACACTATTCTTTTTAATAAATGTAATTGTTTTCGCAACTTTACATTTTAATGCATGGCTACCTATACATTGGTTTTCCAAATACGTTTAAAAATACAATAGATCGTAAAAAGTTTAAGAATACCACTTGTACAACCAGGTTTATCCATGTTACGTCTCTCGCGATTATAAACTGCTGTAATAAACCTACTTAATGGAAAATAAAATTTGTGTCATATGTATAAATATGTATACAAATATACTAGGAAACTTTTCCAGTTTTAGAAGGATTGTTCATAAAATTTATACCATTATTTATTTAAGAATATTTGTCTTATGAACCGAACTCCAAAAATAAAGTTGTTTCATCATATGTTAAATTTATTCAACACTATGCTATATGCCGGGGTTCTTGGTCCAAGACCACTCTACTCGATTATCGTAGTGACAATGATGTAGTAAATTTTAATATTTTTTTACACATTACATGTCAACTTCCTTATATCATTGGACAAGCTTTTTAATGGATATTGTCACTACGTAACTATTCTGTATTTTGTAAAACATATTGTGCATAACACTTTTGACTTGATACCTATATCAGTGCACTAGCGCTATTTTTTGTTAATATTACATGAGGATTATTTTGAAATCATTAAAGTTAAAAAATTAATGGAAATTATATTGGTAAAGAATTATTAGTATGGAAAAGAGGTTTGAGAATGTATTAAGAACATTAAGTATATAAGTATGGGGAATGGCTTTGGTTATGAAGTACATTATTAAATCCCGACGGGTAAACAAAGACTAAGCGGACGGGTCGTTGGCTATGTTTTGTTTTGTGAAACGAGAGGAGGTTATAACAGCTTAAGGGTGTGAAAAGGTACACGGTGATGAAACGTCAACATCGTTGACTGCATGAATGGCGTTTACTACAAGCACATGTTTACAACACAAACACAGTGATTATCTACATAAAATATTTGTCCTGGTCGCAGTAGTGACCCAATTAAGAAAAGGTCAATGATTTGTTAAAACGTCCAACAAAAGTAATAAAAATTAACAAGGATACAGTCTTTATAGTGTTATTTTTAACTTATCCATCTAAACAAAATATCTAGCAAAACCGAAATATGATTTATTTATTTCATATTTCATATTCATTCCTAATTTATAAGTGTAAAGAACACACCTTGCGGTTACCTTTTCATATAGATCTGAGATAATAATTTATTTCCTTCATTGCCTAAAGCAAATTTAAATGGTTATATATTATATATTTGACTTATCAATAAATATAATTTATTGCATTAAATGTAGATTCGTTGCAAAAAGAACTGCAAACAAATATAAATAATTTAATAATCATTAATAATATAAAACCAGCCATTAAATTAATATATTTATGAACCTCCCTTTCTCATGGTACTTCCTCTAAGTATAAAGGTCTTTTACCACTTTTCGATTAGTAGCCACGGTAGCTCGGACATATTCTTGAAATAATTCCGAATATAAGCACTATCAAATTTTGATTCCTCTTAAATGTATTATTTGTTTGTGTTTTAAATTAATAATTTAAAATATTAATTCGTACCACTTCTTTTTCTGAATTCTAATCTTATTTAAATTATTGTGCAATATTAAGTCCTTTCTTCTTTTTCAACATTCTCTGTTGCCCGCTTCTACAACCAACATTCACTGAGACGCATCAAGCCTTTTATATGTATATAAAACATTAAATATTTTTTTAAATATTTTGAATTAAAATAGTTTTAAAAGAATTGAGCTAATACAGTGTAATCTTTTCAAAACTAAATAGTTAAAAAAAAAAAACAACTACTCTACCCTATTTATTTGGGGTGTCTTTCGAAATCAAAGCTGTTCTCATCAGATACTTCCCAAAAGTAAATTATACATGTGTTTTTGTTTGTATTTAACTGTTAAATATTTAAATACAGTAGTGAATAATATAGTAGCTAATTAGTATTATTACAATGTACGGGTAACTGATCTTAATAGGCCTTATAATATCAAGTAAGTGTAAAAAAAATGTGTTAAATGTTAGCTTTTATAATTTTCCATATTCGACAATCTATGTAACCCGCCATAGTTTTAAATAAGTGCAATGTCACCAGTCATTTTTTTACAGAGAGAAAATTATACTCCCAATACAGCGAAGTTTACAATATTCAGTATTGATGTGGCGGCAGGATTAAAAGACCCCTGCACTACAATGTAACTGCCTAAATAGGTCAATTTGATTGAAATTTTTCGTGCGTGCAGACATTTTAATTTGTTTATCAGCAATTATATAGTGGGGGGAATTCAATAAACTCAGAAAGAGAATCATAATATTACACAATTCATAGTATTTTAATAAATTGCTATGGATTTATGAAAATGTTTTCTCTATATTAAATAAGACGTTTCCAACTGTAGTGTGTGATCCAGCGAAGCACATTTAACAAATCATTGTTCGTTCCTGTCTGTAACAGAAAGCTCTTTCATTCATGATATAGAACAAAGGCCGATTCATCAACCGTTTGATTCAATTTCAGATGTCATTGCAACGTTTCGTGCCTTAAATGAAACGTAGATTTAACTTGAAATTTATTAAAGTTTAATTGTATAGATTAATTTTTAATTCTCAAGTAATAGAATTTTGAAAATGAAATTGAGACCTTATCTATGTTTTATATGTTTTAAATTTTATTTTGCCTTTTAACTTAGAATACTGGCTGCTGAGCATTACCAAAGCTTACCATTCAAGAGGCTGGATACTTTTAATTGCTGTCTACTTGTCTATCTATATCTATATGGAGTACCAACTAACCTGTAAACTTTAAATTTAGCAATAAGATTAATTTTTATGCAGCAAACATTAAGTTCAATGTTAGGGAATTGAAGAAATTTAGTTAAAATTTTGGCCTTTTGTCTTATCATAGTGACAAAAAAATTAAAGAAAACCTTAGGAAAGCTTGTTACTTGACACGTAGTGTGATGTCCTCCCACCTTGTATTTATATGTGTATAAGTAAAAGGTTATTTTGTATGAAAATTGTATTGTACTTGTAATATTTATGACTATAATGACTGTTTAATGCTCGAACCAGCATAACCTACGGATAACAATATAATATACCTCTCTTGCACATTGTAAACCTGAGCTTGACTTCGGTGTTTTTTCCGGATAATTTAAAATTAGCAAAAATTATTCCACTGCATAAATCCAATGACTTCACAGACATGAATAATTACCGTCCAATTTCTTTGTTAAGTGTTGTAGCTAAGATCATAGAAAAAATTGTCAAAGACCAACTGGTTTTCTATCTCCAACAGTTTCAAATTATTTGCAATTCTCAATATGGGTTTTAGAAATGACAAAGACATATCTGATGCTTTATTTCACATTAACAAAGGTATAAATGAGGCAATATCGAATAATAAACGTAGTATGCTAATTTTTTTAGATTTAAAAAAAATGCTTTTGATTCAGTTGATAGGAACTGTTTGTTACGAAAGCTTGAGTTCATCGGGGTGCGGGGTGGCGCCCTCGCGTGGTTCCGTAGCTATCTCACAGATAGGCTACAGATTGTCTCGCTAGGCGAGGTGTCCAAGCGATGTTCTGCCAGTGGACTACGGCGTAGTCCAGGGTTCGAATCTTGGCCCTGTTCTTTTCTTAATTATTTTAATAATATTTCAAAGCTTCAAAACCAATGGTAAATTAACTTTATTTGCAGACGACACTCTTATTTTCATTACTGGTTCAACGTGGAAGGAGGTAAAAAACAAGGCAGAATCAGACCTTTTCTTACTAAAAAATTGGCTTGACACCAAAATATTTTATCCTTAAATATATCAAAAACCAAATTCATGCCTATTTCGTTACGTAAAAACAACTGATTACCAACTCGATAATTTTAAAAATTCATGTCTGTGGAAGTCCCTTTAATAACGCGTGCTTTTGCAGTGAAATAAACAAAGTGTATTCGTATAAATACCTAGGTATTTTATTTGATTCAAATATGAAGTGGACTGAACATGTACAATTCTTAAAAAATAAATTACGGAAATATATCTTTGCTTTTAATCAGCTTAGTGCAATATTAGAAGAAAAAGAAATTAAAATGGCCTATCATGCTTATATTCAGTCTTTGTTATCGTTTGGTATTATTGCATTTTTGGAGGAGCTTATAAAACAATTTTACAAACCGCTTTGTGTAATTCAAAAATCTATTCTTAAAGTAGCCTTTAAAAAACATCGGAGATATCCAACTGATAATCTTTTCTCAGAAATTGGTGTCCTAACAATTCGTCAGTTGTTTGTAAAATGTATTTTAGTTTATAATGTATAAACACTCAGAAAACATTTTCGAAAGAGTATCACATCCTCATAACACCCGCTTCTCTGAGAATGTTGGTATAGTTGTTCCGCAATATGTTAAAACCTTTTCCAAAACAAACTGCTTTTACTTATCTCAAATTATTTATCGTAATATGTGTCAAAAATACCAGAAACGTTGATTTGCTCAATTTACCCTCTCTCTTTATTTTCAAAAAGCAAGTGACAGAGTGGCTTATTGGGCTGAGTTCGGAGGACACCGAGGCTGTTATCTCTCTGGGCCGGCCTGACCGTTGACCTCACAACATAACATAACACAATACAATACACTCTCACCGACTCACTTACTGTACCCCTCCCCCACATACCATCACCAATCAAATACTATTAATAGGCACAAGTTCTTCAGACATAATTAGAATGAGATAGTTATATATTACATATTAGACAGTTCCAAGCTGAAACCCAGACTTAATTTTTCTAAATTATAATAAACTATGTTTATCATTGTTATTTTATTTATTTTTTTATTGTTTCTTTCTTTTTTTTAATCGTAATATGTTAGTTAAACTTTCTTTTAACTTCTTCATTATCATTTCCCATATTATTACCTTAGCTCACACTGCAACTTAGTCTACGCACAGGCTCTTGCCCATGTAGACTATTTCCTTTTTTTTTTATTATATCAAGGTGTTTTTAGTTATAATTAGTTACACTTATTTTAAGATTATTAATTTAAAAAATTAATCAACAATATACTTATTTTTTTTTTCTTTTCTTTCTCTAGGTATGCACCATGTATAGACTATACTTGTGGTTGCGAATAAAACGATTTCATTCATTCATTCATTCATTCATTCATACGACCAAAGATTAACTAACAACATCACGCGAAGTAATTTTTACTACTTTAATAAAGTACTCTTTTGTTTAGTATCTCATAATTTGTTAAGAATTGTCTATTAATAAAGCTATTTATTAATAAACGAAAAAAATATTTTTGAAAAATGCATTTATAGCTTTTTATTAGTATATACAAATTATTTCCAACAGATATCATAAAAGGTAACAACATTGCATCACTAATTTAGTATAAAATATTATATTATTTATTAAAGCCGTAATAGTAGCGAAAAATAACGTATTTACGAACTTGATAAGAACGAAAAAACTGTCACTAGTCCTCGTCGCATCAAGTTATAAAGTGCGTTTTACATAATCTTTAGTGCATGCAAATTGAAAAACGATCTTACACATCTTACGGAACAACTGTACTCACTGGACAAAATAATTTCCCAAAACTCGATTGCATTGTAGGTTATGCCTAGTGATAATAAGTTAAATTTTTCTAAATTGTATATCAGGTATAACTTTTCGCGTTTGATTTTTAATGTATGTCTGCTTTATATAGGGATATAAACATAAAGTATCAACACTTTTGTAAGCAACAACTTGGAGAAGTTTCTGTGCAAGAGCAGTTATAAAATTTTGCTTTAAAAGGGTTAATTCTAGAGTCTTCAGAATATCCATAAGATACATAATAAAGCGGGCTAATAGACGAGAAATGTTATGCATTATACGTAATAACTTATTACATCGATAGATTAAACAAAAACAAAATGTATGACTACTGCTTAGCATGATCCTAAAGGAGAGAGAATAATTACAATTACGATTTTGGTAATAGGGTGATCCGTTAGATTTGCAGAATAGGAATGTTTCTACTGGATTATATTGGTACTAAACTAATAACTCTTCTGAACATAATTCATAACATCAAAATACTTTTTTCTTGAGGAAGTTATAAGAACTGTATTAAATAATACATTTTAGAAAGTGTGACTTGTAAGGAAGGGAAAAATGCATTTGCACTTTTTATTAAAACATTATCATTGTATTTCTGCGCGCCAACTGAGCTCTTACTGCGGCTACTACCGTAACTTTCTGTAATATAGTGGCAGAAAACTAGGCTGGATGTACTTTTACAATATATAGTCATATATAGTTTTATAGTATTGATTTGGTCATAAGCTAAATTTAGTACGACCTACAGCTAAAATCTACAAAGGAAATTATAAATGGACGTCTTAAAAATATTGGTAAAAGAAAACTTGCATAAATAAAGAGAATTTCAGACTGTTACTACCTTTGGTTTTTGAACAGAATAGCTATAATTTAAAGTCCCTTTTATTTTTTATATTCGCTGAATATTAAAAGAAATTTCTCAAAAATACATGAGATTAAGAATATTATTAATTTAATATTAAAAAAATACCATTATATGGTAATGTTACTTCGTTACTTAGATGATCGGATAAAAGAACAAAATGGGTCGTGTGTAATGGTAGTTTAGTTTAGGAAGAAAATGCCACTTTTTCGACTACGTGGCACAAATAAAATATTATTAAGTTGGTAAAGTGTGTCTGGCAAAGTAGAGTGGGCCTTGTGGCTACGTGTAAAGAATGTATAACTCTCAGTTATCTCACCTGCGACAAGCTGTTATTTCTTTCAATCACAACGCTTTTGAATATAATATTTTCTCCTGCTCCTTTCAAAATAGAATACGATATTCTAGGCTCATATGATTATTATTCACGTAATAATTATTCTTTTATACTTATTACTCAATTTATATAGATTAATGATGTCGCATTAAAGAGTTTATTTTAATTAATTATTTTTTAATTCAACATGCAGTTATTGCATGTACCTGGGTATTCTATCTGGGCTATCACTTTGTCGACACTAAATGACGTCATTTGGGAGAAACAGTTATATTTTCAGATTTTTAAAAGACTCACATCGAGTCGTTTGTACCATATAAATAAAAAGTTCATAGAAGCTCGTTTAGTTCAAAAAGTATATAAAGTTAAACTTTATTATTAGCGCAGCATATTCCGGGGATTTCGTCTTTCCATTTAAAAACATCGCGAACTGAAATTTTTGAATTTTTACAATAAATATCAAAGGCTGATTAATATATGAAAGTGCAGTGAAAATGATACCATATGGAAATCCTGAATTATCAATTGCTATCCATTAAATTACGACGAAGGGTGATATTCCTATATCACCGATTCCTATCACCTGCAAATATTTTGCAGATTGTCTCGGATCAATGGCTGAGTGCTTTCCTCTTCTTAAATTATGAGTTTGAGGGATATTTTCTGATGCTCTTAACGTACCTTGGCGTTGTGCTTGCGTATCTAACCTTTCTTGCCTCCGAGAAGTTGATTCACTATTATGAGTTCACTATTACAGCTATTATCTCAGCTCTCATAGGAGATTGACACCCTGCTTGATGTTATCTTCTTCTTTCTTCACGATCAACGGATTCTTCTGAAAGAGTAATCTTCGCTGCCCGGGCCTATAATAAGTTCCTAGACATGTTAGATTTACGCTTCCAAGGCAATAAAAGAATTAAAATTAAACAGAAAACTTCGTGAGAAGTAAAATAAATATACAGATTTTGACAACTAATCTGAAATATATAAACATATTAAATTGTAGGTTAAAAGTTAGAAATATATTGAAGTGTTACTTAAAGGTGAAATAAAAGTAACAAATGTATAAAAAAAAACAGAAAATAATGGTTAACTGTTGAAACATATGCTTGTGCTGTTAGAATATAATGTTCACACAGAAAACTTCATTACATCTGAGCAGTTTAAATTAATATTCTACAATTGTAGATACCACGATGGGATTTTTTGTTGGTTTAAAGACCATTGGGCCGTATCTCGGAGGGATTTTAGAAATAATAATAAGCCTATATCCACAGGGCCGTAAAAGTATTCAAGTAAATTTTCAGTGCAATCGGTTTAATAGTTTACGTATGAAATCAAATCAGTCAACATTCACATTCACAAAGAGAGACACATTCACACTTATAATATTATTATGATTATATTATGTTATAATGGTTACTATGCCATATGTTACAATCTGACATGATAGTACTCAATTCTTTAAAAACTTACTTTTTCCGATTTTTCGATCACATCTTAAGTTTCCGTTCAGACCAATTTGTAAAGTATTAGCTAACTATTAGGTAAATCTTTTAAAGTGGCAGGTATCATCATTAAACTCTACCGTGGTCATAGAGAATAGAAGCCTTAGGCAAAATTTATGGTCAGTCAAAAATACAGTCAGTTGGGATGTTTGAGGTCAATTACTTTTAGACATAACTTATGACCAATTATTTTTTTTCAGACTCTCAAGTGAGGGCCTTCACTAATACTTAGATAATTACATTATATTAATATTATATATTAATATCTTGTTGCTATCACTGTTAATCATAAGTGAAATGCAAAAAAGTGTCTTAATGTCCAACAAAGTTGTATAGGGTGACATGCACTACAATCCAGTTTACGTTTCATAATATAGAAACTAAACTTCATGCCAAACTTCAAGACTATAACTTATTTTGTTTCCGAGACATCGTGTAAGCAGATATACAGCTAAACACACAGTCAGAAATTAAATTTCACTAGCCTCTCGAGCGATACGTTTCGCAAACGCTTAGTCTATCAAACAAGCTGTGATATGTTAATTTACGGTCGAATAAAAACCAATATCATGAAAACCTTTAAGCTTAGTTGTAAAAACCTAGCTGTAAAGTGCTAAGAGACCGTTACAACGTTTACTCTAATTGGTGCAGACTAACTGAGAAACTAGATTTGAATTCTGTTGTGGTAACGAAATTAGGTTAATGCATGTGGTTTGCCTCCAATAGTGCATTCAAATTGTCTGTATCAGTTATTAAGGAACATATTTTCTCATTTATATCAAACATGTATTACCGACTACTTTTGCATTTAATGCAAGCATAAAGTTGATTACAATATAATTTCAGTAACTAATAACGTCACTTAACATATTATTAAAAATAGTATACTCGTATAATATACAAAAATTTTACAAAATGTATTTGTAGAAGAAAGTATAATCTAATCACAATCCTCTGCTTAATAATGGTAAGTTTGGAAAACTTTAAATTTTCTTCCGGTGTCAATCTTCTAGACGGTAATGATTACTTTTTAACTTGGCAATTGTTAGAAGTTTACAAATACAAGTTCACATGTTCACTATTAAATGCTCACAATAGACACATTTTTTAGATTTAAAAAGTCCGTTTTTTGCAAGACTTTATTATTTATAAAATATCCAATTTGGCATAATATTTGTGAAATTGTTATATTTTTTAGAAGCGTTAGCGAAGCCAACGGGAAAACTAAGAGAATGGAAAATACTACACTCGTAGTAGTCTGTATATAAGATATCTCGGAAAAAAGTTAATATCCACACATGAAATTTTGCATTAGGCGTCATTTATGTACATACAAAACTGAGTTTGATGACGGTCCATGTCAATCCATCCATATCCAATATATCTAAATATGGATAATTAATTATGGATGACAACAAAATTATAAATATCAGAACATAAATTTGTAAACAAACGGAGTACAGACATATATCCCTTTATAATGTGCCATATTAATACATGTAGCTTATTCTAACAGAAAAATAATACAGTAGAAAGTTATAACGACTTGGATTGTAGATATTAATATTACAGAGTATTAATATTTAAATTATCAATAAGATATCCATGACGATATAAAATATTTTTTGATTAGTAAGCTCCTAGTGAATATTAAGTACAATGTATTACTAAATTTGTTAACTTTTAAATACTATCTGGTTTGTCTAAAATAAAAATCACAGTTCTAAATAAAATAATGGATTTATTTTAAACTGGAAAACTAATAAGTTCAACGTTTCAGAATTTTATCACTCTATTTTCCACAAGGAATTGACAAACCTTTTAGTAAATTTAAAAATTCCTTTGGCAAGAAATAAAAATATTAATCAAATATATCAAACTAAAAATCAGATCTCTCTTCTAAAATTAAATAATAAAGTTTTAAAACAAAAATAAAATACCACTTGGAAATGTTCAAACCTAAAATAAAAATGTTCACTTCTAAGTACACTCACAATTCTAAAAATAAAAATTTAAACTTCTCTTTACACTAGTTGAACCTTAACTTTCAAGTCTCTACAATCCAGATTACAATTCTCTCAAACAATTATTAATGTTCAATTAATCTCCAATTAATAATTCACAATAAAACAGTTCCAGTTAAATATTAATAAATTACTACTTTTCCAAATCTCAATTAAAGTTATTAACAAAGTTCAATTTTAATTCACTTCTCTTGCAAGCATGAACCAAATGTAACTTGTATGATTCTATTATGCTCTATTGTTCCTCGAGAATAAGTTATTCGGATTGCTCTGTAGTTTCTATGAATTTAATTTTTTTCCTATAAAAAAGACATCAAAATTAATTTAATATCAAATCAGGAAGACTATTTCAATAAAACGTACAATAAATTTGTTGCTTACCTCAAAATCACTCGCGGAAAAAATTTAAGAAACACGGCGCACTGTAATTAACTTTACTCACGAAAATAACCAAAAGAAGGGCGAAAATTATGAGCGGGCGCTTAAATACTTCCCTTTCCAAGCAACTTTACAGGACATCCGCGGTGTTCTCTCATTGGTCCAGCTGTATCAAACAAGGAGAACAATACTCGCAACAAGACAAGTTCTAATCAATTCAAGGCAGTCAACCTGCCTTCCTAACCATTTAAAACTACCAGTAGTAACTTGCCAAAGGATTACATGTTCGTTTTTACCCTGACATTTCACAATCTAATCTAAAATTAAATCCCAATATTTCGATCCAAAATTTTTTATTTAATTTAAGTTTTAATTCAAAAAAATAAATCAATGTAGCTTTAAAAACGATACAAAAGTCAATATGCGGTGTAGTATCCTCTAATAAGCGTATCCTCATGCTGATATATTTATATTTTAAATGTATGTCAGAACCGACATGAAGTATGTACTTTCTTACTACCTATTATAAAATTCAGATAGTACTTGTGTGTGTGCAAAAGATGATTAATGGGTAGAGGTTCATCAATCTACGTCAAATGCTAACAAGAGGAAGGTACTGGGTCACATCATCTCCAGCTTCTGTGAGTAAACTATCAGAGCACAAATAATCCTGGTCCTAACTATTAACAATGGGAGACGAATGATTATCTCCACCAATGTAAGTGGCTATAAAACAGAGTTTTTCTACTATTTTCAATGAACTATTTATACACTTGTTTTTTCAGTCTTAGCTTTATTAAAAAAGATTTGTGCTTTTTTTAGCATAAAAGAAGGCGAACTATTTAAGCCATCATTATTATGGCTATTTACACTCTGTTAGGGCAAACTAACGTAACCGTTGGTTTGATATTAACGTCATAAAAAAGAGGTTTTATTTTAAAGGTTTGAATTGAAATTTTTGGTCTCATTTATTGCCTTCGTGAATGATTCATAAGTAGTCATCATTCTATAATAAGCGAGGTTTACAATTGACTTTTAGTGAGTACCTTAATCGGCGTTTTAAATATTTATAAAATGGTTAGTTACTTTTCAAATCACTTAATCTTTTTTAATGAATAACAAACATTATTGAGCTTTAAGGTATTTGTTGTTATAAATTATATTCAGTATAAAGGCTTTAACCCTCCATCAGGCGCTTAAAATTAGAAACACCATCAGGCGCTCACGGAGGTTTCCTCCAGGTTAGCAAATAATGGATATCATAGTTGTTTAAACTGTTTTTATTTGTTTAAATATTCATACTGATTTAATTACAATGTAATATATTCGTTTTTAGAAATTAAATAAAAATTACTCTCTTATGTAATGAATTTTCCAAAAAATAAATTCAAAATTTAAAAACATTTTATTGTATAATAACAAGATGATTTATTTTAAGGAATAATGCAATTAATTGTAAAAATGTTTAACCTACTGTAATAATATATGGAAATTAACTTAGTTTTTAACTTCTTACAAAAACAACTTATTTCAATTCTTGAGATATTATACAATAAATTGTAATGTCAATTATTACTCTAAAATCAAAATTTATTCTTTACTCAAAATTTTTTTTAAACACTACACAAAGTTTCAAAACATTTTCCTTCTGGTTCTTATAACGACAATGTTCACTCCATAAACAGTACTGAAATGTTCCCTAGCACACGGGTACTGTACTGACAAGTCTCTCGTCTTCATTCTCCATTTCACAAAATTCAAATAAAATATATTGTAAAACTTAAAAAGAAACCATCACAGGTCACACATTTAGGCGCACACGGATTATTACTCCATAAAATCTAAACACTATAAGGCGCTCACAGAGATTTCGTCCAAGCACTACAAACACAACATCGGGCGCTCACGGAGGAATCGTCCAGTCTCGCACGGAAGTAGACCTCATACTGACAGATTTTGACAAAGATAATCGGGAGGCTATTGTTTCGCTTCCCCGAAAGATGCTCGTGAAATACACTGCGGGAAACGACTGCCAACATCAGAAAAGTAGTACTATTTTTAATAATAAAAATACACGGAGGAAAACTCCGTTTATCGCCCGATGTAGGGTTAATAACGTAGACGTAAAGAGGATAACTGTTCTGCACATGATATTTAACATAAATGTTTGCAGAAATGTGCTAATATCTGAATAACAGAATAATGGCTAATATAATAAGATTTATACTTATTAAACTTCCATACAGCAATAGTTTGGTGAAATTTTCAAAATTTATTTTACTGAAAAAGCTAAAGCCACATTAGAATTTCATTCCAATTTTGTTTTAATATTAAAATAGTAAAATAAATGTATTTCAGAGGGATATAACAGGAACAGAAGTATCCTGACACAGTTGATCAGATATATTCATTTTATACAGGGAATGTTATTTCTTTTATATTTATCTAGCCGAAATTTGAATATTTGGAATTTAGATTTAATGTAAAAATAGAATTATTTTAAATACATTTTATTATAAACTAAGACCAATTTAGGATTCTAAATTTATTGGATTTTTTGGTTTATCCATCTTAAAAAACGTTATACGCCTATACACTTTAATAATTTGATAGCGTTCATTCTTTTAATTTACTATCAAACTATGCATGTTGTATAGATTGAATTTATTTATTTATTTATGTGAAATTGACTCGACGAAATGTTTTACATAAAATATTGACCTTTCCAACTTATTCCATGAAGAAAATATTATTTTAACTTGTTTTGATTTTTTAAACATAATTTTGTTTTCTGATAATTTAATGCCATTACATAATAAACTAATAAAAACCTGTTTTATGTTATTTACAGTAATTTGAAGTTTCAGCTTATCTATTGCAAAAAAAAATTATATATATATATATATATATATATATATATATATATATATATATATATATATATATATATATATATATATATATATATATATATATATATATATATATATATATATATCAATCGACTTTAATTTAAGTATTTGCATTTAATATCAAATTATTGAGTACAGTTGTTTTACTGCATTGTTATGAAATGTATTAAACTAAATGATTTTTTTACAAAATTAGACTTTATATTAGTGTTTAATAAGAATATATTATTTTCAGTTTTATTTTAATCTATATCAATTAGTATTGTGATATTACAATGCCATTACCTTAAGTTATATGATCCTTGAAGCCATGAAAATCGAAATCATTAAATGCAACAAATTGTTAATTGATAAACTCATATGGTTGCACTTGAAACAATACAAAATTAAAAACAAAAATAATTTATAAAAAATACCTAAACAATAATACGTTACATTTATTTAATTTTAACTTGAATGATCTTTATATATATATATATATATATATATATATATATATTATATATATATATATATATATATATATATATATATATATATATATATATATATATATAAACACATGTGAGTGAGTGAGTGAGTGAGTGAGTGAGTGAGTGTGTGTGTGTGTGTGTGTGTGTGTGTGTAGAATTACGAAATCTAGCTTATCACCTCGGTCAACTAATTAGGTTTGATTTAACCCGTTGTTAATTATATACATTTATACATACGGGAGAAATAAAGGTGTACTCAAACATCTCTAATTTTTCCAGTAACTCTCTCCAATGTATTTTACGCACATGGTTTCTAAACGGGCTTCAGATTAATGGCACTTTAGAATGGAAAGAAGAAGTTAAATTTGTTAAAGTTTAACTTAATGTAAGGTGTACATTTCGTTAATAGTTTACAGATAAAAATCAAAATGGTCATTTACTATTAAATATTTGACTCCAATTTTCGTATTTGAAAAAATCAGTTATATTAACATTCTAATTATTTCAACATGTTAATGAATATTATTATTGTTTAATTAGATGAATGCAAATGAAGTAATTACTTTTATTCATATTATAATCTGCTTTATATTTTATGACACTTACAAAAATTATAACTATATTTAATTAACATTCATGATCTGTATGGTAGCGTAACAATAACCAAAATTAACAGTTTACCTAATTAAAATTAACCTAATTTAATAGCTAGTTTATTTATATAGTTACAGCTCTCTTCACTTACAGTGACAAAATTTTAGTAAAAAAAAAAAAAAAAAAAAAAAAAAAAAAAAAAAAAAAAAAAAAAAAAAAAAAAAAAAAAAAAAAAAACAGTTGTAGCCTCTCGAGAATATTACCTAAGGCAGTTTATATTTTAAGTTACAAAGCCTCGAGGGTCTTTTGCTAAGCAGTATGATACTACTAGCTTTATGATGAACTCTTATTTGCTCTTGAAAGTCAAAAATATTTTATTTAATTATTCATTTCATGTCTCATAACAATTTCCAATAATCTGTATTTTATTTGAATTGTATAGATCAATGAAAATACAAGGTGTGTTCTCAATTTTAGACACAACTTTTAAAATAAAAAATATTTACATACATTATCTAACATTCACCTCAACATTATATAACATTGTAGACATTGGCATAATTCCTGAAAGAATCATATTTTATAAATTGTCATCCTACAAAATATTATTGTGTTTCATACCTCCAGTAAATTTTGGTTTATTGTGTAATCGTTAGCGGTTCTTATCACTCAAGGCACTAAAAATTGTGTTTATCTGTACGCACGATACATTAAAAACGGACTTAACTGTGGAACTCTTTTTTATGTTTTTCTATTATTTATGAGTTGAGAAAGTATAGCATAACATTAAAAAAATAAAGAACTCTTCGCTCTTATTTCTGAAAATATAGTAATGTACATAGTACAATACTTCTTTCTTTCGCCTAAGCCTTCTGACAAAATATTATCCTTATAGGATCGTTTTATATTAATAAGTGCTTTAAGGATCCTTATTGAGGCCCACGTGTTTGTCTGTTGTGAATAAATGGATACTCCAGTTTTCACTCTGATTTGTAACGTACAAACTATTATTTTGGCTTTGAAATATATCTAGTGACCACGAAGAGTTACATAATTAACTTCAGCAAAAAAAAATCATATAAAGGCTGAAAAAACCCTTTCTTTTTAATTTGTTGTCAAAATTATAGGTAATATTTTTCTCCTATTGTATTTAAAGGACTATATATAATAGCATCTGAGACAGGATACAGTGCTTTCAGATATTTTATCACAAAACATCTTAATATGACATGTTTAATATGGTTATCTGTAATGAAAAAATAAATTGCACTGATGTATTAGTTTTGTTTTTGTTTCAATAAGTTACATTCGTAAGTGGAGTGAGTGTTTATGGATATAGTTGAAGTAAAAGGCTAAAGAAGTGAAAATGCGAGATAGTTTTCTTTGTTTTCTTCTATTAAAGGGATATAAATCTAGATGTCCCGAAATGTTCCTTGCTAATTATTTTGGATCCGGTCATTGGATATGAAGGCTTTAAAATCAAAAAGTAGATTTTTGTCATAAGGATTCAAAAGTTTTTATGGAGTGTGAAATTGGATCCTGAACTCACTTATCGCAGGCAGACTTTCAATTAGTCATGTCTCTTAAATAAATACGGGGTATACATAGTATTTCGTAAAAGATAGTAAGAGTCATATTTATTTTGTCAGCAAAGTATTGCAAAATAGCGGACGACAATGTTGATAATATAGATAGCTATAAAATAGCATTGGAGTGTATGGCACAGGTAAATTCAGGTAAGACGAGTTATGCGATATCTCAAGTCGTGGGAATGGTGTTGATCGTAAACTTTGTCGGAAATATTCCATTTTTACCTAGGCGTATACCTCAAGGTAAGTTTAATATTTTGGTTTTAAGAGTGTATATCGTACTTTACCAGAATTTTGATTTTCGGTAAATATCGTATAGAAACAATATAGACTACGCTTTGTAAACGTATCAGTAATTAAGGATATAAATGCAATTATTTACTGTTTTGTCTCAATACATTTATATTAGGATAATGGGTTCTTAACAAAATCCTAGTGTTATTATTTATAAAAGTATCATTCTCACTATTACGCAATCGTGCATATACTTATAGTGTACAATTTTTCAATTTATATGACCATTGAATTAAAATACTAAATTCTGTATTTTACTATCTGTTATGTAAACGGTCTTTATTTAACATAGAAACTCTAGATACACTAGATAAAAAAGTTGATATTTGCGATTTAGTTTGCTCGTACGTATGATTATATAAGTTAATGCTTTAATAAACAGTAGGCTAGATAAATAATACCTACCAGTAAATAATGTTGAAGTAAGCAATAATTTATTTCCATAAAATATAATATTTATTATTTTGTATGAAACAGTCCACACTCTACAATCAGATGTCTGAAAAAACTGGAATATTGTAAGCATAATTGCGTTTACATTATATAAAATTAAATAGACAGTTATACCTACATTAAGATTACTATTTTGATTATGTCTTTGATATACATGATCATTTAGAAACAGATACATATTTATTACATTCATAACAATACATACATAAAAATACATTTATTACATAGCACAATACTAAAATACTGAAAATTGTTAATGCAGTTATACTGAATACTTTTAATTTATAAATAACTCCAATTAAACACTTTCAGAATTATATCAATACAAAACATCTGATAATGCGGTTTTTCACCTATTATTTTATAATTCATCGTAAAATTATCCAGTTATATTCTACGGACAACTGAATGCACGTTGAATGTCCTTGAACATACCTGACCTTTTCAACCAGAACAATCTGCATCATACTCTCTACAAACCTCTGCCTAATTAAGCCGCATTTCTTTGTTCTCACACAGAGGGTTCTCAAGTGACGAATGTGAGAGGCATAAAATATCCTCAGTTAAACCCAGGTAACCACAAGCACACTCGTCCTACGTGGCAGAAAAAAAGTATACGAGTGTAGTAAAGGTAACAACAACAGAGAAACAATACGATGTGTTCGTATTACTGAGCCCGGTTTTGTTTATAGAAATACCACATGTGGGAGATAAAGTTGTGCCGACTTCATACATCTATTAAATCTTTAGAATTAATTGTGTTTGTTTTTTGAATTTAAAAAGATAAATTTATAATTCATACATCTTTCAGCAGCCGAAAAGTTAATATAAGTAAATCTTTCCCATATATCTGTTCTCCGAGTAATATTTAATATTTCGCCAAACGATCAACCACAGCAACAATATTTTTACGTTTCCCTCAATATTGCACTTTTAACTAATATCAGTGTTAATGTTTACTGAACTGAACTCCTAAAAGACTGGACCGATTTTGACGAAATGTTGTGTGTGTTTGAAAATTCTGTCAAATTTAAATAGTTTATGTAATTAATGTTTTATTTAGAAATTTTTGTTGATTTTGGAACGTTTTACCTTCAATCCGGCAGACCGCACTACAACACGTAATACAAAGTGAACTGATACTTAACATCTGTTAATACTTTCAGCTGAAGTTCATCAAAGAGGCAGAAACATTTGTTTACGTTTTAAAATTTAGAAAATTATTCTTTTAAAATGATTTATCAGTAGTGTATTGCAGATTTCCTAGAAGACGTTATTGCCTAATTTTAAATTTACATTGCACCAATGGTCAATAAAATATCTAATGCATTGAAAATACTATTAAACGCTGTTATAAAAACCACCTCATTTTATAAAGCCGTGAATGTTTGCACATAAGGTAATCGAGTTTGTTTGGATCATAGGTAAATGAAAAGAGTCTAAAAAGGATGCTTTATGATCGAAATTGGTCTTTCTTCAGATCGGAGCACAAGGTAAATTCCTCAATAATACCGTAAATATCGTAGACAGAAAATTAATGTTAACAGACCGAATTTTATTCTTTATAACCTAGTTAGTTTATCGAGATTCATCCATATAAAGTAATTGTACCAAATATCTCAAAAATACCTAGCAAAAACCACGAAAGATGGAGACAGGAAAATATATGTTACATACCATCATAATGCCCCCTTGAGGCTCACGAAGAAAAGACTATTAGTTATGTCAGGAATGTTTAGTATGTGATAGAAAAAGAATAAGTGAGTATAGTGTACTGTTTAACAACATGAAAATGCGTTCAAAGCCGCGGGAAACTGGTAGTATAATATGAATTGTTTGCCTGGAATGTTTAACAGGAAAATATAATAATTGGAATCTCCAATGGCTAACAAATTACTATTAAAGATTCTAAGATAGAGTCTGCGACTGAAGTTTCAGTTGACAGGTTTCATTTCCAAAAAGATAATTTGATAAAAAATGTGGTGCCAGATATAGAGTACATGTATGAGTACATCCTGTGCCAGTGTAGTTGATATTATATGGCTGATTTATTATCATGTCTTTTTTCTTCATACGCCATAATATTTATTTCAATTGAAAATGTTGGAATATATCCGTAGTTTTGCCAGATTCCACGTCTTGGACAAATCGAAGAAACTAATGATGACTTATTAAAATAGTCTACATATGAAAAATATTAAATGGACTCCTAACGGTGAGTAAATGGCTTAGATATTCTTTATATAGTTTATATGCTATATAGAATCGTTGTTACGATATAATTATTTTCGTTTACCTTTAGTATGATTTTAAAAATAGTATAATACCTAACTGCAGTATTTCTATCAATCAGCGAAACTTCCGATTACTTATATTTTCTATTGACTCGAACAGAGCATTATCTGATAATTACAGTCATATTACAATTTCTCAGACGGTTTATGTTATTATTATGTAAGGTTGGTATTTATATCTATGTGAGATTTTAATACTAGGCCTTTACAATTAATTAAATGGTAACAGTAAAATTCCATTATACCATTATTGAACTCCCAGCAGATTTGTAATCGGATGTTACCTAAGGCATACTGTAGTGTTGGTATGCAATTAACCACAATTACTAAGATTGTTAATGTTAATCATGTACTAACAATGCGATTAACATTTTCTGATATCTCAACCTAGAAATCTTCCACATATAAAACCAAACTTCTCAATACATAAAAAGCGTAAGTTTCCTGATAGAACTTTACCTATCGGTCACTGTAACATAAATCATACGTTTTAAACCAGAAAACAAGTAATTCTTGTAAAGATGTAATAATACGACATAGAATCTTTCGCCTCAACAGTAAACAATTCAATTCAATTACATCGGAATGTTTATGAGCCATTTCAGTGTGAACTATTACGAGAGGACGGAAGTAATGAAGGAAATGAACACAGATTTCTGTAAATAATTATTTTTACTATTATAAAATTATAATATTATTGAAACTATTAAACATTGATTATATTATTCTCACAAGATATTACCTATGAAATGCTATAAATTGAGGTACAGAATGAAGTGAGAACTGGAAATGCCATTTGTGGAGTGAGTGGCTTATATACCTTATTCGTATGAATGATTATCTCCTGTGAATCTAATAACTTACAAACAAAGACATGACATAGGCTTAATTTATTCTGTGATCTTAAGTTATGAGAGAAGTACTAGTTATTTATATATAATTACAGTGTGGGAAGTACTACGGCTAACCACACGTAACAGAATTAGCTAAGTATTCGTGCAATTTTATTACTAAAGATCATTTCATTTTCGAGACACACTGTGGTCAGACATATATTCAGACACAAAATAATTCATTATAGTTTTCAAGCAAGTGGAATAGAAAATAGAGCAGCCTACTGACGGATAGACTTCAATGATTCCCAGTAAAATCCAGTAAATACATTATCTTCACAGTTTAAATATCACATAACTCTACTGATATTTTCGGTGAAAACATGGTCATTAATACACCTAGAAATATTCTTTCATCCAAATTTATGTCTTCTATATAAAAATGTAGCTATAGGAAAAATGTATTTGTGTTAATCGGCAAAATACCATTCGGATACAGAGGAAGATAGATATAAAACTCTTACAACATCCCAAGTAATAGGCTTCGTTGACGTTCAGCTAATCATTCAAGTGAAGCACTAATGGTGTAAAATTTTTTTATACGAAATTATTTTTATGCAAATGTAAAGGATTTTCATCTAGATTTTTCTTTTGTTAATGGCATGAAAAGTAGTGTAGGTACTAACATTTGCATATTTGGCAGAAACGGAATATTTATATATTCTACAAAATGGAACAATCTAGAAGTACGATTGTAAATATTGTGAAGATAGTCATTGTAATTCCCTGCCTGTGCCAACTGAGCTCTTATTGGAATTACTACTGCAACTATTGGCTTTTCTGTACTGGCACAACTAAGATAATGCTTTGCTCTTTTAATACCTATCTAGTGTCAAACATTACTTTTTCCGTTTAAAAAATTAGTTTATGTTTATTACCAACTTGGATTAGATGTATACATAATTAAATATCAATCTATACTAATGCAATTTATTACATTTTGTAGTATAGATAAATTGCTTTTATTTTGCAAATGTAAATCTGAAAAATAATGCAAACATGAATCTATAACTTAAATATGTAAACAACTCTACGTTATTTAAATCTACTGGCTTACCCTAGTCATCTAGTTATTTGTTTCTATGCAGGGTAATACCTTTAAATGTAATAAACAGGAAATTGTTAGAACATTTAATTAAAATGCACCAATAAGATTTTAATATTATTTTTTACTATACTCCTAACGTACTATATGACAATAAAAATGTCTTTCAAAGCTTAATCTAAATTAGAGGTAAAATACAATACAAATAACTGGTGAAAGGTTCAAAAAATTGTAATTTAAACTTATTTTTCAATTTTAACTATGCGAGAAAGTTTTTAGTGGATATTTATTTTATTTATAACAATTCTTTAAATCAGTTTGTTTTGGGGTAAATAAATATAAAGGATAGTTTCAAACCTAATGTTTAGGTTTTTAACATTTTTGTAGCATTTACTGAAATAAAAATAATTGATGTTATATAGAGTTTTATTTATAAACGCATTATGTTATTTAGTCTGGTATAGTATATACTCTATTTGGTCTGCATGTTAATACAGAAAAAATGTGTTTTATATTATATATTAAATAATAAGTCTTTTAACATAGGAAAAAGCTGTGCAGGTAATCATATTACTTCTAATTACGAGATCAAAGAGGTATATTTCTAGCACTGATATAACTGTAACTTATACGACCAGTATATACTATGGTCAGTTACCGTTTATGTGCAACATTCACTACTTTGAATTCCTGCTTCTTCATTGTATTCTACATGTAAAAATTACTAGATAATACTCTTCAAATATAATAAACAAAAAACACATATAAAAATAGAGCACTAACATTTTTTATGGATACATCCAATTTGTAAAACACTGCAGCTAAAGATGAATAATATACGTTCATATTTTGATCATTTATGTAGGTATATAATTTAGTATAAATAATAAAAAACAAGCCACATGTTAATATTATAACGAATGTAAATCATGTATAGTAAATGGTAATGGATACTTCTCGTACATAAATCATATAAATGACTAAGTTTTAAAATACCCAAAATATTTCCTCGTGCCTCACCTAGTAACTAAAAGAAGTTAGGTTTAACTTTGACGGCTTCATTACACGAAATTTTAGTTAAAAGTTATTGTAGTTAACTACGTTTTTATCCTTTGACAATTGAAGGAGTTAAAACATAATAATCTGGATATATAACTGGTTATATTAAATTGTAAACATTTTATAGCCGACGTATATTAATACTGTTTGCCTTATAAATCTTTCTGTGATATCTGAAAGACAAATTTGGGTACTAATTTCAAACGAAATCCATTAATATAATTCATATATCCAATAATATAATATTGTGTTACATGTTAGTGATCACAAGATCTTTTTCTGGCTTCATTCTAATGATTGTGATTTTGAAAACAAACCTTTACCTCGAGGATAGGGGGTTAAGACTACTGATATGCATACATTGCAGTTTATACAGAAACTTTTAATATGAAAAAGTATGTGTTTACTTTAGTTAGTGAGACGTACGTATACATACGTACAATAGTAAATATGATTTGACGATTGAAATGGTCATTTATGCGGCTCAGTGATGCTGCTGTTATACATTGCGGCAAAGTGTAAACTAAATTCTTGTACATATAAATTATACTATGGCTGGTAGGTAATGCTTATCATTTTGAGATGTTATAATAATAATTTTTACATATATTTTATATCCATTATATTAATTTCAATAAACATTAAATCGCAAAAAGTACTTGCTCCGCCGGGACTCGAACCCGGATCTCTCACTTGCCGGGTGAATGTGCTACCATTTAAAATACAAATACAAAACAATTGAATCGGAAAAAGTAAGCGCTCTGTGGTGCACATTTCCCCACATTCACCCGCACATTCACCCGGCAAGTGAGAGATCCGGGTTCGAGTCCCGGCGGAGCAAGTACTTTTTGCGATTCAATGTTTATTGACATTAAATAAGGCTATTGCCATTTATACAATTTATATCCATTATATTTATAGATATATTAATTGAAATCGCTTAATTTATTTGCTTGTTGATTCTTTAATTAGAATCCAGCTAAATACCACATCAATCTAAATACATAGGAATAAATTTTTGACGATAGGGTTTAGTCTCCCAGCGTATTTTAAAACTTTTGTTTTTAATCAATATGTGAAGTCACAGTTATCTACAATATATAAAGTATATACCCTTATACAAAAGATATTCAATCCCCGTCTTTTGAATAATTTTATCTCGTTGACAATATCATTTTCTATTGATTTTATTGTAACAAAAAAAGTATTAAATTAAATCTTTTGTCTAAATAAATTACATGGAAATATTACGGGCACATCTTATCGCGTAACAGGCTTTACCGATTTTGCACACAGAATTTCATGTATAGTATAGCTTATTTAATGGTTACTATACAGTTACCATAAACATATATAACTACAAATATATACACGACTAGGAATTGCATTCACTACACGTTTGAATTTCATTCGATTGTAATCCGTTTTTTATTGATTTATTCTGTAGTTTTTAAACATAATCGTTTTTTGCTTTTAATACCAATATGTTTTCAAGAACGTATAGGGTTAAAATGGGAATCTTACATTTTATTTACTTTTTTAACATTTAATCATGGCAAGCATCAAAGTCATCTTTTTAAATCATTCACCGAAATTAATATACGAAAAATAAACTTTTACCATATTAAGATTTACTGAACATATTGTAAATTTGTCATGTACTCCATTCTAACAGCAACCACTAACAGCAATTGTTGTTTTTTAACAATAAAATGCCACATTGTCAAATACGTGAAACAAATAAAACATTGTCAGGTTGCGAAAGTGTGTCTGGCAAAGTAGAGTTGGCAGTGTGGCAACGTGTGAAGAATGTGTGACCGTTATTTAAGTCACCAGGACAAGCTGTTAGTTCTTTCAATCATAACGCCTTTACCGTTCATATTATTCTTCATCCACTTAGTTGAGCACAGTATATAAAGTAATACTTTTGTTTGTTGTTTTTGTATGCATGATAAAAATTCGATACCAGCCACAAATATATTCTACGTGTCCTAAATGTACCAATATATTATAAGTACGAAAGTTCCTTTGTTTTTTTTTGTTTTTTTTTCACTCTTAAACTATTCAACCAATATTCCTAAAATTTCAAAGATATCATCATGCCCTCTAAATTTGCATTAGAGCAAACTAATATTATTACATGAAATACACAATAAATATAAACAAATGTTATGTGCACATATTATTTTAATACACGACATGCATATGTTAATTTAATTGAACCACTTTTCCAAATTGTTTTTATTTATAGTCTTGAGAGTATATAGTAAGCTTGTTAGTAACAAATCAACGTATTTGTAGCTTTTCTGCAATCGCTGATAAGCATAGAGCAAGAAAATATGCATATAAGAAAATTTCAGTTGTAGTAGTAATATACTTCTAACTATAAAATTTAGGAAATATTAAGTATGCAGGTCAGTACTATAATGAAGAAACGTCTGAGCCTAAAATGGTAATATAATAAAATTTCATAGTTATTCAATATTCACTTGGATATCTACAATAAGAAAACAGAACTTGCTCGTTACCACATGTAATCGGTAGGGAATAAGTACATCGTATACGGCCATTGTACTGTTTCAATACGAACAATCCCGTATGCAATATGCATTGGCCTAATTGTGGTTGAACAAGAGTTGTCTAATATATATAACAATGTACCATTATGTTTGCCCTATTACCTGATATTCATTACCAAGCCTAAAAGCAATGTTTTGCAATGCGTGTTATCGTTCCAATTTTAATGCTAGTGATTAAATGGTTGTTTTTAAATATATAAAGGGGTGTTTATTTGATAATAATACGAGTATGTGTGTGTGTGTTGTGTGTGTGTGTGTGTGTGTGTGTGTGTGTGTGTGTGTGTGTGTGTGTGTGTGTGTGTGTGTGTGTGTGGTTGCTTGAAAAACATTCAAACAAAACGAACACTAAATACACTAGATAATGCCACTGTAGTAAGGTGCACAGGTGATAAAACTTTTTCTATTTTCAGAATGCAACTAAAAAATATTCTGACATTTTTCTTTCAGTAGTACATTTTTAACATCTCAATTAGGTATCTTAATCACAGGGTATATCTTGTTATAGGTAATTTATTCAATGTATTGTTGTATGTGAAGGGAATCTGTTAATCATTATGTATTTTATGCAATAGGTTTAAAACAAATGCAGAACACTATCTTCGGCAATTTCTTCTTGACATTAAATTTTGCATTGTTAATTTAGAGCTTATTGTATGTTGTATTATAACAGTGAATTTGTGTATCAATGTATTAATACAGAATGCCTCTTCGCCATATTTATAAATTTTTGTGTGAAATCACAAATATATATCTTTAAACGATGTGAATAAAAAAAATCTAACATAATTCAGTAAGTTGTATTTACTCTTAGGTGTAGTGTAATTTGTTATACCACGTGTTTGCATGTTGTCCGACACAACGTGATGTGGGTAAGACCCAGTAATTGCAGTGGTTAGGATGCGCAATTACTGGCAGGCTTCTCCCACCCGCTTCTCACTGTCGTTAGGTATTCTGGCCTTTTGATAAATTATATTTCAATATAGTTTTGTCATATATTGTGGTGTTAGTTTTTTATACAGTACATTTCATAAATTGTAAATAATTTTTACTAATCAGTGGTCTAAAAAAGCTTACAATAAATGGAGTCAGATATCCAACTTGGAGTACATATACCTGCTACTGCTAAGTTCTCGTAAGCACCTTAAGTTCCAAGTGTTATTCAGCTATTACCGAAAGACGTGACCACAAGTTTCTATCCAACAGTCGTATTTTAATGTTGCAGTATCAAGTTAGCAAGGTTATTTTATTTCCTAAACTATTTTCAGTCGTTCGTAACAATAGGTAAGAATATATTAACGCATAGAAAATCTTTAAATATTATTTAATTCCGTTTATGTTCCACATAATACTATAGCATGATGGACCATATTATACAAAAAGTATATAAAACATAATAAGACATGCAAATGTTTTGAATTTTCCCATTTGTATCGTCTACATTGCTGGAACATATGTTACCTTGCCATTTAGTACTTTTGTGACTTGTTAATAATAATCTTCAATAATACTTTCCATACTATTATATACAGTACTTCAAGTTCTTTTACAATTTAAAGGAAAATTTTGCATCAAATTAAAATAAAAGTTTGCATTAATCTGTGGGTTCTGGGCAGGTAAGATGGTTGTGTTTTTATTTCTTTTAGACTTCACTACGTTACTGAAATAATTTTAAAACATAATAAATGTTTTATTTTTATCATGTAATTTTCACAAATATAATATTTTTGAAACGAAATTATGTATTTATTTGCCAAGTCTTACGCAGAAGAAACAAATGAGGTTAATGTAATAAATACATATTGAGGTTAAATATTTTTAAGCTGATATGTTATTATATGTTTTATACATGGATATGATATGTTTTATACAGGTTTCTTGAATCAAATGCGACTCAATAAATAACATATGTAATGCCACTTCTTAATATGCATAGATAACTATTTTGTAATAATGGGAGACTAACTCGTTTTAAAATATCTAGTTATAATATTACGTTATAGCGATCTTATGTAATAAAACATTTCAACAGATGTATTTATTCCAAAGCTTTAAATTTTACTTCACAATTATTCTTCTTATAAACATCTAGTTTAGGGCGGTTTTATAGTTTTGAAATTTAAACACAAAACAGGTTGTGCACTTATTGTTTTTTTATTTTTTGTTAACAGTATCAATATCGAGAATCATTAATTTAATTTTTCTTCTTTCTTGTGATATGGTAAATATTGATATTGTTTTCAACCTAGGAGTGTTGTGAAATTTGTGAAATAATGACGTAAATTATTCTCGTTATTATTTATGAAAAACAATTGGTATTCTTTATATTTGTTATGAAAAGTGTCTGTTTAAATGAATCACAGATAGACATAGACAAAACGTTTTAAAAATTATACTAAATAATTAACCACTGATTATATATGTTCTTTGGGGAACTTAATCCGAACTAAATACTTATCACCTTGAGTAGTTTTGAAAACAGATATAATTCATTGCAATTTTAAACCTTTATCTAACGGGTTAGCCAGTGAAACGGGAAGATTTAAATAAGTAACTAATTCTTTAAGAAAATTAATTTTGTTGTTTAATGGTTATAAATACAAAGAAAAAAGGTAGCCATTTACTGTACAATAAGTGAAAAAAATATTTTTCGAATATAACACTTGTTATATGTCCTCCATTGGAATCTATGCACTGCTGCAGCCGGGCCTGGAAGTTTCTCATGACATTTTGCAGCATATTGACTGGTATTCCTTCGATTTCGTCCGGAATTCGTTTTTTTAGGGCAGGGATAGTTCTAGGTGGATCTTTCTGAAACACTCTTGTTTTTAAATAACCCCATAGAAAAAAGGCACAGGCTGTCAAATCTGGAGAGCGAGGGGGCCAAGGGATATCCCCGTTTCGGGAAATGACGCCATCTGGAAACAAAGCATTCACAGCATTCATAGCAACTCTTGCAGTGTGGCTTGTTACCCCATCTTGTTGGAACATTGTGTGTTCATTTACTGGAAAACGGGAGAGTTGTGGCGTAAGAAAGTTCTGGATCACTGCAACGTAACGCACAGAGTTAACAGTCACAGCACTTCCATTGCTATCCTCAAAGAAAAATGGGCCTATGATTCCTCTTGCTGACATTGTGCACCAAACCGTCACTTTTTCAGAATGAAGAGGCGTTTCATGAAGTGCACCAGGGTTTTCCTCAGACCAGTATCTGAATTTTTTTTTTATTAACAAAACCATAGAGGTGGAAATGCGCTTCATTGCTCATCCAAAAGTTGTTTACTTGGTCGACATTTTCTTCAAGTCTTCTGGCCATTTCCTCACAAAACTGTAATCGTTTCTGATGGTCAGTTGATTTGAGAGATTGCACAATCTGTATTTTGTATGGGTAAAAATTTAAATCTTGATGAAAGAATCCATCTCACCGAAGTGTTACTTATTCCAAGGCGTAGAGCATGTTGTTTGGCAGATCGGCGTGGACTTCTGAGCATTGCCTGTTGAACAGTAGCGATATTTTGAGGGGTTCGAATGGTTTTTGCACTCCCACCTCGTTTTTTAAACGTTGATCCAGTTTGTTCATGGTTGTTTATCCACGAACGAATTGCGTTATCCGAAGGAACAGGCCTGTAGCGTGGTATGTTGAAATGGCGTAGAAAAGCACGTCGCGTTTTCACCAAACTCTCACCAGTCGTATAATACGCTTTAACTGCGTAGCCGCGATGTTCACCCGTCCAACGATCCATCTCAACTAAATGGCGGGACACGCAGGTAGAAAGGAGCCGGCCACTATTACCCCCACCACTCACATTCCAACTGTTAAGGCCATCTCCAATCTTCCCGTTTCACTGGCTAACCCTGTATGTACACACAAATATTTGCTGTTAGAAATAAGTAATTTTTATACATTCAACCAATTTATATATGGTGACAAATTAATGTATTGTGTGTTTTTACACGTATAATCAATGCTCATTTGTATTTTGGATCATAATATACTATGCAATGTATAATTCGCTTAGAAAAACTAATTGCCCAAGTAGAATAGTTTTACAAGGAGTTGACAACATTACGGAACATGTAACATTATGATATAAGTATTTTATATATATATATCCTTTAACAATATATATATATATATATATATATATATATATATATATATATATATATATATATATATATATTGGTTACATATATATATATATATATATATATATATATATATATATATATATATATATATATATATATATATATATATATATATATCACTAACCAAGTCATGTCATACAAACAAATGTTAGAGTTTAAGGTAATACCTTCTATCCAGCAAGGTTACTGCGTAATTAAGGTAAGAGTGTGCCTCCGTAATACAATTAATTTAATATTTCTGATGCTGTATGCACATGGAAACAAGGTTACTGTACTATTGGTAATCATTGCTTTGAAATTAAAATGTTATATCCACTATTTCAAAAGTACAACCACCTAATCTAGTTTCTTTACATGAAAATATAAATTTAAAGGAGATAAAATATAATCTCCAGTACTTGAAAGGAAGAAATACTACTTAAATTCCTTTTGCAATCCATATACCTTATAAATGAATGACATTTTTAATACAGTTATGTTTCTACACAAGTATGGGTAAATTTTCGTCCAATCCCACATGAACACACCAGGGAATGTCAGCGGGTTTAAAGTGAACTAAACGCAAAGAAATATTTGAGCTGGAGTTTAAATGAATATTGCCTTTTTAGGTACGAGTATTCGTAGTACGTAGGCTTAAACCCTAATTATCATGCAAAATTAATTTTTCACATTATGTCGAAACAATTTCTGAATATACAGGTACAATAAATTTAAATACTTTAGGCGTAAATTTTTAGATAGTTATTATATTAACGCATATTGTTTAGTTTCGCAACTTCTTAAAAAACAAAAAAAACTACTTTCAAAATCATACAATATATTAAAAACAAGTTGCACACATTTTCTATGTGTGAGTGTAAGCATAAACATAAATGACTCTTATGTAATTAAATTTTACTCCAAGAGTGACTGTATGGAGTCATCGCCCATCAATTTCTGGCAACTATCTATACTTAATAAAGTACAATCGAACTGCTTATAATACTGTAATTAAATGTACATTAAACACAAAAATTAAAGAAGGTTAATCTTAAATTGAACTATGACTGATTTCAGAAGTAAATTATTTATCTGCAAAACCCTTAAAGTGAGGTAAATACAAAGAAAATCGCAATTGCTCACAGATATACACTACAGTCTATGATTGATGTTTTGTTGTCGACCTTTATAAAAATATACGAAACACAAGTACATATTTGAATATGGAGTTTCTAAAATATAAGCGTTTGAAACAGGTAAACCACGTCATTAAAAAATAACACTCTCATCTTATTATTGATTTAAGATCAGGAAGTGTGTGTAGCGTATTCATAACAACATCAACATGATACATTTTTAATATTACTAATACTCTGTGTTTTTATATGTTTGGTAACTTGAAAAATTTTAGAGTTAAATTACTTACGTATAGTAATAAAAAAACCGTTTCTAACCTATTAGTTAAAATTACTGAATATTACAAAAGGAACATTTAATTCCTGAGAAGCATACATGTAAGCAGCCAGTATAATGTTTTTTTTCTTCAATTTGGGAAGGAAAATTTTTATTTCTACCAAAATATTTAGCTCAAATTGTTTATACTTGTAGATAATAAGTTTTATTTATGCTTAGTTTATTAGAAAGAGAACATGTGTTAGCTTACCTTCAGATTGTCACAGATGATGCCAATTTCATTATTTGCTTCTTCCATCTAAGTATTACGCGATAAATCGTCATTTGAGTACTACTCGAAAACACCGAGTTAATTAATAAGTTAAGCGATTCTAATATAATATACATTTTTAGTTTGTTGTATGTTTAATTCATATAGGTCATGTATAAATTATATAAACTACCACATAGGGTCAATGAATCTGGTTCAGTATATTTCTAAATACTATATTAAAATATAAATGGTAAAATAAAAATAATATAACAATAAAGATAAAATCCTTTATTAACTGAGAAAGCTAGCATTTTTAGTAATAACAATCTCTTGCACCGGTCTTCTTTATATATTTTATATATCTAACCGTAGATTTAGACCTTGTTTGCTCGTATTAGCGTATGGATAATATAATATCTAACGAATGAAAACTAAATTATCGTATTTGATGTTCCATTTGTCTTCAATGCATCAGTGGTTAAACAGCAATTACAAGGTTCTGTTACTCCGTTGGGAGCGTTAATCAGTGACATGGCCTGATCAGATCGCTGCCGGCAGATTAGTTGCTGATTAGAAACGCTTATTTATCGATGTAAGGTGTAAAATGTGCACCAGACAATGGTCACTCTATTTTACTTCTTATATAACAGTTATATAGTCGATTACTAATAACTTTAACATTTACATTTCTTAAAATTTTAAAGCATAACACTTTTGTTTATATTTAAAATTTAATATCTTTTTGGGTAAATCATATTGTTTATGGACACTTAATTTTCCTTTTATTTCCTAGTTTCGTTAGTAGGGTGATATTTGTTTACGTTAATACCTTTTACCTTTCACTATATTAAAATTATTAATACTTAAAGAAGCGGCAATTTCTAAGATGTGCCATTATTTCCGCATTACCCTTAGCTCTAAAACATATCAACAACATTAGGTATCTTATTTGGAAAATTAACACTCAAGAAATTTGAAAAATGTTCAATATTAAAGCATTTTTAAATATTGAAGCCTTAATTTAAACAGAGAGTTTAGTGTAATGAGAATTGACTAACATATATACAATAAAAGAGACTAAATATAATCTTTTAATATTTCGATAAATGTTTAAAATCTTTCCTTTATTGTTTAAAAAGCCTCTCCGCATTTATTTTCTGCATACAGTACACACACACACACACACACACACACACACACACACACACACACACACACACACACACACACACACACACACACACACACACACACACACACACACACACACACACACACACACACATATATATATATATATATATATATATATATATATATATATGAGGAATATCTTCCCTATAATGTGAATACATAGGTACTTAGTAATTAATTATCTACCTTAAACGTTGGACAAACTCTAGCAACTTTTTTGCGAAACACGTTAAAACATATTTCAGTCTAACGCTCTAAGTACGAGTATTTAGAAAACAATTGGCCCAACCCAACTGTCAAACGTCAAATACAGCTGTTCAAGTAACATATAGCTATCTTTATTATGTTGTGTCATCAAACGGCACGATGCTATGTAACGGTGGCTGCGGTCTAACTGATGGCGGTTGGAATTGTCGTCCAAAAGCGGTTTGACAGAAAAAATTGACGTAAGCCCCATAGTTGACTGTAAAGAACACAAGAGAAGAAACTAAACAGGTCACTTGAAAAGTCTGTGTATATGAAAAAGAGGAATTGGTGATAGGAATAGCCCATCAAGAGTTTCAAAGATATTGGTAGGTCAAAAAGAGTATATAAAGGTACATATTATTGAACGAAATACTGCGGACCTCGTAAAAGTCTTTTAAATCTCTGACGACTATGACATTCAAACTCTCTTTGGGCTGTGACCATTACATCGATAATCTCGTGATTGAATTCTCAGTAGGTACTATGCATAAAAACTAATATACTAAATGTAGCCTATGTGCGGATTTTTGTGTAAATGGATATTTTCTTTTGAAAGAACACGAATATTCGACACTGCTTTACAATTTATCCAAAATATAGCAAACCGTTATCATTAAGAGGGTCGGCAATATTGCATATAATATATTTTACTGTCTGTATAATTTATATTGAGTAACTAAAATACCCCCACCTATGATTGATTATGTCCTTCATAATATAATCTTCCACTCAAGGATTTAAATAATATATTTCATATCGCATCGATCTGGAATAAAATCACTAATGATACGAGGATGTTTCCCCTTTCAGCACTCTTCTTAAAATTACGTTCATTAATCACATTTACTATATGGCAAAAAATATACACACGGGGTTACATCTGTAGCTTAAATCTATTTAGTTTAAAAATAAAAATTTACAATATGTAAGACACCCATGTATATAAACACCCCAAAATATTAAAAAAACTAATAATTTAATTACTAGCATTAACATGGAAATGAAAACACGCATTACACAACACGGCATTTAGATTTATTAATGAAAATCTGACAATACGTAAAACATAAGGGTACATTGTTATATATTACACAACTCTTGTGCAACCCCAATTAGACTAACGCATGCAGGATTTGTTTGCATATTGGATCAAACATTACATTGACTTTATACGTTGTATCTATTCCCAACCACTCACATGTGGTAACGAGCAAATTTAGTTTCCTCACTTTAGATGAATAAGCGAACATTGAAAAAGTTTTAAATTTTATTTTATTACCATTTTATGTGTATGTTAATCTGTATCAAGTGTTATGTGAGTCTGACATTTAAATCCATACATAATATTGCTATAATTGTAAAGTTTCTTTATTTTAAAATTTAAAATTAACATTAAAATTAATTTTATTTTATTTTATTACGATATTCCTTTCAAAAATATAAGTATAAGAATACTTTTTTATATCTTACGATGCAAGTAAATTTTTTAATATGCCGGTTGAATGCAATAGATCAGGCAATACAATGTTTTTGTTGACTAGATTTTTATGATAGATTGTTATGTAGTCTCTGTTTTAATACTATTACAATAATACATGATAGTCATAATTGCTATAAATTTATATTATTAATAAAATTAAAATAAAAATTCCGCATATTAATGCATTAATACGAAATGCCTCTTTATTATCATTAAGACTTTTGCTGAGAAATTACAATAAAAAATCTTCGTCAAACTTTAAACGGTGTAAATAGGAAACATATTATAGTGCTAATAATTCGGATAGCAAGAATAGAAAGTATATTACATTTAATAATTAGGAAATATAATAAATAATAACAGAAATTTAACGATTACAAATACCTATACTAGTAACCATTATGTTTTACGGAAATCGACATAAGTGATATATTAATCCACTTCCACAGACCGAATAAAATATAGAGTTAGAGGTAGGACAATTCTATGACGTGGTATTTACTCGAAGGTCTAGCAATTACTTCATATACCACAATATTGAAGGTTGTCCGGCACAACGCGTTGAGAGCCAGACTCAGTAATTACGGAGGTTAGGGTGCGCAATTACTGGTAGCCCACTCTCACCCGTTTCGCACTGACATCAGTTAACCTTGGCCTTTTGATCAATTCTAGTTTGAGTACCACGATGTCATTTATTGTAGAGGTACCTAGTATCATACACGTTTGAAAAAGTTGTATAAATTGACTGATAGTGAATGATAATTGTGCAAATGACTGACAATTAATAGATAAAAAATCGTTCAATAAAAGGAGATATATATCCAACAATAGTGCATATACCTGCAAGTGATAATGAATGTTCTTGTAACCACCTTGAATTCCAATTGTACGCAGCTATTACCTGATGACCTGACTACACCTTCAGTCTACCATTTATTTTTTACTGTTATATTACCACGGGTATGTTACCAACTCATCTCATAAACTATTAACAATCGCTCGTTAAGTTCAGTAAAAATATACGAATACTTGGAAAAGTCGTGACTGAATATTTTATATGATTTCTACATTTCCTAGGTTTCTTTTTTCATTTGGCACGATAAAAAATAACTTGATTTACCATATAAACAATTATGTTATGTGGGGACCAAATTTTAAATACAATATTCGTTACATTCAAAAACAGACTTAATTTCTTTGCAATTTTACAACTTTAGTAAATATATTAGTTATATATAATTTTTATAGAAATACACATGGTAGGTGAGTACATTTTTGCGTCGATAAACATTTCTCGTAACAAACACATAGTATTTATATATTCTACTAATTTGGAGAAAGTGATAAATTATTGTATCAAGTGTTTTTTAACATGTGACTAATGCTCGAATGTGGTTTTTAACACTAATGTATCTGAATGACTATTTGCCTAAGCCGGAAAAAAATTACATAAAGTTGACTACGTCACGGAACATTATGACATGGTAATGTATGTTGCAGAGGAGGGTATATATCACTAACCAAGGCACGTAGTAGAGACAAATGCTAGGGTTTAGAGTGATACATCCTGTCCAACAAGCTCACTGTGTAACTGAGTGCTAGATGTACCTGCGTAATACATTGACTTTGCTTTTTTGTGATTATGTATGTACGTGAATAAAATTGATGATTTCTCTTTAACGTTAATGTTCCATTACCTACAATGTTTGAGGTACACTATGCCACTCATGTAGCTTTACAGGTTTCTGTAATTTTACACTAAAACTTTATGTCTCTAGATCATTGTACCATTGCTAACGCTCAACGATATGATATGAATTCCATACAATTCTATGTACCAAGAACGATATCGCGTGGACAGGAATTCAAATAGACAGAACAAACGAAATTTTCTCCACCTCTCAACTTTTAATTTTCGCTTACTTTAAGCCAATGACACTAAAGAATGGTAGAGTTAGTTAAATGTAGACAGTGAGTATTTACTTATGGATACTGCGAGTCCAATATAAGCGAATTGGTTCTATATACTTCAAACTTATAATCAAGAAGTATATTTCGTTTGTCTGCGATATAATCTCTCTTAGTTCCACGAAAACGAATTTCACGAGAGTATATTAATTTAAAAAAACTCTCCAATAATATAAAGTTTTTTTTTGTGAGGCCTTTCGTACTCAATGAGTTCATCTTTGCACTCACACAACTGAATGTATTCACGAGAGTAGTTATAAAAAGTATTTGTTAAAGCAGATTTAATAAGGTTAATCTTAAATTTAACTATGCATAATTACAGAACAAAATGAATTAACACTGAAACTCTGATGGTGGGATAAATACAAATATAATAATTTGTGCTCACAGATAGATATAAAATTATATGATTTATGTTGTCATCTTTATAAAAATATACGAATATATTAGAATATGAGTTTAAACTACTAACAAGTGAATGAGAAAATAATATTCCCGACTATCTATTTACATCTTAATCCTATCAGATTTAAAAGCAGTAAGTGTATATAGTATACCAGTAATCACATCAATTAGTATATAATAAATGCATTATTTATTTTTTAATACGAACACTACTTTATATTCATGTATATATATTTTAATAATGCGATACATTTCAGAATGAAAATATTGATGTATATTATTAAAAAGAACATCGTCTCTAACTCATTTCATAAAAGTAAAGAATATTACCAAAAGAATTTAATGTATGAGAAGCAGACATGTAAGCTGCCCGAAGTATGTTGTTTAGTTCTTGACTGTGGATGGAACATTTTCTATCTCTACCCTTATATTCTACTAAAATCGCTCTCAGTTGGAGAGAATAAGTTTCATTTATTTACTTTCATTGAAAAAAAGAACATGAGTTAACTCACTTTCATAGTGTCACCTTCATTGTATAATGACAATTTGATTATTTTATTCTTCCAAATAACTTCTTAATAATATACAATATAAATCATCATTTGAGTATTGCTCTAATACATGAGTAATAATGTCATAATAATTCTAATATAAATACGTAATATTCTAATATAAAAAGATTTATAACATTTATTATATATTTAATCTTTGCACGTGATGTATAAAATATATGAACAACCATCTCCGGTCAATTTGTCTGGTTCAATATAATTCTTGAAAAAATATTACAATACAAATGGTGCAATAGAAATTATAAAACAATAAATATAAAATCTCTTCTCTCCTGAGAAAGCGAACATTTCTAGTACAGTTATTACTGTTATTACTGATATTTCAATCTTTTGTAACGGCCTTCTTCATAGATTTTATAAGTCTAAGAATATATTTAGTCTTTAAGTTTGTTCGTATTAGTGTACGAATAGTATAATATTAAACAGAATTATTTTATTTGATGTTCTTGTCGTCTTTAATGCATTAATATAGTTAAATCAATACAATATCAATAGTTAAACATCAGTTACAAGACGATGTTACTCCTTTGGGAATGTTAATCAGTGACATGGCCTGATCGGACCGCTGTCGGCAGATTACATGCTGATTAGAAACACTAATTTATTGACGTAAGGTTTTAAGATTTGCACAAAGCTATAGTCACTCTATTTTCGTTATTATCTAACAGTTATGTAGTCAATTATCAATATCATTTGCGAATTATAGTTTTTGTTATTGCTTGGTACAATAAACTATTTATAGAAAATTCATTTTTCTTTTTATTTCATAGTTTCATTAAAATTTTGATAATTTAGATCTTTCATATTTTTTCACTTTATTAAAATCATTACCGTAATACTACAGTTATCCTCAAAGTAGCCTCGTATGTATTATTATGTTGGTTTTATCATTGAACTCTTAAAGACTGTCCTGTATATTTCGTATCTTATTTAGCACAATAACACTTATGAGATTTTAAACATGTTCAAACTTTTAGGTAATAGCCATATATTTTTTTATATTTTCACGCTACCTTTTTCGCAGAATCTAAATTGTATTGACATGTTATGAACTAATAAAAATATCTATGAATAGCAATTACCAAACTAAAATCATAAAATAAACACAATGAAAATATTACATAAAATTATTTTCATGTGATGCAGACTAAAATAACCGAACGTGTTCCAAAAACATTATCATCATTGAAATAAATCTTGTCGGTGACGGTGAAAGAAGAATGTGTTGGATATTCAATCATTAGATTTTGGTTTTCGACCATTAGGTATTTTTTTTAATATTTCTGCATAAATATACCACAGAAAACATGAGATCAGTTACCATTGATTTACATTATAAGCCGTCCTCAACTTTCACTCACTCAAGTAAGACAAACCGCTTCAATACCTTTAAATTTTTAGTAAAGGAAACTTTTTGGAACAGAGATACAGTGCATTTAATAATAATTGCAGAAAAGCATATATAGTTTATTATATAAATACATCAATGTTTTCTTAATCTAATAGCCTTGCTTAATATTTCACATTGAATGAGCCTCTTTTTGTAGTGAGTATTTCACAAGTGCCAATTTTTTAGTATACCACAATTATTCTTATATAGTGCAATTTCATTTAACTATAATACATCGTATATTTTCATATATAAATTTACCTCTGTGTATTTGCACTGCAAGATAATCTCTCATGAGCATAGATATAATTTAAATTTTAATATGCGTCAAATAACTTATCTCCAAATAACTCGAAGAGACCCTCAAGGGTGTATTCTCAGTCCTGTGATATTCCTGCTTTACGTGAACGATATAAAATCATTACTTTGTCATGGAAAATTGGTGCATACGACTCTCTTTTTCATTGCAATGATTGAAACGAAGTTATGGAACAACAGGTTTTTTTGACATCAGCAAGTGTGTCCAATACTTCCACAACCTCAATATAACAACAAAATCTTCAAAAACAAACGTTTCAAAATTTCTCTTACGCACTGCAGGCAACCAGTGTGGGCCTGTCATCTTGTTGGGTGACCCACACTGGAAGAATTCAGCTCTTCACAATTCCTGGGAATGCACCTTAATCGAAGGCTGACTTGGTGCGCAAAAGTCTGCTCAGGCTTTTCTGCTTTGAGATATTTAGCCCAATACAGTCCGAGTCAGGTACTGATTATGACGTATTACGGCTATATTTACGCCCATCTGGCCTACAGAGTGGTCCTTTTGGGGAGCTTGCGCAAACACTCAATTTCACAGAGCATTCAGACTAAAGAAAATCAGTTCCAGTAATCGCCAAAATCAAATTTAGAGATTCGTCAGGGAAGCTTTAAAGAAATTGCAGCTGTTTACTCGGCTGTGCCTCTACATTTTGGAAACAACTTTATTTTGTATGAGTAAATGTGACTTAACCAGAGGCCATTACATTGTATGATTTATCAATACATACTCTTTATATGTAAATCAATACACATATATGAGAAAAGTGACAGAGCAAACTACTGGACTGGGAGGCACAGAACGGTGGTTTACGAACGTCTACCCTCGCTAGCGGGTGTGCATTTCGTCAACAGACAGCCTAATTCAAATAAAGATCCTCCAAGGCTTAAGGCGTTAAAGGCTCGCCTCAAACGCTTCTTGGTGTCTCAAGCAGTCTATAATGCGGGCGAGGTTTTGGCATTCGACTAGAAAACCGCCCAATTAGAAGACTGACTCTGCTGTACTAAGTGTGTTGCATTGGCGATGAATGAAACGGGCGTGATTGTAAAACTGTATTTATAAATGTGTATTGTGTGTGTAAATACATGGAATTTTAGAAACCCCGTATTGACGATTTCCATACAATGTACATATTGTCGCTGCAATAAAAAAGGTTTTGATTTATTTGGCAATTTTCTTGATTTTAGAGCCACTTTACGTTTATTAATTATTACATCATTTTCATCACCTTATATTAGTTCTATTTAATATTTATGCTGCGAATAATGATCACTTAGACGGATTAACCAACACTTTATACGGCCTTAGATTCTTTTAAGCAAATTGAGACTAGTTAATAATCAGCTGAACAACTGTCAGAATGTATGCCAGGATATCTGGAGTATCACAAGTCGTGGTGCTGTGGTGATTGGTTTGTGCAAATCTGAAAACAGTTTCAAAAACACTTTTCTACCATTTTAATTCTGTCTATTAGTCTCCATCACAACATTAGGATATATCAAATATACATTTGTTATGCCATTGATACAATATACCGTTCATTAGGGTAATTCTAAAGTTATGCTAACCAGTCTCTTTACTGGTATATTCTTTTAGAAAACATTAAATTATTGGTTAATTTAAAACGTGAGATGGTATATAAAGCAATCCAGTAAATAACATTTTTTTAATTATATTCCTATCTTTAAATTTTTTACCAGGCTCCTACCCTTAAAATAATTTTATTATTATCGTAGGGTTAGGGTTATAATGTAGTAATATACATTATATTGAAAAAATCACGTTAACTAGTTTAATTATATTAATTAATATTTAGTACTAAATATTAATTATGTATTTTTAAAACATTGCCGGTACGCCACGAAATACTTTTAATTAAAATTAAAGGAGTAAAATATAATAGTAAATTATTTGCATTATGTATGCTTTGTAAAATCATAAGAGAGCAAAGGTTTCTTGTAAACAGTAAAAAACTTATTTCAAGTAAATTTGTATTGAAATATGTATCTACAAAACATAAACAAATACTAAACAAAAACTACTATTCATACTACATACTATACTACAATGTCACGCCCTGTATCCAGCGTATGAAGGTATTAAATATTGAGAGATATTTAACTCTCCAATATTTGTTGCCTGTTTTATTTAGTTTTTTATTGATGCACCTTACCAGATGATTCACATTGACACAAATTATAGCTTTGTGTACAATCAGGTAAACAGCATGACTAAAATGTAACATCTTTGTGATATACTTACTATGAAAACTCAAATGCTGGCAATATGCCGTGTCTCTAACGTTGACATTTAAAATTTAGTAAACAAATATTAATGATTAATTTAACATATTCATCTTTAAAGTATGTATAACCCATGCCACGCGTTTAACAACGATACGTAGAAAAAATTTTAGTGCAATATACGGAAAAATAAAATGTTTGATAGAGTGCTTTTTAACCTTGGTAAATGGTTGATTAAATTACCTAATATATGTAGCGATGTAAAAATCATAATCATTATACTTAAAAGATATTGGAAACAGATTTTTTACGATGTTTATCTAGCAAAACATAAATTTTATTTGCTTTTGTAAAATGTATTCAAATGAACCTAGATGTGCATTAATGGATTCTCTTTATACTATATTGTATCAATTTAATTAAAAGTGGACATGATAACAAACGTTATATATTATAGAATAAAAACTTATTTTTAGAACTTAACGTAGTGAAAGAATGAAAATGTTAGGAATACTGGGTTTAAAACATGAAAGAAATAAAACAAAAATTTGAAAGGAAGCAAAACTACCATTGTAGGTAAAATTGGAATGGTTTAATACTGTTTAACGCTGGTAAAGGAAGCTGTTAACTAACAAAAATATAGAACAAAACTAGGATTTAAAAAAATGTCGCTGGATTTAGAAATATGTTCAAAAACCTTTATATTGTTAAAAATTATACATGAATAGAGAAATTGCAATAAGTCATTATCGTGTACTTGTGAATAAAATACCATCCTCTTGAGGTTTGATCCGACCTTAAATATGTTTGCCAATGCTTTATTCCAAGGTTTTATTCAAAGAACTGTGTCTTGTTTCCTAACATGTTTTATCCTGCTACCATATGTATATATGCAGGAAGGCTGGCTCATCTCTCAAACCGGCAATCTTGCTGGAGTGTGTGGATAAAACCTAATTCTTCAACTTTATCTAGTGTGCACTTAAAGTTTTCTAAATGTGTGTTTTAGGATTTTAATCTTATATTTAACTTCAATGAACATTATGCAAACAAATTCTATCGGATAGCAAACCGGCGTTCGAGTATATATATATATAACAATACAACAATTTAAAGTTACAACTATGAAACTCTATCTAATCAACATAATTAAAGACCAATTAAAAATGTGTGTAAATTACTAACGAAAATGTTAAACTTATCATAAAAGGCCGTACCTGAGTCATCATGTTCACTTAGTCATAGCCCACATGTACCTAATTAATATATCTTTAAAGGTTTATACCGTATCCCATATCACATTGACGTACGCTGGATAACTTCTTGATAAGAATCTCCAAAGTATATTAAGGTCTTTTAAGTATGTCCATGTATTAAAAAGTATGGAATTGGCGTCTATCACATTATTCTGAAGTAAAAATGTTCTTTTAATAAACCCATTATTAAAAATTCAAATTATATATTTTTTTATAGTCTTAAATTCATCACAATATAGGAATAACGTTGTGCCTTTTAGTATCTTAGACAGTGTCAAATAATAGCAATAAAAGTATTTTATTTCTATTTGCATGATTTCTATAATACAGGTATACCACAAAAGTGCAATTACATAGCGAGAGTGTTACATGGTTGTCAACTATTTTCCAAAACCACATGTGCCAATCACACCTCGATAAAAAATCGTAACAAATAATTATAAAAAATATAAGATATCCTTAAACTGGTAAAATGATTCACATATTGCTTAATCTCATTTACGAGTAGTTTAGAACATTTGTAAAATGCTGCCTTCTTTCATTAAATAAATCATAAATTATCTCTTCTATAAAGTCAAAAAAGGCCCCTAATACAGTTACCTGGACATATGAAAATCCCATAAGTTGAGTCGCCTGCTAAATTTCGTTTATGTATGTCTGTCAGTACGATAATATGTACATAAATTAACTCATACAGCTTCATTGGTTTAAAAGCAATATATTATACAAGATTTGTGACCCATAATATCAATCAATGGGATTTGCCTGAGTGTTAGTGAAAATTGTTACATTAGTTATATTACTAATTATTATGATAGCAAAGCGATTGTTAGGTTAATACATTTTTAGAGGAAGTGAAGAAAAATTTGTAATATTAACATTTCGCATACTAAGTAATATAACGTAATAAAAGGGGCTGCACTCTTTAAAAATGTTACGCACCCTCAGCTAAACTTTTAGGCAAAACTAGCTTTTGCGTACATCTACCTTGGCTCTGTTGAAAAAATTAGAGTGAAAAGAAATGAGAGATGTATAAACCCATACCAAATAGATTATATGTATTATCTACTTAGAATGTATATATTGTTCTAATTTTATTTATATTTTACCGTTTCCTGTTGCTCTTATACAATAAGATTCTGGGTTTGGCATTCAATCTTTATAAACGTATTACATTAGGTGGTTCCGTTAGTGGTCATTTACTAAATTGTAAACACATGTAGCACCTGCAGTGACCTATTTTTTCCCCGAGTAAAGTTGAAGGCGCTAAGCCGGAATTAACCCCTTTGTGTGATAGTCCAGTTGTAAGAATCTTAAACGTGAGACTTTCTTTGATCAAATCCTAAATTAATTCATAATATGTTTAGCCTTAATCGTGTACTTGGATATATTTCCCATAACTATCACAATATTTTCTATAACTTTTGAGTACTTGGCATCTAAATAATGTTAAGATTAATACACTTTTACATACTTTAAATATTAATACTATTGTTCATTCTTTTCAGGAAAACTACAAATAAATATTATAATTTAAAACAAGTTTTTATAGATGGTAGATAAGAATTACGTAGTTATAAAAACTATTCAATAAAGAGAAATACATCAATTTATATTCAATTCATACACTGTATATTTAATAAAAATAAACAATGTCGAAACATTGAGAAGTGTTTTTATATTCTTTTGTATAGTCACTCATATTTAATAATCTCTTATCATGTGTGAATAATAGGTATTATATAAAGGGTTTCTGTACTCAGCCTTGGGATGTAATGAGGGAGATGTTTGTGTAAACGTACATGCAACTTCATCCTGATCAGTTTCCGATGGTCATTGGTCAATACTGACACAACAGTAGTGATGTTTCAGATACTGGGAGCAATGCAGAAAATAACAGTCATGTTAAACCCATTGTTATAATTAATGCAGGTTTATTGGAAAGCAGGTTTATGGAGTTTTTAAATTATATTTTTACATTTCCATTATGTTACTCACGAGCTATATCTGGTTTAATTATCTAAAATATTCAATATTTCCGTAGTATTAAAATTAAGTACTTTCTTCTACAAACTATCCATAATGCCTGTAATATATAAACAATTTCAATAATAAATTTGTTAAAAGATACATATCTATAGTAACTTTCCTTAAAATGCATCGATATCTTTAGTTTATATTATACGTTCAGTGATAAAGATATATGAATTTTTAATCCACACAGACTTTCACTCTGTTTGCTTTCCAAACATGTGCAAACACATATATGAGTTTTTATTTTGTAAAGCAGTAAATTGTATATTATTGTACTGTTTGAAAGTTTACAGCATTTTTGGAGGGTGACTTTTAAATCGATCAAACATTCTTTTTTGAAAGTAAGTTATACAAAGTTTATGCAAGAAAGTAAATTATAGAAACTTTTGAGCCACAACATATAAGATACTTTCTCCATCCAGCCAATATTTCATTGATAATCCCATTTTGTTGACTGTATAAATCTCTTGTTCTTTAATTTTCATTGAAGAAAACATTACAGGATAAGCCAAATATTTCCAAGCTTGTATAAGATAAACGTACTCAATTAATTTATTTCTTCACGTGTGTTGCCTATTTGCTTGAAAATTTCATTCCATTATTCTTTACAATATACAATTCTCTATTAACAAATTTATCCTATATGTTCTGGATCACAACATATTACCCAAAAACAACAAATATATACAATTTTCCATACTGATGTAAACTTGGTAGATGTAGAATACCACCATGATTTTTAATACTATTTATCGTACTATAGTTATCGTAACTAAAGACAGGCGAAAATCGTATTTCGTACACCAAAACTGGTGGGAGATAATTGGCTAAACCCTCATTCAATATAAAAGTGGTGTATACATATGCAATATTCCATATGCACAAAATTTTTGTAATTAGACATTTTGTAATAACAATGAACATCTATTATAAAAACAAACGAGATAAAATCCATATTTATACTCATGGGTATAATATGTTACAATTACCTTAACATTTTAGATGTATTTAGTATTCTCTGTTGCATTTGTTTATTTACCTAATAGCCTTTATCAGAAAACTTTTCTTACAATTTATTTTTCATTCATGAATGTAAAATAAGTAATCCTCTGGGGATTAAACATGTATTTTTTATCAAGTAATATCCTGGTCCCAACGCTACGAAATACCCACACCCGGTATCCACAAGTCAAACTTTATTCCTCACTCTAATTTACAAAATTACTCACTGAGATATGATTTTATTCTAAATATGATGTTGAAATAATGTTATGTGTATATTCTTTCCTTGTCGAGGTGTAAAAATGACACTTAACCACAAAATTGCTTTAGATAGAATAGACCGTAACATAAAAATTTATAATACTATACATTATTCGATAAACTTTTACTTCTTCCAGTCTGTTGTCTTATAAATACAAAGCACAGTAGCATGTACTATTTATAGCCAATCCAACCATCCCAAAGAAAAAGTTGTATTTAAGAATAATAATATAAAAAGTTGTACCCATAAACATGCCTAATAAGAACATACCAACTAGACAATTTAACAAAAGTTAAGATTAGGCCATTTAAGATTTGCATTAAAACTGCACATACGTAAGTATAACTTAATATAAATGCTTCAATATCTACCACACAAATTTTTTTAACAAATTTATTTACTTACGAAAAGTTTTAGATGTTTTAAAATATTGCAATAGTATTTTTATTTATTAGCTTACCAATGTACTTTATTGACAAACATACAATTATTCGTTTAAAATAAATTTTCACGTTAATGCAATACTATAATGTAATAATAAAAATTATATTGTTATTTTATTATATATATATATATATATATATATATATATATATGCATAAGTTTCTTTAAAATAAATAATGTTTATCTAAAAATGTTTTGTACAGTATCCCGTATTCTATTTAATTTGTCTAAGTCTAGTCATCCAACAATCTGTAACGGGTGGAGAGTAGTAGAAAGAAAAAGCAAACTGGCTAATATAACTGCAAAGCTGGTTTCTAGAAAATGTCTGACCTTTTCAACCACGCAGAATCATTAAAACCACAAATTCATCTCTGCCTAATTATTTTAGAGTTCATTGTTCCATCTCAAGTATAATCGGGTGGGAACGTGGGAGGCTCAATATACTCAGTAAACCCACCCCGCCACAGGCATACATTGTTCCATCTCAAGTATAATCGGGTGGGAACGTGGGCAGCTCAATATACTCAGTAAACCCACCCCGCCACAGGCATATATTGTTCCATGTCAAGTATAATCGGGTGGGAACGTGGGAGGCTTAATATACTCAGTAAACCCACGCCGCCACAGACATACATTGTTCCATCTCAAGTATAATCGGGTGGGAAAGTGGGAGGATTAATATACTTAGTAAACCCACGCCGCCACAGACATACATTCTTCCATCTCAAGTATAATCGGGTGGGAACGTGGGAGGCTCAATATACTCAGTAAACCCACCCCGCCACAGGCATACATTGTTCCATCTCAAGTATAATCGGGTGGGAACGTGGGAGGCTTAATATACTCAGTAAACCCACGCCGCCACAGGCATACATTGTTCTAAATTTGTCTGAGGCATAACTTTGTATTCATACATCACTACTAGTAATTTAAAACTTTGCACATATGCAGTAATAATTAATTTTTATGAAGGTTTGCTTTAATACTCACATAAGCAGTGAGTGTTAAAAATGTATGAAGTCAAATAAAAAACCAAGTGTAATAATTTCTAATTTATTACATATAAACAATTTTCTTAATGCTATACAATTTCAGAAAATTTTTTTTTTTTTTCATTGAAATTGACAACGTATAAGCAAGCACGACACTTTCAGGTATCCTTCCAAAAGCCGCTTCCACAACTATGACATATTTTTTGCTAATAATTAATATTATAATTCAGAAAAATCTATGTCTATTATTATGGACTTGAGCAAAAGTATGTGAATGAGCTATCCATAAAATTTCATAAATGCGCATGTAAAGTGTTTGTAATACAAATACAAGGTTTTATTTCGATGACTGTGAAAACACAAAGCTTGTGGATAATTGCAACTGCTTATAGAGTTCACGTTTTTTTCCTTACAGAATGACTATTATTCAATAAACCTTAAAAGTTGCATAAATAACAAATTACAATAACATTAGCATATTTGGCGTAAACAGAATATTTTAAAATTATGAAAATGCTCAATTCTCAACTAATATTGTAATATATTGTTAGTAAAGCCATTATGTTTTCCTACCAGTTCCAACTAAGTTTTTAATGAAATCACTACAATAACTATTGCCTGCAATGAACTGGAACAACGTTAAGATAATGCTTCGCTCTTCTAATAACATTACTTGTTCTCTATTGAATTTAGATATGGTTTTTTTACTATTTTAAGTAACATTTAACTAATAATTAAGTTGTAAATTTTATTTGAACAAATCTTACTACAACTCATACGCTCTTGCTATGTGGCGTTAATTATTTAGTCTTTTCCTTATCTTCTTAATTCCCTTTAAAATCTCTTCCTTTACACACCGAGATTTACGAGTAGGAGTTTTTATACTGATAAAATAACAAAAACTACCTTATCACTGACGCTCTTGATTCACCTCTGATTACCAAGGCTTTAGAAATGAATTGTAAACTGTTCATACCCTATTTTAATCAGTTATCGTGGTTGATTTCTATCTACATTGCTATTTTCTATACCATTCCTACCATCACGGAGCCTTTCTTGAGATTATATTTTTAATATTACTTATGGTTCAATAAGTCTACTAAAATTATAAAATATGTTCTTATATATTTCTCATAAATGTTTTTTTTTTTTAAGATCGTATTTACGTATGTAGCAATTGTACAAGATGTATTCAAGCTCTTAAAACACAGGGTTTTGTTAGTATAACACATTACCATAGCAAATATCTGAATTTGTGTCATCCTTAAAATCCTTTTATATTCAGTAATAAACTTAAAAAAAAAGATCATTTACCATTTTTAGTCTGATAAAAAAATAGATGGGTAAGAATTGTAATTTAATAAGGTATATTTTTCTTTAAGATTTTGTTTATCTGAATACTTAAATCTAACACTAAAATTTATCAAAGATTAGAAAAAATTAAGCTGAGGTATGATGCTTAGAGTTGCGTTTTACAATGAAAATGTCATGTTAACGCCTACGTGACACAAATAAAATGCTGTAAAGTTGGTGAAGTGTATCTGGAAAAGTAGAGTGGGTGGTGACGCTACGTGAGTGGAGTATACAATTCTTAGTTAGCTCACCTGTGGTAAGCTGTTAGTATTTTTAATCATGACAAATTCTACCGTTCAGAACATATTTCTTGACCTAATTAGTTGAAAATAGCATAAATACTAACTTTACTATCTTGTTTTGTTTAGCATACTACTTTTATATATATATATATATATATATATATATAAGATAATTAGATAAATAGAAAGTTTTTCACCTTTCTTAATATAATTGTTTCATTATTAATATAAAAAGTTGCATATTGTGATTTTTATCATGCAATGTAGCATTATCATACAGCTTTGTTACTAGTTTAGATGTTAACATTTTTCAGTAAAATTCTGCAGGATATGTGTTTCTAAATTTTTGTTATTTATAGAACATAACGTTGGACTTTTGGCTAAACTTTCTTTATTTTTTAACTCCAGTGGTTTGTGTTATATTTTGCAATTTTTTTATTTTTTATTTATTTATGGACTGTCAAAAAAGTGCGCCAGGAGTGATTTTATCATATCTACTGTAATTATGAGTTTATGTTATCAGTGTATTTTTTCATGCAAATGTAATTTGTTTCAAAGGCACTTTACTGAAAGTAGCTTAGACAGGTGGCATGCATTCATATCGAGCTAAAAATTTAACTTAAATATTTCCCAATAGAAAACGCGGTCTCGTACACATTTTCGCATGTTTTGCTCCTGTATGAGCACTTCTGATTGAAGTAAATTATATTTCCGACGCCAAGTGTTCAGTTTTCCTTCTTCCCACGAGCAATAAAATATCTTTAAGAATGTGCATTAAGAAGTTACATTGTGCACTGTAACTGTAATGTACTTCGATGCTAGTAATTATTGTTCATTAGCTTAATTTGCCGATCAAGAAAATATATAGATATAGAAGGAGGAATACATACACAAATCTGAGAAGGCATCTTTTGTCAAAAGACTAATCCAGTTTTTTAATGTTAAGTAAAGGTCTCATATCTGCACAGGTAGCGGTAACCTTCCGTTTTACACGCAATTTAGTAGGCTTTGAACGTATATGACCACTCGTTTTCGAGTAATTATACTTCAGTCACCAATGTTGAAATTTACTAGTTGCCATGATGAAGAAAACACATCAAATAGTTTTTGTCTATGCCCATTGTAAATGAATTTCTTCTTAGTATGCTTTTTTCCATACTTGATTTTGTTCTTTAAATGAATAAAGTGAACTAATATTGATTTCATATCAGTTTTTCCTATTTATAGTAAACTTTAAATGGCTAAAGTTTTTTTTAGTTGTAATACTAAATATTAAATTAAAATTTTCAGTTAAAAAGTGCATTAAACATGGAACTATGCGTTCGTTTCTCTGTTACCGAAAAATATTCTTAATATTTAAAGAAAATTTTGAGATGGAATTAGTACATTATTTTTAAATCACAGTCCAGCGAACTTTCATATTGCATAGTTCTTACCGACTGTTTCAAAGGTAGTCTTTGCTGTAAACTTATGACCGTCTTATGTGCATTTATTAAGGAAATCTAAAACGTCTTGAAACCTAATTGTTATTCCTTGAAGAATGTATTCCCTAGAAATGTAAAAAAAATTACATTAATGAACAATGTTTACATAAAACAGGTTATTACAGTAGATATTTGTATCTAATTCTTATACTACATTATAATATTATATTTATAACTATAACTCTTGTAATTAATATTTTTCATCTTAAGACACCAAGACGGGATTTTCGCTACTTTAGAGAGCAGTGGTTGAGTGGTTCGGAGGGATTTTTTGAAATAATATTATTCCTTTATTCGTCTTAGGGACCGTAAATATGTCCAAGTTAAATTCGTTTAAATTGTTAACACGTGAAACTTAAAGAAACAAACTTTCGCATTTATGATTTTATTAGGATAGGTAATTAAGGAAAATAATCCATTTTACTTTTTTATGTCTTAAGATTTGAAGGCTACACCAATTAAATAATTGGTAAAAGAATAGTTTTATATAAGTTTTTCTCCATAGCAACAATATATGTATACTATTTTAGTTGTATGAGTTTCCCTATATCACGCACGTTTTCAAGATATGGGGGGTTTTAATTGCAACTATAGTATAAAACTTTGAAAGAATATTTATGAACATATTAAATTCTTTACATAAGTAAATGTACAAAAGTAAAAGTAAGCTGAACATAAGTAAATTATGGTAAAGCTTATTTGATGTGCGTTTACGTTATAACATAATATTTGTATAAAAAAGACAATCATCATATTAATTTTCAACACAAAAATCGTTTTGAATGCTTTCCATTTTTTTAAATTTTTTTTCATACGGTATGCCATTACGCTATGTAATATTAAATCAAGAGCTGCATACTTCCTACCCTTTATTCTTATTGCTATAGATAATAGATTTAAACCGCACTTTTATTGTTAATCATTTGATTATTATAAACTAGCAATATGCTATAAATATATGTAAAATGTTTATATTCCCTAGTAATTACAATAATTCATACATACTATTTCGGAAAAAGATAGTTTATGATGGTAGTGGTCATGCTAGGTGGCATCGCGGAAGCTTCCAAAGCGCTCCAGGCACGTCTTTGAGCACCAAAATTGTAATTTCAACTTGGAAACCATTATTTGTTTTACTAGATATTGTTTATACCATCTTCAGACCTTAAAGAAATTAGTAAAGCTATGCCTACATCCAAAATATTATAGGTGATGTTGTCTTATACCTTATCTCAGATAATAACCCAGATATTTTCTTATAGCAGTCGATTCACGACAATTAGGGAAAGATGAGTAATCCATGTCAATGAAAATAGATCGGTTTTCTTGTACCTAACAAACATCTTCGTAAATATATGTTACTAACCTTTTTATATACGAATTTTTATAGCCGCAGTGTGTACGAAACACTAGTACAAATCTGTTATGATATGACTGCTGCTGAAGATCAAAAACCCATGTTAATACAATTTATTTCCATACATACCAATCACATATGGTTTTGCAATAACTTCATTCATAGTATACTACTATTAAAACCGAATAATAATGATATAATGGAATATATATTTCAGTTATATATAAATATATGTTTGTGTGTGTGTGTGTGTGTGTGTGTGTGTGTGTGTGTTTGCGTGTAGGTGATTGTCTGTAGAAGCAAACCAGAAAGCTATGGATTCGGGTGAAAAGAAATAAAAGAAGACTTCATTTATGTATTATAAAATATAATTTACAATATTTTTAGTGAAATTAAACTGTAATTAACTTATAACTAACTGTTTCAGTAGCATAAAAATAGTAAAATTATTAAAAAATTATTAATTGTATTCGTTTTCCATGTACACATTAATATAGGGATGTAAAGGTAAGGTAATTAAATTATGGCACAAAGCGATAAGAGCAAGACTTATTAATTGCCACACAACACTCGCATCACTAACTTTGGTATTTTGATTTATTCTATTTCAAGATAAAATTTGCTATAGTTGTTCTATTAGAACTGAATATATTTAAAACAAATAGTTAATGAGTGTGATTTTCAGACTTTAATTAAATTAAATCATATATACGACATAATACTTATAAGTGCAACTTGTAAGAAATTTCCCGGTGAGCACCTTCAGTCCCAAGTGTGCTGAGCTATTACCTGAGTACGTGACTGCACGTTCTATCAACCTGGTCGTATGTTACAGGTACATGCTACATTATCACCTTTACTACATCATATTATTCTATAAAATGTTATACGTATCTCGTTAAATTAGCTACATTTAAATGAAGATATAGCAGATTAATACAAAGGGTTTTATGCAACTTTCATATAACTTAAACTACCATTTTGAAAAACTAGATAACACACATAGTATATTTTATTGTGTTTTACAATGTCAAAACAATTAAAACGGTTAGATTTGGAGAGGAACAGTTTTTTTAATACGATATAACCCTAAGCCACCGGATAGAACAGTCGAGAGTGGTAAAATCCCGGGTTCGGAAGGGAGATGTAGTTTACAAGTTCAGCTTAGACCCGAGCCAACGTAAAAGCAAATTCAGAAGCAAATGCAGCACCAATGATCGACGGGCCAACAGTCGTTCATCATCGCCGACTCGGAAACAAAAGGACATAAAGGGAAGGCGTCCTCATTTGCTTTAAGATGACTGTCCCCCTACCTAAAAGTTCCCTTAAATTACAGCTGCTAGTTCAACTCAAGCTCGAAACTAAGGGACGCTGGTGGAAACTTACGTCAAGCGACCCAGGTACTCAAAATGATACGATAAACGATATAAAAATTAAACGCGAACACTAGTTCAACAAGCCACTTTATTAAAAATCCTCGTCACTTTCAATACAATTGTACCCTATTCGTGTGCTGATTTACGTTTTGATATATTTTATTAGCGGTTTAAGTACAGAATTTCATTTATTTACCGTATCGTTAGTGCCTAGGAACGTACAAGAAAAACCGAGCATAGACAAGCAAAATGAATACCAAATACGGCTGGGACTTACGTGCACTTTCGCGCGTCGTACGGTGCGGTGGACACTGCCCGAGTCAGGCACAGCGTACTTACATACTGTAGGACCTTAGCCCTCCGCAGAGGGCGCTCCGCCTTTGAAGCGATCTCCAGCGGACCCATTCTGAAACTCCGTGGTGTTTATTACCTGGTCGAGCTGGACCGCGCGAGCTGGCGTCTTCTGCGTTTAAGTTGTGTTACCAGAGATTAAGTGAAGGTAAAAGAAATACAGATCGTAACACGTCATTAAACTAAAAATATTTTCCTTTCAAAATAAAAAACTTATTCCTATTTAAGCCCCTGTACAAAAATGTACAAGTTACATCCCCTACTCACTTTTGGGAAACAAATTCAGAGAAATAAGCTTAAACTTGTACCGTTATTTAGTTGTATTTTATATAATAAATATTTTCGCAACCCTGTTACTCGTTACTGCTTAACATAAGTTACATCCCATGTTTTTTAATTCATGGCGGATTAATAACCTAATTGGCACTCGTATTAATGTTTTCTCTAGTGAACTTTGTACCTCCGTTCTTGCTGCCGAGTAAGATCACGCGCGCCTTGTCCGTAAGTAAAATTTATATTTCTTATTATAAATTAGCCCTTTCATGCGAGACGTATAATTTCGAATGTAGCTTAATATAAAGTAATGTTATAAATAGTAAAGTAACTTACCTCGATTTATGTTTTACTTGACCGAGTAATACTGATAATAATGTGGTGATGCCCTTCTGACGAGACCACGATGTCATGAATCTTCAGTTGTCCCAATAAATGGCTAATACGGTCATGATTTTGTTTTAGGTGAGTTCAACCGAGTCTCTGATTTTAATTTTGAATCCCTGATTACAACTTCGAGTGCTTTTAGAGTTTTAACATACTAATCTTCACTTTTTCCAACTACAGCTGCAATTGTCGAGACAAGATGCTGACGCCAGCGCTTGTGAGTCGACATCAACGTGAATGGAACTATTAGGCACACCCCTATTATATCCTTTAGTTAATAATCACTTTATTTGGCAGCGACGTGGCAGTACATTATTTTATATTTAACGTCTAGAAGTGGTGCTTTTATGTTTATTTGCCACAATTAAACATATAAGTAAACTTAGAAAATCTAGTATTCATTATTACGACCTTGGTGGTATCCGACCCTATGTGTTCGTCCATTCGGTACAAACTAAAGGACTTTTTCGAAAAATGGTAACTTAAATTTACAGATTGATAGTCGGACCCCATATAAGTTTTACGTGAGCCGTTTGGGTCTTGTTCGTCAAACGGTCTTTCAACTCTACGATATTTGGACCTTCAAACCTAATTATTTCAAACGGGCCTACAAAACAAGGCGCTAGCTTTGATGCATACGCGTCAGAAGCAGAAGACAGGGTATGATATCTTTACCAGGTCAACTGTCCAACGTGGAAGTTATGATCTCGTCGTCTGAGGTCATAATATCGAGACTGCGTCTGGAAAGCACCGGCTAAGTTGAGGTGACAGCTTTGATAAATCCTTTTAAATTCTTCCATTCGTTTTGCGTGCCGTTCTTTCGGTGTATTATTTTCCTGGTCGCCGGAATACTCAAATTACAAGTCCACATATAACTTTAGGTAGTCTCAGCTCGCGTCCTAAGTTAAGCATAGCTTGCGTGAAGGCTGCCAGCGGCCGACTTTGCTCCGAGAAAGGAACCTACCAATATCCATCTTTGAGTTTCATAGTGGAAATAAGCGGACTTCCTTGAGTTTCTCTAGAATTGGGTTAATTTTGGCTAGGGGTAAGCATCCTTCATCATGACTGCATTTAGACGCCAAAAATCGATACAAACTCTGCATGCACCAAGATGGTTTTTTGGTAATTACGATCGGTGAGCTCCACGGACTCGAAGACGCTTCGACGATTTCAGCTTCGATCATACGCTCTAACTCTTTTTCCAGTACAGCCTGCATTGCCAGATTTCTCTTATAGTATCTTTGTTTAATAGGTGTATTATCGATCAAACGAATCTTGTGTTCGACTACTGTTGTTGTACCCCTAACAGCCTCGAATTTAGGCAACTCCTCTCTTAGAAAGTTTTCTAAGATCTCTTTTTTTTGTTTTCTGATAGCTGATGCAATCCGCAAACATCCACTACATCACTCTTCTTTAAGAAGGGATTACGTTCGGTTCGGGTCCTAGGGAGAGAAATCATGTCAGCAACCCCAACGATTCAATCGAATCGACACCAACTATCACGTCTGAAGTTAGTGACCGCACGCAAAGATCCTCGAACGTATGCGGTGTAACTCTCTAGAAGATAAAGCATTCGAACGTGTAATATTCTTCCAACTATGCCTGTTTAAAATATCCAAGGATCTCGTGTTTAAATATTATATTTACACACGTTATTACAAAATCTGAATCTTACATTACTTCTGCAGCCTAAGCAAATAATGCAATATTAAAATATCGTACCACTCTTATAAAAAACTTTTTTGGGAATTGAAATTTTATTTATAAACATTGTCATAAATAAACATGTCAATCTCATTATCATTAAAAGTATGGTATCGTTGTTATGACTAAAAGTGTTTAAACAAATAATAATTTTTTTATTTAATAATGTTGAAATCGGTAACAGAAAAATCTAACCGAGACCAAAGCTCATAACACGTACTTCACAGCATGGCCTTCAATATTGTAAACATACGGTAGTGAACACACGCCCGCAAACTCCTTTATGGGTAGGAAAACGAACCAGACTTTTTAATTAAACCGGCTCAGTCTGTAATGTGACCCTACAGAACATAGTAGGCATGTCTGTAAAGTTACAATATATCCACCGCATGCAAAATTATTACACTGTAATAAGAGAAGTTTTATTAATAATTACTTGAAGAACTGACATTTTATATATTTTAATTACTTGCAATGGTGTTATGGGCTTAACAGTTCTATAGAAAGCGTTAATTAACTAAATAAAATATGCAAGAAATAACTAAAAATGACTTTAATATTCAATTAACTAATGCTACCTGCTTGATACGTATTTTCAGCAGGAAAACTGGGACGTTTTTGGGCGTCTTTTAAAAATTGCATTCAAATCTTCTATAAGACAATTGATACTCATTGATTGGCTGAGCGTTTGTGATGCCTCTCACTTGCATAGCTACAACAGTTCCCGTATGATATCTCAGAAACGAACTGGCATCATTTTAAAACTTTATTTTGCATGAAAAGTAATTTCTATATATCCCACATCGGGTTCGCTGATGGTTCAAATCACTCTAGGAAATCTGGCTAAGCGTTTGTGAATAAGTTTACATTATTTTTAGGAGCAAGCACTATGGCAATGATAAAATATTTTGTAAGAAATAAATTTGTGCGGGAAGAGAATAAAATAAACAATTCAATGGACACTAACTACCTAATTTAAAATAAAAATGCATAATGAGACATAATAACTCACCAATATAACAAGATTTAATTTTAAATTTTACTCTAAAACTTATACACTTAAACAATTAACCGTTGGAAACTATTCATGTTTTTTCCTGTGTATTGAAGATTGCTGGAACACCATGTACATATTGAACTGTTAAGTCGACCTCCCCCGTTGTAGATTTTGCCTGGAGCTCATCTCTCAAGCAAACGGCTGTAAGGCCATTTTTTCATTATTATAATTTGCATATTTAGAATATTCTGTTTCTATTATTCGAACACATTCGATATGAAACCAGCCTTTATATAAATCATCAACTCCAAGTCCGTCTACCGAAACCAGTACCTGGACTAGACAAGCAGGGCAAGTTGTTATATCTGTACTGACCAAACATCAATGAAGATCCTAATAGAATTCAAAGTAAAGAGATTATCAATACCACTAAGCAAATAGATTAGCAAATAGATCTTGAGGTTATATAAAGATATTGCACATTTACATCTACTTTTCTAAGTCTGCAATCTAATATCTTTCTCACGTTATCGAATAACTTAAAATCTGGGTTAAAGTTAACAATACGTACTGGAACAATTTAAAACACATACTTCAGGATCCATAACAGCGATGTTGTGTGTGTCTCTTCTATGCTTACAAACTCTGAAATATGCACTTAATAAAAACAAAATACTTTTTATTAAAATTGAACTAAGAATTATAGATCACAATAGGTCTGGACTCGCCAGCCAACCAAAGAAAACTGGCCAATAGTAAAGAAGATAGTTACGGCATAAATAAAATAACGGTAGAAACGGGTTAGGAGTAGACCTTTTCTATTGGTTCATTCTAGATTAACTTCTTAAAACCATACCGTAACTCCGCATTGATTTATTACAAATAACTAATCTGTTTGATATTTTTGGGTTTATTGTTATCTAATTTTTCTTAATTGGCAACCAAAGAGACCATTTTTTACTGAAAGTTGACTAATTCGTTAGTTTGGCATGTCAATATGTGAAGCCTCAAATAACTTCATTTTAAAATTGAGGTTATGTCAGTTTCATCCCCATTCATATGATGGGCTTCGGACCAACAATTATGTACAATGTTTGACTATATTTTAGCACTTTTCTCGTGCTTTTTCCGTTTTGACGTGACAACGTCTTAAATTAGGTTGCGGCTCGGAGTCACTCATGAAAAAGTGTAACGCCCGGTAACGTTACGATGCCCGTCCAGTGGGTCCCGCCGCACGGGATCCGCACGGGATAAAGCAGATAACCATGGGTCCGCCGCACGGGATAAAGCAGATAACTATGTTTATTCGTGAAAATGTGGAGTGCTTAGATTCGTCATTTACAACAAACTACAACAATAAAGGTAAATAATTGTACACTGATATTTCATTATCGTAAACTATGATTGATTGATTAATTGTTAGATTGACACAAAAGTTGAGAAACTGAGTTTATAGGTTATGTCATACTATTGACAAATGTTGATAGTGTTAAGTAAATTATTAGTTTAAATCACTCTGCAATCAATCGTAATTCTGTCGATTGAGAAGAAACAGCGCGTATTGCTAGTCAAACATTTAAAATAACAAATTATAACCTCTAACCTGTCATAACAGTGCGACCAAACAAACGAACTAAACCGACCAATCACCACGCGCGAAGTTAGAATTTAACTGTGTTTAGGAAGAATTTTCAAATTCCAATTTTAGTAAATGTTTTTTTCAACTTTACCATTTACAATAACAAATTTTAATTAATTTCAAATTATGTACAATGTTTTAGTAAACAAAATATATTTCTATAGTTAAAATTTGTGCAATTCTTATTTTCATTCAATTCCGTGTTCCTATTGTGCAATTTAATAATATTCATATCAATAAATATTCTACCGAGAAAAAGACGTTGTCACGTAAAATCTTCGCCCGTAAAACCGACTTTACAGGCAACCATAATTTTATTTTATTATTAAGTCTAATGGTATTTTTGTCTAGCCCATGTATTAGCCTACATATTGGAACTACATAATATATACTGTACATCTAATACGGAAATACAGTTGTGGAATGTTGTGTGCTATTGTTAGGCTGTTTTTACGACACAACTATTTTTTATACTGTGTGACAGTATTGCGAGTTTTAAACACAGTTCTAAAATTGTATTTTCTACTTAATCTTCTAATTTTCTCCGATACTTCTGGAGCATAAGGACTATTGTCATTGACGTATTAAGGTTATTCTACTGGTTAGTTTGCACTTGAGGGTATCCATTGCATGTACGATCCGATTTAAATTTTTCTAATTTCTCTTTTAATACATATTTATATGATAATAAACTCTTTGCTCCATAAAATAAAGAGTATGCCACTCCTCCTTTGATAGATACTTCTGAAAATCGTAGTCTTATCTCTTAATACATACATGTCCATAAAGAAAGCCTAAACTTGCTTTGGACTTCCAATTCATTGTGGTAAAGCTAGAAAGAAAATAATATTAATATGATTTGAAATTATTAAATTTATTGTCTTCATGAAGGATTACAACATAGGTAGTATCCACATACAACCACCAGATAATCGGTTTGAACTGAGCTAAATCCAAAGCATTTTTCTTGACTTTTTCCATGAATATATTGGTGAAAAAAGGACAGTTAGGAACTCTTTACTCTTCTTCTTCTTGAAGGGAATGTTACCTTCTAATTGAAAGTAATTAGATTTATGTACATAATTGTTATAGGTCTATAATTAAAGGCACTTATGATTACTGAGCAAAAATGCAGATTGAAGAACACAAGATTCCGCAGGTTATGGATTGCCTTACTTTGCACCATTCTTCAGATAATATATAGAGGCCATCTCAATAAAATCAATGTACGAGATACAATAAAATACCATCTCGTATATTTCACAATTTTAGACCTAAATCAGCAACATATATTCTGAATGGTCACTTGGTCTGTAACTATGAGTTTCTCCTTGGTATATATATTGCAAATAGGTACCCCTTTGATAAAATTACCATTGCGAAATGATGCATAGGAAACTGATCATTATCATTGCTACTCCTTTTACAGTTTAAAACATCCACATGTTATAGTTGCCCTAAACTATAGACAGGCCGCAGTGTATTAATTGTTTTTAAAAAGGGGAAACTAGTTAAAATTTCAATGTATAAATATGTATTATACATTTTTGATAAGATTTTCTACAACTACCAAACCAAAAATTATGTAATATTGAAAAAACTTTAATGGATGCTCCATAGAGGTTTCTCTTTTTTTAGAAAACTAGTATATGATCTGAACATAGTTTTCATGTAAAATATAGAGTAACGTGAAAATCCAAACGCATTAAATGGCAGAGATGCGAAACTCTGCAAATTAAATCAACAAAACTTAATATTCCAATTTAACACAAATAACGAATCTTCAGAAGTTATGTTTAAACAAAAGCCAAGTTTATATAAGAAAGCAATGCTGTGGTGTTAAACTACTTACTTTGTAAAGAGTTGCAGTGGAGGTTTTATATTTAGATACTTGAAGTATATTTCTCTCAAAAGCCAAATTAAATTAAACTAAACAAGCATTTTACCACGTATAAAGAATAAAATAACAAAACATATATATATATACAGGGTGATTCAAAAACTAAACGGCAATCTCTCGAGAGCTTATTCTATAAGCTAAAAACAAGTAAAAAAGTTCATATAACCATATTCCCGGAAACGCTTCGTTAGCGAGTTACGCCTAGCGAAAGATTTCGCCCGGATTTCAGAACCCTTGGTGAAGTCAGGCCGTATAAAAATGGTAAAGGTAGTTACAAAGATACAAATACGATAGTTTTTTATGTTTTTATATCTGAAAAATCTATTTAAAAATTTTCGTTCCCAGAGCTGTAAATGCAATAACTTTCAGAGATTATATTACGTAAAAACACAAGAATTGGTGCAAAGAAATAACAAATTTTTGTGTTTAACGTAAGATTACTTCCATAAATTGTTAAATAAAGGTCATTTTTTTCTTAAACATATTTGTAGAACATTTAATTCGAAAAGATTCATGTGAATTACTTAGGAAAAAAATTAATAATAGGTATTGAAATTTAGCTTTATTTAAAAATAAAACAGACGCACAAAAATGCATATTCTTATCTGCATAAAAATATTAACTAATGTTTAGGTTGTGAGTGAGTAACAGCTGATCATTTATTCAACACTTTTTATCGTCATATTTTCTTTGCAAGGTTGGCAATATCAGCTGATCAACAATTAAGTTCATGAAGTAATATTTGAAATAACCTTTATGGAGGTTTTTGTATTGTCGCGTGTGAAGATTGTATTTTGTGAGATCCTGTGATTATTTGGAAATATTTTATACAAGTGTATAAAATATTTTATATAAATATTTATTTTTAAAAATATTTTATTAAATATTTTTATAAAAAGTGTATGTAATTTATCTTAGTAAATAATGGCAGATAAATGTAAATGGTATGTATTAGTTTGAAGAGTATACGGACATGATAATGATTTACGGCAAAGTTAACAAGAATGGTTGAGCTGCAGTTTCAGGGAATATTGTGATACTTTTCCTCATCGAAGAAACACCTGATCGCAAAACATTTGAAGCTGTGGAGAGACGACTTAGAGAAACTGGTAGCTTTAAAACCGAAGCGAATAGATACTGGTCGTCAAACGTAGCGGCAAGGAACTATAATAATGAACAAGCAATAATAAATGCTGTAGAATTAACACCAACCACAACACCAGACGATTAACACGTCAGTTAAATATTTGCCAGTCAAGCGTATGGCGGGACACTTCATGAAGCACAGTTGTACCCATTCCATATAAACACGTGTTCAAGACTTATTACCGCAAGATCTTAATAAACGGAAGATGTTCTGCCGCTGGTTAAGAAGAAATTGTTTACGACATCAGTATTTTCTTCGGCGTATTCTCGTTACTGATGAATCCTGTTTTACTAGAAATGGAATTGTAAATTTTCGTAATACCCTTACTTGGGCGTACGACAACCCACATGAAAAACTGCGACGAGGCATTTTCAACATTACATTTTCAGTCAATGTATGGCTTGGTGTTCTGGGTGATAATTTGATTGGTCCATTTTTTCCTCGCTAATCGACTTAATGGAGTAGCGTACTTAAATTTTTTAAGAACAAACCTGCCTACCCTCTTGGAAGATATTCCTGTTCAAAACAGATAAATGCATGGTGTATGCACGACGGAGCAACCTCCACATTTTTCTAATGATGTGAAAAACTATTTTAAATGATACATACGGTAGACAATGGATTGGTCGAAATGGGACCAGTAAATGGCCACCACGTTCTCCTGACCTCACGCCAGCAGCAGACTTTTTCTTATGGGGTTTGATGGAAGTCAATTGTTTATTCAAAACGGAATTAACCACCATAGAGGAGTTACGTAATCGCATTACAGAGGCGGCAGACAGAACTATCAAGAATGCTCCAAACGTTATGAAAACGCGCTAGAAAAGAGTGGATTCGTCGTGCGAAAACGTGCATTGCTAACAACGGAGGACACTTTGAGCAACTATTATAGGTGATTATTACAGTTTTATAAAGGTAAATAGATTTTATGTTAATGTTCAGTCTAGAATAAATGATCAGCTGTTAGTCACAACCTAAACATTAGTTAATATTTTATGCAGATAAGAATATGCATTTTTGTGCGTCTGTTTTATTTTTAAATTAAAGCTAAATTTCAATACCTATTATTAATTTTTATTCCTAAGTAATTCACATGAATCTTTTCAGAATTAAATTTTCTAAAAATCTGTTTAAGAAAAAAATTACCTTTATTTAACATTTATGGAGGGAAGTAGTAATCTTACGTTAAACACAAAAATGTGTTATTTCTTTGCACCAATTCTTGTGTTTTACGTAATATATCTCTGAAAAGTATTGCATTTACAGCTCTGGGACGAATTTTAATAGATTTTTCAGATATAAACACATAAAAAAACAATCGTATTTGTATCTTTGTACCTTTACCATTTTTTATACGGCCTGACTTCACAAAGGGTTCTGAAATCCGGGCGAAATCTTTCGCTAGGCGTAAAACTCGCTTAACGAAGCGTTCCGGGCATATGGTTATATGAACTTTTTTACTTGTTTTTAGCTATAGAATAAGCTCCCGAGAGATTGCCGTTTAGTTTTGAATTCACCCTGTATATATATAAATATATATATATATATATATATATATATATTATATATATATATTATATATATATATATATATATGTATATATATTTATGTATTTATATTACAAAAAGGACATGTAGTATACCACGTTTTTTTAAAACTTTTAAAAGAATTTTTTTTAAAATTTCAGATGTGATTTTAAGAAACATTATTCTCTGTCAATTCCCCCTGTTATACATCTATAAAACTTAAACATAGTGAAATATTTATTCATACTTATATATACTATGGTACGTAATAAACATGAATCTAGATTTAAGCAGATGTAAACAATATATTACTTAGAACTAGACTTACACTTGAAAGAGATTTTTTAAACATAAGACATATGAATGATATCTCTATTAAAAATTACATTTTTAAACAAAAATATTTAATTGTTTTATTTAAACATATATTAGTGACTTACGATCACTAATATATTAAGATAATCTGACCTTAGAAACTGGTAAATTAATTCCATTTAAAACTTTTACTCTATACTTAGCATATATCCATTAGATAAATCATCCTGGGTCTGTTTTAATGTGACCAATTTTACATACTACATAAAAAAATAAAAAATAAAGGAAGAAAAATGCAGAATTAGAGCTGGAAGATACAGCATTTGCATAAGGCATAAGTAGGATTAAGTTCCATGAATGAAAAATCACAAGCCTCGAGCATAAAAGACTTGCCCGCTACATCTCACGCTGGCTTTTTTCCTGTACGGGATTTTATCAGTTTTTAAACAAGCATCTTCAAAGTAAAATCCTGATAAAATTTCTCCTACAACATTCTCCAAAGGAGAACCTTATGTTTCCATTATTATGGATAAAACCAAGAATAGTTACATTACATGAAGATGCAAGTGAAATAAGAGAGAGCTAAGTATATGCCTTATTCAAAGGGCTCTATGTTATCAGAGAGCTACGTGCTTCTTCCTAACAAGTGTTATCCTGCTACCCCATGTATAAATGCAGGACAGCTGGCTCATCTCTTAGGCTAACACTCTCTCTATAACCTGTTAGTAAATATATCACTTATTTCACTTTTAAAAGGGTTTATTTATAGTATAATACATGTTGTTCTTTGCTTTCACTCGTAATTTAGGTTTGAAAAGTAGGGAATCATCCGCATATTCTTTATAAATGACATTATAGTCCTGAGAAAATTATAGTGCATTAGAATATTTTTCTATATTCTTATCCATTTTAGGTAAAATGTTTCAGATTTGGGACCCTAATATCAAAGAATGAAGCGTTTGAATAAGTACATAGGAAATATCTCGAATCTCTCACCAAACCAACATTGTATTGTATTGAATAGATCGAGCGGTTTAAGTGATTATTGAACTAATATAGAATAGTGTGGATGAGTCTTAAAGTCGAAGTTCTTAGCTTTTCAGTTAATACATATTCGATGTAATAAATTATGATTTTCTGTATCTTTAAGAAACAAAATAGTCACATTTTAAGTAAATATTACGTTTATTTACAAAGATAGCTTCAGATTTTAAGAAAAATTGCTAATAGCTGTTATTGTAGACCTTGCAATTTGTTGTTGTTAAATAAATTATATTAATACTACGTTAACTTTAGCTCGTGGCTACGATCAAGAAAATATTTAAAAACATTAACATTTACAGTATAGCGATTTTATTTTACTCCAGTCTTAGGAATTTTTATTATGTTTTTTTAAATGTACTAATAGCTCAGTTGAGATCATGAGTGACTGATGAGTATGTTATTAAGATTTGATAATTGTGAAGCCTTATTAATAGTCAAAATTAAAATTGTCCTTGTATATTAATAGTATATTTTATGTTAAACCATTAAGTACAGTCAGTTGTATACTTAGCAGTAATGATTACGGTACAGCACAATAGTAATGTTGTAGTCCATTGTGTGTTGCTTAATAGCCTAAGTCTGAATAAGACCTGACCACCGATAATTATTATAATTTATTTGTTTTATTAACGTTTGTTTGAATTAAGTGGTAAATTAGAAGAAATTTTTTAACCTTATAATTTAAAACATTAAATGATTCTTAATAAAAAAAAATAAATGTAATTTGATGTGAAAAATTCTATAATAGTACATGTTATTATAATATTTCTACAGCCCTCAGTATACTGTGTAAAACTCTTTTATATTTTTATATTTATTCAGCGATGATAATAATAGATGGTCGGGATGAGATTTGTTTTAGATAAAGAATGAACAATTTTGGAATAAACCAATTTACACAATTACAATGTACATTGCCGGATATTTCTATAATAACATTCCAAATATAGATTAGAATACTTTTTTTAATTCTATGGTTAAACGTTTTTATGCACTTTTATAATTGATTTATATTTTTTAAACCATTTTATATATATATATATATATATATATGTGTGTGTGTGTGTGTGTGTGTGTGTGTGTGTGTGTGTGTGTGTGTGTGTGTGTGTGTGTGTGTGTGTGTGTGTGTGTGTGTGCAATTTAATGCGTTAATTTTAGACTGATACAAGCACTTGTGAATTTAAAAATAATCAACCAATTTTCATTAGAAACAGTTACTATCACTAGGCTACTTTAAGATTATATATTTTTGTCTTAAAGTAAGCCAAACGAGTTAGGTAATAAAGTTTGAAACTAGCAGCAAGTTATTCGTATTTTAAGTTTTTTTTTATTTAGGGAATAATAAAGTTTGTGGCCATCAAAACCACAAAGTCTACTACAATTGGTAAGAGATTATATTCCAAACTGATGAACTTCCAAGGACTCTCAGGGAACTGGTCTCGAGCGGTCAAAGACAGTCTTGAAAGTAAATTGCCAAAACATAATTTATCTGCTGAGTATATCACTTTAGTTGTCTTCAACGCCAAATATTCATTCTTATATCTGTACCACTCATAGAAAAGAAGTGGGGCAAAATTTACAGTGATCCAGAAACAGTTTGCTAATGGACTAAACACATACTTCGTATGTTTTGCTAACTCTTCATTTGGGTAGTATACCGCTAGAAACATTAGTGGCAAAAGGAAAACAACTGCAGATATCGTCAAGACTATCTTAGCATTATAACATATATTGATTTTTAGATGATAGTCTTTTATTAACGACAATATCTTAAGCAAGTTTCGATAATGATAAACATATTTGTACCGAGTGCTGCAGGGGTAAATGGAATTTGGACTTTCTTGTTCGGATATCGAGTAGATAACTGATCTGTCTCTTTCAACTAAAGGTAACACTGGAATCATCTCACATCTGTCTTGCTCTTCAGAAACACTTTCTGATAATCTTCCGATAAAGTAAACTCCCTTGGAATACACCAGAGATATGTTATAGATCATTGTCCAGTACACCAACACAAATGGCAAAAAGGTTAATGTTGCAAGACACCTAAATTGAAGTGCCAGGTTAGAAACTCCCATAGCAAGCAGGATCATCGAGCTGTCACCTATAATACTGATAATCATTCCAGGGATGAACACCAGAAAAATGAATACAATTAGGATGTCCATACCTTTACCCCTTTTTTGGGAACTCACATTCTTCAGCATTTTATTGATGTTTCCCATCATCCCTAATATGTTAGAGAGGCACATCCTTCGAAAGTACATGAGACACGATGTAACGTAGATCAGCCAACCTACCACAAGTAACATCACGTTAGTGTACAACTCCTCAAGTGTGAGCTTTTGAATATCTCCACTGAGGAAGACTAGTAAACTAAACAACACAATTATCATTCTCACAATGAAACAATACCACGAATACGCCATTTGAAACTTAGAGAATATTTTTGTGTCATCTAAAATAACTGGTATACCTATAATTTTGAACATTACTGCCCCAATCGTCGTAGATAATATTGTATCTTTACTAAACATTTTAGACTTATATACAACTAAGAGATATACTAACTAAGTTGTATTGTTATGGTGGCATGGAGATTTTATCGATAGAGTCACATTAATTTGTAGAAGTGTCATTCTTGAAAGGGTTGAAGCAAAGTAATATTTTCACTTAGGTCGATTAGTTTATCTACTCTAATGATACTCAATTAATGGTTTTTGTGGGGAAATCCACAGAAAACTGACACGGCACCTGAAGTGCCTTCTTTGAGAACTGGAGTACTTATGCATATTAGAACTTTATTAAATTCATGGACAAATAGTACAATAATAATATACTATAAATAACATACTATAGTTAGGTTACATGCATATAAAATATATGACCATCGATTTGACATTTTCAATAGTGACGTAGAAAACCATTAGCCAGTTACGCTATCCATGTACACTAATAAAATCAATAATAATTTTGTTTTACCATCAAAGGTATAAACGAGATCCCTAAAAGTTTTTACCAAAACATTAATAGATAGAAAGTAAAAAAAAAAGATTAAACAGCATATTAATAGGTACTTCAAACAGGACGTTAGAGGGGTCTTAATATAAGATCATTTTAATCTTAGTCTACTTATCAACACACGTCAGTGTCATGAACCATCAGTTGTTAATCTATTGTATTTATTTATATTGTGTTGTAATTTCTTGTAATTAGATACACGAAAATTCATATATACATATATATGTGTATACATACACGTTTGATAGTGTGCCGGTGACCTAAGAGAATTTGGAATCGTTTTAACCAAATTAAGATTAATTAGGATAAAATGTCAAATTAAATGTTTACCTCGTAAGAATATGTTCGGTAACGTTAGATTAAAACTAATTTGGTATTAGAAAAAAATCGATAAAAAAATTTCCTTCACACCATTGCTTCAATGTGCTAACAGCTACAGCAAGATATCGTGTGTCTTACGAGTGTGTTTTAAGTGTTATTAAAATTACACGCTTATTAATGGTCAAAATCGTAATATTTCAATATATAATAATATAACAGTTCATAATCATTCATTAAAATACAGTAATTCATTCTCTAAGCAATAATGTTTGCTTAGAGAATTTTAAGCATAAATAAATAAATTTTCTCTGAGCAAATGTTGTACATTCTTTGAAAATTTGCTCATTAAATACAAATAATTATCAGTTTTCGGTTTTATTGGGCTTATATTTGAACCATTCCCATTATGAATGATTCAATATAAGGCATCTATTAAATTGATTGCTCGAGCTAATGTAATAGTTTCACTCTGTGATTGACAGGGGAACAATGCTTGATAGATTGCTTTGCTATCGGAACACTGGGCGTCGGTGTATTAGTAATAGATAACTAGAAATCTAATACAGGATGATACGTCTGGTTAGTTGACATAACTGAAATTTATTGGTAACAAAATAATATTTATGTAAACAACATTTATTTAGTTACTTATCTAATATTTTTTACTTAAATTTAAAACTTTTTATATAATACTAAACTTAAAACTAGGTAGGATAATGTTATTGAAAAAAAACCAGACACACGTAGTAGAATATTTTGTATACTAATGTACTAGTTTACCTTTTTATTAGTATATTTTACAAATAAAACTAATTGAACCCAAAGAAGAAAGCTGTTTGAAGTCAAAGTATTTGTATCAGTGATAGGTTATCTTATACAGTTAAAAGCAGACTATCCAAAGGCACAAAATTAAACGTTCGTAAAAGAGGCGAAGGCGAAATATATATATATCTACTGCAATGAAGTAGCATAGAGAGTAAGTTTTAACTATTGATTTTCCATTCTACTACTCCTTGTGTGACTAAGAACACAAACTGAAAGTTGAAACTCTTATTTATATGTGTTTATCACTATACTACAACTTTGTTGAACGCATTGTGATTATCAGTATATGTAAAACAGTGTCACTGTGTTTAAATAGGAAAACATTTAAGTGTTCAAGATAAAAGTACGGCGGAGCAAGTAATTTTTGTGATTCAATGTTTATTGAAAAAATTGTATATATACAGTATATATAGGTATATATATATATATATATATATATATATATATATATAATATCTGAAACACGGGTGAAAAATGAAAACTTTTAGGGAGACAGCCAAACAGCCTATTATAATGTTCAAATCTACTTAATATCTAATGATTTAGAATTGCTTATATACAAAAAAGAGATATTATTATTCGAAGTTTAAAAACCTCAGTGATGACTGTGTGCTGCGTCATGATAAATTGATGAAAATTGTCGTTTAATGCTTTCAATGTTTTAGTTTACATTTCGGTTCTAATCAGTTATGCTATTTATTTCTTTCAATGTCAATCGAAATCCATTAATTTCAGAGCTTAGTAACTATATATTTAAAACATTGGCAAAATATTTAACCTGCAAATTTGATATTAAAAAAATACAAGTATTTCAAAACGATTACCAAATCCGATTGTAAAATATCAGAGACGGCCGACACGTGACACACAGGTACCAAACTTTGGGGTCACACCAATCGTTCAGATGCTGTGACACGGTAGCTGCGGTCTATGTGATGTTGGTTGGATTGTGGTACAAGAGCGGTTCCACCTCAAAAAAGTACGCTGTAAGCCCTGTATTATCTGTAAAATACGCAAAATTTCCAGGGAATAGATTAAATGTATCACTTAAAAGTTTTTGTCAAATATGTGAGAACTGGGGTGCCATATGGTTAGGCTACTCAGAGTTTTCATGCAGAATGTTAGGTTAAATTGTTATGAAGGTAATACTACGTAACGTAATAAAAGTAGTAATACTTTTATAAATACTGTCTACCTCTCATTTTTGTTTCGATAGCTATAGTATTCAAAACCTCATAATATTCAACTAGATATCGCTGGCCACTTTCTGCTCATCTAAATATGCCTGCGTGGGTTTATACGTAAATAGGAACTGCCCCAAACGAACATGAAGTAATCGACGAACGGTAAGAATGTTGTATATATTATTCTATACAATTTTTCAGATATAAAAGTGTTAATTGATTAAAGAAATTTTTTAACTTGTTGATCATTGGGTGGTCTTGAATTTAATTACATTTGGCTGAAATTTCATAAATTATTATTCGACGGACTGGAAATTATTTTCCGCACGTTATCTCGAATACGAACTAACATGATTAAGTCGAAATTATTCTATGATAAAAGTAACTAGTTTATTGTTTGTGCTAAGCAGTCTAATTTGTCTGATTTAGTTGCAAAGATGATACACTATTTTTTAAACACTTCCTGAAATCATGGGTAAATTGATTTGATCGTAAGAGTAATTTTATTTATTTAACATACTTGACACATACAAATTTAGTTTAATTTTACCAAGAAACATAAAAACACAAATATTCAAACTACAATAATTAATATATTTTGAAGATGTTTTTAAATAGTTATAGAGAGTAGATAAGGAACAAATGGAACATGATAAATGCATATATGAAATAGAAAAACAACACTCGTACTATTCCAAAAAAGATTCAAAACGTCTTTTTTATTACGTAAAAAATATTTTTTCTTAATTTTTGATGATTAATTATTGTCTTATAAGGTTTATCATTATTTAATATAATAAGGTAATAAACTGGTATTTTACTTATCCTGGGGATGTAACAAACAGAATGTTAGTGTAAACATTCACGCAACTACAACTTGATCTGTTTCCCATGGCCAATTTTGACACAACAGTTGTGATGTAGCTGAGCCTGAGAGCGAGGCAAAAATGAGCATTGAATTTCACACTATTTTCAAAATGCAGAGTGGACTGCTGTTAGTACAGTGGTTTTGTCGGAACTGAGGGGCATATTTATACAAATCAAGGAGACTAGAGATTATATATTTTTCCTTTACGTTGTCCAGTCCTATCAGTTTTAAATCGCTAACGATATTACATAAATATTTATTATGAGAATTTTCATTCCCTTTCCAAAAAAACTGTTTAGTTTCTCTATTATTGTCATAATTATTTATTATTGTTATGCAATATTAAAAAACTCCATTATTTAAGTACAGTCGGAAGACTCATGGGTGGCATGGTCTTCGGATTTGTCATTACAACGAGGTTCTGTTATCTACTGCCATAAGAGAGCATGATAGGCTGGAGTTTTCGATCCACTTGGAGAATATCTGTCGCAAGATTTCAGGCGTCTTATCTAAACTAAATACAATAATAAATTGCATAATTGTAGTCCTTAAATCAAGTCCATTTATAGTTCATTTCAACCCTTGGTCGGAGATTGTATCGAGGAGACTGTAAATCAGACTCTTCACCGATGCCAATAGATATGCTTTTTCACAGCTTTAAAATTATTGGAATGTACCTTGATTTGTTGAGACCCTTACAACATAGCTACGTCATCTCCTAATTTCTGATTTACGCGAAGTGGTCCGATCCACCTTTTGACCCAAATCTGAGTGATATCCGTCCACATTATTGCTGAGGGCAATATGCTATATTATATTGGTCATAATTCAAAGCAAGGGGGGGGGAGATTATGACACGAACTGTCGTATGAAGAATATTTAACGAAAACAGCGGGAATGGAGAAATGTGTTACATATAAATCATTGTTTAACACTGAACACTGGTAAATACAATATTAAATCACAATAAGACTTAATATGTTTGTAAACCTTCGGCTCTAATTAAATTTGTAGACGAGCTATTCGGATTCCTGAGAAATGTCATACGAGTATAACATTAAAGCTTAACCATAACTATTATTAATACTAACTGTAGCGCACGCAGTGTAGGAATCGTCAAAGCAACATCTATACGGCTTATGAGATTCAACACTGCGTATACGACCTGTGGGGTGAGTTTGCTACTAGTATTAATGGAATGCCTCATGAATTTATTAGAAAATAAACACACTCTTACTCCAGCAATATTTATACTAGTATTATATATTGCCATATATAAACAATATGTGTCAAAATAGATAAGTTAAAGTAAATATAAGGTCAAAATGTAAAGTATGTAGTAAAGGAAAGATTGTTCTTGAGTCTTTATAATTCAATCGAGTATTGTTCTAAAAGTATATAACCATACAAAGACTTTTCTGTACAAAGCTAGTTAGAATATCTCATTTTTATATTTATGGAGTCGTTCGACAACAAGTATCAAAAAATATATTTGTTACTTATTATTTGTCTTTATTACCATATGTATTATGATTATTTTGGTATTGGCACTATTAAAACATGTTCAGAAGAAACGTAATTAGACTTTTATGAAATTATGAACACGCATATTTGCTTGAAATCTGTGCTAAACTAGCTTATCTTGTGTACAGTACTCTAATTTCAGTGAGAAAATACTTATTTTATATTGTATTACATAGTCTTAAGAGTATATATTTGGTTTGATTAGTTGGTATTGCTGCATGTTAGCTGTATTTTAGTAAGACAATAGTGTAAACAAAGAAACAACCGTCATTTCTGTGGCATGCATGATTCTCACTAACTTGGTACAATCATTGTTTTATACGCTTTATTACAGTGAATTGTTTTTGTAGTGAATTCTTCACAGATAAATAGTGGTAAGCAAAATTTACATCTATATGATTTTAGTGGTTTAAGAAGTGGTTTTAGCGAACCTTCATGAAACAGAGGTTTATATAATAATACGAGTAAATAAAATTTAATAAACGCTTTCAGATAAAGCAGTTTGAAATAAGTGTAATAGAAACTCACCAAATGTTAGGTTTAAGTGTATAGACTGGTTTTCAATGGAATGTGAATAATTATAAGTCTTGGTAGGACACTCATTTGATACAAACATTACATAGCATTGGAATAGGAGAAAATTACACTAAAACATTATGTGGTTTAAGGAACCTATACAGTGCCCGTTGTAGAGATTCCATAATAAATATTTACCTGAATATGCTAAGGAAATTGTTTGGGCAGGATGTTCATAACACTGGTGGGAACATGAACATTACGCCTCAAGTCAATGGCAAGTAGATGAATATCATCCTAGAATGGTGTTGTTACTGTCACCAGTCTTAGTACAGGAAAAGTTATGAATCCGAAGTTTTCTTTTAAGTACTGCAGGTGTAAGAAAATAGTGAAAATTAACACTCTGAGGACTATACAACAAACTATAAGGGCACTATAGTGGGGGAAAAAAGTTTAGTTGATTTTATTCAAAGAGCACAGGAACTTCTTAATGTATGTTACAAATATTGTTGTGGAGATGAAGAACCTGAAGCCTTTCCAACCATTACTGAATTACACTATATGGCCCAGACTTTTAAGATAAAAGCTTGACTGTGTAGGCCATGTTTAGAAGAGGACGGGTAACCAAATGAGGGATCTGAATACTAAAATTGGTAAACCAAACTTGCAAATACAAAATTTGTTCAATTGTCAGGGCTACCATACTGAGGCTAATATCAACACAATAATAGTTTAAATACTTACTTGAAATAATAAAAAATACTAAAACACATGAACAAAAAAAGAGCAAAATGGGTGTAATACTTTAATTTATTACATTACTTGCAATGATGAACCAGTGCACGATCTTAGCTCCAATCATAACTAACACACTAATTATTATACTGGAGGAAATCAAATCAATTTCTCCATATTTGTCTGAATGAAAAATTTACAAAGGAGGTTGCATAGTGGTATGCAAGTCCAAATATGTATAATGGTATGAAGCCATCACTAGTTGCAAACATAGCATATCATCAAATGTTTTATTTTATGTGAACTTTGTTTCAAAGTAGAATTGACTTGTGTTCGGGCGATGAAAAAGTGTGACTTAAGGATTTACACAGTTGATAAGGCGCTTGAAGAGATGCAAAACAAGCGTAGTCAGAAGGACCCATTGGGAAAAATTAGTCTAGAAGATCTCTAGCAAGCTGGTCAACTTGAAGACAAAGTGCTCACTTACACATCTCCGGAATTTACCGTCATAGATTTATCCTGGCACCATGCAACTAACTTATTATGTCTCCTAAAGAGCAATAAGGTCAATCATTTTCGATCTCTCTAAATATCTTCAAGTCGTCTGCAAAAGTAGGACCATGGAGGACAAGTGGTCAACAAAATCGGACATGTATACGTTAAATACATAAGGCCCCAAATGGGAGCCCTGGGGTACTCCAGAAGAAGGAATGAATTCCTCCGAAAGAGCCGAATCGTAGCCAACAAAGAGCTCCCTGTTGTTTAGGTACGAGGAATACCACCCAAAAGTCTCCCTTACACTCCGTAGCTTCTTAATTTGTTTAGGAAAACTGTGTGGTCTATCGTGTCGAATGCCTCCGAAAACTAACTTGTTTAGCCATAGCAAAAGCTTCTTGTAAGTTTTCCTGAAATAGCACAAGATTGGTCGAAACAGATAACCCAGGAAATAGCCGTGTTGACTATTTGGGATTATTGAACTGAAGAAAACTCAAATTTTTTCAAAAGGAGACTTTCATATAGTTTAGCTATGCTGGAAAGTATAGTAACAGTTCTGTAATTTTTTATGTCGTTCCGATCGCCCGTCTTGTGTATAGGCGTAACTAAAAACTCCCGGCGCAATGGACGCATTGTAGAGCTCAGATAAAGAAAACGCAAGTAGATCACTGCAATATCGAAGGACCATGGGTGAGATTCCATCCAATCCACATGATTTATCAGAGTATAAACTGTCCAACTGTATACACGTCTCCGTGCAGTCAAGAATGGTAGAGCATAAACCGATAAAAAATCTTGCAAAAAGAGCACATTTCTCAGAAGAGATCTCAGAAACTCTGTCGTCCAAGTGCATAGATCTGGTGGTATCGGCAGAAGATTTACTTGATTTTGCAGAGGTCCAGAAAGCCCGCATGTCCTTTAGAACGGCCTCGTCGACTTGCCTGAGAGAAGTCAAAGAAGTTAAAAGAAACGCTTTTAAGAGTTTCTAACTATGATTTCAATCAAAGGAGAGTCAATATAAAAGCTATAAATATTTACGGGATCTAAAACATAGCACAATTATTAAGAAACATTGATAAATGCCATTATAGTTCATTCAAATTACACCTAAATAATACATTGTTAAAAAAAGTCTTGAAAATTTTAGCTTTTCTTATGTAATTAAAATTATAATTAGACATTTATAATATAAAAAATAATTTTCTTTCTTCTTAAAACGAATATGTCTATGTATAATATGTAGCTAGATTTACCAAAACATAATGTGATTGATGAAATAAGTAGTCAATCAGTATTCACGACTGGCTATGCTAATATAGAAAATAGTTTTATAATAATTGCATTATTTTACTTATTTAACCATTACTGTAATTCTGCCTCAAAATTACAGGAATGAGTGAGATTCTATTAGGATCAGTAAGGGAGTTGGCAAAGTTATACATTAATGTACAAAATAAAAAATTACACCTATTCCTAAATTTATAGTCAGTGTATTTTTAAATAGTTTAATCATAAGTAGTAATGCATTACTTGTGTCTAAGTGTACTTATAAAGTATTTTTGATTTTGTTGAAACAGTAGGAAATAGTTTTCAGAGACTTGATTCATCAATGTTCCTATCTAAGAGAAATTCAATTTACCAAACTCTCGCCTTTTAATCGCACCACGCTATCTTTGTTCTAATTAATTACTCTTCCCACTTTACGTGTTAAAAATCTAATAAAATAAGGATTGAATTATTTATACAGTTATGTACTCACGATAGTATCAGTCCACTTTATAGAAATAAGTCTTTAGCAATTAATAGAATATATTCACGATTTTTAGATTTTTGTATACTCCTGTTCCGATTTCACACAGTTACGTGAACGCAAGACACTACATTTTGAAATAAACGTTTAAGCATGTTTACACATAAAAATACAATACTTTAAATTCAATTCTCATTTCATTCTTATAAGTCATCTGGACAGGCAGAAACACACACAGACAATAAATATAACATTGTAACATACCCCAGTCAGACATAAGATAAACAAACTGTGCCTGTATATTTAGTGATAGATTTAATAAACGCTTAGCCAATTGCTATGGCTGGACATGCAACATCATATAATTTATACTTGCAATTTAAAAATTAACATTAATTCAAATATTTAAGTCTAACCTGGAGATATTTTTAATAGATTGTTAGGCTACATGTGTTACTAAGTCACATTTTGTACTGTACTCAGTTTGTTATCATATTTATTGTTCTCCGAATCTCTCATGGACAGTGCAAACAAGGGTGTCACTTGGACTGCTTTCCCCAACGTCGATGCCTCTACAATATTTGAATGTGTCAATGAAATAAAACTAATTATATTCTACATATGTGTATAGACTTTATTGTGTTGTTTTATAACAAGACAATATTTTATTATTAATAGTTACATATGGACAAATTATTTTCAAAGTTATGAAGCAATTTTACAGAACTTCTTTATTCATTTATCCTGGCAACAGTTCGTTAGAAACAATTGAACTTATATAAATATTTTATAGTACCTATATAAAACAATTATAAAATGGGCACTAAATTAATTTGATTTGCTTTGATAGAAACCTGTTTCAGATATTTTTTTGCTACCAAACATATTGTCAAACGGTTGACTAATAAGGCCATGAGCGGAAACCGACATCATTGGCCTATTTACAAAAAAAAACATTGATAGTCCAAAAGATTTTTTTTATTATCCGTGAATATTTTGGTTTGAAATTTGGTGTTCTTACTAACAACATATTACTAAACACAAAACAAAAATTTTACCTGACAAAAAATGAAATAAAAGTTAAGTTTTAAAATTCAAAGTAACAAAAAAATGTGAGATTGTTTTTTAAATTTTTTATAACAATTATTTTTATGTAAAACAATTGTGTTATTATTTTATATCATATTATTACCCATAATGTTACCTAAAAACGAAACAAAAAGTGTTAGTCTATGATTTGCCATAAGAGAGTTGGTTATGCATGTTTTCTCTAATGTATGTCAAAAAGCTGTTTTATGGCTTGGCACTACTGAGTTGTACATAGCAAAATGGCTCTGGCACTTTACATATTATATTGCGAAAAACGGCCTGGAATCAAAAGGGTTAATTAGTTCTCGAGATATAAAGCAGACAGACATACATAAATTAAAACTTTCCAGCCATTAATTTGATAAGCTTCGCTAACGCTTAGCCCATAATAACATTTGCAATTTGTATCTAAGTGAAGTATAAAATATTATTCTTAAAAAAACATTTACTAGTAAAGTAAGACTTTCTGACTTTTCGCTTAGTCGACATAACCTTTTGTTAAACCAAGTTGCATTTTACCTATACAGAAATACTAGTCAGATAATAAAGTATAGCCTAAGAAGAACGATAATATTATATTATGAGTTATAGCTAAAAAATAAATTGTATACCTACTATAATTCAGGATTTATTTAGGCTCATGGTATTTCACCCTCAAGTAGCTCGACAACTCCCCGATGTAATTGATCTGTGCCCTTCATCAGCTTACCAGAGTAGTGAGAATATGTACTGGTGAAAACTGTTCCACAAGATTGAACCTTGGTTACAATTTTGTGTTACATTAATGTTATTTTAATTAGAAAACTAGTTTTTTTTGTATATGACTTACTAAAATTTTCATACATTTAAAAATTGAAAGCAAATTTAAGTATAAATATATGTTTCAATTATTCTTCATATTTTTACAACGCAGTACAACGCAGTAAACTAATGATATTCATAAACAGAAAGTAATGATGACTATAATAATGAAGTGTATAAGTTTTTAAGCTATTAGCCTCATATAAATCGAGTAAAGTGTAGGTAACAAGAAACAAAATCATACCCCTATACATAAACCTTGAGATAAATCACGCACACAATAAAGGCAAAATAAGAAAAAATTCCAAATCTGTTTTGTATAGAGAATATGTTTATTTATATTTCAAATGAATAATATAGAGATGATATATTATTACTTATATAAATTTGGTACCAATAGGCTTCTTATTGTATGTAAATATTTCTAAAATATTTCCTTAAGAAATAAATAATAATTTATTAAAAAATAATTTTAGAAAAAAGTAAAAGTCTATTTTATTTTCTATGTAACTGTAAAAAAGAATAAAATTTAGATAATTCCAAGATGAAACGTAGCAAAAAATTACTGGCTTTTCAAAATACAGTCAAGTGTAAAATCATTGTTATATTTTTCACACCACCAATATCAAATTTTTATAAATTATATTTTGTTTTAACTTTCGAAAGTTAAAGCAATAAAGTTAAGGCCAATAACATCACAATGGCATCTGAAATTGAATCAACCGAGAGAATAGAGGTGGACCTGCAAGCCTTTGTTCTCTGTCATGAATGAAAGAGCCTCAGCGTTACAGACAGGTTCGAATAATGGACGTTAAAGTGCTTTTTAGGAGAAAACCCCTCACTTTGTAGAAAGATTCCTTTAATTTATAGACACGTTTTTGTGGTTATTACAATTTTAGCAGAATACTCTAGCGTTGTTTTAACAAATTTTTAGTAATATATTTCTAATCATCGGAATAATAAAGAAATAATTCGGTATCTACACCATTATTTTTGGATGAAAGAATGCATTTTGAACAACATAATAATAGTTTGAATAAAAATTAAAATCTTCTATTAGAACTTTTTACTTTTTAAGAAATTTTTGTAATAGTGATTTTCTACATTCCCTCTATTTTGGCTTAATAAACTCTAGATTGCAATATGGTATAATATGTTGGGGCGGGACATATTATAAGTATCGGATAGGCAAATTAAGACCCACCCAAAACTACATTTTACGTGTCATGTTTAAGAACTAAAAAGGGAAAGTTCCTTTCCCCTCTACAAAAAATACGTATTAAACCTCTTCAACATATTTTTGTGTGCAAAGTCCTAAGATTGTTTTTAATTAGAAGTGAGAATATAGGCAATGATGATATATTTTATTATACTAGATATGTAAATAGAAATAATTTTAGACTACTTAAAGTAAATACATCCATTTTTCGCTATTCTTTTCAGTATTTAAGACCAAAGTTTTTTAAACCAGATTCCTTTACACATTAAAAATATTCCAAATTGAGAAAATGTTGTCAACAAGTAATTGTTTGGCTCACTTTGCAGCAAAACATTGGCTACTTGAGTACCGTGATGTCATAAGGTGTAAAGTATTTTTATATAGTTTCAATGTCTATGTATACATTATATATTGCTTCTTAATATTGTTTCATGGTAATGTATTGATATTTATTAGTATTTATTGGTAATTATTTTTGTCTATGTATTGTGGCGTATAATTTATTTATATTTTGTATTTGTTTAATGTGTGTAATTTATTTCCTGAATTGTATTATTGCATAAATATTTTTTGTAGATACCTAAATGGCGGCTCAAGTTAATATAAGATGCTAGACTCTCGTAAATGTGTATTTATTGTTTTTTAAATTTACTAACTGGCCACACTACTTTTAAAAGTGGTCAGTCAATTTCCATAAATGATTATGTTTATAAATTATGTTTCTATTCATTGGAAATAGAATTAATGTTTCATGTTTAAAGCAGGTGTGGTTCCTTACGCAGACATTTTACATTAGATTATTCGATACAAAAAAACAAACAAATAAAATCAGGTAAATTAAGTTATTATAGTTCAAATTTTGAAAACAGTATTGGTAATAGTAAAAGTGACATGGAAGATAGTTAGTGAAATAATAGTGAATAAATAGCAGAATAAATAGCAAAATCGTTCTACTTGAATGTAAATAATGAATTAATAAATCCTCAAATAATCGTTGATGGGTTTAAAATTTTTATTTATTTAGTGGACAAAGCAGTTGACACGCAACCAAAGCCATCAAACTTTGATAATTATCCATGAAAATGTTTTTAACCTTTCCCTAGAAAAACTTTCAATTATGATTTGTTTAGTTTTAAATGAAGATGTTTTTGGAGCAGTGTGATCATTACAGAATGTAAAATTGCCCGGAATCTATGGACTATTCTACTTTTATTATCTGTTACTGTATATTGATGTTCCAACTTTTATTATAAATCTTAGTTTAATCACTGGGAGTTTTCCCAACAAAATTAAAGTAATTAAAGTTGTAATAATACATAAACAGGGGTAAAAATTATGTTATAATGAATTTAGGCCTTTAGCTTACATCTTAAGATTTGCAAAAATAATTTCAAGGAAACAATAGCAGAAAACCGTGGGCAATTTGTGGTCAAGAAAAGTTTTATTTTTAAGAACCAATTTGGTTTCAGAAATGGACTGAGTACAGAAACATTGATGTCTAGTTTTACTGGCATAGTTACTGAAAGAATAAATAATGGGAAAACTGTAAGTGTTCTCTTTTTGGATACAAAAAAGGCATTCAACATGCTCAATCATAGCATTCTTGTTATCGTTATATTTTTGCAGTATACGTGGACTACAATATGAATGGTTTAAAAGCTATCTGATCAAAGTGCCAGAATAGTAAATGTGTTAAGTAAGACGTGTAAAATAAAGCACTGGGTGCCTCAAGGGTTTGATTTAGAAGCAATTCTTATTATAATTTATATAAATGATCTGTGTACAGGAAATTTCAAGGGAAAGTTAAAACGTCTTGTCGAGTTCCCTGTTCTTTGCTATTTGGGTAACAATATGTTCAAAACTATATGAATGGTAATTAAAATCTATTAGTGGTTTTCTAAGAACTAATATTTATTGAGTACAGAAAATCTAACTTCATACACTTCTTTCTTAGATACTGATTCATTGTGAAGAATAATCTAGTCTATAATTTCTTTAAATGTTTGGGAATAAATGGTGACTGTTTAAAGTGCTAAAATTTAGATCTCATTCATCATCAATTTAAACATTCACCATTTATTCCCATTTTCAAATGTAATATTTAGGTATTATAGTAGACAAATAATAAAAGTTATACAGCCAAGTATCATATTTTAAAATAAATTGAATTCAGGGTGCTCGATTATTTTATTTCCTACAAAGTATATATTATATACAGACGCTCATAGTACTTTGTATTAGTATAAAATAGACTTGAGTATGGATTTGCATTTTGGGGTAGTACATATTGTACATTACTGAATCCCTTGGTTATAATTCAAAAACAGTATATCAGATTAATTCTACGGAAATATATTCATGCACACTCATATCCATTTTTTTTGTATTTAAAAATTTCTCCGTGTAGAAAATTTTATGCTTACAAAGTGTTGAAGTGGTATAGTGGTATGTACTCACTTCAGAAGTTGTAACTTCTTAAACTTTGAGAATATAAAAAAAATATTAAAAAATAAAATTATGAGTCAAGTACCACACAAAGACAACGTTTTGTACTATGTCCTTTAACTGTATAGGTTCAAATTTATTTAATAAACTTCCAGTAATATTTTTTTTAACCGTTAAGAAGTGGCTACTTTTATGAAAATATTTAAAACATTTTTTTATTACATAAATAGGATTTGTTTTCTGGTCTGTTGTCATGTAAACACTAAGTGTTTAGTATCAATGATAGTACTGTGCGAAAGTACAAGCAGGCACAACTTTTGATCGTTTCCAGTTTAATTTTTGCGAAAAAGCAAGATACTTCTTAGATAAGCTGCGATAATGATTTTCTGTACTACATTTTATTATAATAGAACCCCCCAAACAGGTTTGCAACCTTAGGGGCCTTATTTTTTTCTTCTTGTTACATGTTAACGGGAATTTACTGCAAAGTATTTATTTGCAAATAAACTCGTAATCTTAGAGGTAATTAATTCAGTTTATCTTTCTTTTTTTCTTATCATTTTTTTTACAAAAGGCAGCCTCGGTAGTGCTAAATTGTAAGGGTATATTATGAGTATTATTATGACCCATTTGTTGTGTATAAAATGAAATGAAATGAAAAATGACTTTATTAGAGGCGAAGTTAGGACTATAAAGTCCTCTCTACCACTTAACCTCATAAAAATTAAACTGTATAAACTGTAATTAAACTGTGTTTGTTTTAATTCAATTGTATATGTATAATTATTGAGAAAAAAATGAAAAAATAAACAATAAACATAAAAATACTTCGTTTCAGTTGCACAAAAATCTGATGATCCCTTCAAAATTACTTTTCTGACTCGTGTCTGAATTTCGTATTTTTCCCTTTCAATGTTCTGTCTCCAAGAACTTTGTTGCACATATTCAAATATCCGACGGGAGTAACCACGAAATAACTGTAAAAATAGAGAAAGCCATTAATCATAATCATAATTAATATTTTAAGTTTCATTAAGTTTTTTTAAGTTTATTTGAAGATATAAATAAAAAAAATCTATTTATATACAATGCGATTATAATCACCATCAGTGAGTAATTCCACCTTTTTTTAATAGGTACAGGTTATAAGTACTGAAATTCCTCCGGGTAAATTTATTGAACAATCAGATTATCTTAACTTTTCTATTCTCTAGGCAACTAGAAAGACCTAGGAACTTCGTTCTGTTCAAATAAAGCTTAATAATACTCATTTTGTGGGACGGGCATTTGAGGCAATATTCTCAAAAAACAATTACTGAATGCAAAGTATTAGTTATTTTAAAGGAAAATAAATATTAGAAGTCCAATACCTAGGGAAACCATGGATCTAAAGGGCCATGGTTTGGTTTGAATGTTTGCTTTTTTACTTTAATGTGGGTACAAGTAACTATTCGTGATCAAGTCATCCTTCACATGTTTATAAGCCACATTAAAATTGAAAAGTATTTTCCTCTCATAATTTAAGGTAACTGGTGTAGAGGCCGCAAATAAGATTTAGTACTACTCTATTATGTCCTAAAACATATACTCAGTTACCTAAGTAAAGATATTCAGTTACCTGCAATTCAATTGGATCCAACCGCTTTTTCTATGGCAAGTGACCTATGATCATGCCTGTCTCGCTTCCAGACTATGCTCCATCAGAACAGTTGTGTCAATATTGACTATCGGAAACCGATCAGGTTGAAGCTGGTTGCTTGTTTACACAAACATCCCACCCATGTACATCCATTACACTCTCTATTGACAAAGTAGGAGTACGCCACACCAAGTGTTACGTAACAGGCTTCGATTAGGTTCAATGCATAATTTCAAGCAGATCGTTTCTTTATTAACACATAAGAGACAATTAAAACAATCATACTTAAAACCAACTTTTACACTCCCAGGCAAACAAAAGAGAAATCTCGTCTATGAAGTAACTTCAACGCCATTGAAACATATTTCATGTATGGAAAAGCTCATTCCTGTCTATGTAAAAGTTAATTTTCATGCAAAAGTCTAAAGATCAAATCTTAGTTTTATTTAGCGATCACTGAAATGTTTTATAATTGCGTTTAATATCACCGTTAACATATTAATACTGTACACAAAAAGCCAGCGATGATACGGTTTTTGTTATGATGGTTATGCGACATGTAATAATATGTCACGTGTTGAAAGGTCATTTTAGTTTATATGTGGTTTTATTTATTCTTCTAATTTCTCTTTGCCATTATGGTTACCCAAATCACCAACGTATAAATACTAACCTACTTTGTAATTATGTATTAGCTTAGTTATTTAGCTGAAGAAGAGATCAGATTGCAGATCTCGAAACGTTATGTTACTTATTTTTTGTTTCACTGAACGATGGCAAATGTCCGGAAATTCATGTTTCCTTTAGAATAATGAAATAATTCACAGCCCCTTCAGTGACGGGCTGTACTAAAGCCGAAATATGTGAAAAATGCAGGACTAACAAAATTTTCGTGTAAGTTCAAGAGTTCATCTATAGACCTTAAGATATCTTGGAAAGCACATTCTTTATTTTAATTTCAGATAAATTCATTCTGTGTGATTTTATTAAAGTGGCTACTTATTTTGGCGGGCTATGGATGTATGTTTTGCACTGAGTAAACCTTTCGTTTCAAGTCACGCAGTATATGTTTTCCACATGCTTTTGAAGTAGAATGACAGCTTACTGAAACATAAAGAATCTGAACTTAAAAAAGTTGATGTTAATAAAAAATCCTTTATGAAAGATTGAAAAGAAATACAAACCTAAACTACAGACAACATTATACATTAAGGAAAATAATGAAACGCTCATATAATATAAAGTGCCAACCAGAGTTACTGGATTTTCCAAAAGTTGTATTGATCATATATTTACGGATATTAAAACTACGGACGGTGTTAAGTCGGCGGTCATCAAAGCGGAAATTACGGATCACTATTTTACTGTCTCGCAAAGTCAACAGAGTTTAATTAAAAGTAAAGAAAAACAATCATCTTTAGTTTAAAAACACATATATTGACTTTGATATTGTTGGCCCGTCTTATATCTCTGAAAGAAATTGGACACCGATTTTAGAGATCGAGGATGATAATCTGTCTGCATCTAAGTTTGTTGAATATTTGCAAGATATTCTATTACAATCCTCAATTAATAAGAACCCCAATTTCTTCTAAGCACGTCAAGCTAAAGCCGTGGGTTACCGTTTGACTAATTAAATCAATTCGAGTTAGAGAAAAAAATGATTAAGCAGCTCAAAGGCCAGCCTTTTAATACAATGTTTAAAAACTCGTTTCAAAGCAATATAGAAATCTCTTAAATAAAAACTATTAAATTAGCTAAAGAAATGTATTTTAAGAAATAAAATTAATGAATCAAAAAATAATAATAAGCTCTTGTGGAAAAATATTGCTGAAATTATGGACATGAATAAAAAAAAAGATTCCTTTTCTTATTGAACAGTTTCTGGACGGCAATTTTAATATTGAGACAAATGATTATAAATAATGTAGCTAACACGTTAAATGAGTACTATGTTAGGGTGGGTGCCAACTTAGCCAGTGCTGTGCCTCCCGTGACTGAAGTCGTTATGAATGACGAGGATTACGGGGCGAATTCTTACTTCCAGCTGGAGCCGATATCCGAGGATGTCCTTGCTCGTGTTGTACAAAACCTTAGAGACGGGTCTGCTCCGGGAGAAGATGGAATCCCGGCTACTCTTTATCAAAATGTTTTTTAATTTCTTAAAGCTTCCACTTCTACATATTATAAACAATAGTATGTCACAGGGAATTTTCCCAGCATCTTTTAAAATGGGTAAAGTAATCCCAATCTATAAGGGAGGCCCAAAAAAAATCGATGTGTTAGCTTCAGACCAATAACTTTAACTAGTTGTTTTATCTAATTTATTGGAAAAATGTGTCAGAATTTAACTCGAAAAATATTTAAACATCAATAATATTCTTGTACAAAATCAATTCGGTTTCAGAAAGATTAAGAATTCGAATGACGATTTATATTTGCTAACTAAAAGTGTTCATGACACGATTAGCCGTAATAAAAAAACCATTATTGATTTTTATAGATTTAGCTAAAGCTTTTGATACAGTTGATAGACAACTATTACTACAAAAATTAAAATATATTGGAAATACAAGGGAACTCTTGGAGATGGTTCAAAAGTTATTTGTCCGATCGGTATCAAGTTGTTTCCGTTTTGGGCCATACAAGCGTTCTCCTCAAAAAATTGAGTATGGGGTTTTGCAAGGCAGTACTCTTGGACCCTTGCTTTTTCTTAATTTTTATTAACAATCTAGGAAGATTGACTTTGTTTAAAGGACAGATATTTCTTTATGCGGACGACACCGCTTTGTTATTTGAGGGTGAAAGCTGGGAGGAAGTGAGGATGTGGCTGAGCGCGGTCTAACTCACTGTCAAGCGCTGGTTTGATCAATGTCGGCTCACAGTTAATATAGCCAAAAACTAAATGTATGCCAATCTCTATACGAGCTGACGGCGATCCTTTTGTTTTTAAGCTACGGTTGCATACTTGTGGTGGCCAGGATGGATGCGTTTTGTGTGAATGTATTGATAGGGTGAGTGAGTATAAATACTTGGGTGTAGTTTTTGACAATCATTTGAAGTGGTGTAATCACGTAGCTTACATGCGGAATAAAAATTCGTAAATTTATCTTTATATTCTGTAATCTGCTTAATATACTTACAATAGATCTTTTAAAAACTGTATACTATGCTTATGTGCAATCAATTCTTCAGTATGGTAATTTAGCATGGGGTGGCTGTTTCCAAAATAACCTTGCTCCCTTAGAAGTCGTTCAAAAAACTATTATAAAAGTAGCTCTGAAGCGAAATCGTACTTATCCAACCAATTTATTATTTGAAGAATTTAAAGTTTTTAACGTCTCGCAATTATATATCCGAACATTAATTTTGTACATTTTTCAACATCGAGATTCAATTTTCATTCACAGTAACCACAGCCATTTTACGCGTTTCTTCACTTCATAACAGAATTTTTGTTCCTAGTCTCGTTAAAGCCTTTAATTCAACATCATCTCACTATATTGCTCATATAATTTTCTCAAAAATACCATACTTTATAAAAAATCCAAGACCTTGCACTATTAGTACGTACAAAAAATTAGTCAATAAATGGTTAGTAGATGCTGGGCGAGATGGATTTCGTCAGTATTTTTCCTCAATCTACACCTAGATATGCTTTTTTATGTATTAAATTTCTGTTATATTTTTTGTATTACAATCAATGTTAGTCTGATTGTTTGGTGAGTTTATACAATCGTTTTGACTGCAGGCCAACGAGTACGTGTAGTGCGTGCATGTGGCGTGTGCGTGATTGGTGTGTGTGTGTGTGGTGTGTGTGTGTGTGTGGTTAGTGTGTGTGCGTGGGTGTGCAGTGTGTGGTCCAAGTCTCTCTCTACTTATATCGGCTAATTTTTAATTAAGTCTTTCTGATTGCTCTTTTTATGTAAGTTACAAGTTTTTATAAATTACATTTTTAAGTCTTCAAATTATATTTTCTAAATAAGTATATTCCTTTCAAATTTTAGATTATTTATTAACTGAATTTGATCAAGTATTCCATGCTCTGGCCTTGTATGGTTTATTTTAGAGGTTTAAATCTTCATTTCTCATTTGTTAATGAAAATGTTTTTATTAATGACAATTCATTTCCTTATTTTAATTTAAGTTTTTTGTGTGTTATTGGTAGTGCAGACTGAGGAACTCGTTTTCCCCACACACAGGCTGATGCCCATGTGGGGATAATTTCCTATAAGTTTTTTTGTTATGTATTATATTTAACTCTGTACATAAATTTTGGAAATAAATCAATCAATCAATCAATCAAAGCGCCTCTGAGAACTACCAATTTCGATATTCCAATGCTGGGATTTTTCGGAAGCCTCTCTAATACAAGACCCGGTACAGCGAGAGTTAGCTCCAGGGATTTATACCAATTTCATTGCAGTAGGTTATGTGTAATTGCTTATTTCGCTCCTGTAAAAATCTCTGGGCACATTATGCGCAATAGGATAAATAAACTGTACAACTGTCAAACTAAAGAGGTAGAACTGCGGATAGATTAAAAATATATCTCACTTCAGCTGATATTCGGAAATAAAAAAAGAAATCAGTAATTTTAAACAGGAACTTTAATGGCTTTAATTTTATAAAAGATTCCTGAACAGAATAAATTTTACTATTTTGGAGTTGGTCACAGTCTGTGAGTCAGTAGGAAAGTTAAAATTAGTGTTAGTTTACATTAGAGTTGTTCATCTGGGCAGCTGAATTTGCATTGTTATTATTTTATCCAGCTGAAGGTTTATTTCCAAGGTAATAGACTTATAAGCCATTAAGAATAGTACTGAACTCTACTGTGAAACTTTACTCAAAATGAAATGAAATTTGTACAAAGTGAAGTAGGCTTATAATTAGTATCTTGAGGCGCATATTTATTCCATTGCCACCTTGAACATCCTTGAACACAGTCTGCTGTTTAGGTATCTCTATGTTATTACTTAATTGTAATTGAACTTAACTCCTCATTCACCAAGGAATTGTCATAGATGACACCAACATTATACAGATGATTATAAAATGTATGATCTAATCTACGTAATGACGATTTGAATTTTATAGTATGTGAATATATATAAACCCCATAACTGTACCGTTAATCTTGGTATTTTTTATTGGACAATGTATTAGACAAAGGCATTCGAAAAAATCTAGTTGGAAAATCTCGTTTTAATCAACTTTTCAATACTTTTTCAATACATTATATGCAATTTCTTAATTTTTGAATTGTATTTTTCACTTCTTAAACACAACATTTTTTATTTTAAAGTTAAACTTTTTTACTTGGAAATTTTATCGAGATTTCGTCGTACAATTTCGGATAAATCATCATAATAATGTAATAAACTATTGTATTTGTACTTAGCCGTCGACTTTCTTTAGTTACTAAAACATCACCGTCAATGTTTCCAAACCAAATTATAATAAAAAGTGTGTTCACAAATAGTAATCTCAATATGAACGGTTCTTAAATTAGTTAATTATTTCCGTCATGGATTCTAAATTTGATAAAGGTTTACTAACACAAATACCAATATATCGGCCAATAGTACAATGGTTTATAGCACAAATTACAACAAACTTAAAATCAGTACGTTTCACCTACATAACTGTTAAACTTATAGCATAATAAAGGATACACCATGCCCGTTTACAGCAGTAAAAGTAAAAAAAATCACACGGACACTAAACCGTAATGTTTTCCATGACAATAAAACAGTGTTGTTTGTAATGAGTTTGCAAGACGGCTTGGACGTGACCTGATTGTTAATACCCATAGGCACACAGGAGTTTCTCTTCAATCATTATCCTCCATGGTAACTTGGAATTTATATTTTATCTATTACAACAGGATTATCCTAAGAAGGAAGATCATTTAATTTCTGCACATTTCAGAGAAACCCCAATTGAGAATAATAATTCATCCGTTATTGTTTAAACACTATCTTCTATTGCTAATTGTGAGTCTAAAGATTTATTCGGGACGAAGGAGATTCAAATTAATAATGTTTAACATATTAGTCACAATCCATCTACTAATCTGACGGTAACTTACCTGTGAATGTTCCTCATAGTTGATTTTAAGTTTGGTTAGCTAAAATAATTATATTATGAGAAAAAACTATTGATTGGTAATTTAATCCATTTTTATAACCTCTCATTTTAAAGCTCTATTCTAAAATTAGGTCACTCATTTTATACTTTCTAAGGGTAAATTGATTTTTAAATTTAACGAAAAACTAAGATTTTTGCAGTTCAACATAAAATAGCCGTTGGGTATTTCAGTATTCGTAAAATGTGTGATATCTTAAATAGTGTAGATGTCCAATAACAGTGATTTTAAGTATAATGATGATGATAGTTAATTTTATTTGATTACACTTTTTTTCTAAGGAAGACATTAGTATTTATATTGGATAATGAAACATGCATTTCAACTCAAATGCAATAATTTGAAAGGACTACTTGCAGTCGTTAGTAGATAACAGAAATATCCTATAACGGGTTTGGAGATAGGCTGCAACCACACGAGAATGCACGCAGAGATAAGGACATAACGTAACTGTCAGCAGTTTACCACTGAACAATGCAATATGGTAAATATTGCGCTGAGCCAAACTATCATCTCTTGTGTAGCAGCTACTTGGTTTTTGTACTAGATATACCTTACCCTGGATTAGCATCTTCAACTATATGACTATCACGTAATAGTTTAAAATATCGCATTATAACTTAATCATAATCTAATAAATAGGTTTAAATAAAAATACTTCATAGATATTACATTGTGCACGAAAAGTTAAACAAATACATTTTTTTTTGAACGTTTAGTCAAATAACTTTCCATAAAACTGTCAAGTGGTAAGTTTTCAATGTGTGTGTGTGTGTGTGTGTGTGTGTGTGTGTGTGTGTGTGTGTGTGGGCTCGCGCGCGCGCGCGTGTTGTGTGTTGTGTGATTGTGTCAGCAACATTTGTTTGAATATGCTGTCCATTAGAGTGTTATTTTAAACTGTTTTACATAGGCGGGCATAAGTATAGGGCAATATATAGAAGAAAAAAATTCTACCTTTTCATTGTAAACGCAGTGTACTTATTTCTTGGACTAACAGGGGTCTATGTTTAAAGTTTCACATCTCTAGAGCCTTTGCATCAAGATTTCTTCCTTATATAGAAACATACAGCAGTGATAATCTTAGTTTAGCAGATTTGCTTACGTATATTTTAAAACTATAGCATCGCTTTTTTGTTATTAGGATATGAACGGGCACTTGCAGTACACTAATGTTGTTGACTTAACTGTTTTATACAACTCATTAATATTTCAATAGTTATATAAAGTCTTATTTTATACCTCAACTACAATAGAAGAGGTACTGGCATCTGAACAATTTCTGCCGCTGGTCAAAAACACACAGCTACTAAAATGTTAAGTAATCTATACCATATTGGATTCTGTAAGGCTATAAGTTTTGTGAGTTTTTAATACAATGATCTGACTGTATACTCTTTTAAATATAAAAATCAACAATATTCTTTTGTAAAACTTTGATCATACTTTTTATTATATTTTAACTATTACACACGCAATTTAAGATTGGAAGACACGTACAACCATGGAAAAAAGTAATAAAAAATTTAAACGTGTAACAAACTTTTATGAACCTTAATTTATGCTATCGCGAGAGAGTTACAATACAGTTCCAGTATACTTAATAATACCATTAAGTACTTAAGCACTTAATATAACCATTAAACACCATTAAGCACTTAATATAACCATTCTAAAACATGGAGTGCGATCTTACGGTTATAAGCTACCCTTTCTTTTTTTAAATGTCTCATTCATTTCTGCGTTTCCATGACTATAAATAATATAAGATATCCATATATACTAAACATAATTCATACACATAACATTCGAGCGCCACATAATCGGCACCTCATAATAATAAGGATTAATGAGTCATTTGCTTCAATCTGGTCCCTTAAAAACGTATGTAAAATCTCCATTTTTACATTATATAGGGTCCACTAGGTACTTCTTAAAACCGTTATGTTGTCTGTATATCTGCATACTTCTCTGGTTACATATCCGTCTGTGGGATAACCCGTTCGGAACATCCTAATTTCAATCCTGGTAAAAATTTCCCTCTTGTCCCAATGATGAAGTCTATATTGATTTTGTGAAACACAACGTCAAAGAGCTATGCGCCTAGTCGTTACATGAAACACACTGTATAGAAGATAGGTGGTATTACGAGTTTATATCATTGCCATCGAAATCTTTAGGTTCTGTTGTATTCTTAGATACCCCGTTTTATAAGTTTACATCTCTAACTCTGATATTACAATTAACTTATGTTTAGTATTTATATTTCATAATAATTACTTAACTCCGTAAATTATTTGTTCAAATCTTTTTTTTATGTACATAAAATCAAACTAATGTAAGCTCCTCATTATTGAAGATTATAACTATACAGGAAGGAACACTCTCATATTTATACTTTCAATAATTATTTAATGCTGTAGACAGATACGGGAAGAATTATATTGAAAAAATTCAGTAGTAGGTTTTGTGCGTGGATATAAAAAGACTAAAGACTCATGGAATATATCGGTATTTATCCTCTTAAAACTTCTTAAAGTAAATTCATCAGGAACTAATTAATAAGAATTTTCTCTTTTAATACTTTATAAATACCTGCTTAGAGAAGGTACTATTTAAAATTAGGAGATTGTTGTAAGTAGTTTGTGTACTGAACATACGAATACATTTCAATACATTTAATTAGCCAGGAATGTACAATAGCAATAAGATTTCAAGTCATATAAAAAAATAGTTACGAAGCATTTCGACACTTATATTAAGGCTAATATTTAACTAGCAAAAAAACTAAAAGCAATAGAATATATACGTGTTTAACGATGGAATTAAGAGTAGCTTTAACGTTCTCGTAAACAGTTTTAATCGCTCAAAGCGGAGCAAAGAACATTGTTTCTTTGTGGTAGTACAGGCCAAATACACATTGTAATACATGTATTTTAGTATATTACTGATATTAAGCAAAACTATAAGAGATCTAATAATTTTCAAAATACACCTCTGGATACATAATAATATACTACGAAAGCAAACTAGATCCTAATATCTCAGCAGTTAGGAGTTTATGTTGCCAAAGTGGTATGCTGAATATATAAAATTTTAAAATGTTGAACTCAAGTTGTACCATATAAGAAATTATCATTAAAATCACAGTGGAAATATAAAATGATGAAAATACAAGAATTACATTGCTCCTCGTGAATGAAACTTTATTTAAACCACACTTAAAAAAGTCATGATACAATTTTAGCATGTTTAAATAACTTTTATATACAAAGGAAAGAATATTGAGTTAGATTAATATTTTGATTCCATCTTTCTACAATGTATCTCAAAGCTTCAGCTATTAAAAATTAAGGTAACTATACTATTAATAGAGCATACTTATTTTACTATCAAGTAGTAATTTACTTTTGCTTATTAAAATATACCGTGTTTTGATAGTAATATGTATGTAGCTGTTATATAAAAAATATAATTTTGCCAGACAAAAAGTTGCGTTTAAATTTGCTTCAAAAACAAGTAACATTTAAATTTTTTGACGTTTCAAAACAGAGAGATTGTCAAAAACAGCTGTAGATTGGAAAAAAATGATACTTTACTGGTATTTGTTGGTTATTCTTCACATTCACTCATCCAATCTCTTATGTTATGTCTTTCTTACAACAGCATAACAAATGTCTTGCAACCAGGCAATTTTTTTTATCTATAACTACTTTTGTGGAACATATATTACCGGGAGGAAGTGAGAAATTGAATTCCCAGAAACGTCCCAAGCGAAGTCAATGTAGATTTATATGAATAAGTAACGTATTTAAGTTATAACATTATATACTGTAAGGAGTAAGTTTAGTCAAGAATCACTCCAAAATTATATGTGAAACGGAGTTCTTAATCTATAGTTGCGCATATTTACTAAACATTATTACAAGATTCCTGTTTTTTTTTTAATTAGTTTATTTAAATTTTCTGTTTATTAAGGACATACAGCCTGTTAAGTGGTGAGTTTTATTATTTTAATATGGATATGGATTTGGTAAATACAGTAGCTAATGATTTTAGAAACCTCCCTTAAAGAATCATAAGGTGAATAGAGAGAACAGAAGAATCAAGTGTTATTGTAACCACTCACTTAACCACATACAATAATAAAAAGACAAATTATAACTATTACTATGTTTACAATTTTAACTCTCGCGTACTTTAAACCTATATATCTTTCACGACACTACTATGGGAACTCTGTAAATATTGTAACAATTGTTTTAATTTAGTTTCTGTATTATTGAAATTATTTTATAAGGTTATTTGTAAAGATTTGGGAATCATGCATATAGTACGAAAAATATATAGAACAATTCGATCATGTATTTTGTAAAATATATATTTTAACGTATTTTTAGGAAAAACCGTTTGCTTATTTGTAAATCAGCACTATTAGAACCACTGTATGATTATCGCTTAAAAATCTGTTTAGTAGTTCTAGAAATGTAGCGCCTTATAAGGAATGGATTAACCACACTAGCATCTAAAAGCCTTACGAAAATCATTAGCTTTTTGAGACTAATAATACTACGTATAGGGGCTACCAGGGTTTAGTAAATAAGTGGAATTTCAAATTTTCTTATAATTTATCATAGTTTTTAATCTTAGAAGTTTCGTAGCTATTTAAAGTTCAAGAATTTAGAGGTTAGGACTGTCCTTAGACTCAGAGATTTGAGAGTTAAAAACCACGTGGTATACAACCCAGTAATAATTGTAAGGGCATGGCAAGTCTGTAAACGTATTAATTCAAGAGGCACAAGGATTTTTGTATAGTGACCCTAGATAATGTTCTAATGGGTTTCAGTGTTCCATAGACGAACAGTATTGAGAGCGGAAATCTCTAAGATGCCAGGAGTATACAGAGATCAGGGATTGAGATATATTTAAAACTTCCAGAACCTGAAAGATCAAATGCTTAAAGCTGTAAGAATATTACAGCAAAAGTAAAGTTACAGGCAATGACAGCTTATACAATGATACCAGTGCCAGAAGCTAAAATTGTCAGAACTAATGGATTCGTTAAGTTCAAAACTTTCACGATTAAGCCGATTCTTCGCTAGCTTTTCTGGATCAAGAGGTCACGGACTAACTGTAATTACAAAAAGAACCCAAACAGAGCAAAATTATCTTTTAAATTGAAATTTTAAAGTGCCAATCTTATGAAATATTACAAAGATGTATCAAATTTATAATTTTAGTTTTATAACAGATGTAATTTTAAAATAGAAGATTTATATGTGAGCTTTTTAATAACACCGTTTCATATCTTTGTAGAATATATGCTTGAACATTATAGTTTTAACAAAATGCACTACTTTTATAATATAATTATTCTAAGATGGACTCTACATATTTGTTTAACTAAAATTATATGTATTGAAAACCACAATACTATAAATATGCATTCCGTAAATTACACAATATGAAAAATTATCCAAGTTTCTACTTATTTAACTAAGGTTATTATAGAACTATTTTAGAACGATAAGACAGTAAATAATAATTGAAATAATTACAAAGGTAGTAAAGCAAATAAAAGGTTAGAGCGTTTGAATTGAATTAAATCCCAGAACACAATGTGCCACAGTTCTCACCACTTCACAGCAATTAAATCAACTAAAAGTTTATTGAATCCACTAATTTGTTTTTGTTTTATTGAATGTACTTCCGAAAATAGTTTCTCCTTTTTTAACAGAATATATGTAGTAATAACGTCATAATAAACTTTATAAAAAGTCTTCTTATACGTATTATTATATAAGCCTAGCTAACGTAAAATATGGTTAACAAAATATTACATATCTGTATCTGTTGATGTGGATATGTTTTAACTTAATAATAATTTTTAGTAGAGGTCTAATCGCCTTGGATACTAAATGTAGATTCCTTAAAATATTCAGTTGTTAACATGGACAACTTCATCATGACCTGTTATTTAGTATTAATGTTTTCTGCCAAACCTTATGCATTTATGATTTGGCCGTTAGAAGAAAAAGTTGGATTCAAATCCTTAAATGGTAGTTTTTGTAACACGAACAAAGGAAACATCTAAGAAAATGTAAAGGAAACATCTAAGAAAATGTATATTTTATCATGTATAATGAATGTCATATAATGTACATATTTTTTCAACATAGATTGCAGCATAACAATCTTTTCTGGGATATGATTGATTACATTATGTATAGTATTAAACTAAGAGCGTCACTAAAACTGCTTAAATCAAATCCGATTTAACGGTTCACGTTTCTCTACTAAGCACTCACAATAAATTAGTTTGCTGAAGTGTTATAAGCTGATATATTTTGTATTTTACACTCGATGCTTTGTAGGTTAGGCAATAATAAATAGGATGAAAATTAACACAAGTGTTAAATTACTTACTTTTTACAAGGCAAGAGTGCGCCACACTACGTGTTGCATAAAAAGCTTCGTTCGTGTATTTATATATTACATACACACACCGAATGCAATTTCATTCAATAGATATGAAATAGTATATTACACATTTGGAGAAAAACATTGTATTGCTTACGAGTTTTGATTAGATACGTTTCATATAAGAAGAAACATTTATAATTTTTAATAACACTAATAACAGGTATTGTTACAAACTTTAATCTTCAAAAATACCAAAATACATTTATTATTATATTAAAAATATTCATTTCATTTATAATAATGAAATTTGTGATAGTATATATTTACAAGACGTATAATAGGATTTCGGACACTTGAGAATATTATATTTTACACAATGTTATACGTTAAAAAACATGTGGTAGAGATTAAAGAATTAAATAATAAAGAATAGGAATCACATCGATCGCTCGTTTTCTGAAATGTCTTAATGGACATTAAAAAAAAAAGATTTCTGGCTTCATTTTCATTCAAACCGAGAACGTGATGGAGCTGCGTAGATGATTTTTTCGTCGTATTCTCTTATAAAGACGTAAAAAATTAATCACCTTTGGTCCCACATAAAAATCATATCTCCCTCCATTCGCCTAAGAATTTAGGTAGAGATGGTGTCCAATCATCGAGTATTGTGTTATACATTTCGTAACATCAACCAATAACACATTTCCGGAAGCCTCTCAATTTTTATCATCAATAAAAAATTTTTTATAAATATTTAGTGTTTAGTAGTATTTATATAGTACATTAAATGTGCTGAATTCAAAATACTGTTAAGCTAATATCATACAGGTGATCATTCCTACGTAAATTAACTCCTGTGAAATCTGGAGGTGAGGTAATGCAATTATATGTTATCTATACAAAGGTCTAGCATTGCTTGGTACAACACATTATCGTATGTTCTCCGGCACTGCGCGGTGTGAGCAGGACCCAGTAATTACTGTGGTTACGGTGCACAATTACTGGCAGCCCTCTCCCTCCCGCTTCACTCTGACATCGGTAACTCTGGGCTTTGTATTTGATTCTATTTTAAAGCAATTATTACATTTATTGTAACAGTTTTTCACCCTTCATACATTTTAAAATATTATTACTTGTAAGTTTGTGTTATAATTATTATAAATTAAATCGCATATCTGACATTTCATATACCTAAAAGTAGTAAGAACTTTCCTTGTAAGAACCTTGAGTCCCAAGTGTGTTCAGCTATTACCTGAGGACGTGACTACACGTTCTAACCTCCAGACTTATGTTACTGTTACATGCTGCATTATTATCTTTACACTTACAATTCCTTATTCTATAAAACTATTAGTAAAATATCCCACTACTTAGTTGAAATATAGCAGTAAATGTTAAACCATCCCGATGAATTTTTGCCTTTTTCAGTTTTATTGATAATTTGATAACAGAACTGTATCAACCTCTAAATTAGATAAAAAGCACACAAATATTTTGTGATTTCCATTTTACAGTTTCTTATATATGATTACCAAGACTCACTTAAAAAACTCTAGATAACTAACATTTATTTTTGAATTATTCTTTTTATTTTAAGCCTTTTTAAGCAAGACGCTCATCTTATTTTAGCCTTATCCTGGCCGTCCTCATAGGCCACTATGAAGTGCGATAATCTTATCAAGCAGAATGAAAAGGAGAGATTAAAATCCAGATAACAGCAGACCACGTGGCTATTGGCTCTTCCGGAATTAGTTTCTATATTGCTTTAGTAAATATTGTCACTCTTAAATTTAGTTATGAAAATTAAGGTTCCATCCCCTAGCGTAATGGAAAAAATCAATTTAAAAGCATAAATCCTTATGCATACCTCTAATTATCGGATATTAATGGAATTTTAATTTTTTTCTGATTATTTTTTAACACATGACTAAGTGGTAGGATTCAGTTTATTTAAACTATTTAGTGTTTAGAATATGAGTAATTTGAAGTTGTAAAGTGAGCTTCGTCCCACAATGACTATGCCTGGAAAGTAAAATTATTTGTATGTTAATAACAAAGGATCACTGATCATCGGCGTTCATTGAACTCCAGGAACTAGCGCTATGCGTTGTCACGTCTCATGGGTTACTATCCTTCAAATTCTGTAAGACACAATTACAGTAGGCTATACGAAGTTTTGAACAGAGTAAAATTAATATTACTTTGAGGATAAAGTAGAATAATAATAAATGAATAATCGCATATGTTCCCCAAACTTAAATCAATATATATCATATAAATCAAATATTGTAATTGAGTAGTGTAAATATTTTTATTGTGCAAAGAATAATTTCACAGGACAGTAAGTTATATTCTTAATTTTTTACTTATCTAAACCTAAAACATGTGACATTTAAAATAGGTTTTTCTTCATTCATGTACATAGATGTTTTTTTGAAACATAGTGCTCACAGGGATTATTTTCTATAATTTGTATTAGGTTAATATTCTGATTAACTTTTTTTTAGAAAAAAGTATGGTGGCCATCTTCACTTTCCGGAAGGAATGTAATTTATATGAATTTATTTAGCATGAGTAAAACATATAAATTGTAGAAAAAGCTTTAAATTAATAGTTTCAGAATCAAGCTATTGCCTCTCTCGTACACATAGCCATTTCTATTATCATGCTTTAATAAAGAATGTATACTACGCAAATAACATTTAACAATTTTGTTAAACAAACCTCTTGTTCAAGGTGGAATGATTTACATGGAGTCAACTTTTATACGGAATATTTTGTTACGGTAACATATTTTCATTCTCTTGCAGGTTTGCAAGTGGTACATATAACTAACCTAGGCACGTAGTACAGACAAATGCTAGAGTTTACGTTGATACATGGATACGTGTCCAACAAGCTCACTCAGTAACTGACTATTAGGTATACCTCCGCAAAATCTTTTCTTTTACACTTTTTGATCCTTTATATAAAAACGAGCTTATAAATAGTATTAATGATTATTGTTTATGACTTTCTCATCAAACTAAAAAGATACAATATAGTACATATATATATATATATATATCTTATATATATATATATATCTGAAATGAGAGAAATATCCATATGTACTAATATTCTTTATGGGTATTTAAAATTGCGAACACCTCGAAATAGTAGGATTATTAATGTATCTTTAAAATGTTTACAAACGCTAGAAAAATTCTGTTATTGTATCCAATAACCGTTATATTTTATAATAATCGGTACTGTGCAAGTGCTTCCTTGGTGACAGTTAGATGCTTCTGAAGTATATGCCAGCAAATCAGTTTATATTCATAAGTTGATGAGATTGTAATATATAATTTTAAGATTGTTTTATACTAGTAGAATAACACAACCTTCATATACATCAAACAATTCTTAGCTTACTATACTTGTCTTGTGTTTTATTATATTTATAATTTATCTAATACACACACAACACTCATATGTTCCATTATTTTTTAAATATTAACTGGAAAAATATATAAAACATGTTTGAATGGGAATCTTGTGTATTCTCATCAGCAATAATAAAAATATTTCTAGTGGTTATTATTTCTACATCTTAAGGTCAATTTAGCACGATCATTGGTGATTCCCTACGATTTTTTAATGCGATATTAACTTACAAAAAGTAGATTTATTAGACTTTAAGTTTCCAATTGAACTGTGCATAACACTAAACCTAGATTATGTCAATTGTTCCTAGATAATACAATCTGCGTAAATCCTATATATTACACATCTACATGGCTTACACATATCGACTACGGCACGGGTAGAAAGTTGAGTAGCCGAGTTTCTTGTATGGTTGCCGCCTAGAAATATTAACATTACGATGCGTGTATTTCTACGAACCATGAGTTGCAATTTTAGTTATTTTCATTGAAATGGAGCTGCAGTACAATTAAGTGCCGTTCACTAATATAAATAATTCTCCCATGAATATGGAAAATAAATTTGCATTAGACACAGCCGTCAGTCACTCACTGTTGACTAATATGTCAAGATTCACTAACATTCTCATGCAAATAGAGTTGCAACTCTAAGTGACAAAAAAAGTGTTTGTTTGAAGCTTTCCTATGGCATAAAACAGTTAAATAAAAACATAACCCAAACAAGCTGATATACGTTGGTCCCTAAAAAGCTTTTGTTCATTTAATTCTACTCTACTGCAGAATATTGAAATTTTACACACATTATATTGTGACCTTAACAGTATAAGAGTGACGGAATACCTTAGACTAGAATTAAATTACAACGGCCCTTAGAATATAATGATATTATACTATGTTTCCAAGGGGCAATTCCAACGCTACTACAGCACCGGAATTAGATTACAATAACCAAAAATAGTGACTTTTGACATAATAAAATTTTATAGCATTATGGCAATGCAAATATTTCATATGGAAACAATATTATTTTAACATAAGTATACGTTTCTTGAAAACTTGAATTTTGATAGCTATGTATGTAAACATTTTCTTGATCAAGTACACGGATTTTGAGTGAAGTAGGTTTCTCAGACTAAATGTATATATCATTTTGGTTGTTACAACGAAAAATATATTTTTAATGCTCATGCACACACTAAACCTTAAATAAGAGCAAACACCACTTTCTATGTAGGGATTCAACATATTATAAGGTAAGTGCTTTCTCTAAGATTATTACGGATTTAGTATTTTTGTACTTGATAATTAATATATAAGTGGTATTGAAATTGCTAAAGATACTAATTTAAAGATAATAGAACGTTGTAACTTTTTTATTTCTTTATCCATAATAAAAACTGTATAAAAATTCTCATTTAAGAAAGATAAATGTTGTTCTTTGAACTTTATTTATAAAAAAAATTTTTGGAGAGTATCAGGAGATCGGTTTTATTCTCTTGACTATAATTTATATTCTGTAGTGTTTTTTATACCATTTCAAAAGGGAAATATCATACAATAGAAAATCACGTGCAAAGCCACGGAAAACTGTTAGTATGTAATATATAGTATGTAAATGTTTTATAAAAATATGTGGGGATAAGAAATCATTTCAACAATATTGATCTTCACTTAATATTTATATTTATAACTAAACTTTACAAATTATATTATCTTTATAAACCTCTTCTTAATATTATAAGAAGAAATAATTAAAAACTACCACACTTTAAAAGGCAATTAATTCAAGGCTCCGAAGCACTAGCTGTACCTATATATAGACATTCAGATTTAGAAATAGTTCCGAATTATAGAATGCTTTTCAATGACTGAACGAGTTATCACCTATGACACTATAATGGAAATAGTTTAAATGATATTAACCTAAAGGTCTCCTAAATATGTACTTGGTGACATATTTTCCTTGTCGTTACAATTTAGCAAACTTTAAATTGGCGTCAGAAACATAATTCACTCGAATCAGAAGTATTCAAAACTTGCCAATTCTACCAAACTGCGTGCGAAGCCGCAGGTAACTACAAGGCGAATCCAAAAGCAATACACCAGACACTATATGCAATTTATGAGTGAAATAAAATCGTGAAACGGCATTGCGTCCATTTTTATCTTCATCGCATTATAGCCTATTCGTATCATATATATATATATATATATTATATATATAATATATATATATATATATATATATATATATATATATATATATATATATATTTCATTCCAATGTGAAAGATAAGAACTTTAAATTAGGAGTTTTACAGTGTCAATTTTCAATGAATCACATAATATTTTAGATCCAATGCAATGCAGAGGAATTGCGGGTGAGGTCGCGGGTAAGAGATAGTTAATATCTATAAACTGTAAAAAGGTTTGTAAAAAAAAAACTATTATTTTCGGGGATATATGTCAGTCGTTCTGGGAAGGTGTGTTATTATACATTTATTATGCTTAGATATAATAAAGCATAAAAATATTTATTGCCAAATTTTTAAACGCAAGAATTCAAAATCTAAACAGACAATGTAGTTGCGAATTTGTTTAGAATAACTAAATTATTTTACTTACATCTAATAGTTACAGAGTTGTGGAAAGCCGCTATAATTAATTGTATAAGTGTCAGCGAAACTTATCACTCGTGGGTTGAACAAAAATTTTTATTTCAGTCTGTCTGCACAAATGCATTAAAATAAATTGACTTATATACTTGAAAATTATAAAATCTAAAGTTTTTATACTTATAAGCAATTCAAATCATATTACTAAAATAATGATAAATATTAAAATGTAGACATTTATTCCACAATGCTACATTCAAACCTTCATTTTTGCCAAATCTTACATAATAACTTTGCCTATTTTCTCCAATGTTTATGCCAGTTTCATTTTTCCAAATGGGTCGTTTTCCAATTATTTGATAAAAATTAGCCGACATTATAAAATGCATTTGACGTTAAAACAAATTTTAATAAAGTCGTCAATACTTTGGTCGTAAGTTTTCAAAGAACTCTGACAGTGAATTGGATACCTGCTTGCAAAGGCAAATGTTATATGCTACCGTTCTATGTTTCCTAGTGCGATAGTTGTCTCTGTGTCATATCACATACCCCTGTACGTCTTGGCCATTAGTTGGTGTAAATGTAGATAAGCAGGTTGACTCTGTCTCCAATATTAACAGATTTGTAAGATTTAACAGTTGCAACTTTTTGAAAGCGGTCCGACAAGACTCTCTGATATAGATGGTAAGAATTAATCAAATCGTTTTGAAAACTCTACTAATTTGAATTTTTCCATAAGCTCTGAAAAAAAATCCCGAAAGTAGATAAGATTTTGGAATATGAGATAGTTAATACTTCGTCATAAATAACTAAATTAAGTAGTATTTGCCTAAATGTCTTCATATATAAATTTCCGAGGCCAATCTAGCTAAAACTAAATCGAAATTGGTGAAACTTCCTTTATGCATAGGTATTAGTTCAATGCTAAATGTTACTCCCTGGGACATACCTGACCGTTAGCAAATATTTCTACATAACTCTTGTAGACAACTATGATACCAATTAGGAATATAATAATAAATACATTTTCAAACAAGCTTATTACAATTATACGAGAATATAGCATGGATCATATTGGCACATGTACTTTTTTATTCACATAGTAAAATATCACGAGACATATTATAGCACGAAATTTTGTTTAAAACTTCTTTGCAAAGACAGACATGAGTTCGTATCTTTGTTTTATAAAAGAATCATACTAAAGAAATACTAGTAGGGTTTTCTCTGTAATGCTGCCCTTAAAAATATTTAATCTTCAGAAAGAACATTATTTCAAATTGGTTTGAAACTTTATTATTAAGATAAAAAAGAGTTCTATGATGACTCATGTCAAACCTGAGTACCTGGTTGAGCGTCATTAAGGCATATCATTCAGTAGGCTGTTACATTTCTTCTTTACTTGAAATTTTTTGTATGCAAACCTTATCTGAGCCTGTTATATGATACGTAATGTGGTGTACTTCTTCCTTGTATAAAGTAATAAAACCACTTTCATAAGTTGTAGCTTTTTTAGTCATACTTACCAAGTATTATCAAACTGCTATATGTAACCAAATATTTGTCACATTTTGTTATGAAACGTGAGGACCTTATTCTTTGACATTTGAAAATCAATTTCAATAATACAGTCTGGGGTGTTATTATTTACAACCATATCGTCAATAGTTCATTGTATTGTTTAAGTAATGATTTAGTTACTCATTTATTAATTAGTTGAATTAATAATTTAGATATTAGTGAGGTAAACTTGTATAAAAGTAAAGAGCACATATAAATTATCCTGATAATGTTCATGCAATTAACATCAGACCAAGACATTGAAATCAGCTTCGATATTGCAGTTGTTAGCTATATTAAAGTGTTTAATTAATCACTTGATCAGAAACTTATGTAAGGTAAGCTATGGGTCAATATAAATACATACAAGTTTTAAATATTATTGTAATATTATAATTGACACAATAATATTCTTATTTAAATTTTATTGTTAGATATGAAAATTCCATGTCTTCTCTGAAACACATTTTTGCAAGTTTTAGGATAAATAAGAACGGATTTAAGATCATTACACATATTTCACATAATGGCTTTTAATTCTGTAGCGGTAGTTTAGACATAGCCGCCTGCCCCAGCTAGGCCAGAACAATGCGCCAGACTTTTTAATTAAACCGGCTCTGTCTGTAATAATCACCCCATTGAACATTGTAGCCATGTGTGTAAAGTTACAATACATTCATATTACACAATATAGTAATATAAAATACCAATAACTGTATGTCAACAAATCGTTACTAGACGTTTATGTTGAACCACCATACTACTTTGTTAATATAGACTACGTTTTGTCAATAAAGTATTTGATAAATTCTGTATACTCACTGTACTTGAAACTTACCCACCAGCCCCCAGCTAGGTAAGAAAAAAAGCCATACCATTTAATAAATAGACATGTGTGTAAAGTTACAATACATTCATATTACACAATATAGTAATATAAAATACCGATAACTGTATGTCAACAAATCGTTACTAGATACGTTTATGTTGAACCACCTTACTACTTTGTTAATATAGACTACGTTTTGTCAATATAGTATTTGATAAATTCTGTATACTCACTGTACTTGAAACTTACCCACCAGCCCCCAGCTAGGTAAGAAAAAAAAGCCATACCATTTAATAAATAGACATGTGTGTAAAGTTACAATACATTCATATCACGCAATTAGTAATATGAAATACCAATGACTGTATGTCAACACATCGTTATGAGATGGTCTTGTTGAACCACCATATTATTATAGTAATATTGTTAAAGTTTTGTCAATACAAAGTTTAATAAATGCCAAATATATTGGAAAATTTAAATGTATTTGAGTAATATATGCGTATTACGTATAAAATCAATGTATAATACTTTATCTCGTTCCAGTGTCAGACAAAAAGGAAAGGTTCCTATGTTACCTAGATACTCCCTCGGTTAAAATATTTAAGATAAAATAATAGGGTATTATGGTATGAACATTGTTTATGCTATCATACTAACTATTACTTCCGGATTGAAAAAGGCACAAAAGGCATTATATGTCATTCTTTTATATGACATTCTAAACTTACTTGGGACTTGTAATAATCTCTATAACTAATCCGAATTAATTTAGTTTTTGCAATCAATGGAATAATTGTCTGTAGTACAGTTTTAGAATATATTGTTTTAATTCGTTCTATATTTTTCCAACCAACGTAATATATGTATAATTAAATAACAGGGTAGACTAAATTCAGATGAATTTCAATTAGTAACTTCATTTCAGTGTACAGCAACGTTCACACTTTTACATTACAATTACATGGAACCTCATGTGAGTTAAACTAACGTTACATAAATATCGCTTCGCAAATTACGTAAATTTGTTATGATGTTATTTGTCAATATTAATTTATATGAGAAACAATTACATTTTAGTTTACCATAAGAGACTAAAAGTATGATTGCTAAGATCGTAACTATACCTCTCCTTCATAAAATATAGATGTCATTCATTCCAATAACGGACCATGTTCCTATCTATAACCACGTGAATCATCCCTATAGCTTCCTCTGATATACAACTGAATGAAAATTTCATTCTTATTCGCTTTCAATCGTCTGTACGGATTGTATATGATGATCGACATATATATTATTACTGACATAGATAGTTTACATAAACATGTAAAATGTATGTTTTAAATAGAAAATTATTGGTTAAAACGTTTATTTCCTAAATTCCCGTCGGGAACAGTTTGTAGTTTTCGAATAAACTTAATCGTGATTTTGTTGATTCAGGTGAAT